>NC_139022.1:132214600-132814600 GCF_964662115.1 Mustela nivalis
TATTTTGTTTCTGAACATTGAGATAAAAGAACCATAAGGTCTCCACATAATGCTTTCTACCAGTAAGAGTTTCCCCTTCCCTATTGGACAGATACAGTGAGGAGCTGATCACTATAATCGCATCCACTATCGGTTGGATTGTGATTGGATTTCAGCTTTAGTAAGATTCATTCCCTCTTGGGTTCTTCAGGCGTGGCCCGCCCAGGCTTTTGATTGAGGCTTAACTTCCTCAACTCTGGAATTGTAAGCTTTGCATATTTTGGATTCAGTCCTCTTGTTCCATACTTTTTGCAAATTAAATATTTGGCAAGTGCGTTGAGGAGGAGACTGTGTATTTAGGCCTCCTCACTCTAGCAGGCCTTTTTTTAACTAAACACTTAAGGATGACCAATTCACTCTGATTTTCCTGGAACTCTCTTTGTTTTAAAACTTAAAGATCCACATTCGGGGAGCCCCTTGGTCCCGGCTAAACTATGACAACTGGCCACACTTAACGTGCATTGCAAGAGTGTGGGTGTTTTTACTTTTCCTTTCTCACCCAGGCACTCAGTTTCCCATACCCTCCAAGAACTCAGCAAATTTTTCTTATGTTAGGGGCTCTTATATTTTCTGATTTATCACACCAGCTCTTGACTGCTGAAACCTCTACTGATTTATCTTTCCTATATAAAATCCCTCAGTCTGGTTCAAGTCCAATTCTTGGGCCAATCCTAGAATTTGCAAATGTCTCCAATTAAGAAAACTACCAGAAGCCATTGAATGTCCTATTTAGGGATCTTCCTCCTCTGCAATGTTAATTTAGTTCCTATTGCTTTGTTCCTATAGCTTGCTTTTGTTTTTTAAAAGTGTATTTTTGTAAACTGGTTATCACAATGAAAGTTTTTGCCTACCATATCCTCTTATAGCCAACCTTAAGGCACGAGTCCATAGATATGACTCTCAATAGGTAAACTTGGTGAGGGAGATGCCGTTACTTATGAAGAGATCAGGGAGGTTAAATGAGTTTCACAGGATTATGTAGCTTGTAAGAGCCTCTCCAGAATCCAAACTCAGATGTTTTTATTCTATAAATTATAATAATATCCTTGAGGCTCAGAAAACTTGATTTGCCCAAGGGCTCAAGGAGAGTTTGGGACAGAGTGAGAATTAAACCCCAGTGCAGCTGACTCTTGTCCTCAGCTCATTCCAGAGTCATGGAAGAGGACATCAAGCATCACACATACATACAGTGAAATTCATATGTCATTAATTTCCAGCCTGTATGTACAGAACTTCATTAATTTATACTATGTATACACTGTCACATTTTATCCAAGGGCTGATATCACATAAATATAACTTCAACAAAAATTCTGTTAAAAATGTATGTCTTTTTTTTTTTAGAAATCTCAATAAATAAAATATAGTTTTCAAATACGCTAGCTGCAAAGGCTTTTTAACAAGTGGAGCTTCTTTTCCTCATTAAAAAAAAAAAAAAAAAACCACAGAGGAGGGGGAGCTCTTCTAAAGCAAAGTTACTAAGAATGCTGATTTGAAATGGTAGTAAGAAGTAGGCGAGAATCTAAAGGGATTCTTTAAAAATCTTATTTCTTTCAATTAGGCTGGTCTGGTTCCTTTCCTGAGAGTCTCTTTGTCCCTCCAATTAAAAATAAAAATATATCACCATAGTGACTGAGGAAATGACTCCCTTTTTGTAGAGGTAGAGAAAGACAATGCCAAAATGATAGAATTTGAGTAAGAACAGAAAATAATCACTTGCTTCCAAATAACTCTCCTGTTTTGGCTTGTTATGTTCTCTGAAGAGTCCACTATTAGGCTTTCTCCTTTGGACTAATTCCTGATGGGGGTGAAGTTCCTGTTAAAATAGAAATATTTACTGCAGTGTGTACATAAATAGCCATTTACTAAACAGCAAAGACCAACTTAGGGGGTCCTAGGGAGGAGGTCCTGACGAACCAAAGGGCAGTGTTGCCAACCAAGGCAACACTAAAGAACAGGGGTAACTGATTCTGCCTCCCTTTCCTTCCCAACATGCCTTTGTCCTGGTGTGATCCCCAAAGGAACACTTAACCTTGGGTAGCTCCTCTATATGATTTATGGCATCTCAGAGCCCATCTACCCAACAAGTACAGGTGTGGCTCACATTAGTTGTTTGGATTGGCTATAATCACGCACTGTGTTAGGAACTCAAGGCTGGAATATGATAAGGCCATCTAGTTAGCGACACAAATTCACACTTGGCCATCTATTCATTTCTTCAGCAAGTATTCACGGAATACCAGTTACATGACAGGTATTGTTTTATGAGTTTAGAATATAGTGATGAAAATGACAGGCATGAGTAATTTCCAGAAGTTCCTGTAACTAGGAATGGTGGGGAATGCATGCTGGCCAGGAAAAAAATACATATAGATAAACAAAATAAACATATCTACCAGCATCCAATCTGTCACAGATTTTCTCTGAATTCTGTGATATCCTCAGAGTGCATCCAAAACCTCAGCAAAGAAATGAACAGTGCTTTGCATGCCTAAGGCTACTAGCGTTCATCCAAATCAATGTGTTCTACCGTCCCTGTTTCTCCAAGGAAGTCCCAAATAATCTCAGCAGCTGTATTTAGGCAGCAGAAATGTGGCTGCCTATTCTCAGGTAGGTGCTGTTCAATCTGTGTCTTAACGTGGTTCTAATGTAGTGCTCATTAGTAAGTCAATAAATAAATAAATAAATAAAGGGGGGTGGGAAGTGGAAGTAATATGCAGAGAAGAGCCAGTTGCAGAGGTTCCAGGAAAAAAAAAAAAAAAAGATAATGCAAGCAACTGAGGCAGAACAGTGTATAGTACTTGATGAATTATTGGGCATTCAAAAGCCTCTGTGATCTTTGAGAAAATTCACCAAATTTTTAATCTTCAGTCATATGCAATATACTGACTTCCTTTCATAAGACATCTGTAAAGGTCAAGACATTCTCTAAGCTCATAACAGAAGGGACCCTTCCTCCCTGCTGGTCACTTCTCGTGAGAAGTAACCAGCCGCCATCAAAGATGAGCTCGAGTATGACCTTTCACATCATGAGGATGGCTGGGAGGTACTGAATTTCATTTCCTTCTATTTTGTGTTCTGAGTGTGGATCTCCTTTTGTTTAGAGCCAACCAGTGGTAAATATCAAGTCCTTGACTTTCTCAGACCTATGGGACTAGTGTAGAAAAAATAAAAGGGCTTTCCATAATTTTATGCTCCTTTCCTAAGCTGACCTCTCCTCTCTGTTTAGAGTTCTATGTACACAGAGAAGTAATAAAACATGGCAGAGCACAGTATGAGGTTCAGAGGTCATACCTTCACATTGGGGTGTGTTTTGAAATGGTTCCATGAGACTCAGAGTCGGCCTCAAACCTCAAACCTGAGTCCCCTGCTCTTCTGCTGCTGCTTAAATTATCACCCTAGCATTTTGTAAAAGCACTCGATTTTCCCTAGGAGTATCTACATAGTACAGCAGTTTATACTGCAGTCTCCAACATCACCTTTGTTCAGCTGAAGTTCCAACTTAACAATTTACAAGTGTGTGATCTCGGGGAAATCACCTTAGTATGCTTCAGTTTCTTCCTCTATAAAATGGAAATCAATAACAATGCCTATCTCATACAGTTGTATTAAAGATTAAATGGGGATGAGCTTTAAAATTCTTTGCACAGTGCCTAGCAAACAGTAAACACGAAGGCATGTTTGCCGCTATATTTATATATGTGCATATGCACTCACATAGCTATATCCTGCAGAAGAGAAGCTCAAGAATTTCGGTCAAGAACTTGAGTAATGGGCACCTGGGTGGCTCAGTCATTAAGGGGCTGTCTTCAGCTCAGGTCATGATCCCAGCATCCTGGGATCGAGCCCCACATCAGGCTTCCTGCTCGGCAGGAAGCCTGCTCCTTCCTCTACCACCCCTGTGCATGTGTTGTTTCTCTCTGTCAAATAAATAAATAAAATCTTAAAAAAAAAAAAGAAAAAGAAAAAGAAAAAGAACTTGAGTAATACACTCTACACAAGTATGTATGCATATATGTGTATGTGTATATGAATACACACATATGTGTATTTTCTAACTCAAGTCCTTGACTTCATTCCCTAGCCAGCATGTTGAGACATGCTTACCCCGCCTCATCACTGTGCACCAAACATGGCATGGTCCTAGGACAAGGTAACCATTGGCATCTCAATGAAAGAAAGTCAGCTGAACTCAGAAGTAACAGGTCTATGAGTTTCTCTTCTTTTTCTAAATCTCTGAGTCTTTTGCTTATTGAATTATCCCTTATTTTATCTAATTTATTTAATTGGTCCCTAGCTTGGGCATTTGTTTCTCTCTTCCAGAACTTGGTGTGGCATGTCTTTTAAGGATAACATATGTTCTTTCCTGCTGACTCTCCAAATACCCTTTCTGTATCTAGCACCCAATCATACATTACTAGTAACAACCCTCCCTCAAGTCCATTGGGGTTCTGTGTCTGCTAGGTATCTGGCAAAAGGGACCCCCAACGGGCTCTCTTCATGGCCTGAGCTCTGTTCTCCACATCCCCTTTGCTTCCTTCCTTGGTGTTCTTCCCACAGTATCCCAGGCTTCTCTCTATGTGTACATCTGTCATCAACTTTTTTGGTCTCACAATTGTTCTGTCTTTTCTCAGTAAACTTGTGGTTTATTATAAAATTAGCATTCCCCAAACCCACAAGCATGAATGTCCATGTGAACACCCACATATCCAGACACACACAGAACTGTACTTTAGAAGACAACTTGGTACAGCATATATTGAACAAGGAAAAAATCACAAAGTGTTTTTATTTTTTCTTTCCGTGCTGTTGGAGCCACACATAGGTAAAGCCAAATCAGAAAGTGGTGACTTTAACATTTATTTTGATCATAGACCATGAGACTATGCATATAATTTCAGTGGTGGTGGGTGAGTTTAGGTTTCATATGTCTTTGGACCACAGATTAAGAATCACTGCTGTATAGAGATGCATTAGGCTCTACAGGAGTGCCTGGGTGACTCATTCTGTTAAGCATCTGCCTTCAGCTTAAGTCATGATCTCAAGGTCCTGGGATCAAGCCCAGCGTCAGCCTCCCTATTCAGCAGGGAATCAGCTTCTTCCTCTGTCTCTCCCTACTTGTGTTCATGTTAGCTCTCTCTGTCAAATAAATAAAATCTTCTAAAAGAAAGAGAGAGAGAGAGAGAGAGAGAGAGAGATGCATTAGGTGTTATAGTAAGTAAATAAGTGAGCAAATAAGTAAGTACATAAATAAATGGTAGCATTTGTCAAGTCTCCACCATATAATGCAATGTTTTGGATTTTCTCACTACTCCTGGAAGCTAGCTATTTCTGTTTGTTTCCATCTTGCAAATAAAGAAACTGAACAGGAATTAAAGAAATTAAATAATTGACCTAAAGCCATTCGTCTGGCAAATAACAGAGCTGGGATTGGTCTAAAGCCTGGCCTTTCCCTCTGGTCCATTCTACCCTCTGGTCTTTGGACCTCATACAGGTTCCAGGTTGGCACTATCCACTATCCAAGCCCACTGTATATTGAATGGCATTACAGTGAGGTCCCTGAGCATTTATAGAGTTGATTCAAATTACAAGCCTTAGTTTAATGCCACAAGGATGATGAAAATTAGCTGCAGATGGTTCCCCTACTAGCTGTAGTCATTAGCTCTGACATGCCACTCAGATCAGAGTTGTATGTTGTCTCCAGAGCATCTTAGACAATGCAATTCCCATGCATCGAACCCTCCACATAATTTACGCAGGAACAGCCCTGCGTCTTGGTTTGAGTTTTCCATAGACTTGTCTCAATAGAGTTGGAAGGCTTTGATGCAGTGCTTAATTTTCAATGCCTATTGTCTTTTTTTAAAAAGAGCACGCCAAGTGTAGCCCGACACGCCTTTGCAGTTGTCATCATGTCAGCGTTCTGACATGTAATGACCATAGGATTTGCCTTCCAATTTTAACTATTTCTAGTTGAGGAAGGAAATTTACACAGTGGGAAAATATGTGGCCTTTTGCTTTGTTTCCTTTCCTTCTGGGGGAGAGTTATTCGTGTGTATCTTGAATACAATAAGAAATAGCACATGCTACTATCAGGATGTTCTCGGAAACATTATCTTGAGCTTTTATTCTCATAGCTGGATTCCACTGTAATTCTCACGTGGCAGGAGTGAACTATTAATAGGATCCCAACATTTTTTTTTTTTTCCTAGTAGACCCCGGAGAAGTCTCCTTTGCCATGGGAGTGAAGGGCAGATTGGATCTTGACACGATACATCGATTTAGTTTCCAAAACAGTAACTTTTACTAAATAAATCATTTCAGCGCTTGATTTTTATTTATACATGCAAATCTGGTTTTCATTTGTTGGACCCGGACAGGAGGAAAGCTAATAATCTCATCAAAAACTGAATATTTTCCATTTTGGAAAGGGCACAAAGTTCATAATCACATGACCTGAACTTTGCCATGGGTGGGTAAACCAAACGCCTCCCTAGTATGTCCTACAGACACACAGCACTGCGATAGGAGTACTCTGGGGAGTTTGCAAGCGTGAGTCTCAGCCGAGGCCAATGACTACTTGGCCTTCCTCCTAGCATCATGTTATTTGTTGCTAGTGGAGATATACTGAGAGGAAGAAAGTAGGAAAAGGTGAGAACAAAGACAGAGAGTTTAAAATCTTGGGCATTTATTTAGCAACATGAACTTCGAAATAAATAAGAGGAAGTAAATTTGTAAACTGGGTTCCCCTCGCAGTAGAAAAAAAAAACCTGATTATATCTGGAAGAGGTTCCAACTTCATAAGCAGGGATATAAGGATTCTGGGAAGATACATCGGTCTCCAGGAGTTCCCACACTGTCATGAAAGTCCACCCTTGTTTTTAACAACCTTGTTTAAAACAAATCCCTTGTTTTAAAAATCGTCCTCTCCTTTCTAATTCCCTTTTAATGTGCAAATAAAATAGCCAGTTCCATACATCTTTGGTGATAGGATGGGTTCTCTGTTCATTTCATTCCTGTTGATCCATCTTATCCTAATTTTTGTAAGAAAGAAGTTGTCTAACATAATAATGCATCATCTGTTCTATGAGAGAGCAAGAGAGAAGCTCATGAGTTTCTTGGTACCCTTGGTACTCAGAGTATCTGAGTCACTGCTCAGATACTCTGAAGATCCAGAGCAAACGAGATTTGTTGGCTCAAAGAAGAAAGATACTAATTAGAAATGACTGTCTTTATGACGAGGGGTACTGGGATATGGCTGGGAACCTGGGAGAGTATAAAAAGGATGGAGGGATGGAGACAGACCAAAGAAAAATACCAAAGGGTACAAATGTGTAATTAGCAGTACTTAGTGTCTTTATATCTTTCTGGTTGGTGCTTGGTATCTTTGTATCTTTCCCGTTGGTGGACACACCCTACATGCCTTCTAGCTGTTACAGGGTGTGAAAGCAAGTTACTTTTGGTAGCGTGTGGCTTTTCTTCCCAGACAGTTCGCACCTCATAGGCTAAAGCCCAGAAAAGAGAGAGAAAAAAAGAACCACATAGAGTGGTGTGTGAGGGAGGCAGACATTCCTTGCCTAAATCAAACTTTGGCTGAGGGGCTGGCCTCATTTGGAAATTTGAGCAAAGATCATTTAAGAAAAAAAAAAAACAAAAAAAAAAACAAAAAAAAAAGGAATAGTTTTCTCTCTCCTTAGAGCAGTTCTTTGTGGGCCGATGTCAGGCTTTTCAGGCAACTTCCCACTGTAGAAAATCCATCTGACATCAGACTGTGGAACTGCATCTCCCAGGTGTTCACAAACCTTCTAGGTTTGTGAGGCAATGGTTACATGGTCCCTGCCTGAAGAGCTTTTGGGTTTTACAGGCAACTGAGGAAGGCAGGGTAACGTTTGTATCAAGACCAAAGATAGCAGATACGTGGGGACCCTCTTTGGCAGTGAGACGTGGGACTTCAGAGCAGTGTTCTCTCATCTTCCTTGCATTTGTGGGTTTTTTTTTTTTTTTTAGCTTTATTTTATATTGCTACTTACAGTTTAATTTGTTCCAGTTCTAAGAGGATTACGTGTTTCGTATCATCCTTGTGATGATTAATGTGTACTAATTGTTTTACCTTTGAATCAGGACTCTTTGGAACTGTCTAGGCAAAATCTCCCTTTTGTAAGAGGCAGGGCTGATGAGCAGGAATCCCAGGGGTCCCCTGCACTGCTTCAGGTTGATGTAAGGAGAGAGATTAAACAAAGTGCAGAAAGTAGCTTCCTTTTTGATTGTGCCCCAATGGAAATCGTGTTGTCCCACACATTGTATTAACTATTCTGGTGACTTAAAAAATAGAATCAGTCTGAGCAGTTAAAGAGGCCCTAATGAGAACTCTTACAGCTATGGGGCTTGCCTTTGTCATATTAGAAAAAGCAAGGCTGTGATTTGTCACTAATTTTCATTCCTGTTGCCAGGCTCAGCCAAGAGACCAGTGGCCTAATGAGCAATGTAAATCACATCTCTGTCCTCGGATTTTCAGGTGGCGAGGACTATGAAGGCAGGAGAAGGAAGAGACCTGAGGAATGATGACAGTGGAAGAATAACGCAGCCTGAGATGTCCCTTGCTAGGAATAAACCTGGGGATCAACTTTTTCAAGCTTTTGTTCAAGCTTCAAATCCCTGCAGACACGAAATGGCAAATAGCCTGAATTTTTAGAAGGTGTATTTAAATTTACTTCAAGGATTTCTAAGAGTCATTCCACAAACATTTTCTAAAATGGCCCCCAACATTCATGTGAACTGCTACCACTGAAGAAAAGGAAGAAAAGGAGGAAGAAAGGGAAAGAGGGGGAGAGAAAGGAAGAAAGGCACAAATGAGCAATTTTGCGATCTCGTAAGGTTCTCTTTTAGCAGCATAATTACAATTTTAGTTGTCACTCAGGTTGAATGACATATCCTAGCCAGTTGCTTTTGAAGCTGGCAGTTTGTCAGGAATGCCTGGGGAACTTTGTGAGAGGTAAAGGTCCCTGGGCTCCGAACCCTTACTCCATTTCCTACCCACTCTCACTAGAAGGAGAGACTTAGCGTACAGGCATAGTATAGGGCCCAGGAATTTGTTATTCGTTTTCATTTTTTAAACGGCCCTAGGTAATTTCTAATAGAGAGTAGTTTAAGGAGTAGATAACGAAAGGCTGAATCATGTTCAAATACATTCCGCTCAGGGAGTGGGTTCTAAGACCCGGTGTGATGTGCCTATGTGGGACTTGGTAGTAAATATGAAAGAAGCAGGCAGAAATAAAAGTTGACAAGGTCTTCCTGCATGCTTCTCTTCACAATCAAGGAAAAAATATTTCTAAAATATTCCCATGGAAATCATGAAAGCTGTGGGAGACGCAAAGAATATCTCAGCTGTATCTGTGGTTCTCTTAATTTAGATATTTTAATTGTGGGGGGGAAAATGCCATTCACAAGATGAAGCTAGATGCATTGTGTATGGATTCGCTGGGAAAAGTAGGGGCCTGTGAAGCTAGTCTGGCAAAAAATGCACTAACGCATATTTTGAGAGTAGACAGAGGCCAGGAAGTAGGGTGACCAAATTATCCTAGCTTTCCTGGGACTTCCTCTGTTTTAAAATGAGAAACTGGAGCTGCTCTGGCTTTAAAACTGGAAGTCTCACATCCCGGAAAGTCCCTTAGTCTCAAGTAAATCAAGATAGTTGGTCACCCTCCAGAAGACCATCCCCTTCAGCATGGTCAAAAATAGATCATTTCTGTGACACAACCTGTCTATTCACCCCCAAAATCATCTGTGTTGACCTTTTGCCAAGATTAGCTGACTGTGATTTTCATGCTACTGACTGATCAGCACAGAGAAAATGGTCAAATACCTCAAGGAGAACTCACTGAAGAGTGCCGGAAGCCCTCGGCTAGAGCTCTCATGTTGCCCTTTCTTGCTGTACGATCTCAAACATCATCAGTGGGTTGAAATTCTACCCTCTGACATAATATTAGTTCAAACATGTAAGCTTTGACATACAAAGTTTATAATACACATGAAAGCACATTATAAGTTTTAAAGCTTCATACAAATGATTAACAGGACACAGATCATAAAGCCAAAACCATATGTAGAAAGAAAACCTTCTACTAGAACAGAAGGAGTACGGTTTGTTAGTTGAATAAATCAGGACCGCAGGCCCAGAATGTAAACTAATAGCAAGGTTTCCCTAAACACATTCCTGGAGCTGGCATCCATCTTGGTTTTAAAAGTCCTAATTTAGGTCGGGTGGCTCTAGGTCTAGCCTGAGGGGACAAATCACAGTTTGATTAAGCCAACCATGGGATCTCTACGACCCTTTCCTAGAGACTGGTATAGCTATGTCATGTTATCCATAGCCAGAGAAAGACAGGAACAGACTGTTGTTTGGGGCCAGTTTACAGGGCCTAATAAAAGTGTTAGTAGCCCAAGTGGAAACCCTTTTTGCCTCTCCTTCTGCCCTCTTGCTTTGGAAATTGTTCCATGAGAATGCAGTGAGGACTGTGGCTATCATCTTGAACCAAGAAGAGAGACAATGCTGAGGATCACAAGATGAGGGGTAGAAAGGTCTGGGTCCTTGATAACATGATTAGGTAGTTGACCCTGATCACCCCTGGATTTATTTCTAGGTGAGATAATAAATAGCCTAATCTTTAAAGCATGGTTGCTCAAAATGTCAATCATAAAATAGTGCCATTCCATGGCTATTTGTTACTGGTTCATGTTAAGTACAGAATTTGAAAGGACTTATAAATTTCCTAACAGTTTGATGGAGTGATTTTATGTCTACTGAATCTAAAAAAAGACTTTTGAACATATACATATATATGTGTATATATATGTATATGTGTATGTATATGTGTATGTATATGTGTATGTATACATGTATATATATATATATATATATATACACATATATACACAGGAGCCCGAACTGTTGGAACCCATTCCCTATGAATTCATGGCATGATAAATGTAAAGAAAATAAAAGACCTCAAGACTGTAAAAAATGTTTCTCTTAATTGAATAGAAGTGTAGTGTCCTTTCCCCAAAAAATATTTAAAGCAAAAAAATAAAAAATAAGCAAATAATAATAACAAGAAGTAATTCTAACTTATATATACAGTTGGCCTTGAATAGTAATATGGGGTTGGGGTGCTGATCTCCCTCACAGTCAAAAAACTAGGTATAACTTTTGACTGTCCCAAAACTTTACTAATACCTTACTGTTGACTGGAAGCCTTACCTATAACAGAAATACTTGACTAACACATAGTTTGTATATGTATTATATACTGTATTCTTAAAATAACACTAGCTAGAGAAAAGAAGATTTTATTAAGAAAATCATAAGTAAGAAAAAATGCATTTATAGTACTATATTGTATTTATTGAAGAAATGCACATATAAGTGGACTCACTTTAAACCCATACTGTTTGTCAACTGTAGTTTAACCCATACTGTTTGTCAGCTGTAGTTAATTAACTTCTCAGGTCCCATTGTGCTCATCTATAAAATAGAATAAAAATCACATTGACCTGTTGAGAGTATTGAATGAAATAATACATATTAGGTTCTCAGGAAGGTGTGTACCTTATAATAAGCAAAAGTTCTCTTGTTTCCCTGACATCACTCTTTGATTAAGATGTTTCTGTGTCAAGGGTTAAGTAAGAGTTTCTATTTACAGATCGTAAGATAGAATAACTCACTGATATCCGTGATCACTCTCTACTGCTAGTTGGGAAAACTTCATCAACAGCTAGGAAGTTTGACCCAGTGGTTAAAAATAATACATGGACCATAACTGATGACTAGGTTTTAGGGATAAATTATAAGCCTCTTTAATATCACCTCGTGCAAGGTTCTGAGGACCTAGCATAATAAAAAACCTTCTAAGCAAAGAGGAAAATGGGTTGAAAGCTCCACATTTACTTTTTAATATTTAATGGGGGATGATTCCCCATGTCCCCATGTGCTGTATTTCAAGGCTACACATTCTTGAACTCTTACTGGTAACAGGAAACTAATGTGATTTTTTTTTTTTTTCTTTTTAGGAAAGCTAACAATGATTTCAGAAGTGTGTGTTTGTTATCAGATTTAGGGCACTTGTCACATTTTGGCCTGAAGGCAAGCCAAGGGAGGGTTTGAAAAAATATCCAAAGAAACGTCTTCATTGCTCTTTCTCTCTTCTAATTAAAATGCAGTTCATCTTACAGATTCCAGAGCATTTTGGATTTGTGGTTGCAAGCATGAGGTCATTTTTCCTGCCTATATGACCACAGTGCATTTTTAAAGTCTTTAGTGTTTGGTAACAACAGACAAATAACTGGAAACCTGAGATCTGAGCTGGAGCTCTTTCCAGAGTGTTCCCATCATTCCTCAGCATGGGGTAAAAACGAGTCCACCTCACTGGGCCAGTGCCAGGATCCCTGGATGCCCCTACACTGTGATCCTGAAGTGTTGCCCCCGCCCAAAAAAGGCCAGCCAACTGGGCAAGACAAAGGCGAAGAATATGGCTCTGGGTTCTCTGGGGTCAGAGTCTGCATTCTGGTCTGTCAACCCTGCCAGTGATATACAGCAAATGAGTGCTTTCACCCTGTTGCAAAAAGAGCAATACTTTGTAGAGTGGTTGTGAAGATCAAATAATATTAAATATAAAATGCTTAAGCACAGTCCCTGGGAGGTAGGAAAGTGGAGTGAACCTCTTTAGCTCTCCTTTTCTTATTTCTAGCTATTCATCCTTCTTCACTCAAGAATTTCAGGGGAAGCTGAGACTAATATCTCCCAAGTTTCAGACATGGTTCTAGTTTGACTAACTAATCATTATAATTAGATGTCAGTGATTGGATCAAACCTCCAGATTTCCAAAAAACCAGACAATCAGTACATGTTATTATTCTAGGGGAAAGCACATGATGTATGTTGGTCTAGTAAGACAGGTCACGACAGAAATTTTTTTCTCTCCTTGCTAAATCTAAGCAGAGAAGCCCCTATGGTCAGCTACTGCAGTCATCTTGTGACCACAAAAGAGGCCACTCTGAGAAAGTGGACATACAAAGCAGAGAAAGCCGAGAACATCAGGGCTGGAGCTCTGATTGCATCCCTCTTACAACCTCTCCTTTCTTTGCATTTCCTGTTAAAGGAGGTAATCATTTATTATTTACACTGGTTCCAGCCAGGTTTTTTTGGTTACGCAGTAAAATCATCTAACTGATAAGACTTCAGTAAGTATTGGCTATGATCTGTCAGACTGTGCCCAGTAAACTACCCTGCTATGGATTCCAAGAAACTTGGGAAAGAATTAGAGAATGATCCAATTTCTTGACATCTATCTACTAAGCAATTAAAGTAAGCTTGGCATTTTACATGTATACATTCTCTCTCCGGACCCTCCCTATAACTTTATGAAATTGTTTTATTACTATGAGGAAACAGAGGCACAGAGAGATGAAGTCATTTCCCTAGGTTGAACAGCCAACATTTAGCAAAGCCAAGATTCAAACCCAGGTCTGTCTGGATCCATTGTCTGTGCCTCTGCCCCAACACCTCTCCTACTACCTCCTATGCTGCCTCCATCTGCCAAGATCTTTGTTTCGTTGTTGCACAATCACCCTCTTCACCAGAACTAAGCCCTATTTGCATGAAGGATGGCAAGACAGAGGCTGCAGGCTGCAATGTCAGACAAGTATTGAGGGCCTCATTAAGCATAGGCTAATAAAGAGGAGTCCTTGCTTTAAATCAAAACAAAACAAACAAAAACCCTTAGGGGATGTTCATCTACGACATCAGATAAATTAGGAGATGTATTCAAATTCTCCCAGAAGTCTCTACCCAAAAGAGAAAATAATAATAATATTATTATTAATAAGATAAACACTAACATTGACTCAAGGGGAGAGCCTTCTCATTAAAGGCTCCCTGCCAGGAAAGTAACCCTGTTGCCCCCTAGCTGTGCACGCTTAGACTTACCCCTTTGCCCTGGACCAGTAGTTCTGACTTTAGCATGTACCAGAGTCATCTGGAAGATTTCTCAAAACACAGATTGCTGACCCTCACCCCGGAGTTCCCGGTACAGTAGTTAGGAGGTGAGGTTAGAGAATTCGCTCCTCTAACTAGTTCCCAGATGCTGCTGCTGCTGGTGGTCTGGGGACTGTACTTTGAGAACTACTGGCCTAGGCTAGCTACGTTGTGTGTATAGAAACCAATACCTGGTCAGCGTCTCTTCTGCACTGACCTTCATGAGGCTACTGAATGCCCACCTCATACCTGGTGGCCAACTGCCTGCAGATTCAATGCTTGAATCTTTCTGTTCATTCTCCTCATGCTTCAGGCTCTGACCCAATAACAGCCCAACAGGCCATTCCTTCTGAAACTCGGATCTTCCTTGGCTCTCATGAGTCCTCCCCAGATCAAAGATCGTGTCCTTGATTCCCAGTCTCTGCCGCCAACAGTTTGTCTCTACTGATACCAGCAACAGGCTGGCACCTTAATTGAAAATGGTGACATCGGCATCAACAAGTTTTAGAGCTTGTGCTTACTGAATACTAGTTAAGAGTCTTCTGTGACCTCTGTCAAGCTCCACTCCACCTCTGTTAGTGGTCATCCACCACACCACTACCCCAGACTACGTGACCCCTGGGCTGCCCGACTCTTAGGCAAGATTCTCTCTGAGGTCACTCTCTCTGGCTGATTCCCTTAGTTTCAGGGTCCACCAGGGCCAAGTCCTGGTCCAGATAAAGATGCTTATCTCTGAGATAATTGTCTATTAAAAAACTGCCTAGTTTATCAAAGTGTCTACTTCATTTCCAAAAAGCAGAGTACCCATATACTGCCATGGCAAGGACTGGCCTGCCTTCCTTCAATGAATTAAGACTGTACACTTTTGGCTTACATTTATCTAGGAAATAACTTTGGTTCCCAAAGTGTGGGCCATGTGCCACCAGTGGTTTGTGGATGTTTTCATGTGGCACTATGACACGACTTTACTTACACTGTATTACACGATGAGAAAATTACTTCCTTTTCAATTCTCTTTGAAACCAATTGAGAGTCAGGGGAGAAGTCTCCGTTGGGTATTTGAGCATCTTTTTTATTCCATCTCTTGCTAATCTCTCTTTTTATATAATGGAGAAGAGACCACAGGCTAAGCACTCCAGTAGGCCACAATGATGATCAAGAATATAATAATACTGTTTTGTTACCACTCTATTTTTATGTATGCCTTCAGTTTACGGCAGGTAATACTGACGTTCCATTTACAGTGGTGACTGGAAGTTCCATTTACAAGCAAAAGTGTTTAAGAAAAAGAGTATTTTGTTGAAACAAAAATATGATACAAACTAGGATACGGTGTCACATGACTGTGGCAAAAATCATTAGGGTTGTGCGACTGAATTTTTACGTGCCTGCTTGACTGGGCCACAAGGTACCCAGACATTTGATGAAGCATTATTTTGGGTGTGTCTGTGAGGATGTTTCTGGATTAGATTAACATTTGAATTGGTGGATTTAGTCAGTAGATTTCTCTCCCAAATGTGGGCAGGGCTCATCTAGTCCATTTCTAGTCAATTTCAGGCCTGGATCAATTTCAGGAATGGAACAAGAGGACTGCATAAGAGGGAACTCCTCTGGCCTGCCTGCTGAGCTGGGAACCTAGGTCTTCTCTGGCTTTCAGACTCACACTGAGTCATCCGCTCTTTCTGGGTCTCCAGCCTGCCAGCCTTCACACTAGAACTTACATGGTTGGAAATCTCAGTTCTCAGGCTTCAGACTGGGACTGGAACACAGGCCCTCCTGCACCTCCAGCTCACCAGCTGCAAAGCCTGGGACTTCTTGGCCTTCAGATTCACCCCAAATTCTTCATAATAACTCAGAGATATATACACTGTTTCTTTGGAGAACCCTGCCTAATGCACGAATGGCAAAAACTTGGGAAACATTGATAACAGAAATGTGTTGTGCTTTATACCAACCCGCAACGAGTAGGACAGATCTTGAATTATGTTTCTTTTCTCTTTCACCAGTAGTGAAAATAAATTGGAAGGATAAATATATATATATATATATATATATATATATATATATATATTTTTTTTTTTTTTTTTTTTTTTCTGAGAGCCTGATTAACAAAATTTACTTTCGGAAAGTAGCTGCTTCTCTGTTAAGTGGTACCTTTACAAACAAGATCATTGTCCTCAGTTAGAACCTGCTACCTCCTTCTCATCTTCTGCCAAGCTCCCTGCAGCTCCTCAGACCCCCACCGATCTGCCTTCCTCCAGTTCCTCAATATATCTTATCCCTTCTGCCTCAGGGCCTTTGCAAACACGGTTCCCTCTCTGGAATGTACTTCTCCTCTCCCGCCTACCAAGACAGCCGTCGTTTTAGATGTCTTCAATGCTGCTTTTCTCAGAGAAGCCTTGCCTGACCTCTAGCCCAAGTGAGCATCCATCCTCCTCCTCTGAATCATTCTTCATAACTGTAATTAAATAACCATTTAGGCGTTGATTTATCCAATGTCTGTCTCCCCTGCTGGACTGGAAGCTTGTGAGAGCAGGGTTTCTTAATATGTATTTTTGTAAATGATTTGATCATGACCCATCATGGAGTGTTATGTAGGTACCAGGAACCCAAAATATACTTAAATGGCTAATTGGAAAGACCACAACCATTTGTATTCTTACAGATTGAAGTCAGGTACCTCTGGCTACTAGCTCTAACAAGTGGCCCAAATGATCTGTGAATCAAATGAACCAAGCATGCAAACCTGGCCTTCCAAATAGATTGCTCATAAAAAGAAGAGATTGGCAACATTGGTTGAAGCCAGATGTTCCATGGGCTGGAGCTCATTGTCCTAACACTGCAGATTCCCATAACTAGAACTGTGTGTATTTGAGATGCTGGGACATAAGATCCAACTCAGAAAATATTTTGAAATAATGTTGTTCAATTACATAATCCTTGTTATGTTATTGAATTGAACACTCTCTTATATATACTATTATAAAAACATTATGCTTGGGTCTCAAGTTCTGGAATATCCAATTACAATAGCTTTTTTCCACATTTGTATTCTCTTCATTTTATTTAATTGCCTTAACATTTTCTGCAGATTTATTGTATATGACAGTGAGCAACCTGAGCCTGTGTGAGAGCTAGCCACGCTATTTCCTGCACCCCACCCACCATCTCCCTAATATCACTCTGTCCTGCTTTTTCAAATCCTTGCTAGCATGGGCCCTAGCCCCTGCTTGAAGTATGGACTGTCAGAAAGGCATGGGGTTCGAGGAACTGCCCACTTGTGGACCCCGTTTCTCCATCTCTGAACTGACTTGAACTTTGGCTGATATCAGTTTGTGATCCCAACCTAAATTGATCAGTAACATATGGAAAACACAAAATGATCTCCATCTCCAAGATGCTCCATCAATAGATAATAAGTGGATAGTCACTGAGTGTTTGGCTTTGAGAACATGTATCCTTGTAACAGGATGACTTTGGTTTAACCTGTGTACATGTGTATGTCTGTGTTACCTACTCCATTTTTGTCATCTGACTAGTACCTTGAAGCCACATGGGATAAAGAATCTTAATAAATAAGTGTGATTTTATTATTCCTATGCAGCTCCCCATATTTCATTGGGCACATCTTACCCAAGACAGGGTATTTGGGATTGAAGACATGACTGTATCAAAGCTGTAAGTGGTAGAAACAAAGTGGCAAGGAGATGTGGGTAATATGGAGACACACAGACCATCAAGACTCCTGCGTTCATGCACTGTGAGCATATCATAAGGGCTCCAGAACTCTAGCCACTCCTTCCTCCTCACGCACTTTGACTGGTCACCTGCTTGGGAGACCTGTCTGAGATGCACATTGTTCATAATAACTCTCACCATATACTGAGCACTTCTTACGTGACAGACACTACGCCCAGTGTTTTAACCCTCCTTTCAATTAATCCTCCCAATAACTATATGAGGTAGACATTATTATTCTTTTCATTTTACAGATTTGGAAACTGAGAACTGAAGAGATGAATTAACTAGTAATTTCAGAAATGAAATGAAAATATTTTTTAACCCAAGTCAAGGCACTCAACCATTGTGTTATATGGACTATTGAGCTACATTCTGTTCTCATTTATGGCACTGAATCTGTGCCATGACCCCGAGATGGGTCACCCCTCTACAATCACGTGCAGTGATTTTCTTAGAAACTTTTAAATGTGCACAGTTGTTTTAAGAAGAAAGTATTTTGATACAGAAATTCAGAAGTGTGTTTGGGGAAAAACAACAGAGTGATCAAATGCTGAATGGGAAAGTTTGTGTTAAAAGGCAAAGACACCTAAAGCTGCCTCTTTTCAAGGGAAAGCGGACATTAAGAGGAGTGCAGGCAGAGAGTTTTCTGCTGGAGGCTAACTGGCAGTCTCTCTGGAAGACTGCCAGAAGTGTCATCTTGTTTCCAGCCAAGGGTATTGATTTTAATACTAATGGAGATTTGAACTGGACCTTGAGCAGTTTGCAAAAGTTCTCCTCCCTGGTCAGGAAGCCATGGACTTGGCATTCAGGAGAGTTTGGGATACTATCAGCAGTTGTGTAGCAAGCCCTCGTTCTGCTAGCCTGTCACCATGGTGCTTCTCAACATCTTTTTGCTCTCCACGCTTGCACATGGAAGTATCATCCTGTTATAGAGAAGTGCACTTAAGGCTGAAATTACCGAAGTGGCCCATTATGTTTATCAAGACAAAAAAAAAAAAAAAAAAAAAAAGGTCACAGTTTGTCCCAGCTGCCTGAAGAACAGCTTTCTTGCAAATGGATGGGTACTGAGCCATGTCTACTTTTTTTCCTCTCCTATTAAAATTTAAGTTCATGTAGGAATACCCTTCATGACATGATTTCAGAAAAGAAAAAAAAAGGCACTTGGCAGGACAAAAGGTCAGAGCATTCCAGAACACTGAGATTTCCACATAGCTGCATTTTGAGGTTGCATTTCAAAGCTCCCGCCACATGTGCTCCTTTCTCACAGCTGAGGGTATGGGCGATCAATAATCCCAAGGGAAGCTTTTTCAGAGATGAATTCACACCAAACAGGAATGGGATTGGAAAAAGGGAAAGAGCGGGCTGATTCCATGGACAACAGCTAATTGTTGTGACTAATTCAGCTTTTGGAAGGTAGAACTCCATGGAGTGTGTGAGCTGCAACATGGTTCCTGTTTTAATTAGTGGCACCACGGGGAGAAGATGGGCTTATAATTGAGTAGTTTGCTGATCGGTCAACTTCAACCCGTAATCAGGCATGCTGAGAAGTGGACATTAACCGGGAGCTTTGACTAGCAGGAAGTCTGCCCCATTAGCATGGCTGGTGTCAAATCAGGTTGTTGTCTTTTTTTCTAAATTCTTTTGGATGCCAAACAAAATATTTTCTAGATTCTGCTTCACTCACTCTCTGTCCACCTACCCCTCTGTTCCAATTCTTCTTAGTAAATCTCTACTCAGGCATACTAACGCAAGCCGGTTGATCGACACTTCCACTAGGAGTCTTTCCTTCCAAGGTACAATGTTAAACATTTGTGTTTGGGCTCTCTCTTCCAAGCCAGCACTGCAACTATCACCATACCCAATCTCCTCCCTGCCTGAGTGCACTTTAGGATTTGTTTTGAGAAATTATCTCTCGCCCACTCTTTGCAATCTTGATGAGACTCTAAGTTAAGATCTACACTTTCTCTTCTTTTCCTCTCACACCCGTCCCATCAAGAGAGAACTAGGTTTATGATCTAAATTAGGCCTTTTTGATTCTCTTTCCCAAGATTTTAAATCTTGAGAAAAATGACAGAAAAGTGAAATAGTTGAAAGTCAATATTCCAGGGACAAACTACGATGAGACCGTTTGTATTTTTGTTGGTACCTAGATCCTTAAGCTTTTAGATTCCTGCTTCCTAGTCTGATTCTCTAGACTTTCTCCCAAATCCATGAGCCCTCCACTCTCCTATGTTACATTTCTTTCTGCTTAAATTAAGCAAAGGAAGTTTCTGTTGCCTGCAATGGAGTAACTTCAAAGGAGAGGGTTTCTGAGAGAAAGCATCCTAATGTACACTCGTTGTTCTTTCTCCAGTTGCAGAAGGAAAACAAATCATACTCACAGTATATGAGAGGATAAATAAATAAATGAGGGGGAAAAAATGAAGCCTTATTACTAACGAGTCTGGGTTTAGGGCCTGGCGTGAGTATCTTCATCCCAGATGTTCTCATGGGATCTACTTGGAAGCTGCATTCCCATGGGATTCTCCCTGAAGTTTGGAAAATGAGAGTGATTTGTCTGACTCCTCTTCCTGCTCGATTTTCTGACAGGGGCCCCCATACTTGCTCATGCCCTCAACCATTTGGGGTTGACGGCTGATACAACATAAATGTCATCCAGCATCTAGCGCAGGAAGAAGTGCTACCTACCCTCCGTTTCCCGGCCATATTCTGGGCATGGTTTGTATTAGCCTGCCTTCTAGAAGGCGAGTCTTGGCACGCCTTCGGATGGATGTGCTGTACATGTGTGTGTACTCTGTTGCCAAGCTACCCCAGGAACAACACACCCTTGCTGCACTCATTGCCTGCCCAGTGTGTCCTCAGTGCCTCGGTTGGGGGAAAAATAGCCACCTGGCCTTGTGGACACTCTAATGCTTTTTCACCTTCAGAGACAAATCAGGCTTCTGTCTTCAGTGTGAGTCTAAGGTTTAGAGGGGCCAGCAGCCATGATTCCCACTCTATAGATCCCAAACTGTGTGCTCAGAATTCTAAGCAGTGAGCTGAAGCATTTCCCTAGCTGACTAGGATTTATACCTCTCACCGGTGATGAACATAAAAGTGCAAAAACCGTACATACAGAGGGAGTTCACCCTAGCTGGATAGGGGCTGGGGGTTGGGGGGAGGAAATCCACAAAATCAGGTCAGCTTGAAGTAGACCCGCTTGGCCAACACAGTTGCACAACCACATCAATTCAGGGCTTTCGTGTGGCTGCTTTCCTCTCAGTCCAATCCACTAAGGAGTTGCTTGCGAGTTCTGTGGATTTTCTGCACAATTACAGATTATTGCCATGGCAACAACAGAAACATGTGACAATTTTGCTACCTCAGAGACCAGGAACAGCCACTCACAGGCACCACACATCATCTTGTAATGGGACTCTGTGCCGTTGGCCTCACATTGTTTTAAGGCTAATCACTGCTTTTTCACAGATGGAGTTTTTTCCCCCACCCACTCTATTTTCATGATCTCTTAAAACAGTTTGGATTTGCTCTAAAGCAGTTCCACATTTGCCTGTGTTTATTTGGTCATTTAAAAAAAAAGGTATAATTTGGGGGTTGGTAGAAGAGAAAAGAGGGGTAAAACTTGATGAGTGGAGGCAGATGGGAAGCGATCAGCAGAAGAGAAATGACTTTGCCAGCAGATGGTTTCCTTGCCACCGTGTCATGGAGTTGAACCCCATGACAGTCCTGGGATCCTGGGTCGGCCATGAACAAGGCCACCCTGGGAATGAATTAAACTTGCTTTCTTTCAGATGAGCTCAACTCCTCTGTCCACTTTGCAGGCACAATGAGAAACGGGGCCATTGATAATTAAGTTAGAGATGTGATTGAGAAGGGGGACCAGGTAATATTTTCTCTCTGGCAAAACAATCAATTTATGTCTCAGAAACTTGTGCACATAGCCAAACCCCAGCCTCCTTCTGCCAAGCATTCCCCCCCCCCTTAATTTTTTAACCTCTGGGCATTTCAAAGAAAATTGAATCCACATGTTTTCAGATTCATTTGCAAATGTAGTTTGCTCAGAGCTGTTTGATGACCAGAATGCCCTTTGAGTGTTTTTATGAGCTTAAACTTATTTTCCCCCCAAGCTTCTTGCTTCTGAACCAGGAAGTGGCATTTGGAGTTTGAGGCAGAATTCAGAAACTATCATTTTCTAAAGCAGTCACCAGGTTCTTGTGTCTCTTTCTGGACCCTGGTAAAGCTAAGAAAAGTTTTTCACATAATGCATAAGAATAATTGAGGGTAGCTTACTGTTTTTACAACCGAAAAGCAGATCTGATATGGATGCGATCCAAATCCTCAATCACATGGCTTCCCCGTCTGTCTTTATTACTGATGACATTTGTATGGACACAGATGCTTTCTTTCCCAGGGACGTGTCTCCACCTGCAACATAATTCCCTGATTGGAATAATGCTTCAGAGGCCGCGTTGGAAGTCTAGACTCTTCACCCCTGCCCTCGACCAAATTGAAGAATACAATCTTTGTTTATTACAAGGGAATCATAGCTGCTAAGTTGAAAAGGCTCTTTTACTATAGACCTTGGGTTTGGGGAATGGTGTGCGTATTGTTTTCTCGCTCAGCCATATAACCCAAAGCAAAATTCTGACTTCCAGAAAGATGAGAGTGTTATATGTGTGTGTTCTAGATATTACGAAAAAAGTACTTATTAAGGGAGAAGAGTAGTTGGAAAAGATCTACAGAGCAGGGAAAATGTCTCTAAGCCTGGGATTTTTCTGAGCTATCAAGTTTCTTTTGAGGATGTTCGGATGGATTTCACCTACATTCCAGGATACTTTCGTTAATGAGGAATTAGTCTGAGGAGTTCTCTAGATAAATATTTGTGAGCAAATAACATTTTTCCAGGAAGCTCATTTGATACAGTGTCTATTTTTTCTTCCTTCTTTATTTCCTTTCACCAGACTTACGATCCCAGAGAAAGTTGCGTTAAATTCACATGCCCTATTTTTAACTTTCATCTGGACTTCCTTTTTTTTTTTTTTCCCCCTTTAAGCATGAGAATCAAGAAAATAACAACCCTTTGTATTGCATCCAATGGAAGGTCACAAGCTCAGGGAATTTTCTTAAGTTCCCGGGAGAAGTAAGGCCATAAAAAATGTGTGCGCATGGCCTTCATTCTGTGCCATTTTGGCTGTCGATTCTGCTAAGTATTTTCACTCCCATTCTACAGACAAAAGCAGATACAGCAATTGCTTCAGTTTTTGCAGATTAACTGCTTGTAAATTCACAGCTTTGCTTCACCCTTGGCCCACCCAAATCAAAAGGCTTAAGAGAACAATACAGCTTGCTGGCCTTGCTGTGGTGGGTCAGAGCTCATAGCAGAGAGAATCCACAGACTCAACATCCTTGTTTTCAAATTACTGCATTCTCTCCCTCCCCCCAAGAAGATGTTCCTTGGAGTTTATTGCTGACAAGAGGAGAAGAAAGAGAGGAAAACGTAAGGTTGTTGGTACCTTATTGTCAGTTACAGCAGGGTCTCAAACTCTAAGGTCCACAGGGGAGGACACCTGTCCTTTCTCAGATGAACTCACAGACAGTAGCTACTCAACTCAAGTTGACTTTTGCCATATTAGATGACAGGCTCAGGGAAGACACATTTTTTAAGAGAAAAATCATAAATTTATATTTTAGATGAAATCTGCTGATTTTAAAATATTGGGGCTATCTTCGAAGCTATAAAAATGTATGGTGGACTAAGGACACTAGCTATCTGGGCTGGTTTATGCCTCTTCTAGGTGCCAGACAAGCTTAATGGAGGAGCCAACTGGGCGGAAAAGCAATGAACACCACTGATTTCTGGGCCATTTTTTGAAATTCCTAGTCTTAGCGTCCAACTGTGATGGAAGGCTGTAAGTCAGAGAAAACTGTAGCCACAGTGTTCAAGATGTGGGAACAAGAATTGGAAATGAGTAGGGGAAAGGGGCAGGATGTAAGTAGCATCCTTTTCATGACCTCTGTCATGAAAAGGACAATTCATTCTTAAATTCAGTCAATAATAATCACTGAGTATACTCCGTGAATCAACACAATACTGGCATACTGGACGTTAGCTGTGTGGGGGTGTACAAGTTAATCATAACTGCTATCTTCACAAAGCAATGCCTGAGTTGGGGGGGGGCATACACTATCAATCAAATAATCACACAAATAAATGTTAACTGCCAAACATAATACATTTTCCGAAGAAGAAGCGTGGGCTATGATAATATATAATTAGAGGTTTCAATCTACTCAGGGTAGTGGAGAAGAGACTAGGTTGACTAATGGCCATAAGTAGGAGGTACCTATGCCCAGGAGGAGGGAACAAGCTGTCCAGCAGGAGCCACAGCCCTGTTACAAGCAGCCAACAAAGACCCCATGGCAGAAGGGATGGACACAAGATCATGAAAGGCTAGTGTGGCTGGAATGCAGAAAGTATGCAGAAGTGGGCAGAACCCAACCTTGAAGGGCTTCCTTGGTGATGTTAAGGAGTGAGATCCTAGATCCAGGCTAAAGCAATGGAGTGTTTTTAAGCAGAGGGGTAGAGGATCAGTTTCAGAGTGGAGGGAAAAGTGTAGGCAGGGAGGCGAATTAGGAAGTTGAGCTGGTCCAGGAGAGATGATAGCAGTTTGGATTAGGGTGGGAAGTGGAATTCTCAAGGGAAGCGAATGATTTAGGGAGAGATTATGTAAATATAAGTGAGAGGACTTGTTGGTGCATGTGATGATTAACTTTGCGTGTTAAGTTTGCTAGCTTTAGAACCCAGGGAAATAATCAAGCACTATCCTAGGTATTGCTGTGAGGGTGTTTTGTAGATGTGATTACCATCTACAATTAATTGGGTTTACCACCAGATAATGTGGGTAAGCATTATCTCATCAGTTGAAGACCTTAAGAGGAAAACTGAGACTTCCCAGTGAAGAAAAATGCGTGCCTTACAACTGTACCATCAATTTCTGCCCAAGTTTCTAGTCTGCTGACTTGCCTTATAGATTTCCGACTTGCCTGTCCCATCCCAGCTCCTGGTTCTATTTCTCTGGAGAACCCTGATACGGTGCTATGAGGGACTCTCCATGCCATTCCCGAGATATTCTTGTTCCTTCCAGAGAAGGATCTGATGCAAATTATATCAAATCCACAGGAGATGACACACTCTTGCACACACATTTCCACAATATGAATAATGGTGGAAAGCGGAAATATTTCTTTGGAAGAAGTCCAGGAGTTTGACTGAAAGAAGAGGGAGAACCAAACCATTTATAGGAAATTTGGAAAGTCTGCAAATCTTACAAAAGATATAAAAAGTTTTTCTTTGACAAACAGGTTCTTTCATCCCAAAGCTTTCTAGGTCTTGATGGAGAAGAGTAAACACTGGTAAAAGTGAACGCTGTGTCATGGACAACCGTCTGAGCCTCCATTGGCCGAGCTTGGCACTGGCTACAGCTGAGCTGTGTTTTCCCAGGTCCTGGACAGAGGGAGTTCATAGGGCTGGATAAGGCTGAGGTCCTAGGTGAGAAAGGCTGAGGAAGCTGATACTCAGCACCAAGTAAATCAGCCCAGAGAGTCCAGAGGAAGAGAAATAACGCGGTGGCCTCCAGTTTCCATTACTGTGAGCCCTTTAACCCCTGGAGCCCAACAAAAAAGTAAATAAAGTCCCAGAATAGAACTGGTTTCAAAAATAAAAAAGGAAAAGCTTTCATTTCTTCTGCCTTCCCTTCCTCCTTCCCCCCTTCCCTTCTGTACTCAGATTCTGATGCAAGCCTTGTCAGGAGGGAGGCAAATTTGCTGTCTATAGGAGCTGGCAATGTTGGGAAAGAATCTGAATTCTTTGTTGCTCCTGCTAAGCAGCCCTTTCAACATGGTAGCCTAGAGAACCTCTTGCTGGATCACTGTACACTGATAATCCAGCAGGTTGTCAAAGGAGACGGAAGAGAAAAAAATAAAGGCAGGGATGGGTTCAGTATGAAGCCACTTCCCTCCGAGAGTATCAAGGGAGAGAGGGGCAAGGAGCTGGTGCGTACAGCTTGGCCAGTGTTTGCTCCATCTTTTTCTCCTTTTGGATCAATAAAATAGCCTAGAGATCAGAAAGGCAAAAGACCTCAACCAGACTCTGAATTAAAGTCTATCAAATAGATAGGAAAGCAAGTTCAGTTCCTTAATACAGTATGCTGGATACCAGGAAGTCAGTTAAAGTCAGTGTCTCAGTTTCTCCCTCTATAGAAAAAAAAAAAATGATAATCTCCATACATTGAAACCACAGGAGACAATGGAATTATAATGTTAGAAGTGATTTCAGTTCAATTATGTGAACCCCCAGGATGTCTGGGTGGCTCAGTAGGTTAAGCATCTTCTTTCAGCTCAGGTCATGATCCCAGGGTCCTGGGATCGAGTCCTGCAACTGCTCCTTGCTCAGCGGGGAGCCTGCTTCTCCCTCTGCCTGTCACTCCCCATGCCTTGTGCTCTCTCTCTCTGACAAATAAATAAAATCTTTAGAAAATACACATGAACTCTCACCTGGTGGAGGAATCTTCTCTCCCTCACCTCCTCTGACCGCTGGTCAACCAATTGTTCCTTTTAACACGCTCACTGGTGCAGGGTAGATGGAAGGAACTTAATGCAGAGCTCATGCATTCCACTGTCATGAAACTCTGGGGTTTGCGAACTTATTTTCTATAGAACACAGCCAAAAGTTCTCTTCACTAAGATCTACCGAGGAGGACAGAAGCACTCTTGGTGGTTCTTAACTCCAGCGTGGTTTATTACAAGAGCTGTCAATGCACTGGGCATCCTCTGCTATCAAAAACCCTGTCTTCTAATACAACTTGCCAAGAAATAATCCATCAAGTTATAACTATAGGGAGAGATATATGTACATATATATGCCATAAACACACACATAAAATATCTCAGGAGCGAAGTGAAAGCATAAAATCAGCTGGCAGAAATGGCCCAGCTTAAACAGGGCATTAAGTAGTATTAACAGACTAGTTCTAGAAATGATCAGAAATTCCCAGTCGGATCAAAGATTGATATCAAAGACTCAGAGATACCTCAAGGCCAGCATCTCTGGAGAGGATTGGAGCTGATTGGAACTGAAGCTCTCTATCTCTTCCCTGTGCATTTGAGTGAACACTTTAAATCTCCAAAGATTGAACTATAAAGAGAAATTAGTTTATTAATAATTCACAGACTTCAAGGAAAAAAAAATGTCAAAAGCATATGCTCAGGAACAAAGCTGATTTTATTTTTCCTGTTTAGAATAGAGCTATCTGCAGAGAACTTGAAGTGCCAGGCTCAAAAATTGAATTTGGTCTTTTTTTTTTTTTCCTTGTCTTCATGTTTTTAAAGAAATGTTTCTAATAAAATATATGTGAGCGTTTAGTCTGATTTCCCTCTGCATACTTCAAGTTTTTCAAATCCTATGAGGTTTGTGGGGAGTGTCAAGAGCAGAATACTTTATTCAAGACTTTAATAGTTTGAGATATTTTCATGGTGAAGTTATTAGCCAAGAATACTTAATTGAAGTTTTTGAATTCAAGGCAAGATACTCAAGAATGGGTGTAAAAGAAAAAAAGGTTAGTAAAAATCCGGATTTAAAATGAGTCAACGAAATCGACTACGGGATCAAATAATTCTCTGAGAAAAACCTCTCCTTATTAGGGA
This sequence comes from Mustela nivalis, assembly GCF_964662115.1. Lineage (NCBI taxonomy): Eukaryota > Metazoa > Chordata > Mammalia > Carnivora > Mustelidae > Mustela > Mustela nivalis. The sequence continues at coordinate 132,242,109 of NC_139022.1, forward strand.
GAGAGGGGTGAATTTTTCCAAAGTCTACTACTGAGATGTCCTTGAAGACAAGAATTCTGCCTCATTTCTCTTGGCATCTCCAGGTTCAGTTGTGAGCCAGCTAACTAAACTGCCTCAGTTTCCCCAATGTGGCTGACAATAGGTTGGCATGAAGAAACACAGATGGGAACAAGAATAAGAACATTTTACTTCTTTCTGGACAAGTTAGCATTCTTGCATAAAATGGCCTTGACGTTCCTCAAAAGAAAACCTATATTCTGGTAGAGGTGCATGTACTTACTACTTCCTGGCCCTTCATGCCTCCTCCAAGACATCATTCCTGCAAAGTTTCCCCATCCAGTGGATCACTGCCATCAGCTTTGAAATGATCTCTCACCTTAATAAAACCCTTGACCCCAGCACTCTTACTCTTATAACCATTTTTTTTTTACTTTACTGTAAAATAAAACCCACCTAAAAAAATTATCTTGTATTACCTTTTTATTTCCTAATATCTTGTTCCTTCTTGAACCCATTCTAATCAAGTTCCTGTTTCCCCTACCCCACTGAAACAAATAATCTGTCATTATCTGAGTTTATCTCAAGATTTGTTTTCTCTCATTATTAAACATTATTTTTCATTACTGTAGACCTCAGCACAGGGCTAACACATAGTAGGTTCTCCAAAAAAATTGATTGTATAAGTGAATGGATTAAAAAGACATCCTGTTCTGGGGTGCCTGGATGGCTCAGTTGGTTGGACGACTGCCTTCAGCTCAGGTCATGATCCTGGAGTCCCGGGATCAAGTCCCACATCAGGCTCCCAGCTCCATGGGGAGTCTGCTTCTCCCTCTGACCTCCTCACTCATGCTCTCTCTCACTGTCTCTCTCTCAAATAAATAAATAAAATCTTAAAAAAAAAAAAAGAGAGAGAGATCCTGTTCTTTCATATGAAGCCCATTCCAGCCATGTTCCCTGTGATGGATAAACAGTATGTTAATAGATAAAATCACGGCCAGACAAATCTTTCTTTGAACAGTCACTCTTTGAGAAATGACTGCTCAAGAAATGCTCCTCTTTGGAAACAGAAATTCAGGCTCAAAAATCTCATCATGGAGGACAATGTAAGTGTATAGTAGACAGTAAATAAATGTTGAGTGGGTGTCCTTGGAGTATATGACAATAAACTGATATACTGCAATAGCATTTTTTGCTAAGTAGTGTAATTTGACACAAAGAGAATGCATCTTGGATCTTAGCTGACTTGCTTCAAATGTATAGCCAATTGAAGCAACAGCCCCAGGCTTTGTCCTTTAGGATAATGGTGAAGCCGTTGCCTGTTCTCATCATGGAAACACTTCTTAGGATCATCAGAGTAATTGCTACTCTTTTGTGATAACAATCCTTTGAATCCAATTTTGATTCCTTATCTTTTTTGCTTTAGGTCAGGGATAGCAAATAAAATATATCTCATTTGACAAATCTGATTGAGTCACTCATCAAATATTTAATTCAATAAGTATTTATTGCATTCCTACAAGTAAAACGCAATGTTCTAGGTTCAGAGAGTAAAACAGTGAACAGACAAAAGTCCTGCCATAATGGACTTTGCATTCTAGTGCTTGGTGGTTGCTGGATTAGCAGTAAAGATGTCGTCCTCTATTAGCAATGTCTGCCATGAGTGCAGAGACGAGTGGGGTAGCACCAATGCTAGCCTGGGATTTGATGTTCTGATTTCAGATTTTATTTATAATGTCCACTTAATTTTCTAGCTCAAGCCACCCATCTCTAGAAATGACTTAAGCCTCATATAGGCTAAGCCATACTACAGGCTATAAACCTAGAAGTGACCGCTAATTAGAGCAAATCTAAGGACCAGCTTTGTGGCTTCTCATCAAATCAATTTACTGCTAAGCTCAACTTGACATTTTACTTGGTCCCAATAACTATTTTCTTGCTTAATTCTTAATGATCAGCTCATGGCCTTACGCCCCAAAGCTATTTTTATATCTACCTCTCAGTTCCCATGCTGACTCCCCTGTTTGTCCACTTATTTATTTATCCATGCAAGAAATATTTACTCAGCAGTTATTGTATGCCAGCTACTGCTCTAGGCACCTGGAAGGCAGTGCTGAAAAAACAGATACACCCTCTGTTCTCAAAGAAATTTATATTCTAGAAATAAGCTAGAAATACACAAATTCATGAGAAAATTCCAGATAATCTATGTGACTGAAGTAATAATAGGTAGAATAATAGGTAGAATTTAGGTAGAATGATTGGGAGATTATGATTTTAGGAGGTGATACTGAAGATGGTAACTGAAGGATGAAAAGGAGCCAAACACAGGAGGGTGGGGCATCTTGTACGGTAAGTCCAAATGTCCTGAGGCAGAAACCAGCCGTGGCCTGTTCCAAAATCATTATGGCTGGAGAATAATGAATGACGGGAGAATAGTGGAGAGTTGGGTTAGATAAGTGGGAAAGAACTAGATCAGGGAAGTTTCTAGAATATGGTATGGATGGCATCTGGCAATTTTTCTGGAATTTTTGCTCATTTCCTACTGCCAGACTTGCCAGGTACCACCATCAGCTATCTCCCAATGTATCTAGCCAGTGGTACCTGGGATCAAACAGGTGACAATAGCCCATGACAACAACTTAGCACTGAGAAGTCCATGTCTCCAGCCAAATCCTTGTGAGTCTGGTCAAGAGCCTGTGCCATGCATGTTCTGGTCTAAACCACTGCCAACAAAACTTCAGTGCAGATTCGATTACTCAAAGCTGTTTTTGCACCTCACTCTTATCAGGCTTCCAGATTTTTCCAGATTAAAACCATCAGCTGCAAAGAAAAGGGATGCCAAGAGGATTTGTTTCTGACAATCACTTGCAGCACTCGGTGACAAAGCAGTCTCAGTTCTAAAGTGGTCCCAAAGCAAGGGCCCCAGGGGCAGTGCTACAGCAAGGCACTAATTACTCTTTCAGAGAAATTGCCTTATTTCAACGATTTGGTGCCCAAGGGCATTGACTATCAAAACTCAGCTTAAAGAGGCTTCTTAATGGGGATAGCTTATTCAGTGACTTAAGGGCTCTGTGCTGAAACCCCTGCCCCCAAATTATTCTCACCGCTTGTCATTTGGCCTGGTATTCTATTGTTACAGAGTCAATCCTTTCGTTCTCTAAGATTTTCCAGTTTATTAAATAGAAATATTTTCAGAAGAGTCAACACCTTAAGCCATTACCCATTTTGCTTCAGTTTCCTCTCTCGCTCCAAATTGTCTCATGAAGCTACTCCACATCTTCAATTCCTGCTGTCATCTCAACTCCTGGTACCCTAGCCATCCAGTCATTTTTAACTTACACTTTTGCCAATACCTGGTGCTGTGCATTTAACTATTATTCCCAAAGTATAGGTGAGGAAAATCTAAGCTGTGAATTCCATTCTTTAACTCTTTGGTGATAGCTGAGTCAGGACTCTGCGAGTTTAGCTTCAGTATCAGTTATCACCGTGTACATGCGATAAGGCAGATGAAGGAATGACCCGAGAGTACCAAGGATTTTTAAACAGAACTATTCTGTTTCTCTGATAGCATGGATGTGCTACAATCATAAATAGCAAGCTAGATCCAGATACTTTATATCTCCTACGCAGTATCTCAAATGATTGCTTTCAGCACTGGCTTCAAGGCAGAAGGTGGAAAGATCTGCCAAGGCACCCTAACAGGCTAAGTCTTTAAAAGAGTGTTTTTGTTTTTTCGTTGTGCGCGCGCGTGTGTGTGTGCACTGGTCTTCATTGGGTAAGTGATCTGGACAGAGTGTGTTACCAGAATAACCCTATGCTTTCTATGATGATCTGAAGTTGCCATGACGCTAAAGAGAGAATGATATAAATGGATTAACACAGAGATGGGAGGAATCTAAATGCCATTCCTGGAGGTAGCTGACCAATAAAGAGGCTCTTAAATCAGTGGAATGATATGTAATTCCAACATGAAAGTTGGTTCTGGTATTTTTGAATTAAAAAAAAAAATGTAAAAAGACCAAAAAAAAAGCATGGAGATTAAAGAGGATAGGAGAAAAACATGCAAAACAGGAATCTGTGCGGATGATGACAAGATTGTGAAGGCCTCCTCAGCAGCTAAAAGGTCAGATATTTACGAATTTTTATATATTAAAAATTGATACCAGCATGACCTCATTAAAGGGCTAATATTAGTACACAAGGATAGGTCCGTGTCAGAAACAATGCCCAATTCCCAGCACACAGTATCTGGCTTAGTCAACTTTTGTCAACCTCAACAAAACACTAGCACAGGCAGGATACAGGCTGTCAATCCCAATTAACACAACCTCTGGTTTGTCCATGTTTAGTGTCAAGAAATTATGACACATCCACAAAGAGACAGCCATTAGACACCAGTGTCCCATTCACACCTGTCTCCCATACATCCAGACCTGATCACTTATTAATGTTACCACCCCAGTTTTGGTCACATTTTTCACATTTTTTTTTTATATGATGCCAGGATGGCCACCTTTGTAAGCACACAAGGGAGATGATGCACTACCTCCTTTCCCTAACAAAAAGGCAAAAAGTTAGCCAGAGTGAAAGGAAACACACCAAAAAGCATGCCTTCTCTGGTGATCCAGAAACATGATTCTGGCCAAAAACCAACACTGAAGGGATCTCAAGGATGAGCTTGGCTTTCCATATGGATCTGTGTTGACTCCCAAAGTCCTTTGCCCACAGGAAGCCCATGTCAGTCAGCAAGTGATTACTCAGCAGTGGGATATGAAGGACACATGGCAGGATATGAAGGACACATGGAAAGACAACCCCCCCCCCCTCCGCTACTCCCACCAAGATGATTGTTCATTTATCTCCCTTACAAATAAACTAAGGCAGAATGGTCCCGGGGCTTCACATATGAAGACCATCAAGCACAGAAATGAAGCTTATCTTCCGACAAGCTCCTCTTTTTCTATTTTTTATTTCTTTAGCAACCAGAACTGGATCAATTCCCAAAGCTCAGTGCAGTTTTCAGAGTTTATAGGCATTCCATAGTTCCTATGGAACAGAGTATAAAAATCTGGTAGAGTGAACCAAACTAATAAAACTGAGAATGCAAAATAACACCACCGCTCCCCTTACACTGATTCTAGCAATTGGGGGTTTTCCAGGTCCATTAACAGAAGTGTGTTATCATTTTTTACCAGAGGTCAGTGTTAAAAGTCCCCTTGCTGCTTCAGACCTACGCTTAGAAATTTGAAAGATGGGGAGATTTGGCTTCGCTCATCCTATTTAATTTGCACTATGCCTGGATCTGTCAGGTTCTAAAGAAAGATACAGCCCAGGAGATTTGGGAACTTCCTAATGTGAGTCAAGTTGGCAGCCCGCACACTTGGCTTCCACTGATTACAGCTTCAGTCTCTGACCCCCAGGAGGCCAAACCAGCAAGAGGGAAATGTGTATAGTAAATGTTGAGACCTAGGTCCATAATGAAAGTGCCCTCCTTTCATTATGCTGGTTCCTGTCTTCTGGCAAAGTCCACTTTTTAGAGCCAATGCCTTCCCTGTGGCATGGAATTGAAGAAAAATATAAAAAACTCACTTCAACCCAAATGGCCAACAATAGGAGAATTCTCTAAAACAATGTGGCCTCCATAAGACTGAGTATTGGCAGCACCTATAAATCATTTTTGGGGGGGTATGATTTAATTACATGAAAGAATGCTCAAAACGCTAAGTTAGAAAGTAGAATACAATACTGTAATTTATAGTGTAGTCACCAAAAAAAGTACAAAATGGTTATGTGTGTATAGTGACATTTGATTTAAATTGAATTTTCTAATATTTTATACATGAGATGGGATGATAATTATTAATGTGTGTGTGGCAGGGGAACTCCATCCTTTCATCTATCCCTGCTTTCTGAGAAAGAACTGAAGCTACTTAGACAGATTGTCTCTGAAAATGCACTTAGAGCCACAACAGAACTACCTTCCCATGGTGGAGAAAGCAAGAGGACTGGGAAGCTGATGGGTGCAGCCACCGTCACTGGGATCAATGTTCTGTTAGGGAGGGGGCTGGAGAGAGACGGGGAGGTGAAAGAGAAGAGAGGGACGGACAGAAAAATGGAGACCCTGAATATTCTCTTTCAAAGAAGAAATAGGGAGAAGAAGAGATTTAAGTAAGAGTTACCACTTTGTAAGCTCTTCAGTGGCTTTCCACACAGGACAGAAATGTAGGTGAAGATGGTTATTTCTGGCTGGATCACTCATGCTTCTTTAAATATGACCCTGCTCCGTGGAAGGGGATATCACAACTTCATAAGAGTTATGTATGTTTTCCAAAATTTCCCCAATGTGTAAGTTTTACTTATAGTCAATAAAACAAGTAAATCAGAAATAAAAGCTGAATTCTCCCAACAATTTATTTGGCGAATGAACAATGGCTACTCTCCTTGGCTACAGCAAGTTACAATGTGTCTTTACCTTCCAATCACAAGGCAAAAGTGACAATTAGTTATTTTTTAATCAATTAATTAACTCAATAAATATTTAATGAGTATCACCTCTGTGCTAGACACAGGGAAGCACACTTGACATACAGTATTGAGCAAACCAGCCATGGCCCCTGACCTTAAGAAGAGTCAGAATGGAAGAAAGAGGCTAAAAGAGCATCTTTAGGACCATATGGGTAGGGCTCCCAACCAGCCCTTGTTAAGGTAAATCCCCTCCCTGAAGGTTCCTTGAAAAGTAAGAGAAAAAGCCAAGGTATAATTTCTTAATTAAGCATTGTTATGAATCAATTTTAGTCTGGAGCCAGTGGCAGATAAGAAAAATTCAAAAGAGGAGAAAAGCAGAAGTTCATGACAGTTCTCTTGGACTGGGTAGAGTTCTTATTATTCATTGTGATGCAATGCCAGAACGTGGAGGGTTGGTGAGGTGGACAGGGGGTGGGGAAAGAATCTGAGCCTTCTAGGCTATGTAATTTGGAGGCTATTAAAATCCTCTCACCCTTTCTTTTAATGCATTTGTTACAGAGGAGCAGTTGCCCAGAGTTTGTCAGTAACAGCTCAGCATATGCAGAAAATCAATCCCAAACAAAGTTCAAAGAAATCCTTTCAAAGCTCTGTTCGAGGTGACAAATGGTTCCTAATGAGTGATGGAGGCCTCTCCTCATTTGACTGACAGGTGAAAGGATAGCTGACTGGGGAAGGACCACCTGCTCACTCTTGGCCCAATTAAGACCTCCAACTGTTTACAGTAACATGAGATTCACATTAATTGATTCTCCTTCTTAATCTGCCCCAGAAAAAAAAAAAAAATCCAATGTGAGATGGAAACTCTGAGGAATGATCATAAAATAAACTGACATGGATTGTTTCAACATTTCCATAGCCCTAAGCTGCCCATGGCTCCTCCTTTCTCTTCAACCACAGTTCTCCCTACTTGCCTTTGAATTGTGCCCACTACCACCTACCCGACAACCTTCTGCAGAGAGAGAGAGACAGCCCAGAGTTTGATTCCATTCCTGCCAGAGTTTTCTATCTGAACTGATGCAAGTCAGCTAATGGACTTGATAGGTGCTTACAGCTCCTATAGAGAACCAAGTTCTTGCCCCAGACAAAACCATGGCCATGAAATTGACAGTGAACTTCTCAGACATTCTTCTGTTGGATTTGAGCTGACATCTTTAACTTGGATAAGAACACTTTCTCATGTTATGTGTTTCTAAAACTCCACATCTGGGTCTGGATAGAGTCTGTTATGTTTTTACATTGCATTTAAAAGTGAAATTGGCTTTGCGTTTCCCTATTTTTCTCCTTTATGAAGGACTTCCTTGGTTGTTGGGAATGACGACTTATATCCACCAAAAGACATACATAAAAATGCTCAGGACACCCTCATTTATGATCATCCAAACTCTAAACAACCCAAATACCTATTAATAATAGAATTAGTAAATAAATTGTGGCATAGTCATACAATGAAATACTACACAGCAATGGAAAAAATAATAAACTCCTGTTTTTTGCAAAAACATAAAGTAATCTCAAGGACAAATTGTTGAATGAAGAAACAAAACAAAAAGAATAAAATAAGAAAAAAACCATCCAGACAGGATAGCAATTACCTGAGGGAACTGACTGGGAGGGAGAAGGCCTGAAGAAACCTGACTAAGGTACTAGGAATTTTCTATATCTTGATCTGAATCTGTTTACTCAAATGCATACATATATAAAAATTCATTGAGCTGTAGCTAAAAATTTGTTCACTTTACTGAATGCAAAGTGCAACTTAAGAAATGTAACAATCAAACAAATTTCACTGTTTCACAGGTTACTGGAGCCTGGGTAGGGATGGGGAAATTCACCAAAACAATCCTGTTTGAGGACCATGAACTTGCTTTGACGGGCAAATGTAGTGGGGTTCTTCAGGAGAGGAGTAGTAATGACAATATCAACAACAGCAATAAACTGTGTTTCAATGGTCTTTACAGTATAAGAGTGATATAAAAACCATGTGAATATTTATTCATTTTTATTCCATAATTTGTATACATAATTTCAGCAAGACTAAAAGCTTTATAGTAGACCAAACAATGATCCCCAATCCCTGGAACCTAATCCTTGGAACCTGTGAATGTCACTTTACATAACAAGAAGGACATTTCAGAAGGATCACGAGATGAAGAGATTATCCTGGATTATCTGGGTAGCCCAATGTCATCACAGTGCATGGGTCTTTGCAACAAGGAGTTGGCAGACAGGAGATTTGACCATAGGAAAGGAGAAAGCAATGTGACCACAGAAGCTCAGATTGGGTTGGTGCAGCCAGAAATTAAGAAATACCATCAGTCTCCAGAAGTGGAAGAGGCAAGGAATGAATTTACCCGGGAGTCTCCAGAAGAAACAACCCTGTCAACACTTTGCCTTATCCTCATAAGACTCATTTTTTACTTTTTTCCTTCAGAACTCTAAGAAAATAAATTTGTATTGTTTTCAGCCCCCAAATTTGTGGTGATGTGTTATAGTAGCAATGGAAAGCTAATACAGGACTCGAGATCACACCGCCTGTATGGACACTTGACCTTCAATCCTTTACGTTCAAATTCAAGCTGCTTCCACCCCTTCTACCACACCAAGCACATGGCACAGAGCAAGCCAGACTCCAAAGACCTAAAGGTAGAGCAACGGGGTATGGGATCAGCATGAACAGTAAGCTCAGTGGACTCCATCATGTCATCGTCAGGCTCCCTTTGGGCATAATCAGAATCTTCCAGGTAAGAGTTAGTAAAATAGTCTTGCTACTAAAACCCAGCTTTCAAGCAGTGGAAGGAGTTGACAAAAGAGCTGCCAAAATACTTTCAGTGAGGATCATTCCTAGATGGGTCTAGAAACATCCTGGGCAACCCAGCCACATATTTTTTATTGAGTTATATCTATGGCCTACAACTCAAACACCAAAGTCAATTTTCCGGCTGTGGTTTGAGTTATCTGGTTTGGCCCCCTATGAGGATCCAATTTTCCGGTGGAATGTCAAGTCTCCCCAGACACTCTGTGGTAATTGGGGTATTTTATTCATTTACTCACTCACTTCATTCAATACTTACGGAGCTCTTAATATGTGCCAGAGAAATAGGAAGTAGAAGGAAATTGGAAAAACTGAGTTCCTACTCTCAGAAACTGCATACAGTCTGCTGAGATATTTCCAGAGATTACGGCTGAAGGGGTGAAAAAAAAAAGTAACAGTAATCTGGGAGCCACTGAACCTCTAAAATAAACCCATTTCTCACAGAGACATTGGATAATACGAAAAAGTCAGTGTGTTGAGGGTAACAATTTGGTCTAATGTGCTATGTGTTAACTGGAAATTGCCTCAGGTAAGTGCTCAATAATATGTAAGGAAGAGTGATGAGAAGAAAGGGAGGAAGGGAAGAAGGGGGTAGGGGGGCAGTGGGGAACTTCTGGGCAGGCCACTACCACACACACTACTGTCACATTGGTCTCCTAATTTCATACCGTTTTTCTACCAATCTGTGATCTTGAGGCTGAGGGTCACATTTTATTCATTGCTGTAACCCCAACACCCTGCACTTAATAAAAATAATTTTGGATCACTGAATAATTCACAAGACCCTGGGAGATAATTCCAAACTAAGCAGCCAACCTACTTGACTTTCTTGTAGTCCCGTGGTCTAGGTCAGCTCCTACTACTCTTACCAAGCACTGCCTCACCCCTGGGACTACAGAATACATGAATATTATCTTTAGATCAGCAGACAAGTATGTCCCCTAGCCAAAGCAGATAGGGTACAAAAGAAAAACAATGAATGAATGAGGATAAGCTTGCCCCAGGTAAATACAGCATCATTTGGTCATTTTCAATTGCCAGCATCAATATTTATGGGGGAGAGGTCAGATCACAAAACCAATGAGAAGGTAGTGATGAAATCTGTTTCTTTCTAGTCTCAGAACAGAGAAAAGAAACCCTGGATCCCTGGGATGCCCTACATCGTTTAAAAGAATTAATCATCTCACACCAGACGGAGACCAACAGTGAGGTTCGTTGAGGGAAGTTTGGAAACCTGAGGAAAACAAGGTTTTCCAGCTGCTACTGCATTTCTGAGTTTCTCAGAGGAGCTCTCGGCTCTGCTTATCTGCTTCACATCTCCTTGTGTGTGAATTTTCGAGCTCTTCACTGTGAACTGGGGACTGACTGGGAGGTGCGAATTTCCCATCCGTTTCTCCTCTCAGGAGAAATTGGAAATATGTCCTCTTGAAGCTGCCTGAACATTTCTTTAGGTAGAAGATTAACTATCTCGCTGCTACAGTGTGTGTTTGGTGGGTGGGTGGCAGCCTCCTCTTCCCTTGCCCTAGCCCTTCTGCCATTTGTCAGCGAAGGATTCTGGGGTGTGAGCGTGGAGAGGGGGCTGGCATTGGCCTTGGTTGGCTCCCAAGACCGATTCCTGGCCTCACCTCTCAGAACAGAGGAGTCCCGGCCAGGCCCTGCAGCAGCCTGGGCAAAGCCAATAGGTGTTTGGCCTTCAGGTAGTATGGGAATCGTATCTGCAGGTTTGCGTTTTCCATCATTAAAAACTTCACAAGACTATTGGCCAAGATATAAAACAAAGCCCCAACGGCTTCTCTGCCGGACCAAGGTTCTTATTTTCACAAGGAATTTCTGTGGAGAACCAGGCGGTTCTATGCACACTGATATTGAAAAGACAGAAATGGACCTGAAATGCACTTAGCTTCTTAATAACCCATTTTAAACCTAGCATCCACAAACCTCATTCTTGTTAGCCTCTCTTATAATCAGTCATCAGGAACATTTATTGATTTGCTAGAATATGCAGGTAGTAGGCTTGGTGTGAGTAGAGAACTGATGGACAGTCCCTGCCCTCAGGGGGCTGAAAGCCTGGCAGGAAAGACAGAAATTGAAACAAGCAATAGCAATGAGTCCTTTGGAGGTTATGATGGGAGAGAATAGGGGCTACAGGGACACAATGTCCGACGCCCACCTGCTCCAGGTCCTATCCTCTTTTAAGAAGTCATAAGACATTTGACTTCTCTGAGTACTAATTATCAATTTTCCGTGAATACAAAGTAGTTACCAATTCAAACAAAAGCAGTCTTTTTTTTTTTTTTTAATTTATTTGACAGACAGAGATCACAAGTAGGCAGAGAAGCAGGCAGAGAGAGAGGAGGAAGCAGGATCTCCGCTGAGCAGAGAGCCCGATGCAGCGCTCCATCCCAGGACCCTGGGATCATGACCTGAGCCGAAGGCAGAGGCTTTAACCCACTGAGCCACCCAGGCAGCCCACAAAACCAGTCTTTATGATAGTCCTTGAAGTGCCTTGGAGTCAAGAATGCCGAGATGGATAGCAAGCCAATTTGAGGGAAGGAAGCTGGAAATGGTTGCTTCCTGAATGACCAGGGTGTGCTAAACACATGTTTGTAGTCTCCCCTTCTCGTTCTGTCTTCCTCTCGATCTTATCTCCACGTATGCCCACATTTATGGACACAAGTATAGGCTCTCTGAATTCTCACAACAATCCTCCTGAGGTAGAAGCAAAAGGCTCCACTTTCAAAGTGAAGGGACTGAAGTTCCAAGAGGTTTTGTAACTTGTTCAGAGTGACACAGCCAGTGAGTGGCTACCCTGAGATTTCAAGTGAGCTCTAAATTTCAAGTCAGAGCAGCCTTCCTTAGGTTCTTCCAATCTTATTTTCTAGGCTTGTACTTTTGCTGTCATGGTGGTAGGTCTCCTCCCCATGACTGCCAGTACGTAGCCTTAAGGGTTTTGCGTGTGGTGAATGTTGCTTATAATCCCCGTGTGCTGACAATGTGTTGGTCTTACAGGAAAACAAGTTCTGTCAGTTAAATGGGGCAGGGAGGAGGTCAAATGCACGTCCATATAGGGATAGCCACGGATTCTGGTCCTGGTGAGGAACTAAGACAGACTATCAGACCATTCTGACCAGACTCTGCAGGGATTTCCTCTGGTGACTGGGATGGAGAACGAAGAAAACAATGGACTCTTTCATAAACTTCAGCACTGACTTTCTGGGTGACCTGGGCAAATCACTTAATGCCACATACTTCCCTTTCTTTGTGGGTAAGATGAGGCAGAAATAATACTCAACAGCCCCACACAGGGACCAAGACTCATATAAAAGTCAAGCTCCTAAAATGAAGCGACACAGGCACAAACACAGGATTTTTTATTGCTACAGGTAGAAGTCCATGGAGGGAAATGAAAAAGGGGAGGGCCTTTAAATTTTCTGTGACAGGATTCAGCGGCCCTCAACTATCATCGTCAGGCAAAATCTTGTACTCTACCCACGTCCCCCCGACGAGGGAATAATCAGGAGGCTCCACCTGCTTTCATCCTTCTTGGCATTTGCCAACTAAAGAACTCACTTTGGAGAATAGAAACTAATAACCACAGCAAGGACCATGATTATTAACCCTAAAATTGTGAGGTATTCTGTGTGCTGTAAGTACTTTCATACCTACTGTTAATCTGAACTTTGCAATTCAGTAGCAAACTATTACCTCCCCCATTTTACAGATGAGAAACTGAGGCTCAGAGACCTAGAAACTTGACTTAATAATAAAGACCCAAAAGCACTTATTCTGACTCCTCACTCAGTGATCTTTCCACACCCTTGAAGTCAATAATATGATGAGCCACGTAACGTGTTAAAAAGAAGAGTCCCCAAAAAGTCCAAATTGTGAAATGGTCACCTTGAGAACGAAACTTCTTCTACCCAGTGCTGTTACTCAGTCAGTTTTCATTTTCAAAGGCTGCATGAGTTTTCTATTTTCACGAAACTCCAGGATGAGTATGCCAGACATCATTCATGTGAGTTCCCGTCCTTGTCAGTTGGGCTTGGAGTTGGAAATCATGTTCTTGGTATTTTTCTCCGGAAATGAAATTAACAGAGTCTGTCAGAGACTTGGCTCTCTTTTCTTGACTTTTGGATGGAAGGGAAACATTTGAACAGAGGTAAAGGAAGGAGCTGGCGCAAGCTTGGGGCCTGAAGTGATGGAGTAGCCATTCACAGCTATCTGCAGTCAGTACGTTCAAAATCACATTGAGGATCTACACAGATCATCTGAGAAATTAACCCCTGAGCCAATTTACTGCACTGGTATTCCACTGGGACCTTTCAAACAGGCTGTCCTACATTACCAGAATAATTGACATCTACAGCTATAACAATTTCCGTATTCATAGGGCCTGTGTACTTCTATTTGCTTGGATGTTGAATGGGTTTTCAGGTGAAGGAACTCCACTCAGTTTAATCTTAAAGAGTATCATATTTGTGGGCTGCTTATTTCTTTCCAAATTCCCAAACACACTGTCTATAAAGCCATCATCCGGATACTCAGAGGTCACAAAGGCAACGCTTCAACTGTGCAATGACAAATGATAATCTAACATGACCCAAGACCCAGAAATATTCTGTGTTGACCTCTGAATCACCAAAGGAAAATCCAACAATTGTCTCCCTCGTAGAAAGTAGATTTACTGTGTTCCACCCGAGTTTTGTCCATCCACTTGTGGGGTGCATGTAAACTTGTCACTTATCCCTGCCAGGGTTGGCTTCACGAGTGTGCAACCCGTGCAAGTCCCATTAGGCTCCACACTTAGAAGGCCCTCACATCTGTTGCTGTCTTGAAATCCTTAACAATTTTTGAACTGAGGACTTTGCATCTTCATTTGCACTGGCCCCTGCAAATTCTGAAGCTGGTCCTGATCCCAGGACTGTAAGCTCCCACGTCAGCTGAGATTCTTGTCTGTTTTGTTCACAGATAGTCCCTAGAATGGTGCTTGGCGCTGTTCTTAATAAATATTTGTTGAATGGATGAATGAGTAAATGAATGAACACCAAGATACTCAATTAATGAGACTCTCCCATTCCCAGGCCAATTCAAGGAACAGAGTCGTTCTTATTTATCATTTCTGTGCCTTGAGTTCTGAGTCCAAACATTCCAAAGTTAGGTTATAGGCCTAAATAATTGTTTAAGGATGGAGAGCTGGCAAGAAAGGGAGAAAGAGTGCGCCCAAAGAGAGATAGAGCCAAGCCTACTAAGAAACACTGCCCAGAGATGCTGAGAGAAGAGGCATAGTGTGCTCCTGAGCCAGGGAGCAGGGGAACAGTCCAGTCTGGCCTTTCAATTCCCCAAGGGGAATTTTCCCTAATGTAAGCCAGACTGCTGGGAGAGTTTTCTGACTTGTGAACTCAGACCTACTCCATGCCCCTCAGGTCTCGTAGGAGGAAAGCAGCCCAGCTGTAGACCCAGACACACCCCAAGCCTGTCAATGGATTTCCCCTGCTGCTAAGTTGAGACATTGAGCTCCAGCAATGGGGCTGTGGATGCAAAAGCTACTTTCTCGAGTAGTGCAGCCCTTGTCAGAGAAGACCAAGAGAGAAAAGAGAAGCTGGGACCTGAGGACGTCAATTCTACCCAGAGCAGCCTGGAAACAGAAGTAATTGGAGAACAGGTGGATATACATTAGTATTGTTCACACAGAGTGTACAATACTGCACTAGTCCAATAGGGAGTTTAACACGGTCGAAGCCAATTTTCATAGATTTTATTGGTCAACTTCGGTCTTTGAGGATTTAATTGCCATGTCAATACACCTTTGTTAATTTTTAAAAAAATCTTACATGAACTTGATTTTTTAAGCTTTTATTTAAATTCCAGTTAACACACAGTATAATATTAGTTTTAGGTGTACCATATATGATTCAAAACTTCCATACGTCACCCAGCGGTCATCACAACAAGTACCTTCCTTAATCCCCATCACTTATTTCACCCATCCCCCCAGCCCACCTCCCCTCTTGTAACCATTAGTTTTTTTCTCTATAGTTAAGAGTCTGCTTTTCAGTTTGCCCCTTTCTTTTCATTTTTTCCCCTTAGCTTGTTTGTTTTATTTCTTAAATTTCACATATAATTGAAATCCACATGTGGTATTTGTCTTTCTCTCACTGACTTATTCCACTTAGCATTACACTCTCTAGGTCTATCCTTGCAAATGGCAAGATTTCATTCTTTTTTATAGCTGAGTAATATTCATGGCATACATACATTTTTAATATATCATGCATATATCATGTATCTATTTTTAATAAATCAATTTTCATTGATTTTCTGTTTGAGGATATCATGGTAACAAACAGATCTCTTCCTAGGAAGTCCCTCATGATTAATCCTCGAGAAAGGTGGATACTGAGAAACAACCAATCTGGGCAATGGTTATATTCTTGAGTCTCTATCACCCTCACTATTTATTAGAAATGATAAGTTACGAGCAGAAAATGAAGTTATCTGAGGTCTTTGGGGAAAGTAGACAACTTGAATCATAAGGAAAGACAAATAAGAAAAGTAAAGCCAGCAAATAGTAGTCCTCTGGATTACATGGAGAAAAAGCACAAAATGAGAAAGAAAAAAAAATCTGCACAATGTCCAAATTTCAGGCACTGCCAAAGTTTGCAAAATATCATTTCATTTAGAAATGCTATGATTTAATGGCAAAGGAGGACATTTTGTTGGAACGCCTAGCGTAACAAACACTTTTCTCTCCACTTAACAGCACTCCCCTGGCTTCATCTTGTGGAGAAAATAATAATTTGGATGTTTTGAATTAGAACAGTAATACTAAAGGCACTCTAGGCCCACCCAAATTCCCAGTGCTGAACGTGGTGTCAGGTCTCGGTACGAATGCAGCAAGATTCCAGCAGGCAGCTTGGTTTTAGGACATGGCTCACTGTTTGCTGCAGTCAGAAGGAGTGAGCAGAACTTTTTTGTGAGACTGTACCCCTGTCGGTGCCCCTTTTGCCAGGGGACAGGACTGTCTCAGCTGAGAAGTCCCAGGGCTTTGGACCATGAGCAAGACCCAGAGGGGAGAACATGAGTCTGAGCATCTGGAGGTCTTGGATCTGCTCCTAGCTCTACCACTAATGAGCCCAGTGACCTTGGGTAAAATTTCTATTCTTTCTGGGCTTCCCTCCTTCATCAGTACAATCTTTGACTTTTAGAACTACAAAGACCCTTAGAGATCATCCAGGTCTGTAGTTTCTAAATTGTGTTCATTTGCATTTCTGCCTGGGTGATTTGTGCCTTTTCCATGCACCACTTTTATGATTCTTTACTTCCATAAATCTAATTTAAAAGAAATGGGTATCGATTAAAATATATAGAAGGTAACTGTTAACTATAAAATTAAATTTAATACAAACAAAGCCATATTATTAAATTCTAGCCAGGTAAGTTTTGCTTGTCTAAGAAGACAATAGCAACAAAGCAAACATAACATGCAGTATTTCCTGAGAACTTGGTATGTGCCAGGCCTTGTTCTGAATGCTTTACGTACATATAATATTTCATTTAATTATTACAACCCTATGATTAGTACCTATTTTCACCCTGTCCACTCCCATTTTATAGATGAGACATAAGCTTGGGACCTGGTTTCTCTTTGTTAAAATGCTATGTTAGGATCCATGCATATATGAATTTAAGTCTTTGTCCTGACATAATCATAAGGATTAAAAGAGAATTTTAAAAGAAATTAATGTCTTCATTATGAGAGTCATTCTTATTTGATGCCATTAGTTTGTGCCACCTACTTAAAATCATTCTATATGCCTTAGGTAATAGCTATCCTATAATTCTGGTAGAGAATGATCCAGTCATAGAATAATTTGAGAAATGGAAGATCTTCCCACAGCCACACTATTGTGGAACTTTGTGATGTTGATCATTACTTCCACTGTTGGTATTTGTTCTTTTTTTTCTACTCTGCCTAAATTATTCTTACTGCTATTTCAAGGGGCATCTCATCATCAACCCTCCCTGACCTCCACCCAAACCCTCTTGGGGCCTTAGGTCACCCCTTCTTTGGAGTCCCCATTATATCCTACATACATTTCAGTTATAGGAACTGCTTCACACTTGATGACCTCTACCTTTGACCCAATTGGTTCTTTAACATAGAGAATAAAGGATGTTCTAAGTCAGTCCATAAATCTATAAAAATTCCGGGGCACCTGGGTGGCTCAGTGGGTTAAAGCCTCTGCCTTCGCCTCAGGTCATGATCCCAGGGTCCTGGAATCGAGTCCCACATCGGGCTTTCTGCTCATAGGGGAGCCTGCTTCCTCCTTTCTCTCTGCCTGCCTCTCTGCCTACTTGTGATCTGTCTATCAAATAAATAAATAAAAATCTTAAAAAAAAATCTATAAAAATTCCAAATGAAATATAAATTGAGTTGAAAAAAATGATTCTGAAAAGCACTCATTACATAAAAATAAAACACTGATCAGAAATGCTATGTTCTAAAAGTTCTTTTTGGGCAACTGTTTCATCATGGGTTAGAATAGATGAAGCTTCTCAAAACAAGAATCCAACGAGCTTGGATTAGAGAAGCTTAGCTCTCCTGGTTCTCTCCTTGGAGGTGCTCTTCTTTGCTGTCATGACCTTCATGGTATTCACAACTAGGGACATCAGTCTTAAAAACCCTATATTTCAATGTCAGCAACAAACAGCTTCTGGGTGGCATCTTCCTACTCTTAGTCTTCAGCGAATGCTTGCTTCCATTTCCCCTTCCTCCTACTTCCCACCCTCTGCTCAATGATCTCTTGCTCTCCCATTTCGACCAGAGTGCCCTGAATTGCCTTAGACTCTGGTCAACATTAACTGTCAAAAAGCTATCTTTGGCAGCCATTGTACCACCCAAAATACGAGTTTTGGTTGTTTCTGAGAGGGTGATATTTATGCTAAAAAGGCTCATGAAAGCAGAGCTCACAAGTCAAGCTACTGTAGGTCTAGGATTACCAATAATTTGTTTACATGTCTCTCTCACTGACTTAATAAGAAGTTCTTTGAAAGGAGGGAGTGTGTCACATTATTTTGCATAACCCAAAGTTTTTTAAGAATTATAAACATATTGAGTTATTCAATTAATTAATTACTAGCCCAGTTAATGCAGCTCAATATTTTCCCAAAATTGGGAACCCATGATCATGTACCACCTGAAGAGAGAAAGGGGAACAGAGGGAGGGAAGGGGAAGGACAGGGAGAAAGAGAAAGAAAGAGAATGCTATTCAATGAGGTTTATCGATCCAGTTTGGATCACTCTAACCCTTAAAAAGTCTTTCCTTATATTGAATTGAAATTTATCTGTGACTTCCACCAGCCATTCCTAGTTCCACCCAATACAGTAGCATAGCAAGAGTTGATGCCTCCCCAACTGAAGAGTTTTCATATGTTAGGAGATTGTGCCTATTTTTGGTTCTTTCATTCATTTAAACAACGTCACTTAGTCCCTCAAATTTTATGATTCCCAGATCTCTTGCCATCTTGATAGAAGCCAGAATAACCCAGATTCTGGATGTAATCCACCTACTTTCAAATCCAGGCTCTATAACTCACTTTCAGTGTGATCTCTAAGTCTCAGTGTCCTCAAGTGTGGAATGGAAATTATTATTATGATGATAATGTCATTTCGTGTGTCTATTGTGGGGACTAAATCAGATGATACACACAGCATGCATGATACAGTGACAAACAAATAATAAACATTCAAAAATGTTAGATATTAATACTCAAGGTGGCAACTAAGCAGAAGATCCCGCCCCGGTGGCCCACAGGTCCCTTGGAATGGAATTATTTCTGTTAATAAAGCCTCACTGGTTTCAGTTTTAGAGCAGCCACATCCCCTGATGGTTCATCTTGGTCTTGTGGTCAATCAAAATCTTCAGCTCTCTTGCTCTCTCTCTCTTTCCCTCTCTCTCTCTTTAACATAAACTGCTGTCAAACCTACTCTCCCACATCTTATACTTTAAAAATCAATTTTCTGAAACTAGAAGCAGAACATATATTCATCCTTATTAAATTTTCTGCAAATCAGTTTGGCCTATCATTCTAACATGTCAAGATAAGTTTAAGTCTTGATTCTGTCATCTGACCTATTAGTCACCCTTCCCAACACTGTGTCATCTCCAGATGTGATAATTATCTCTTTTCTCTTCACTGAGGTCACTGATAAAATCCTGAGCAACTTCAAGGCCAACAACAGAGTCCTGTGGTACTGCTGACATTCTTTGGGCAGCAGGCCAACATTTTCATTTTATGGATGAGGAGAGTAAGATTCAGGAGGGCTAAATAACTTGCCCACCCTCATAGAATACAGCCAGTTGACTATTTCCCAAAGTGTATACCTAGGAAAAACAGTCCCTTGAGAGATTTTTCCTAAGAAAGGGTTTCCAAGGCCAGATAAGTTTGGAAAATCATGCCTACTCTGTGTCCTTCTTGGAGATTTGCAATGCCCAACAGCACACTGAAGATTTTGTGATGTCTTGCAGTTAAGAATTCCATTATACTTGTTTAGTATAAACAGGATTATACTTGTTTAGCTCAGCATTTCCCAAATGTATTTGACCACAAAATCCTCTTCTGAGGTATAGCTCTTATCCCATAGTAACAGTGTCCCACAGTCAGTTATGAGCAGTCACACCTAGAACAAAAGACCATTGTCTTCCACTTGTCATGAGATTAAGGTCTGAGTTCCCATGTTCAGAGAGTTTTATGACTTCTAAATGGAAAATAAGATGGGAAAGAACTTTGGAAAGGAAGAGTTAATAAATGGGAAGATAGTAAGAGGAAGGCAAGAATCAATGTTGAAGAGACCCCTCCCCTGGCCTCCGTGTCTCCAAAGCTGAAGTGAAGAGAGGAGCCAGAGCTAAGTGTTCCGAGTACGATCCCCACCCTCTGCCTCTTGCCCATGTCCATCACAGCCTTCCATCATGCTCTGCCTTGAAACCATCAGGACTAGTCTCATTATGCTTTTATCTCTGGTCATGTCAGTCATCCCAAGAAACCAGGGGCTCCGAGGGGGGCCAATTGCCAGTTTTTCTAGAGGAGTCCCTGATTTAAAGTTGCGATCCCTCCCTCTGGCATCCCCTCCCCTTCCTTGCTTTATTTTTCTCTACAGCATTTACCACCATCTGAAATGATATGTATTTCATTTTTTGGTCTGTTTGTTTTGTGTATTGTCTGTATCCCTCTACTGGAGAATAAGCTTTATGCTGGCAGGGGTGTTTATTTTGTCCATTGTTTTATTCTCTGCACTTAGAATAGTATGTGGTTGATAGTTGGTGCTCAATAAATATGAAAATACTATTCAGCTCCAACCAGGGGGCCGAAATGAAATACAGCCTCTCAAAGGGCAAGGATCACATCTTGGGCTTGCCTTGACTTATTTATGATGTGATACCATCTGCTGAGTGGGTCTTTATTACACTGGAAATGAATATTATTACTCAGATAGATATCAATACACAGAGAGAGGCTATTAGTGTCGGAAACCACATTCTCTTCTGGTGACCTCATCCACCAGGCCTTGCATGGGCACGACTCATAAATCCACGACCCCACCTCTAACCCTCATCCATGCCACAGCCTACCTTTCCTGTGCTTTCCTGGACATTTCTACCATGCTAGGCAGCCCCAGCCCTTCCCTCCCATAGCCAGAAACATTATTCCCCTCCCTGCCAAAAATGAGTAAAGAAATAACAAAGAAAACCTTCCTCAACTTTATTATTTAGGCACCTATGCATGTTGGTTGTACTAAAAAAATAAAAATAATTACAAAAGTTGACAAAAGCCATGACATTTTTTTCTGATTTCTCTTTCTTCCTTACAGTCTCTATAGCTGAAACGTCCCTGCCAGCTCTTCCGTCTGCTTCGTGCCCACCCTCGTATCAAGTTTCCATCATCTTTTTTCCGGGTAACTGAAATATTCCTCTCTGCAGCCTTGTTTCCAATGTCTTTCATTTCTAATCCAGTGTTTTTCAAGCAGTGGACTGTGTTACATTATGAAATCATTTAGTGTGTCATAACTGGCATTTTAAAAATAAAAGGAATAGGGGTGCCTGGGTGGCTCAGTGGGTTAAGATCTCAGGTCATGATCTCAGGCTCCTGGGATGGAGCCCTGCATTGGGCTCTCTGCTCAGCAGGGAGCAGCCTGCTTCCCCCTCTCTCTCTCTGCCTGCCTCTCTGCCTACTTGTGATTTCTCTCTCTCTCTCTGTCAAATAAATAAATAAAGTCCTTTAAAAAATTTTAAAAATAAATGAAATAGAACAGAACAGAGCAAAATAGAGGAGAACAGAACAGGAATAAAAAAATCAGACTGTAAAAGTTTTGCTGAAGGTATATGTATATGCCCTGAGCCATCATTCTACAAATATATTTCTCACAATAGCTTCAAGTCATTGCTCTAATCTAATGTAGTCCAAGGCAGAGATTTAGGTGAGATCACCCTCCACCTAACTCTTGCAGGGACTTTACTGTGCCCTCTGAATGAAGTCCAAACAAATTCACCCAGCATTCAATAGTTTCCAAACTCAGGCTCGGGCCTCCCTTTGTAGCTTATTTTACAACACTTCTCTCCTCCTACCTAGAATGCCCATTGTGTTGGAATACCCATTATTTTTCAAACATGCCCTGAGATTCCTAATGCTCTGATTTTTCACGTGCTGTTCTTTCTTCTGGAGCAGTGGCTTTCAACCAGGGGGAACGATTTCGCTCCCTGAGGACATTTGACAATGCCTGGAGACATTTTTGTTTTCACAGCCGGGGAGGAGTGGGGTGCTATTGGCATCTGGTGGGGAAAGGACAGGGACACTGCTAAATCTCCTAAAATGAAGAGAACAGTCCCCCACAGCAAAGAATTATTGGGGCTCAAATGTCAGTACTATTAAGACTGAGAAAGCCTGTTCTCGAGCAGAGGATCTCAAAAAGCTACAGCATCTAAATCTCTTGAGAAACTTATAAAACATGGAGTTTGGGGCTCTGTAGATCCGAGGTGGGGCCCCAGAATGTGCACTTCTAACTAGTTTCTCTGAGATACTGAAGCTGCTGGTCAGGGACCCCAGAACCATTGTCCAGACTGAAGGGACCTTGGTTTTCACCAGGGCTTAACATTACCCAACTAAGGCTTCAGAGGCCACGCCCTTCACAGAGCATGTCCTGGCATCAGCTCAGTTTCTCGGATTCCTGCAGCAGCTGGTCCCTGTCTTCAGTGTCACTCTCTCACTTCTGTCACTGCCCTCTGGAACTTTCTCTCCCCTGTACTTCATTCACCCAGTCCCATGGGTGACTTACACTCACCTTCCACTTCTTACTTCTCCAAAGCACTTTGGGCAGCCTCCCTGCCTGAACAAAACCCAACCATGGCAGGCATCTCTCCAGCCAGTCGTCTGCAAGCCTCTTTCTGTACGCTCACCCCTCCACATTGGGGATTATCAAAGTGTTAGGGAAAGCACTGGAGCATGAAAGATTATATAAGTCCTTTTCAGGCACTTAGGTGGGAAACTGAGTAACCAAGGGACAAAATGACTGAAGTGACAAAAAACAATAAAAAAGGGTAAAGGTCACCTATAAAGAGCATAAGTGCATTGCGACCTCATTTTTGTTCTTCGTTATTTTGCCCAGAATCAGCACCATCTACCACCTTCATGCTGGGCAGTGAAAAAGAACATGAAGAACAAAAGGAGAGATAAGCGACAAGGAGTCTCTTAGCATACCTTGGAGACTTACGTGCATCACGCATGAAATAATTGCATTCTGAATGTGAGCTTTTACCTAGTCAATCTCCTGTACAGTTACAACTCCACTGTCATTTTCACTCGGATCCCCCATGTAGGACTTTTTTTAAATGTAATTCTGCTTTAATCATATCATCAAAACATACAATTTTTGAACATCCTGTTCTCCCCCAAAGAAGTGTGCCCACAGTGGATATTTTGAATCCCTTTTTAGCCAGGAAAAGACTGTCACACTTTAAATAAAGTGTCACGAGCAAGAATTTAATTTAGACCTAATAAGACAGTTATTGTATGTTAAATACCATATGGTTATTAAAAACATATTTATTGAGGTTTAACAAGTATGTCAAGACAAAACCCCATAAACAGCAGGAATTGCTAACAGGATGCAGTTAGGGATTCTCAGATCAGGCAGTGTATCTTGTGAATGGATATACTTTATATTAGACCATTAAAAATAATAATAAAGAACCTCCAAGGGCCTCCATCTGGGAGGGCAAAAGGGACAGTGAATTTGTGTACTGCTTGCTCACCCCTGGAGACCCAGGATCAGTTCCTATTTGAGATGGTCATGAAAAATGAGCTTGGGGGTCTTCCCTTCATCCTCATTTGTGCTCTGTGCAAAGCTAACTGTATCATTTGGCATGATTGATGAGGGCCATTTATGGGAGCTTGCTGGGGGAGGGGGGGAAGAGTGTAGGGGGAGTCACTTGGAATAAGTCAGAGGGAGCGAACTTGTGGAGACCTAGCCCAGGTTTCTGATGCTTATCAATTCTCATTTCACTTGAAAACTTAAAATGCATGTGTGTGAATGTGTGTGTGTGAGCATGTTTACATTCATGCAGTCACACATGCAGAATATCATATAGGAAGCGCTGAAGAACAGAGATAATCAAGCCAAAGCAGTGGTGTTTGAAAATACTGCTTTTTTACATCATGTACCAAGCGTGGCATCCTCCAAACTCGCCACATTGCTTAAGAGAAAACCGGACTGGAAGGAAGGAGCCTTCTCACCTTATGGCCCAGCTCTCCTCCAGCTGAAAGGGCAGGGATCCGCCAGGGCTTGTGTTTATGGCCCCGTGCGCCGACGCTATGGCAATGCCCCTAAGACAATGGCGCCTGTTCAAGAGGATGACTTCACAGGAGGTGCAGGCCAAGGCACTTCAGATGGGCCATGAGTAAGAACCAGCAAAAACTAATATCCTTAACAGTTAGCAAACATGTCGAAGGAAATTATTCATAAATATTTGAAGAGCAGCGAGGTCCAAGTTTGGAGTGAGCAGCTGTTGGTCTCCAGGTTTTTTCCCCAGTGTATTAGCCCCTTCTTAAGAGAGTCAATGTTCTGCTCTTACTGAGATTTCAAATGCCAAGCCCCAGAATTCCCTCAGCTGCCTTTCACACAAAAGATTTCTGGATGCCTCCCTGTAGTTCTGCAGGTATCACAGCCGCCGTCCAGGTCTCTAGGTGGTGACCTAGAAAAGACATTTGTGTGGAATACTCAGCTGTCTTTAGAGCCATGTTTCGAATTCTTTCCACTCCTCTCAGAGGCTTGTGCACGCGTGTGTGTGTGTGTGTGTGTGTGAGAGAGAGAGAGAGCGAGGTGGGGGGAGCGGGGTAGAGAATCATCACGTCAGCACAATGAACAGGCCCAACTGCATGAGGATAATTATGTTTTACAGTTTTGCTAAACACAAGAAAGTATTTTCTCAGGCCATTTAATTGAAACAACATCATGGGTTATACCTTCATTGTAATAAAACTCCACTGTGTGTCCAAGTGCCAGGGGATTTATTAACTTGCTCCGAGCTCTGAGAATCAGCAGGCAGGGTCAGACGGAGCTAGTGATGATGACATCATCGGTTTTGGCAGCTCTTTTCAACTGGTGTTGAGTGAGGTAATGTCCCCAAAATTAAAACTGACAGCAAGATTAATGATGATAGATTCACTGACTTTTTTCATGATTTAAATTGGTGTTCTGTTTCTTCCATTCTGGACAGCCAAGAGAGTTTCGTGCCATTAGCCTGGCGTATCAGCAAAGCCAGATAACAGGAGCCCCTTCTCCCTGCCGCCTGGGGACAGGCTGGGACTTCAGGGCTGGAGGTGATTTAGAGATGAAGCCAAGGGAAGGCACAACCTCTGGTCTTTCACAGAGATCAGCATGGTGCGAGGTGCTGCCTTTATCAGATCAGTAGATACATGCATTATGTTGGTGGAAGAGAGGGTATGTGCTCTTCTAGGGGCGGCTGTGTGCAAAGAAGACCTCATCAAATCTTGTTACTGAGTCAGAATTTGCAAGCCCTGGAACTGGAGCTGGGCCAATCTTGCCCTTTTACTTTCTGTACTGAAAAGATTTGCTGAGGATACGAGAATAGAAGCATGAAGAAAATTCTAAGGCAGAAGATTGGAAGGGGCATAAGCTGCATGGAAAAGATCCATGTTGGAGCCATCTTAGAGACTCTCGTATTCTAGAAAAAACTGTCATCTTCATTAACTGATTACTATCCCTGCTCTACTGTCAACTTCTTAAGGGCAGAAATTAACTATTTCCATTTTTGTCATGCCAACAATGACCACAGCAACATATAGCAGGCACTAAAAAATATTTTTTGAAGGTACGTTACTTAAGGAAGATGCCTTAAGGATTTCTCATAAGAAATTGAGACTTCTAACTAGGTTTAGGAAGTATCCTTTCAAATAATGAAAACACTTTTCTTTGAAAACATGGTCAAATTTATCGTAATCACTAGTCCATCTGGACACGTCTTGCTGGTCTGAAATAATGTGGTTTACTGTTTCAGAAAAAGGAAAAAAAGAATAAAAGAAAAGAAAAACAGAAAAATCCAACATGACATATGATGATATAATAAACAGTCATTCAGCAGGATGGCAAAATTGGAGAACGTCCTCAGTGTAATCTCATTGTGAGTGTGATGTTTTCTTCCAAAATGAAATCCATCTGTAGGTTCAGGGATTATCTCACAATCTTACTTAGAATTGATCCTGTTGGGAGTGGGGGGTTACAGTTGGAAAGGAAATGTCCTGTCTTAAAAGACGGAATGTAGGGTCCCCTTGGCAGTGGGTGAGGATGCGGGAATTCACTGTTGCTCTTCCTGGTAAGTCCCATCTCTAAATAGAACATTCACTGTCTCCAGAGTTGGGAGACATAGCAGCTAGCCCTTGCCCCACCCTGAACTAGCTTAAATGTTTTGGGTAAGTCCCTTCCCTGTCCTGGAGCCTCTGTTTCCCCATCTGTCTACTAGTAAGGTGAGCGAAGCACCAAGGCTGTTTGCAGGCCAGCCATTCTCCGGTGCTAGACATTTAATAGCTCTTGAAAGGGGAAGACCCAGACATATCAAGTGGACTATACTTTATATTCCTTGTTCCAGCTGTTCAAACAAAGTCAGGTCCCTCCCCTCAAAGTTGAGGGTACTGGTTGGGATAAAAAGATAGGTTTCCCCCAACCTCTGTTCTTTTGGTGATCTAGGCTCCAAACATTTTGTTTCTAACAAGTTCTGACACTTTTCCACATTTTCTTACCATATTTCTCCATCATTTCTTTCTCTCCTAACCCAAATGTGTCATTCTTTTCACATAGAACATCGGATTGTGGATGGAGGATTTGGAGGGAGTGTCAGGTTTCAATGATGAGAAGCATAGGGGATGAGACCCTACTAATGCCCCTTTTGTCTCCATCTATGATATTTCCTTTTGGAAAGAATTACTATATTTGACATCTTTGGAGTGTTTATCTGGCTCATAAAGGTCCCCTTTGCTAGGCACTGTCCTCTGAGCCACAAGCGTAAAGCTGGGACTTCAACAACCAAGTCCATACTGAATGATGTCTACCTCACTGGCCTTGGCTGCCCAGAACAAAAATGGGTGGTTGAATCACAGTGGAGTGTTGGGAAATCTTCATTGTTTGAAGGCTAGAATCCTCCGCACTCTGCAATACAATGCTTTTTGTGAATCACAGCCCTACTTCGTCTTATTTGGACAAGATGAAGATAGGTTAACATGAAGAGGGTAACCAAGCACTGTGTGGAGTGAGGAGGTGTAATACAGGAAGTATGAGCGCCAGTTCAGGGAGGCAGGCTTTCAGAAACTCTGGGTTGGGAGACTAAGATGTTGTCCCAGGACACCTAGCACTGGCTTTGCTTTTTTCAAGATAACAAGGCAGCCTTGTTGATGTATTTGGTTCAGCAACCAAGAGAGTCCATTCTTCGTAACCAGTCCCTTACACCAGAAGTTCTTAACCTGGCTGTCCCTTAGAATCAGTCACCTGGGTAGCATTTCTAAACTGCCAAAACCTGAACTTCTATTCCAGAGATTTTGATCTATTAGCCTGGGCGGAGGGAGGGAGGAGGCATGAGAGTATTTCTTTTGAAAGCTACCCAAGTGATGCAGCCAAGGTCAGGAGCCACTTTCCTAAATCCAGCACCTTAGACCACTCGGCCATGCTACCACCCACCACTTTCCTAAATTAAAGCCCTAGAATGTAAGCTGGAAATCTTCCATGATGGTGATATAAGTCTAAATGTTAAAGGGCAATGGTGTAACCAGAGGTGAGCATTCATCTTTCTACTACAAGGTCCCTAGAGTTGCATAGAGTGTTGGTGACAGTTGTGAGCCCTGTAGAGGACCAAAAGGCCCAGGGAAAAGTCACATCAATATATGTTCTCTCTGCCTCTGCTCTGTGCAGCCACCTCCTCTCCACTGAGCCCTACATCCCAGACCAAAACTAGAACATGTTTTTTTTGTTTTTTTTCTCTACCAATCCAACCCAAATCCAATGGATGATTTCTCGATCATTCAGCTCTAGTCCCTAGTAGAACTTCCTCTCAGACAGAAATGTTACTGAGTGATTGTTAATTTATGTCCAATGATGCGAGATACAGGATGCCAATAGAAGTATGAACAAGGAGAAGGTGGTTGATACCACTGTGTGACTTCTCAAACCGCAATTTTAGTTGGAGTACCATGAAGCCAGCACTCTGCCCTAGTCTAAGGATAAAGACTCAGCTTGCCACAGCAAATCTGGGGTGACCAGCTATCCAGGTTTGTCCTGTTTTTAGCACTAAAGTCCCTTGTTCCAGGAAAATCCTCAGTCCTGGGAAAACAGTTGGTCACCATCTTTCCTGCCCAGATTTGCAAAGAACTGACTATGGAAGTCTCCTCTCAAAGTTAGAAACATTTCACTGTTGGACATGACTGCTCATCTCTATCAGTGCTAAGCATGACTTTCATGCTGCCTGTTCCCAAACCTCTGACAAATGAAGGGTGACTTTAGAGTGGAGGTAATATATCTCTTCTGAAGCTGAACATTTTCCATCCAAAGCCCTGATAATAATAGAGGTCAGATCGCAGATACTAAAATTTATTCCTGAAACTACCCAACCCATCTCAAGCCATTCAGGCCTTCTCTCCAGGGGATTTGGAATTAGGACCTAGAGAGACTTGGTTAATCTCTTCCAGTGACTGAGGGGTAATGCACACGCCAGGAGCTGTTGACAGCCAGGTGCTACAAAGGTAACTATTGAAGAGAGGAGACCAGTCTGCAGTGAGAAAATGTTAAAAAGGCACCTAGGCAGAAGCAGAGAGGAGAGAAAGACAACTGCTTGGGGTTCTTCATGGGTCACTATTTTTTTCTTCCATGCCCTTTCTGAGTCCCATCAGAACTCCTGTTCTTTAGTTTCATAAAATCCTCACGACCCCCTTGTATTTTTCAGTTGCAAGCCTAGAAAAGTTTAACCAAATTGACTTAAGCAACAGAACTTATTGTTTCATATTAATGAACAATGTGGGATATATCAGCTTCAGGCATTGCTTGATCAAGGCCTCAAGGAATGAACTGTTTCTCTTTCTCCATCATTCAGCTCTAGTACTTAGCAGAACTTCCTCTCAGCTCTTTGGCAGGCTCACCTCTCATACTCGTAAGATGTTTCCCAGGATCTCCCAGCACTATTCCCTGCTAAGTTTATTCTCAGTGGCAAAAGTGAGACCCTTTCAACAGGATTGTCAGTAAAAGTCTTTTCCTTCTCAGTTGGCCATACTTCACCAATACCTAGGATCTGGAAAAATGTGCTTCTCTGGCTGGCAGACCTGAATTACATGGCCAGGTTTGTGCCAAAGGAAAAGCCAGCTCTACTGAAGTCCATGGATTGAGAGGTGAAAGAAGTGATTGGCCAGAAGACATTGATTTATGGTAACATATGTATGGTAGATAAACAGTAGAATAAAAAATAAGAGGTGTCCCCCCATTTTTTTAAAAGGTTTTTATTTATTTATTTGAAAGAGAGAGAGAGATCACAAGTAGGAAGAGCAGCAGGTAGAGAGAGAGGGGGAAGCAGGCTCCTCGCTGAGCAGAGAGCCAAACGTGGGGTTCGATTCCAGCACCCTGAAATCATGACCTAAGGTGAAGGCAGAGGCTTACCCCACTAAGCCACTCAGGTGCCCCCCCTTTTTTATTAAAAAAAAAAAAAAACGTTTTTTCCATGCAAGATTAAATAGGTTAGAATTAAAAGAATCCTAACAATTACAACAATACACCCTACAGTTATTGTGTAAGATCTCAGAAATCTTCTCCCTCCCTATGATTTCAAATGGTCCTATCACAGGAGTAGACGGTAGGCCCACAGCCATATTGGTATTTTGTCCAAACAGAGGACAAAGCTACTCAGGTACAAAAATTTGTGTTTTTGAGCTTCTAAATATGGCAAAAATGACAGTATTATGAAAAGAATTTTTTTCAAAAGTCTTTGTTGTACAAAGAGAAAAGACCACATGTTTGTCCAGAATACTGATTAGCCTTCTTTAGCAGCTAAAACTTTGAAGTATGAGACTTTTTGAGAACAGTTCCTTCATTAATAACAATAATCATGATATAAAGCATTAGCAATACAGACAATGAATCTTCTCAATATCATAAACCTCAAAGCTTGTATTTGCTTTGTTTGTATTTGTAGGCAAACCGAATCTGTCTCCCTGGCTCTGTTATCACTGGGTCTTAATCTGGAAAGACCCAGTGAATATGCACAAATCAATCCACAGAAATATGAAAACATTAAAAAAGAGAACTTAAGGCTTTTGTTTCATCTATTAATCTTATATTTCTCGATATTATGACTGCTCATTCTCTGTAGAAATTTAGACTTTAAGCCCCACAGCTGAACTCCAACAAAAATTTCCCAGATTGTCTTCCCACTGCACTTTCCAATTTCAGGAAAACTCTCCTCTCCAGCAGCACAGAATCACTCGCTGCTCCCAACACATGTTCTGAAGTTCCCCATTCTGTGCTTTTTCTTTTTTCTTTTCTTTTCTTTTTTTTCCCTTTCCTTTTTTTTTTTTTTTTTAATGCCCTGCTTTTTCTGGAATGCCATTCTCCACCTTTGTTCATAATTTCCATCTTCCATGGGCCAATTCCAATGCCCTGCTGTTATTAAACCCTTCATAGGCTCTAGTGTGTAATTAATTCATCCTTCTATCTAAAAGCCTTCAATGGCTTCCCACTGCACTGAGGAAAGAATTTTAGATTCTCTAACTAAACTTATAAGGGTTTGGGGCGCGTGGGTGGCTCAGTGGGTTGAAGCCTCTGCCTTCAGCTCAGGTCATGATCCCAGGGTCTTGGGATCGAGCCCCACATCAGGCTCTCTGCTCAGCAGGGAGCCTGCCTCCCCCTCTCTCTCTGCCTGCCTTTCTGCTTACTTGTGATCTGTGTCTGTCAAATAAATAAATAAAATCTTAAAACAAAATACTTATAAGGGTTTAAATGATCTGCCTGCCTATTTTATCTCCTCTCAACCTATATTCTAGCCACCCTAGATCCTCTTCCCTTTCTAGGAGTTCCTTCATTTTCTCCAGCCATGGGTCCTTTACACATTCTATTCCCTCTGCTTGGAATACTCTTCCCTTAGTTTTTCTCAAAGCTGTCTTGCTCTTAGTTGTAAGGTTCCTGATGAAATGTTACTTCTTCAGAGATCCTTCCCTGCCTACCTAGGGCCACCATCTGTCCTCACCTCACACTGCTACTCTCTACCAGAGAGATCTGTTTCCTATCTTCTTTTGCTTTTTCTGATTGTATAATGACATATTTATTTGTTTAATTGTTTAATGTTTCTCCTTCCTATAAAATGTAATCTACAATTGGTCAGGGATATAATTTATTTCACTCACTCAACTTTAAATCTGGCATTTAACATGGTGCCTCCACATTGGAGGAAATATTCAACAAATGAGTGTATGACTCCCTTTTTTATACACTTATAACATAGTTGTATCATAATCTTCTTTATATGATAGATGTTTATTTTAGTCTTGCATCTCTTGCTAGATGAGATTTCGAGAGAAGGATCATGAATACATGAGATCATACTTGCAAAGCACCAGGCCCAATCTGGATCCTCAGTCAGCTGTTTTCATAGAGTTGAACATCACAGACTTCAGAGTTGGTCAGTCTTGGGTTTTCATAAGATTCCATCACTTTCCAAATCTGCAACGTTGGTCAACTTTGCTCAGCCTCTCCAGGCCTAAGTCTCCTCATCTGTAAATTGTTAATAATAATACCTACTTTATAGGATGGTTGTAAGTCCAGGAACTGGCCTAATACTCTCAACTAGGCCATGGTGTTCTCCTATTGAACACAAAAAATATCACAGAGCATCAACCTCAGACAAGACCATTTTGGTGACCATGATGCATGAAGACAAAAGACAAAACTAAGACCACTCCATAATCACATCTGAATAAAGTCAAAGCATAAACATTGTCCAAACCACAACAATAACCACACTCCCTCTTTCCTGGTTAATAAGCAACTACTGCTTCTTAACCAATACAGTCATAGCATTGTTGGGCATTCCCTACTTCCATGTAAGACTTACTTAGAAACTTGACTTCTATCTAATCTCTCCTTCTAAATAAGATTTCCTTAGATTCCCAGAGGATTATCCCTACTTTCTGACAGGACCCATCCTGAGCCAAACCCTGCTTCCTTAAACCTGCTTCCAAATCATCTACCACAAGCCCAAATCCTACAGTAAGTTCTTTTTAAGGCCCTCTTACTGAGATGCCCCATGCTTTCTTATGAGGTACATTCTCTGCCACTGGAATGATTAATAAACATGAGTAGCTCAACTCCAAGTTTGCTCCTAGTGGTCTTTGGCTGAAGGTCACTGATAATGGTAATAACATCAGCCACCACTTACTGATCATTTACCAAACACCGGGGCCTCTTTGATGCGATTTACATGTGTTTACTTCCTCAATCCTTAAGCCAAATTTAGAATGCAGGCATGATTATTATCACCACAGTATTTGAGGAAACTTAGCTTTAGAGAGGCTAAAATATTTTCTGAAGTCAGATAGCGAATGAGTGGTAGAGCTGGTACATAAGCCAAAGCAGTCTGACCTTTACCCACTATTTGTTACTGAGCCCTCCTGGGGACCTATCACTGCGTCTTGAACAGAGACAGGACTGCAAGTTTAGGAAGATGATGAAGTCACCACAATGTGCGAGGCACAGAGAACTCAGCATGTGAGAGAGTTCCTTCAATATGTTTCATTGGCAACGTACTGAACAGCGCTGTGGGGGCTGCAAAAAAGAATAAATCATAGTCCCTGACCTCAAGGAACTTACAAGCTAAATGAGGA
The DNA here is from genome assembly GCF_964662115.1 of Mustela nivalis. NCBI lineage: Eukaryota > Metazoa > Chordata > Mammalia > Carnivora > Mustelidae > Mustela > Mustela nivalis. Next base: position 132,274,864 of record NC_139022.1, read on the forward strand.
GACGAGACTTAAATGCACTAAAATTTAAATAACAATACAAACTGCAATACAAGAGACACATTAGGACAGAAGAATGCATGATTCAGTGCTAAATGAGGTGTGCGGATTGTACGAGAGAGGGCTCACCGTGGGCTGCTGGCTCAACCCACCGACTTTTAACTCAACTCAAAACCACAGACAGGAAATCGGCTAGGGAGCTGCTTTGTTAGGAAGAGAGAGATATATATAGAGAAAAAAGAACAAAGCTTTAATGGAAAAGAAGCTATTAAAATTATACTTACAGGATATACAGCTAAATGACTTCAGAATTTTACTTCTTGGTAATTCGTTTTTGTGGAATTATAAAGAAGTCTCTAAAGGGGAGCCTTGTGGTTATTTCCAACAGACTCCACATCAGGAATTGGCAGGAAGAATATCAAGTTCGCTGCTGTTTGGGAGAAGTGAGTCCAGCCCTGACCCTACCTGAACTCTCTGCTCTTGGTTACACTCGGGTCTGCGCCATTGCACTCTGGTGCCATAGAAGGATGTTTAACGGCCGCTCTGCACACAATATCCTGGAATTATTCTCAGCCCCTGAGAGCCACACTAAGACTGGGATTATTTCTGTAAGGGGATAGACATGCTCTTGTAGTGTCTTGCAAGGATCTATGGAATCTCTTAGCACTTTTAGACTTAGAGATCAAGTACTTTGTATTAAGTGCCTTCAAATGTGTGAGTAAAGGCTTTGATGTCAACTGTGCAATGACATTGGGCAAATTCTGAAATCTCTCATCTGCAAGTGGAATGTAATAACAGTGCTCAACTCAGGAGGTGACTAGGGGGTTACACGGCATAATGCTTTCAAAGGACTTAAGGTATCCAACATATAGAGTATGTTCTCAGAATGTATTAGCAATCAATATTACTGTCATTATTCTCTATGCTAAGTACTATCTTAGGGACCTGGAAAGATGCAAAAGAAGCAGGAAATATAGTCTTCCTGGATACTCCTAAAGCCTCTGAATTTGGGGATTTACTCTTCCTGATTTGGGCAAGTCTTTCAATTTTTTAATTTAACAACAATCTTATTTTGCATAGGTTCGGGAGCTCAGCCACTTGAGTTTGACTCCTAGCTCACCACTTAAACTGTTCTTGACTCAGTTTATTTACAAAAGCAATTAGAATAATAATAGTTCCAATATCTTAGGACTGTTGCAGGGAGTCAAAGAAATAACATACACAGAAGCCCAAAGACAGTGTCTGAAACATCACTGGCTCTCAATGTTACTGTTTACCAGCATTATCATCACTGCCATCATCATCACCACCATTGGAATATTCCAGACTTTCCCTCTACCTCAAGAGATTCAAGCTCAATGATCTCCAACATGTCCCAGGCAACTCAACTTTCTGGGGCTTTATTTTAAAACACATCCTCTATTGACAAAGACAAAGCTTTGACCCCATTCTAAATTGCTGTGTGGGCACAGTGCACGCTGCCAGCCACTCCTATATTATAACAAATGGCCTACATTTGCAGGTTTGCTGGCTGAGGTCAGGTGTCTAGTCCTTAGGAAGAAGAAAAAGAAGAAGGAGAAGGAGGATAATGAAGAGAAGAAAAAGAAGAGGAGGGGGAAGAAGAAGGGAGAAGAGAGCAGGGCTGGGGGTGGGGGTAAGGAGGGAATGAGGGAGAGAGCAAGATGCAGGAGAAGGGAAAGTAGGTCAAGCTACTTATGTCTGTTAAGACTGAAATCATAGTTGAATCCTAGCTGAGTTATTTGGGCAAATTATTTAACCTCACTTTTCACACCCGGTATCAATGTCAATGTCTCTTTCCTAAGAATGATGTTGCATCATTCTTAGGAATGATTCTTTTAAAAGAAAGAATACATGTACGCACATAGTACTTATCCCATATTATATCCTTAGAAAATTGTAAGCATATTGTCATTACAGGTGTTCTCTCTTCCATATGAAAAACAACCGACCAAGGACCACAGCAGAATAGCATTACATCAGTAAAAAGATTTCACATTAGTCTTTTATCCTCTTTCTTTTTCTAAAAATGTAATCTTGAGTTGAGACTGAAGAGGAGAACACAACTGTGCTCTGTTTTGGGTTAGAGCATGAAGACCACACCAGTGCAGTGGAAAAGGCTTTGGATAGAGTCAAGATTTGGATTCTAGTACTGGTATCAGTTACATTCAGCTCTGGGTCTGAATTCTAGTTCTGGATTTCAGTTCACGATTGTGAAATGGGTATTGGAGATAAAGATTGGATTACATCATATTTAAAGTTCCCTCCAGCTATAATTTTCTGGGATTCTAATCTAGAGCTAGTTAAACTAGTTCCTCTCAAAGAGTAGTTTATGTGGATTAGGATTCCTGGGTTTTCAGTGAAAAAAAATGCATATTCTGGGATTTCAACCTGGGCTTAGAGAAATCAGAATCCTGGGGGTAGAAGCAGAAAGTTATGGCCAAGAATGAAGTGTGTGTGTGTGTGTGTGTGTGTGCGCGCGCATGTGTGTGTGTGTGTGTGTGTGTGTGTAACCTTAGAGATCCACTGTTCTGCACTGAAGAAGAGATAGACTTTGGAGTGATAATGGAAATAAGAGAAAGGAAATGAAAGAGAAGCCTATGCCTGCTCAGGTAGATTACTATGAATTGAACAACATGTAGAACAAACTGGGCACTTAACCCATTAAGATTACTGAGGATGCCAAGAAGAAATATTTATAGGTAGTTTTTAACATAGTCTATAAAAAAGGAGGTTGATTCAAACATAAATTACCTACCACATCATTCTTTAACCTCTAAATCTTTCTCTAATGGCTTAAAAAGGCAGCTTATTAAGGCAAAGTGAGTGTTTAAGTACTATATATTGACCGGTTAGTTTATAAACATCCAGAGGCAGACAAAGTTACTAGAACTGACAGGTTTGCTAATAAAACTAAAAACAAAACAAAACAAGAAAAAAAAAAAAGAAAATTTCAGGCTGGGGAAAAGGGCTTTAAACATCATGGGGTGTGATTTTCTTTCCTCTTCTTAGCTCTGCCTTCTGGGTTGGCTCCATTCTCTGAATGAATCTTCCCATGTAGTAGCAAGAGGAGAGCCTAAAGTTCCAAGAATGCATCACAATCAGCTAATGACCGTAAAGGGGAAAACAAATACCTCTATCTAGGACAGGTGAGCAATTTGGCTGAAGCTCTCACTGAATTAGCTGGAGTCACATGACTACTCCAGAGCCAATAACTGTGGACTAAGGATTGACATATGCTGACTGGCTGCTTATGTCACATGCCCACTCCTAGATCTGGGGAGCAGGGTTCACCACACTCAAAACACAGGTGGCTGTGTATGGCCACACACCTGGGTGGCTGGATTCATTCAGCCTCCAACTCCTGATTTCAGCTCAGGTCATGATCTCAGGGTGGTGAGATAAAGCCTGCATCAAGCCCAGAATCAAACCCCAGATCAAGCTCTGCATCAGGCTCTGCGTTCAGTGTGGAGACTATTTGTCTCTTCCTCCCTTCCCCCTGCTTGTGATTTCCTTTCTCTCAAATCAATCAATCAATCAATGAATAAATAAAATCTTCAAAAAACAAAAACACATTGAGAATGGAACAACGTTGGTTTCCCCAAGCAGAATTAGGGTGATAGTACTAGGAAAACAAAACAAAACAAAACAAATCATGTGCTGGATAGGCAAAACAACAGATATCCTGAGCAAAATCTTGAGGTTGCAACTCTCATGGGGTGAAAGCACATATTTAAAACTATGGGGGTACATTATGCCTCACCCAGTATGTTTGTGTGCTGTGTATGTGCATGTCTTCTTTTTGTTACATGTATGATCCTAAACACAATTGTCGCATACATAGGGTCTTATTGGTCATGGAAAAGTAGTTGACAAGTAGTGGTGGAAAAAATGAACCAAGTTTTGATCATTGTTTAATTTACTGAAAGAACAGCTCCACCTACGATTCTTCCTGCCTGTTGCCAACAATGACAAAGTAGTTGGAGATACTGCAAATACGCTTCTGAGAACCTTCTGCAGCTGTTGCAAAAATGGGCTGAAAGCTCAAGGAATGTAATCACCAGGAAAAACATTTTCTGTGTCTCTTTAGAATCCTTCTAAGGGACATCTTTGGGTTTTATCATGTCCGAAATCTTATTACCCAATATACTGGTCAACGTATAACAGATATTCAATGAATATTTACATGAATGAATCAATGAATGATTTCATTTTTAGAACTGCGTTTTACTCAGACAAAGATTTTCTAAATTACTTAACTTGTGCAGTTATTTTATGGAACAGGATGGTCATTTTAAAATCATATATTTTTTGAAAGTTGTAGTTTTTGCCTTTCTTCATCATTTACAAAAAAATAAGCCAAATTTTGGTATTTAACAAAATAAATTGACCAGGAAATGGTAGAATATTTTTATTCAGAAAATGAATTTTATATGACTTCCAGATGCTAAAAAGTCTGGCACTATTCAACATTGCCTACAATGTAGGAGAGCAAAGATAATGAAAAGCAAAACTAGAGGGTAAGGGTATTCTGACTTTAATTAGCTATTTATTATATAAGAAATTGATTTAAAATTTACCCAACAATTAAAATCTCTCAAGCCAGTTATACAGAAACAGAACACTGAATTGAGAGAAGTTCAGAAAAATGTTTGGTTTTCAGATATATCAAGAGCTACATCTTATTCTTCAGAATTCTAGAAGAAGGAAACTAAACACAATAAAATATCAAGCACCATCCCTAATCAGTGTAGCTCTAATTGCATCAAAGTTTAAAAGAAGGAGTCATGAAATATGCAAGCTTTTCTCAAAATCATTAATATTTGCTTTTATTTTAAAAAGAAAGCCTAGGCCATGAGCTATTTGAGCTATGACATCAAACTAAGAATGACAGGTATTCCAGTTACATATTGCTGAAAAAAGAAATAACCCCAAACTGAAGGGCATAAAGCAACCACCATTTTATTATGCTCACAAATACTGTGTGTCAAGAATTCAGACAAGGCACAGTGGGGATGTCTTATCTCGGCCTGATGATGTCTGGGGTTTCAACTGGAATCACTCAAATAGTTGAATAGAACAGTTGTGGACTAGAATTACCTGGAAACTTCATCATTCATATATTGAAATCTAGGCTGGCATGACTTGAAGGCTGATCTAAGCCAGGATTACTAACCGGAGACCATACACATGGTCTCTCTACAAGCCTTGGGCTTGCATGGTAACATCAAGGTAGTCAAACTTCTTACATGAAAGAAGTTTCATGTAAGTTTCACGTTCAAAGAGTAGGTGTTCCAAAGAACACAGTGGAGTCTACATGACTTTTTATGATTTATCCTCAGAAAGTACATCCCATTACTTCTGTTGTAATCTGTTGATCAAGTAATAAACCCACCCAGATCCAAAAGTTAACATAGAACCACTTCTTGAAAGGAAGAGTGTTAAAGAATTTATGGCCATGCTTTGAAACTTCCATGACACAGAATTAAGAATGGGCTAAGTTTTCAGAAGAAACTCCAGGATGTAATTTTGCTTCATAAATGGTTGCTGAATGCTTTTTCTGTGCTAACTATGGCTGGAAGACATAAAATGAGTAAGACATATTCTCTGTCTTATCTTCATGAAACTTACAGTTTAAGAATAAGAAGGTAATATAGACATTACTTATTTTAATACCTTCTCTGACTCCTGAAGCCAATAAATACCTTTCTTCTGCCTAAATAGTTAAGAACCAGCCTTTTGAAAGCTGACAGTTACTATGTGGTAGGAACTGGCATGGGTTATGTTATGTAATACTCATCAACAAGTTATATGATATAAATACTGTTATTTGTATCCCTTTTACAGTCTCAACAGAACTTCTGAGAGGTTAAGTATTTTACCCAAGGTCACACAGCCAGTAAGGGACAGAACTCAGAAGCAAACCAAATTCTGCTGGCCCCAGTATTTGATCTTTACCACAACCATTCTGCTATCCTGGTCTTCTCTAGATCTGGATGGCTAACAAATATGGTGTTTTCCAGATAACACCTTTTAGGTCACCACATAATATTTCCATGTAGTTTCAACTCAAGATTTTTGGGGAACCATGTTTTGACTAGCCATGGGAATATGACAAAAGTGGAAAACACAGAAGTCCCCTCTCTAGACTCCATCACACATTTATCTCATCCTCAATTTCAACTAGAATACTTCGTGTCTCAAGCAACAAAAACTTTAACTCAGATAGACTTTAAAAATAACCAGAAATTGAGCCCTGTCAGGCAGGCTTCAGGGAGCTTAGAGTGTTATCATCAGAAATCCGTGCTCTTTATGTCTGATTGGCAAGATAGCTTTTCCAGCCATAACTTTAGACACCACATCCAGAAAAAGGAGAAAGACTATTTCTTCAAACCTCTCTTTCTTATGAAGAAGGAAACTTTTACCAAAGGCCCCTCTGCAGTCTTTTCCTCTTGTCTCATTGGTCAGGATGGGGTCATGTGCCTTTCTTTGTCACAGACAAAAAGAATTTGACTAATTTAAAAAAAAAAAAAATTAGGCCCATCCCAAGAGCTGGAGGTGGGGTCCTCCCCCCGTTTTTTTTTTTTTTAAAGATTTTATTGATTTATTTGAGAGAGAGAGAGGGAGGGGTACAGGGGAGAGGGATGGGGGAGAGGGACAAGCAGACTCCCTGCTGAGCAGGGAGTCTAGTGCAGGGCTCCATTCAGTGCTCAGTGCAGGGCTGGATCCCAGGACCATAGGATCCTGACTTGAGCTGAAGGCACTGGCTTAACTAACTGAGCCAATCCTGCACCCAGGGCTCACATGTTTTTTTTGTTTTATTAACTAAGATTTTTTATTTTTTTGACAGAGAGAGACACTGCGAGAGAAGGAGCACAAGCAGGGGTTGTGTGCGAGGGAGAAGCAGCCTCCCTGCTGAGCAGAGAGCCCAATGTGGGGCTCGATCCAAGGACCCTGGGATCATGAGCTAAGCTGAAGGCAGAGGCTTAACCAACTGAGCCACCCAGGCGCACCCGGGGCTCACCTTTTCAAAGGTGCAAGTCTTCATGTGAAGAGGTTGATACCTGAACAAAGTTAGGGTTCCTCTAGAAAGCAGAAAGTGGGGATGGATGATAGATGAGCAACAAGTGTCTGCTATACCCTTCTCTGATCTGCTATGGTGATTCAAACCATGTCACATAGTACTGTTCTTCGTCTTCTGTATTTGCTTCATGTAAGAGTAATTTTTTCATTCTCCCAATAAACTCTGAAGAATGTAAATTTCTAAGATGGTGAAGCTTATCTTAGACCATGAGGTAAATTGTTAATCACTGGGATGAAAGACTGAGTTTTGGAAAAGGTGACTATTATTTGTTGAGGAGACAAGCCAACACATATTTAAGCATATTCCATAGTATATTAATTCTAAAAGTGGGCATGTGTGTGTTTAAAGGAAATGGTAGATGGAAGTGGGAGGGAACGTTCTATGCTTTAAAAAAAAGTCTGAAAATGATGCACTCTTTCCCTATTTGACATAGTTAATAGTGTGAATTAACATATTAAAACCCCCGACAAATTATACAGTAGAGCAATCTAGTGTTTAACCTAGTATTTCCTCTTTTTAGAATGGAACACTTCTGAGCATTTCTATTAAAATCCTGCAGAACACATATGCTATGATTACACTTTGAGATACACTAATAGTATCTTCTCTTGACTTGTGACATAAGATTTCAATATTCTTTTTTTTTTAAGATTTTATTTATTTATTTGACACAGAGAGAGATCACAAGTAGGCAGAGAGGCAGGTAGAGAGAGAGGAGGAAGTAGGCTCCCTGCTGAGCAGAGAGCCCAATACGGGGCTTGATCCCAGGACCCTGAGATCATGACCTGAGCCAAAGGCAGAGGCTTTAACCCACTGAGCCATCCAGGCAACCCAAGATTTCAATATTATTAAATTAATACCAGATATGAAGACATCAAAAGTATTATAGCTTTAAAATCCTACCACCAAATTATTTTTTTCTTAGAATTCAACTCAATTCAAATAATCCATGTCCAAATATGTAAGTATGCCATACATATACACATACTTAATGATATGTTTATTTAACTATATATCTATTAAACTTTGAGGACAACCCAGAGAAAGGAGTGAATTTGGAAGGGGTAGGGTAATGATTTCTATCGGCAGCATGCTGGGTTTTAGGTATCTCTAGGAGATTCAAGTGGAAAATTTGAACAACTATTAGAACATGGACAAAAAAGGAGATTTAGGTTTCAGTTCAAAAACGCTAGCAAGACATGTAATGAGGCTGAGACTACAAGAAACAGTTGAAGAGGCAGGGTAACATGTTATTCATGTGATGGAGACTTCAGAGGGCATAGCAGAAAGGGCTTAAAAAAAAAAGAGGGATATTGGCCAGACATAAAGCATGAAGCAAGAGTACATGAAAGGAGAGATAACAGAGAAGTTAACACATCTCGAGGTGGCCAAAAATTACAAGAGATGTGGGACATGTTAGGTCAAGTCAGCAGCAAGTTTTCTAAAGTAAGGAGGCACTACATCCTCTGGTGGCCGGTGGAAGGTGGCAAGGGTTGTGATAGTATCAGAAACACTACTTATTTCTATGTGCCATCTACAACCTGAATAAATTGCTCACCAGTGGGTACAGAGATCTTTCTGGGTCCTTTGTTTGTTGTCTCCTTACACATCAGCTCCTTTCTTCTCCATTCCAACACCTACAATTTCTCAGGGGATCCAACTCTACTTGGACCTCCAGAATCGGAAGATGTGACCAAGGTTAAATCAACTATAGCACCCTATCCACCTGGCCACAGTGATTAGTCCAGTTATAATATATAACTTAAATGGTCTAATAACAGCAGTTTACTAGATTTTGCTGTAAACATTGGGACAAAAATTGGGACATTCTTATACTTGTAGCATGTGACTAAGGAGTAGAGAAGACAGAAGCTGTTGGCCCCATCTTTTGAATACGAAAGGACACAATCTTAGGACTAAGATGTCATAGGGAAGGTACACCAGAAATGCAGAGAGAAACAAGGATGCTGTGGACATTGTTTGAGTTGAGGATCAGTCCTCCACTGAATTCTTACTCTGGAATTTTCTTTTCTTTCTTTCTGTCTTTTTTTTTTTTTAAGATTTTATTTATTTATTTATTTATTTATTTGTCAGAGAGAGCACAAGCAGGGGGAGCAGCAGGTAGAGGGAGAAGCAGGCCCCCCGCTAAGCAAGGAGCCCAAGGCCAAACTTGATCCCAGGATCCTGGGATCATGACCTGAGCCAAAGGCAGAAGCTTAACTGACTGAGCCACCCAAGCATCCCACTCTAGATTTTCCATACCCCTAAACTAATAAAGTGCCCTTGCTATTTAGGTCAAATTGAGTCAATATTTAATTAATTTTAACCAAGAATTAATTGAAATATGGTACAGAGAGATTCTAATTTCTGGTGGAGTCAGCTGTATACTGAACCGCTTACACAGGTGTGTAAGGGAGACTCTGAGCTAGAAGTACTGGGCATGGTGGATCCTGAGAGTGGTTGATTAGACCTTTTGTCTTGATTTGCTTACACTACTATCTCATGGTCAAGTCGAATTTTTAGAAAAGTTTGCATGACTATAATTAGATATCAAATACTTTTCTCAGCTGAAAGATGCTTTCAAAAAGTTCTTACAAGAAAGAGCAGTAAGTCCTTAAAAATAGTAATTTGGTGGAGACGCAACATCAATCACTTGTTGCCGTCATGAACTATGCTTTCTTATTGGAGTCATATTCCAGATGAAGGTGATATTGAGCCACTGACATTTATGAACTTATTGCTTTGACATTTATAAACTTATTGCTTTTTGACATTTATAAACACATTGCTTATAAATTTGTTAATGAATTTATTAGTTAACAGAAATCTACTGCTCACTGAAGTAGCAAAATTTAACATCAAGACTGACATCATTACATATAACCTATTTCCTCCATAAAGTAGGAGGTATATTCAGGGAGAATGCCAATTAGGATAAAAAAACTATTTAGTGGGCCATTACACATTCCTTTAAGGAAGGCGACAGCAGCATAAGCCCTAGCTCTAGCTTTCAATGAGTTTAGTACGATAAGTTGTTCTACTGGACCAGGCATCATCAAATTTGATCTGCAACCTCTCTATGAAAGCAAAGTTTATTAGAACATTCATTCATTTACAGAAGTCTGTGGCTGCTTTCATACTACGATAGGAGATATGAATAGTTGTGAAAGAGACTAAATGGCCCACAAAGCCTACATATACTACTTGTCTCTTTACAGAAAAAAGATTGTGGATCCCTGTAATTAGACCATGAGTGTCTTGAAGGTAGAACCACACGATATTCATCTTTGAATAATAATCTTTGTATATTGGATGCTTGTTATGCATCAATCACTGTGTCCCTGTGTTGATCAGTTTAAATCCTAAACTACTCAATAGATTAGGTATTCTCATCTTGGTTCTATAAAACTCAAAAAGGTAAAACAACTTTCTTGAGGATACACAGCCATTAAATCCCAGACCTATGACTCAAATCCAGATGGACCCGTTTGATCTAAAGTTCATGCTCTTAACCACTGTATATTCTACACTGCCTCTCCACCCCTCTACATAGTTCCAGCTTCATAAAAGTTACTTGTTGTTTGATACTGAATCAAAATGGAATCAGAATTATTACTCAAGATATTTGTTTACTTTATTTAAGCCTTAATAGATCATTTACCTGCCAGTGATACTCTCTTAATTGAGAATGAATGGCCTAGAGAAAATTGACAAGAAGGAAGAATTATTTCCAACATAAAGAAGAGTTTCCTTTTCCCTTTTCCATACACAGGTGGTCTCTTCAGTTTTGATCTTCAGTAGGAAGCACTAACGAACCAATAAAGTTGACCAGAAGAAAGAAACAAATTGAACTTTGATATACTTGATTTATGAAGGAGGGGTTGGAAAGGCCTACCATCACTTCAAATGGGATAACTTTCATTTTTCTTGCTACCTTTGTGCTGTTACCTGAGCCAACTGAAAATGTTCTCTTGCTCCAGGTTCTATAAGGTCAAGACCATGTTCTTACTAACAACTGATTAACAGTTGCAGTGTTTCTTACCTGTTGCTACCCAGCATACAGACTGTTGAGTCATGGGGATTGCTATATTATGGATTGCAACTACACCTCTCTCTTCTCACTTTCCTCATTCTGAGCTTTCTCAAACATGGTCTTTACAGATAAAGTGATTGCCTTTAACCCAGACAAAATGCAAAGACAGAAAGTTGACCCAGGAATAGAGGTATCTGGGTGGCTCAGTCGTTAAACGTCTGCCTTTGGTTCAGGTCATGACCCTAGGATCTTGGGATTGAGTCCCATGCTGGACTCCCTGCTCAGTGGGAAGCCTGTTTCTCCCTCTCCCACTCTCCCTGCTTGTTGTGTTCCCTCCCTTGCTGTCTCTCTGTCAAATAAATAAATAAAATCTTAAAAAAAAAAAAAAGTTGACCCAGGAATGATGGGGAAGGCTCCTCTTCCCAAATCATATGACCAAAAAGAGGTAATTATTGTTATGGGAAGAATAAAAAAAGAAAATTTTATGTGCCAGAGAATACTTTGGATTATATTTTGCTTATTTTCAGAATACTTTTCTTTAGAAAAGTATAAAACTCCAAGCTAACAGCCTCAATGAATTTTTTAATGGAAACTACCATTCCATGTACACCACAGTCCACTTCCCAAGGAAACCTTGTTGTGCCAGAAGCTAGAGTTGTTTTCTGTTATTAAGTATGCAAGCTAACAGCCTCAATGAATTTTTTAATGGAAACTACCATTCCATGTACACCACAGTCCACTTCCCAAGGAAACCTTGTTGTGCCAGAAGCTAGAGTTGTTTTCTGTTATTAAGTATGCAGTGGTATTATCAGCAGTGCCTTGGAGAGTTATGGGTGCTACTGGAGGAATGTTCTGGGAAGCAGATGGGAAAGATGGTTGCAAAGTTATCATGTTGGTGGATGTCTTGGTGTTACTGTCAATCTCTGTCTAGTCCCAGCTAACACATTGGCTCTTTATCATTTTTTTCCCCCTTGTCTAAAGGCAGAAGTGACTGAAAAGTTTTCAGTTCCCCAAACAAATCTTACTTCAGGGATTCATCTTAGAAACAATTTTCTTTAGCTGTCATTGTACTCTTCTGGACAACTTCAAATAAGCCTGGCTGAGCTTTTCTCCTCCATTTTAGGAAATGAAAACATTTTTCTACTGAGGCAAAAGTTCCAGAAATTACAGTTTATTTATCACATAAATAAAATTCCCCATCTTCTGTACATCTTCTGCAATAAGTTTAGCCAGCCTTGATTTCTTCTCTCTCTGGATGGCCCAGCCCATTATTTCCTACATGTTTACTTCTCAAACTATTGTTCTTGGATCACCTATATCACAACTACTCCTGGAGGAGTGTGTTGCAAATATGATCTCTAGACCTTATCTCAGTTATCCTGAATCACAATATCTGTGGTTAAGTTCCGGTATTCCTAACAAGCTCCCGGATGGTCCTTCCACTCACTGAAGATGAAAAATAGTGGTTGTATTGCATCCAGTTAGACAAGGGATGATTCCCAAATTAGCCCTTTACATATCTGGTAGGTAGGAATGTTGCAATCAAATGAGCAAGTTGTGTCCAGCACAAGAGTATCCAGTCAAAGGGAAGAAGAATAAAATCAAGTTCTGTACCTTGATTCAAGATTATGCCCATCAGAGGAAGAGATTTTTTTTTTTCTAATTTGCACAAAAGTCCCCTGTGCTAATTGGTTGCCCACAAGGTTACATCTTTCAGGAAGGGGCATCTTTTTCTAATTTATACAAGGGTATTCTGTGGGCTGGCAATGCCCTACTTGTAGGTCTAATTTATAGGACCCATGGGATAAGCATCATGTGGTAAGTTCTTTGTTCCCTCTCCCGTGGTACCTCACACACCATTAAAACTCAATATTTGTAGAATCAAATTGAAGATGCTAATAACATATTAATGTTAGAGAAAGAAAGACAGCTTTATCACTCAAACAACAATAGTCCACTTCATTTCTCTCCTCTCCCGAATTCAGCAAAATCAGCAGAATTTTCCATTGCAGACCACAAATTGAACATACAGTCTGTGTGGGGGGCAAAATGAAACTCTTCTCTTCCTTCCTAGTGGAAATAAAACTCTTTGGCAGTAATTCTTGGATTGTTTTCTTTGGAAATTGCATTCATGTGATTTTTCAAGATGTTTCCCGGGCTTTGTTGAAATTCGATCCATTTAACAAGAAACACATAACTCAATTCATGTTAAAATTCTCAGGGTTACTTAAGAATAATTATGAGTTGTCCATGTGTGCTAGAAAAACAGTCCAGACTTCCTTAAGAATGGGAAGATTATTTGTCTCTCTGGGGTAATGTTTCTCCCGATTAAGCATGCCCAATGGAAGAGTTTGCTCAAGAGGTGGCCCCAAATTTTTCACTGGAAAGCAGCAGTAAGGCTTCACTAGTTTCACCCTAAAGCTATTCTCAGAGATGATTTATCATGTATGAGCCAAGGATTTCTGAACTATAGAAGACAACAATATTAACTTGCCTAAAGAGATTGAGACTTGGGCCAAACCCTGGGATGTAATGGTTGGATTTGCTCTAAAACACAAGTTTCCTGAGCTCCCTTTGTTGGGTAACATTTCCTTCACTTTCACCCTTGCTTTTACTAACCCCTCTAAACTATAGCAAAATCAAACAAAGCCCCGCAAATCTCCCTTGCACTTGTACAACTCCCTGAACACAGAAATGGACTCTCCTGAGCACTCCCAGACTTGGATTCGCAGGTCTCAAAGGTGAAGTAAATGCAGACAGTGGGTCACAGCACAGAGAACCATCCTTTTGCTACTTTTCAAGAGAGAGCTGATCCCTATTCACCCACCCTTTCTTATTTGAGCCTCTTCTGGTTGGTTGCAAGTAATAGAAACTCATCAGGGAACTTAATTGTAAAGGTATAGGAGTGTCGCTCAGAACTTGGAAGTCTCCTGGAAGAACTGGTACTGGGAATTAGAGGCCATCAGGGACGAGGTGATAATTCCCCACCACCTGTCATCTTTGTTTCTCCCACTCAGTGCATCCTATCCTTTAATCCCTGGTCTGCACAGGGAGTACAGTGTACTTCAGTTTAAATTTCTTGTTGAAGAGGCCAACCCAGACTTGCTTTTCTTCATCCCAATTCCAAATTCCTGAGGATGGGAGCTGTTGCACTTATCTTGGATCTGGTAACTTTTCTGGTTCAATTGTCTATTGCAAGGAACAGAGTCAAGCTGGGCCAATGTGAGTACAAGGAGGTCATCTCTGAGTCCTGCATCATGGGGAGGTAAGTCCCAGAAGAAACAAACTGCTTGGAAAATCTAAAAGGGATCCTGTAGAATCCTTTCACCTAAGCTCCTACAAACAAAGGAGAATTTTAAGGTCATTTACCCCAACTACCCATTCATGGCAAGTATCTGTTCTACAACATTGCTAACAATAATCCTTCAGCCTTGCACGAATACCCTCCAAAGAGGGAGTTTCCTCCTTCGGAGGCAGTCAGCATGGTTAAATTTTTTTTTTCTTAGGTTCCAGCAAAAGTTCTTCCCGTAATGTCCACACAGAGATACTAGTTCTAATCATTTAAGAACCATGCATCACTAACATTGGAGTGAACATGCACCTACTTATACGTATACATAAATGTGTACATATACATATTCATTTTTTAAGTGAAAAAACCTGAATAGCGGTTAACAAGAGGAAGGATGTGTGAGAGAAAGAGCATGGGCTCTGATGATAGTAGACAGTCGGTTTTCAAATAACTATCAACTGGCTGTGCAGCCTTCAATAAGCCATTGCATGTCTATTTCCTCAACTGTAAAATGGTCCTAGTGACATGAAAATTAAATAAAATTAAGTGCATAGAGCATTCATTTTTGTGTCTGGCATAGATTTGAAGCTTAGTTTGTTTTAGCTGCTATTATTTTATTTTAGTATTACTTACTTATAAAAATACAATGAAATCATATTATTTTCTAATCATATATTTCTAAGCCCTATATCATTCTGCAACTGATGGTTCTCAATTTGACCAGACAGCTGTTCTTCAAAGGTTATTCATGCCAATGGGTAAAAATAAGAATGACAGCGTCAGAGCGTTCCTTATCCACAGCTTGGAACTTGTTTCTGGCAAGAAGGTTGGAGAAACATCTCAGGATCACCTGTTGCAGGGATGGGTGCCATTCTATTTGCTATTTAAACATGAAGGTGAAGGCTTCTTGCTCAAGCTGTGAAGACGGGAAGTGGGTGGAGAGCATTCCCCATCTGTAGTTTAGAGAAATGAAATACAGAAGTTGACATTTTTAGGATTTTCATAATCTCTGCAAGTCAGTAGTCCAGCCATAGCCAAAGTGTTCTGAGTCCACTGTTAGCTCCTAGATTTAGTGTAAGATGTGGAGAAAAGGGGAAAAGAAGCTGAAATGATTGGAACTACCTGGGGCTACATTTGCTGAAGGCTTGCCCTGAGAAGGTGAAGAGAGCCAGAAGGTGTCGGGGGGCCTAATGCACAGGTGCAGCCTTATTCTTCAGACTACAGATGCCTTTGAAACAAGGGATACCAAGGAGGTAGTGAGCTAACACCTGTCTAAAAAGACTATCATTTCATTTCTTCCTACCTGCGAATACTGAAGTGTGCCTAATCTTTCTAAACTAAAAAATACATAATATAGAGAAATTCCTATATCCTATAGGAATAGGAATTTCTCTATACTATATTATATGCAGTATTTTATAGCAAATTCTGAATTTGATTACAACAAGCATAAGCACAAATGTAAATATAAGACAGACACTACTTAAGCTTTCCCATTTTGTTTGCCACTTACATCTTCCTGATGACTAAATGCAATGATTAGCTGCATTTTTTATGTAATTAGGAAAAAAGACAATAGGAAATCAGATCGAGAAATAATAAACTTTCCTTCGATTTTAAGAAATAGATTCTTACATATACAGTCAATTGATTTTTTAGACAAGAGCACTAAGACCATAAAATGAGGAAAGGATAATCTTTTCAGCAAATGGTGCTGGGGTAACTAGAGGTTCAGATGCAAAAGGATGACTTCACACTACAAATACAAATATTAGACAAAAAGATTATTTCACACTGCAAATACAAAAATTAACTCAAAATGGATCAAAGGCCTAAATGTAATAATTAAAAATGTAAAACTCTTAGGAGAAAGGATAGAGGAAAATTTTCATGACCATGGATTTGGGAATGATTTCTTGCATATGAAACCAAAAGCACAGACAACAAAAGAGAAATAGACAAACTGAACTACATCAAAATTAAAAAATGTTTGTGCATCAAGAGGATCCTATAAGATAGTGAAAACACAATCCACAGGATGGGAGAGAATATTTGCAAATTATATATCTGATAACAGATTAATATAAGAATACAAAAAGAACTCCTACAGCCTAATGAGAACAACCAAATGAGCAACCAATTCAAAAATAGATAAAATGTTGGGGTACCTGGGTGGCTCAGTCAGTTAAGTAGCTGACTCTTGATCACAGCTCAGGTCTTGATCTCAGGGTCCTGAGTTCAAGCTCCATGTTGGGTTCCACACTCTATGTGGAGTCTCCATTAAAAAAAAAAAAAAAAAGACAAAATGTGGTATATATATACAATGTACTATTATCCAGCCATTAAAAGGAATGAAATTCTGATATGTGCTATAAGATGGATAACTCTTGAAAACATTATGCAAATTAAAATAAGCCAGACACAAAAGGATGAACAACTTATGGTTCTTCTTATATAAGGTATCTAAAATAGGCAAATTCATAGAGAAAGTATAATTGAAGTTATTAGGAATTGGGGGTGGGCAAAATGGGTATTAGAGTTCAGTGGGTACAGAGTTTATGTTTGAAATGATACAAAAGTTCTGGAAATAGATAGTAGTGATGGCTAAAAAAACAAAATAAACTAAGACACTTCCAGAAGAAGGGGAGGGCGTTCCAGGTATGGGGAATGGGATGTACAAAGGCATGAAGGTAAGGATGCCCACATGTTTGAGGACTCCAGTGAGGCTGTATCACTGGTTTATTGGGAAGAGAGTCTGCAGTCCAGGTCTGGTTAGGAAGGGCTTTGAACACCAAAGAGAAGTAATGGCTTGGAAATATACAACCTTTCTAGGCCCTTCTTTATCTGCCATTCTGTATTATCATTGTCCAGAGAAATAAAATCAGGAGGAAAATAGATATATATCTTCACATATGTACACAAATACATTTTATTGGTTTTTGTTTTATATATATATGGAGAGAAAGAGAGAGACAAAGAGATATACAAAAGAGAGAAAAAGAGAGAGATTTATTATAAGAGATTGGCTCCTACAAGTACATGGGAAGGCAAGTCCCAAGATCTATAGGTTGGGTGTGCAACCTTCTCCTAGACCCAGGAAAGCCATGTGACCAGAAAGAAAGGAAGCAGAAAATTTGTGCATAGCCCTAAATACTTCCACTCAAAGTTCTGCACCAGATTCCACCATGTGTGTGGGGTTTTCCATCACCAATAAGCGGCTCTCCAACATCAACTGGGTGTCCTACAATTCAACTCAATTTTAATACTATTTACTTGGAGATACCATCAGCTTGCACACGTTAAGTAAGGGCTTAGTCCCACAAGACTGCCCCTACTTTGGATGTCAGTGGCAAGTCCAGGGTGTTACCCGTACTTCTGACCAATTGGCTATAAATCAGAGGTTCCTACTACCTCTTCCTTGGGTTTAATTTGCTAAAGTGGCTCACAGAGCTCGAGAAACCCATTCACTCACTCAATTACCTGTTTATTATGAAGAGATATAACTCAGGGACAGCATATGGCAAGGTATGGATGGGTAAAGGGCAAAGAGTCTTCATGGCCTCTCCAGGCCACAGTCACCAAATCTCTACAGGTTTACCAACCAGGAAACTCTCCAAGCCCAGTTCTTTTGGGTTTTTATGGAGGCTTCATTACATAGGCATAATTGATTAAATCATTGGCCATTGGTCATTAATTAAACCTCCAGTCCCTCTCACCTTCCTGAAATTAGGGGAGTGGGACTGAAAATCATAACCCTCTAATCATGTGGTTGGTTCTCTTGGCAACTGGTCCCCACCCTTACTTGAATTTCATAAGTTGCCTCATTAACATAACAGAAGACACCTTTGTTGCTCTCAGCCCCCAGGAAATTCCAGGGGTTTTAGGAGATCTCTGCCAGGAATGAGGATGAAGACCAAATATATATTTATTGTTATAAATCACATTATCACAGCCACTTATGTTAATAAATGTATTACCCACCAAGGAAAAACCTCCAAGCAAAGCGGTTGACCATAAGTGGTTTTAAAAAAAAAAAAACACCACCACCACCAAAAACACAAAACAAAACAAAAAAAATTAGAGCCCCAGGGACTGATAGAAACCTAAACAGAGTCCTTAAGCAACATCCAGTGACCCCTTTTTGGAACAGGCCCTATATCTTTCTTTATTGTTTCTACAACATCATTTATAACAAAAATGAATGAGAATCCTAGACCATGACTATGATGTTTTCTTCCCAGAACTATGCCTCATGTAAGCTGTCTGTGCCAATGGTGGTTCCAAATTTTCTGTGAAGGAGGGGCCTAGACTTATAAATAAACCCAACAAGGACAAATGCTGTGAGAGTTGTCTTAAGACTGGATTTGTTTTTTGTTGTTTTTACTTAGAACACATATTTATTTGGGATGGCTCGGGGTAGAGGGACAGCTGATGAGCATCAGAGAGAGATAAAAGACCCTGTGAGTCCTCTCTTTGTGCATGTCCCCAACCCCTGACCATTGAAGGGAATCAAAAAAATGTGCACTGCTCTGCCTCTTCAGACCAGAAGACATAAACTAGTAGCCTACCAGAGTGGCCAACCATTCTGGTTTGCCTTGGACAGGGTGATTTTTCAAGACGAAGACTTTTGGTACTAAAACAAGGACAGTCCTGGGCAAACCAAGATAGGTAATATCCAGCATATAGCCCTCACACATATTCTATTTGGTCATTTGGTGTTTTATTTCTTTTTAAAATTTGAGTTAGAATCATTTAAAAAAATCAGGTTTCCTAAAAATTCCCAGGTAAGTACGTCTTTTTTTTTTTTTTTTAATTTTATTTATTTATTTGACAGAGAGAAATCACAAGTAGGCAGAGAGGCAGGCAGAGAGAAGAGAAGAGGAAGCCTGCTTCCTGACCAGCAGAGAGCCCAATACGGGACTCGATGCCAGGACCCTGGGATCATGACATGAGCCGAAGGCAGAGGCTTAACCCACTGAGCCACCCAGGCACCCAGATAAGTACTTCTTTAACAATTAGAGTATCTGGTCATTCTGAGACCTATGTTGCCTCAGGGCAGCAAATAACCAGGGCCAGGTGGTGGCAGCTCTCTCTATAAGACAAACATGTGCCTTGCAGATCTTCACAGTTCCCGCCCAGCTCCTTTCACCCATCTATTCTACCTACCTGGACCCTGCAGCATGAAACTACACATTAGAAATACCTGAGTTACTAATACAATCCCAACATTTAGCTGCACCCCATACCAATTATATAAGGCTTTCTGGGGTGAGACCCTGGCATCTATATACATACATGTTAATATATGCACATCTTACATAATTGTACATCTTTTTTTTTTAAAGATTTTATTTATTTATTTGACTGAGAGAAATCACAAGTAGATGTAGAGGCAGGCAGAGAGAGAGAGAGGGAAGCAGGTTCCCTGATGAGCAGAGAGCCCCATGCAGGACTCGATCCCAGGACGCTGAGATCATGAAGTATGAAGTATGAAGGCAGCGGCTTAACCCACTGAGCCACCCAGGCGCCCCACATAATTGTACATCTTAAATACACACTTCAGTGACATTAAATACATTCAACCCTGTTGTGCAACTTCATCACCCTTCATAGGTAGAAGTTTTTCATCATTACAAACATAAGCTCTTGTACCCATTAAATAATAACTTCCCATTCCTCCTCCCCATCCCCACCTACCCCCCAGCAGCCTTTGGGAACCACCACTGCACTTTCAGTCTCTATAAATTTGTCTATTCTAGGTATTGCATATAAGTGAAATCATAAAATACTTGTCCTTTTGTGTCTGGCTTTTTTCACATCACTGAATGTTTTCCAAGTTCATGTTTCACATCACTGAATGTTTTCCAAGTTCATCCATATTGCAGCATGTACCAGAATTTCCTTTCTTTTCAAGATTGAATAATATTCCATTGTAAGTATGTATTTACCATATTATTATATTTTGTTTATCCATTCATCCATTGATGGATATATGGATTGTTTCCACATTTGGGTTATTGCAGATGATGCCGTTATGGACGTTGCTGTATGAGTATCTCTTTGAGTCTCTGCTTTCAATTCTTTTGGGTATGTACCAAGGAGTAAAACTGCTGGATCATATGATAATTCTATGTTTAATGGTGTCTGCATTTTTAGTCCGCTTGGTGATTCCAGTGTATAGACAAGGCTGTAAACTTCGGCGTTAGAGCTTGTAACCTCTGAAGAATCTTTACCTTCTCATTCCAGTATGAGGAGGGAAGCAGCGGGCAAGAAGCAATTGGGCAGCTTAGCTGATTTAGCCAAAAGACAACAAAATGAAAAATGATTTTGAGAGTATACAGAAACTTTCTACCTTCTTACTCAAGCCTCTGAAAAAATTCTCTGCAGCCCTTTATTGGACATTTCTATCAGCCTTTCAAGAGAGCTATCTTCAAAGAATATTTTAAATTTCATTATATATACAGCTTTAAAATATTAATTCAATCTGTAGAATTTTATAAAAATGTACTGGATTGGAAAATGACACAAAAATAATATCCACTGGTTTTCTTTTATAATATCATCCAACTAAAGTGACACATTTTGAAGCAGCCTAGTTATTAAAATGCAGCTTTATGCTGGTATGAATGTCACTTATTTTTAAAAGGAAAGTAATTTTACATGATTTTCTCTCTTATTTTTTGTCCTGATGATACCGGGAGATATGTGATTCAGGGACTCCATCAAATGGTCTTGTCCCTTCTACCATGCTACTTTAAATGAAGACTGAAAGCTTTTAGAATCCTTCTTCCCAGGGGAACTTATGAAATGTCAAATGGTCACATCAGCCACTTGGACTAGCCTGGGAATGAAGACTTAATTTGGTCATGGGAATAGTAGATAAATATTTCCTTGAAGTTCTTTCACCATCCTGGTCTTTCTCCTCTGAAAACATTCCATCATGTTGTGTCATTGTCCAAAATGGAACACTCACTGAACTGAACTCAATTTATCAGGGATATCATTTAGTGCTCTTAGTGTCCCAAGTGGTAGAAAACCAAATTTATGTGATTTAACACTGAAGAGAGGTTGTGAGTTCATATTATCTAAAAGAAATTGGATGGGCTTCAGATGAAGCTTGATCCAGAAGTTCAGACAGTGTCACCAAGTTTTCAACTCTTCTTTTCTCTTCTCTCCATACTATAATCCAGTGTTGGCTTCAGCAGGTCTGGCAGGTCTGGACTTTCCAGTTATGTTATCAAAAGACCAGTTCTGTATCTCTCATCTTCATAGCACATGTTCCAGAGGGAGCCACGAGGCTCTAGTAAATCTAACAAGAGTCCGTTCCTAAAGCTAGTAGAGGCATCAATCCGACCCAAATCTCATGGCTGAGAATGGGAAGGAGGAAATTCAGCATTCTGTTTCTAGGGAAAGGGAGGAATGCATTCTGAGCAGTAAAAAACATGGGTCGACTATTCCAGGTGTGTTCTGACCAATGCACAGTAAGTATGACTCTTAACTCCCCTAAACAGTGTTATCTAATGGAACTTTCTGTGATCCTGGAAATGTTCTATATTCATGCTAATACAGTAGCCACCTAACCACACGTGACTATTGAAATGTGGCTAATGTGACTGAGAACTGGGTTTTTTATATTGTTTAAATTAAACTTAATTTAACCTAAATAGGTTAACATGGCTAGGGGCTGCCATATTGTACAGCACAGTTATAGAGACTTTTGTTTCCATTAAAGCAACTGAAGATCACATTTGTTTTTTGGCAGGCACATAATATTATTTATAGTACATAATGGAGCTTATTATCAACAAAATTCCATAGCTTTTTTTTCTATTTATGAGTCTACTGAGTCATGTCTTTGTCATTCTGTACATTTGCAATTAATAATTAAGACCTAAATGAAAGATTTCACATTTATGCCAGATTGGATTATGGGGCATCCCCAACCTTAAAGAAATGTTTTATCCTGATATTTTTTTCCACAATATTACTTGGTCACCAACCTTATGTTGGTCTCTGTCATGAAGGGAATCTAACCTATAGCAACACTTTTTTTTTTAAATCTTGAGGATTATAAATGGCTTTCAAGAGTCTGTGACACTTCTGAAAGTACATGTAGATTTTTGTGTGCTTTTTTTTTTTTTTAAGGAAAGATCCCAGTGCCTTCATTAAATTGTCAAAGGTTAAAGTCAATAATCAAGAATTTGTGTCTTTGCACAAATTATTAAACCAAGGCAGGAATCTGTGGCCTGTTGTTAAAAATGGCCCTCCCGATAAATACCAGTGTTTTCCCCAGGCTCTGTGTCTAGTTCCCTAGACCAGAAAAATAGTGAGTTTCTTTCCTTTTTTTGTTTTTTTTTTTTAGCTTTAGTTGCCCTGCCCTGCGCCAAAAGTGCTGCCCATTGTAAGGCAAAACCACTAAAGTCAGAAATTTAAAGTTTTGACTTCAAAATGGACTTCCAAAATCTCCCAATTCTTGTTCACTAAGGTGGGTGTTTTTGTATTTTGCATTTTGTCCATATATTATAGTATTCTGTCGGAGAGGGTCACTCTTATAAATCATTATGTATTACTCGTTATCTTATTATTTCATTCTCATACACATGGCATTTAATTAACTAGACTTATACTAATAAACATTTAAATTTTACCAATTTTTAAGGAGGGCACGTGATGAGCAGTGGGTATTATATAAGACTGATGAATCACTGACATCTACCTCTACCTGTATTATATATTAATTGAATTTAAGTAAAAATAAATAATTTTTTAAAAGAATTCCACCTATTTTCTTGGCAGAGCAATCACTGTTACAGTGAACACTTTTATTTGTGCCTCTCTGAGCACATGGCCAAGTAGATAATGCGAAGTAGAGTGTGGGTTATAGAGTAGGTACATTAGGAAAGTAATCCATGGTGGCTGAAAGTCAGAAAACATAAATAATATTTTATTATAAATTATATCATCATATCAATAAAACATTTGATGTATATTAATATATATAATAAACATCCAAAATTTATCACATGACTCAAATGTACCAAATGTTCTCAGACACGGTGGTCAGCCTGGAGATATTATCAAATGCTTTTTAAAATGTTATGAGTGCTTAACACTGTGCCCTGGTGTAGTAACTAAGGAAACTCTGAATTTTCTTTCTGGAAGATTTGAAGAAAGGCATTTCTACCTGTAGTAGGTTAAAGATGGATATCGAAAGCTGTAAACCAAAACAATTAGAGGCACACAGACAATGCCAAGCCCATGGCTTCTTTGGTGCTGTAGCTCTCCTCTTAAAACGGGCTCCGAAAGTTAGGGTTGGCATCTCCTCAGCTTTCCCTTGTTTCATGCTGTGAAGCCATTGGGGAGACATTGTATTTGCACAACCCTGGAGCAAGGAAGTTTGCATAAATGAACACTACAAGAGCAAGGTGATGAAAAGGAGTCTGATCTGAGCTCTCCACCCCCTAATGTACGCCAGCCCTGCTCTCAACAAATAGCAGACTTCCCAAAGAGCAAACGTTAAAGATTATTAAAGCTTCATTTCTTAATTTCCATTTTGATTCAAAAATCACAGGAGGCTATGATCTGACTTTATGATTTCTTTTTTCCCCATGCAGCTGGAATGGGGAATCTGACATTTATTAGCTTAAAAGTAGGGTTTTTCTTTATGGCATTAAATATTCTTTTTCATGATGGTGTTTTACTTCACAAATGGCAAATAGATCATGATGTGACCTGCATAGAAATGTTTTCAAAGCAGGTTTGAGGATTCTGAAAAATTCCCCTTATTATGTAATGAGTTGAAATCCCACTCTCTTGTTTGACACACTCTGCTGGCATCACCCATCATATTGGCAAGAGAAAGTTAACTGAACATGGGAAAAAACTTGGTGCTTCTACTTCATATTCAGCAAAGTTGTTTTTCTAAGGAATTCTAAGAATATAACAAAGATCCATAGCTATAAAACCTTTTCATATTTCTTTTCAATCAGGAGTTCATTTATGAAATGCTTACTAAACACTCATGTCGTATGAATCATCAGTCTAAACTCTGTGAGGAATACAAACATGAAATATCCATAGACCTGCTTATGGCAGGGTCCTACTTAGTTTCTTGGATGGGTTCAGATGTCAGGCTCTTTATGTAGTTCAAGTGATGGTATTAATATTAAAAAAAATCCAGTTTCTACCTTCACAGAATTTATAGTCTAGGAAGAATGTAAATGTTAAATAAAAAATTACAGGTATGTAAATTCACAGCCAACTAAAAGTTCTAACCTTGCTTTATAACTTAAAACCAGTTGAGCTCTTGTCCCTCCCTCCCCATCACACAGCCAGCATCCAGTAAGAATAAGTTCCTTGCTTTTCATTCCTCCCCCTTTGTTTCATTCTTTCTCCTATCTTATTTCATTCTCCTTTTCATTTAATATCTATTTATGGAGTGTCTCCTATGTGTCCAGTATTGCATCGAGCAGGAATATCAATGAAGCAAGATACAAAGTGAAACTATGTCCACTAGTGCCATTCTTGGAGCACCTGATGGTCCCAGGGGAGGCTTTCCCTTCAGAGCTCCTGCAGGGTGAGTATGCCTTTTCCTTCTCTGACTGATTGGATTCCTAAGAATGCCCAGGATCCTAAGTCAGAGGGCTGTCCCATGGCAAACAATTTACTGGAACTTGGAGATAGCTGGACAGTGTTTCCCAGGAATGAAGGCTGGTTAAATAGCCAAAGTTTATTAAAGCTCTCTGTACGCAGCTTAAGACAGAATTCAGTCAACTGCCTCTGGTGGCTTTCACTCCATCTTAACTTCCAAGAACCACAGAGATGAAGTAAATGAGCCACAGGAATAGGGATTTCTTCCAGGCTGGAGATATTACAATCCTTCTCTGAATATAAGAGTTGGCTTAAAAGGGCAGCATTCACTATTGAGGGGATAACTCCGAAGAGGTCTTGTGGTTATAATGGTTTTATGATTATTTTGGACCTCTGCAAAGACTCCTGTGTTTGGGTAACTGATTCCATGCTGGAGAGATCACACACACATTCCTTAACATTAGTCTGTGGCTTTGTTTGACAGAATTAAAAGAGCTCTGTGTCCATTCCAGTCGCCCGTCATACCCCAAAACTGTCATTCAGATGACTGTGGATTCTTTCAGAATTAAACTCTGGTTCTTCTATATTTTTTTTAATGATGTATGTAAAAACAGATTGTGAAGTCTACACTGTGTTGAAAAAAGAAGATATTTAAGTCATAGTACTATCCTCCAAAAACCTATATATGAGGAAGTGATATTTGTTAGTTAAAATGCACACATACATAGATACATACATACAAACATACAAACACATATATAAACAAGCAAAGAAACAAGTTGGAAAAGTAGCCACCCCTTTTCTTCTACTGTCAATTGTTCAAGAAATAGTGCCCAAGCACCCATCCTTTAGGAGAAATCTATCATATATGTTGAAAATAAAAGATTCTTAAGTCGGGTCACAGTCTTCTAAGAGCCTTTGGATGAAGAGATGAGATCCATTAATTAATATACATAACACACACACACACAAATAGGTTAGAAAAAATATCAAGGATGACAAAAAGGAATATATTCAACAAATATTTATGAAGTACTGGGTGTATTCTAGGGCCAATATAGAGCTTTTATTGTAGTGAGGTTGATAGATAATAAACAAGTAAATAATCTCAGGGAAGAGGAAGTTCCATGAAGAAAAAATAAAGCAAGATGGGAAAGATAAAATTGTGGAAGTAGAATTATATTTATAAAGAGTGTTGTCAGGAAAGAGGTGATATTTGATATTAGACTATGTGAGAATATGTGCAGGAAGCAGCCATGATCCAGATCACGTAGAGCCCAGCAAATGACAGAAAAGACTTGGACTTTCATTCTAAGTTGGAGAGAGGAGACATTTGGAGGGTCTCAAGGTGAGGACTGACATGTTCTAAGATGCCTCTCCTGTGTTAAGGACAAGGGGTAAGGGCTGAAGAAAGAGACAAGGTGGAAGGCTAATGATGGTGAGCAATGATAATGGCTTGGACCTGGGGTGGCAATGAGGATGACAAGAAGTGAATGAATGATACAATCATTTTGAAGGCAGAATTAATAGAAATTGTCAATAGATCAGAAGTGAGGTGTAAGAGAAGGAAAGAGGGTAAAGATGACACCAGGCTTTCCAGTCTGAGCAATTAGAAGAATCATTAGTTGAATAATTACAAAAATGGCTAACTTGTTAAGAGTAAATATATATATATATATATATATATATATATATATATATATATATATACACACACACACACACACTCAATATATTGAGTATATCAAGAGTATATTGAGTATAACAAGAGTATATCTTGAGTATATCGATATATAGATGTATAGATATATATATCTATATATCTATCTTGACAGAGAGATAGAGAGAGAGCACAAGTAGGCAGAGCAGCAAGCAGAGGAAGAAGAAGCAGGCTCTCTCCACTGAGCAGGGAGCCTGACATGGGACTCGATCCCAAGCACCCTGGGATCATGACCTGAGCTGAAGGCAGCTGCTTAACCCACTGAGCCAACCCAGGTGCCCTGAGGATGTTTGAATCATAGTACAAAACCATATGTTTCCACTAGAATGGATAAAATTTAAGACTGACAACATTATTTGAGAGGGCGTAAAACAATTAGAATTCTCATGCAGTCTTGATGGGAGTGTAGAATGGTTTAACCGCTTTGGAAATCAGTCCAGTACTTTCTCATGAAGTTAAACTTACACTTACTTATGGCCCAGAAATTTATTCATAGGTATATAAACAAAAGAAATAAAAACTTGGGCTTCAGAAAGTTGTATATAAGAATGTTCATAGCAGCTTTCCCTCTGATAGTCCTAGAATAGAGACAATCCAAATTTCCACTGACAGGAGAATATAAACAGTACATTCTCCTGTGGTACATGGAGTACCACTCAGCAATTTAAAGAAGTGAACCATAGCAACATGGATAAATCTCCAAAACACTCTTCTGAGCAAAATAATGTAAATACAAAATAATGTATATTGATTGGTTTCATTTAAATAAAGTTCTAGAACAGGAAAACCTACTCTATAATGGTAACTCGAAAGAGTATGTGCTTCTGGGCTTGTGAGATAGTGAGAGGGTTTTCTGAAATACAGCTTTCTGGAATGATAGAAATAGTCTATATCCTGATAGGGATATGGCTTATATCAGTGAATGCATTTGTTAAAATTGATCAGACAGTACACCTAGGTGTACACTTCACTTCACTAAATAATTGTTAGCCTTCAACTAAAAAATGTTTACATAAAAAAAATTAAATAATGGAGTATTTTAAAAATAAGAGTATAGGTACCCAATGATATATACTACTATGGGTAAAAAGCACAAAACCTCATCTATTTCTATCGATACAAATATGGACTTGTATACAACTAAAAGCAGCATTTTTACATTAAAAAGAATCTGACTTAGTAACTTTTCCTCTCTGACTCAGCACTGATAATAATCAGTAGTAGCATTATCTTGTTTAAATGTTACTGCAGCCTTTATGGTTTATTTTACTTGTCCCACTTCACACATAAACTGAGTATTAGAAAGTAATGTGATGCGGCACCTGGGTGGCTCAGTGGGTTAAGCCTCTGCCTTTAGCTCAGGTCATGATCTCAGGGTCCTGGGATCGAGTCCCGCATCGGGCTCTCTGCTCAGCAGGGAGCCTGCTTCCTCCTCTCTCTCTCTCTCTCTCTCTCTGCTTGCCTCTCTGCCTACTTGTGATTTCTGTCAAAATAAATAAATAAATAAAATCTTAAAAAAAAAAAGAAAGAAAAAAAATTACGTGACTTGCCCACAGACATATCACTATTGACACATAGAGCTGGAAGTTGAATCCTTGTCCATTTTCCTCCAGCTTGTACTTTCAAATACTACATTACGTTTTCTTCCACAGCAAGGACACAGGCACTCTCTAAGAAACCCTTAGTTGTCTCCAGGACCTCAAACAATCCCTCCAGGTGCTGTCCCTGTCCTCCATCTTGCTTTCTTCTGAGGCATCCGGTTTCCATCCTCTCATCTTAGACCTGACTTCAGCCTTCCTTCCTAGCTCCTACAGAGGATGTTTCATTTACCGTGTCTGCTTGGTCTTTGGTTTTATGTTTAGATATTGTCTTTTGGGTCCAGTTTGGCTGAACACTCTGAAGCCCTCAGGCTAGTCCTGCTCCACCAGTGCAAAATACAACAGGCTCTCAGAACCCTCACCTGAGTCCAGATGTTCCAGGCTGGGCCTTTGGATAATTCCTCTCACCATCCAAAGTAGAAATGTTGAACAAGACTTCTTGCTGAATTTGTTTGATGAGGCTAGATATCTACTTCCTTTCCACTAAGAAACTCTAATTTATTTTTTGAGCCATAGAATGGAAATAATTTTGCTATTCATAAATACAAAATTCAAATGTGTTGGATATGAGGAAAAACAGTCCTTATCTACTGGAGGTTTAAAAGTCTGAGTTAGGGCGCCTGGGTGGCTCAGTGGGTTAAGCTGCTGCCTTCAGCTCAGGTCATGATCTCAGAGTCCTGGGATCGAGTCCCGCATCAGGCTCTCTGCTCAGCAGGGAGCCTGCTTCCCTCTCTCTCTCTCTGCCTGCCTCTCCATCTACTTGTGATTTCTCTCTGTCAAAAAAAAAAAAAAAATCTTAAAAGTCTGAGTTAAAGATTCTGAAAATTCAACTACTTTATGTTTTCTAAAATTGAATGATTTCAAAAGGCTAGATCTGGCAAGACAGCAAAAGAAATAAGTAATAGGTTAGAATGTAAAACAAACAACCTTTCAGCAAACTATGCCTTTTAACCCACGGAAAACCTCTGCTGCCTCAGAGAACACAGGTCAATGTATCAGTCTTCCACTTTATTAAATTATTAGTATTAAAAAATAACTCTGAGCAAGCAACAAAACACAGCACAGTGTTTTCTACAAATAGAATTTAATTTGCTATCTCAAGAGCTGCTGGCTTTTATCGCCAAAGGTTGGAGCATGATGTTTTCAGAAAGAAACTTTTTTTTCTCTTTTATCTAGTTTGGAGGAAACATGGCCAACATTAGTTCCAAATATTTTATTTCAAACATAAAGCATAGAACCAATACTAATAAACAACAGGCTCTTATGCCAACATTGGTGCATGTTTTTGTTATTGCATTATATTCCATGAGAGTTATTTTGCATAATTAAATAGAAAAAAAAAAAAACCCTTGAACTTGGAATTATAAAACCGTCACCACAAACCAACAATTCCACTTGATGTGTATTAAGTCATTAAATTTATTGTAAAAAAAAAAAAAATGGAGAGAAAAAAATCTTTTCTTTCTAAATCATTAAAAATTCATGAGGGTTGAAAGCAGAGCAAACAGCCCATACATTTGCTTAAGGAACTACTGCAGAAGAAGGCACTGCAATTCAGGAGAGGAGAAGGGAGTTGGGGAAATTGGAGGGGGAGGTGAACCTGAGAGACTATGGACTCTGAAAAACAATCTGAGGGTTCTGAAGGGGGGAGAGGTTCGGGAAACCAGGTGGTGGGTATTAGAGAGGGCACGGATTGCATGGAGCACTGGGTGTGGTGCAAAAACAATGAATACTGTTACACTGAAAAGAAATTAAAAAAAAAAAAGAAAAGAAGAGAAAATGAGCTTCTCTTGAAATCAGAATGACTGGTTATCAAAATGACTACCATGTGGGCTATTGGGAAGAAAGGACTTATACATTCTGAGAATGTAAATGTTTGTCCCACTGTCCTAGATAAAGAATGTTTGGGATAGGGGGAAGGTAGACCAGCCTTGGTCTAAGGAGTCTCACAGTCGAACAGTTCAAAAGAACGGGCTACCATGGGATCTGTACAAGCAAGCAGATCCAGAAAACACAGGTTGAGTTAGGACCTGGCTTCTGGACAAGAGTCAACCCAATCTGCATCACATTGTCCAACAGCTGAGACAATGGTTTTTCAGCCAGTTATTCCGACATCAGAAGTTATATCATTTATTCATTTGGAGCATTACCACAACTCTTGTGACAATTCATTCTGTCAACATTATGAGTTTGCTCTGAAAAGCTTTTTCTTAATGTGTTATAACTGGGAGGCATTCATGAAATGGGCAGAAGTAGAGAGAAAGAGATCCAAGTTGCTAGGAATGAGATCCATTCAAACTGGTTCAGATAAAAGTGTATCTTTATTGAAGGGGAAGTTAAGATTACCCAGAGATTAGAAACTGAGTTCAGTTAGACTGCTTCGGATCTATATGAGAAAGTGAACTGCCTCTCATGGAGTCACACTGAACCTTTTGGAAGAAGGTACAAGGGAATACAGTAGCTTTCTATTTACTCACCTATTTTCTTTAGTACTCACTAGATATCTGGTCTGTTTTTTCTTAATCTGTGCCAACTCTCCATTTTACTGATGGCTCTGGTGCCCCTCACTAATTTATTTGTGGTGTTGGATGCCATGGCCTAATGGTGGCCCCAAATTTACATGACCCCCCATCTCATCGACTGCCTTTTTCTCTTTTGATTCTTTTTTGTTTTTTAAGGGAATTACTGGTCTAGTTCAGGTCACATATTTATCCCTGGTCCTATCAGTAATGGCCAGAGAAGTTGGTCAGCTTCCCAGTCACCAGGGTGGGAACAGATTCTCTGAGAAGGGGATGAGGCCACAGCAAGCAAATTGACTGTAACATCTACAATCGTACAAGCTATACAGTTAATTCTTAAATAGTCAGGAAGTGAACCTACCGAACAGGGTTGTATGTGTATATCACTTAAATAATTACCATAGTTCTCCAATCCTAAAATGAATATATTTTTTACATTTTAACATTTTTTTCAAAGTGAGATGTAGATTACAATCAACCTGTACATTTAATGCAGTCTAATAGCTGCTATTAACTTGATGATGTATCGTAAGTTTAAGTTTCTTCAAGAATTGGGGAATCACAGAAAGCATGATTCTACTGGCTCACAGTTTTTTCAAAAGCTAAAAATCAAATCTTTTTCTATAAAATTACTATTAAGCACTATTTCCCTAATTGTTCTATATTTGTCTCGTTTTTGTTTGAAAGATGACAATTTCATCATTTCAGCAGTAATTCTCTAATCCCATCATGTTACCCTGTCCTCTGATATTATGCCTTAATCATCTCTCTTTGGATTAACTCATTATTTCAATTAAAGTCCTTGATATATGTCAAAGATGTGCCCCTATTTGTGACAGAGCCATAAAAAATGTATTGCTTTAATGCTTTCTATAAATCAGCAATTCCATTCCCTTAATTATACATTGTTTTTCTCTGGAATCTTTCCAATGTCCAGATTTTGTTTGTTTGTTTGTTTGTTTAACCTAGAAGCGTTTCCAAAATTTAAGTACAAGATGCCAGTATAGGCTGACAAAACTGCCCTTCCTCTTTGGTGATGTTGCCTTACAAACAGTTCCAAGTAAGGCCTTTCCCCTCGCCAGATGATTCAATGTAGAACTAAATTACTTTTAAGTTTCATCCAGCATGCCAACTTGTAGGGCATTTGTCCACCAGTAAAGTCTGACCATTTGGGGTTATTTTTAAATAAAGAGAATCTTTATTTAAAAGTGAATCTTTTACTTTCTTTTCCAGTGGAATTTCCTCTTATTATTTTCCAAACACGTGTGTTATTTAGTCTTCTAGTTAGCAACAGATACCGCAAATTGACGTTAGCAGGAAGTGGGATGGTATGATAAAAAGACAATTCCCCCTCAATCTAAGTTTTAGTTTAGGTTGTGACATGGACATACCATGTGGCTTTAGAAAAGGAGTTAATGTTGCTGGTAAAGGAGTTAAATGGTTAAAAAGGCAAAAAGAGCTAAGAGTCCTTTAGCTCTAACATTCTACATAATCATTTCTTAATGACCTGGTTAAAAGTTTTCGGAGTGCTCACAGGCTCAAGATCACACTAAATCCTGGACCCATGCCTGTAATGCAACACCAGCCCTACATTCATTCCCCATATTCTACACCTTCAGGAAAAGACTATCCAGAATCTATCAAAGTCCCATTCCCTACCAAATGTGTGCACACACAAACACAGATGTACATACACACATATACACACACACACAGTTTGCTTTGGAAGTGAAACTTTATGGAATCCAGTACTATAGGAGGTCAGCTCTTTATCTTTTTTTTTTTTTTCTGATGGATATACACGCAAAAAAGAAATGATGTCCTCATTTTTCACTCTGATAAGAAGATTGCATACTGCCTTCCCTTCTGATAACCTAAAGAAGGAACTATTTGTCTGGAATGATTCAGGCTGTATTCTGATAATCTGGTTATAAAGCTGGTTAATACACCATAAATTTACCTTAATAGACCATGGCCTGCCCTTTGAATTCCTTTTCGTGCTTTTGTTTTTGGACATCACACTTCAGCCTTAGTCCCCTTGAAATGCACCAGCCATACCTGGACTGAATAGTCGCTAATATGTGGCCTCCTCCTGGTTTAGATGTCTAGAACCCCATTTATCTGGAGTCTAGGTGCATTTCAGATCACATTTCTGCTTGCTAAATGAAGAAATCATTGCCAAAAATTGAGTAGGCATGATACCAATTCTAATCTTCTAGGAGGCATATCCTCCTGACCTGCTAAGTCATACAGTGTGTGTTATGCTTAAATTACAGGAGAAATCCCTTGCTACCTTTTGTCAATAGTTATTTTTGCAAAGTCCTCATTACTTTCTGATTCACCAAATTTGTTTTCTTGATTTCTCTCATTAAACACAGGTTTAGAAGTAACTTCAATTGTGTAGCTTTTCTTTCTTTCTTTCTTTCTTTTTTTTTTTTAAGATTTTATTTATTTATTTGACAGAGAGTGAGAGACAATGAGAGAGAGAGAGCACAAGAAGGGGGAACATCAGGAAGAGGGAGAGGGAGAAGAAGGCTCCCCACTGAACAAGGAACCCGACATGGGGCTCCGATCCCAGGACCCTGGGATCATGACCTGAGCCTAGGGTAGATGCTTAACTGACTGGGTCACCCTGAAACCCTGTGTAGCTTTTCTAATGGCTTTCTTCCTTCACGTCTGCCCTCATTCCTAAATAGGTATTCCCCACCCCACCCCCCCGCCCCAAATAGGTCTTTATTCTACCTCGGTCTCTCTCTCTCTTTCTCTCTATCCAGTCTATCTAACTAAGTCTAATGGATTTTGGAAAGTGACTAGTAGCTGGATATCTAGCTTTATTATTGGGTGTGAAGAACATTCTCCCCTCTCTCTTGCCCCAAGTAATATCTCCCCCTCCCCCAAGTACAATATATACCCAATAACTTGTTAGCAGAAACCCAGCATCTCCATTTCCTGACTATTCTAAGATGAAGTCATGCTTGGTCTTTCTTGCCCAGTGGAACCAGAACTCTGATGTGCCTTCCTGAACCTAGACAACTCCCCTACTCCTGCAAAGTGCTGGTTGTTCGGGAACAACCTATATCCCATGGGGCTTCATCCTCACCAGTGTAAATTTCTACTGAAGATCCAATAGTTCATCCATGTTACATTTGGTTTGTTCCAGGGTAAAACTTCCTTGGACTCCCAAATTAGTTTGTATGTATGTATGTGCATGTGATAATTTATTTAAAAAGCTGCTCCCCAAGGCTCAGTGTTGAACCCAGAAGATCTGAATCAGAACATGTTCTAAAGTCCTCTGGCTCTCAAGCCCAGAAGACCCATCCCCTTTACTATGGCAAGGGGCTAAAGTCCCGACCAATGTGTTTCAACCCTCGGAGTTCTTTATTCCAGGAATCTCAAGATCTCTCTTCCACCAAGTGAGTCTGTCAAAGGTACAGATCCAGACAGCTTAGAATTTTTTTTTTTTTAGGAAAGGAGGAGAGACTCAGTCCTGACCTGATAGAAGGTCCCCAGACTCCTATGCAAATGACCTCACTCCTCCTTTGTGCAGCTTAGCCATAGTTTCTTTGGCCGGATACTTTGGTACACACTCTAAATGATCTCCACAGACATTAAAGCATTTTGCTAATGGCTTCTTTCAATGTTTCCCTCTGAGACTCTATCCACACCTGGTTGACTATTTTAACTGTCTGCTTGGCTGGCCAGCTTGGCCCAACTACCACAGTGTGGGTGTGGGTGTTTTTCATTGAATAAACTGCTTTTACCGTTTTTACTGGCTTGACCAGTCAAGCAGATTAAAATAAGTTACATGTGCTTTCAAAAAATTAAACCATTTTTGGCACCTTGATCAGTGGTTTGATGAAATCAGATTTTTACTTGAGTTTGAGACAAGTTAATGCTTAAAATTTCTTTCACCTCTGGACCTCTTCTCCTGTCTATGAAGAACACAATGGACTCGTCAGCCCAGCATTGATTCTCACTCAGTTCATCAGTTTTCTCATCTGTTACTTGGGCATAAAATCTAATGATCCTCAGTCACTGATTAAGATAAAGGTTTTTGAACATAGTGGAATCCCCAGGGATCCTTATCCTTCCTTTGCCCCTGACTAGCCACATGATCTTGGGCAAATTACTTCACCTTCTTTGTGCCCTAACCCTCAACTGTGAAATGGTAGCATTAATAGAACTTGCCTGATAGGGCTGTTATGAAGAATAAATTAGAGAATGCGTGAAATATCAGAGTCAACATTAAACAATAATAACAGCTAAAATTTACAGACCATTTCCTATGAAGCAGATCCTAAGCCAACAACCTCTTAGATTATTACATTTAATGGCATCTACTATTTTTATTTGTCCAAGTTGTTTAAATTTCACAAATATTTGGTCATTACTCAGTGATTAGGGCTTTTGTGGATATAAAGATTACCAAGGTAAAATTCCATAATGAGTTTATAGTCTAAAGGGAAGAGTAAGACAAAGACACACACAAAAAAGCATGTTGAATGGTGAGTCCATGAGTGATCCACAAAGTGTTACAGCAACAGAAAACAAAAGAGAGATGACTTCTTTAGGGGCCTCGGAGTTTTTAGGAGGCCTTCTTGAAGGAGGTGATACTTAAATGATGGATTTGTTTAAACAGGTAACAGTCAAAACAAGAATAAGAAATTAACAGTAATAATAGCAGCTAACACTTGCAGAGTGCCTCTTGCATTCCAGGTGCTATGAGAAGCATTTAATCAACCTCATGAGTTAGGTATTATTGATCTCATTAACTCACCTCTTGAATTAAGTATTATTATCATCCCTCATATTATTCTCAAGGCTGAGAAAAATAAAATAACTTTCCCCAGAACACATATGCTGTAAGGTCAAGTCAGGATTTGAATCCAGAGCCTGAGTTCCCAACCACCACAAAAAGACCGCTTCCAGGTAGTTGGGAAGGGAGTGGCAGGAAAACTGACAGGACAAGTACAAACTTGTGTGCTCAAGGGTGCACACAACTTGAAGTGTTTACACTTGGCTGGTTTACACTTGGCTGCAGGAGGGGATGAGTGAAAAGCAGGGGCAGGAGAGAAGGTTAAGCATATCAGCTGAAGTCCCCTACACAGAGACGTGGCTTTCAGGAAAGCTGTCAGCAGAAGTCGCAGTCAAAGATGTACTTGAAGAAGACTCATTTGGAAAGAAGCTTCACTAAGGCTGAACTGGGAGGGCCTGATGACTGGCTGGGTTCAGGGAGACAAAGGTCAAGGCTGGCGTTGATGATTCCCAAATTTTCATTGGAACTAGTTTGGAGGATACAACCCAGGGGAAAGCATGTTGATAATTAGCACATGTCGATCACATGTAAGATTATCCATTTCTCTCACGGTCTTCTCAAG
Organism: Mustela nivalis; assembly: GCF_964662115.1. NCBI lineage: Eukaryota > Metazoa > Chordata > Mammalia > Carnivora > Mustelidae > Mustela > Mustela nivalis. The sequence goes on from NC_139022.1 coordinate 132,311,093, forward strand.
TTGTACAAAAGCACTGGGGTCATTATCCTTTTCTCTCACTAAAGAAGGCTAACATTCCTCCAGAGTCTCTCCTGATAAAATTGGGGACACGGAAAAGCCTCCCAATGTCCTTTCTGGAAATCATACATCCATGTAGTTTTCTTAACCAAGAACATAGTACTCATTAAGGTGACTGGATTCTCCCCGGCTTTTGCATCCTTTACCTTGGAGGTAAAATAGAAATACATGGCACAGGGGGGCCAGAATTTGATCCTTGTCATTTCCAATTACATCACTGTGGGCCAGGTCACTGATTTCTGTGCACCAAATTATCTCACTTAATCCTCTTAACTAATCCTTGAGGCAAGCATGGTTAATCCAATTTTGCAGAATAGTAAACTGAGGTTCAGAGATGTGAAGTAACTTACAAGTGGTAGAGCTTCAGTTTAAACTCACATCCATTGAGCTCAAAAGTTTGGGGTTATCAGTTTAAAAAAAAATAGCACTCATTTCTTTGCAGTAATGAGAGTCTCTATTTTAAGTTTTCTGAAGTATTATGTGCATCTTCTCAGGTAGCCTTCCAGTTCTTCCTAATCATTTAACATGTAAGTTTCCAGAGCAATTTTCCCAAACATCTTAGGTTTGCTGAAAGAGGCTCTTGCATAATTCCAACCCCTGGCCAAACTCTTAATGATGTTATTTCACACCATATGCATTGAGGTTGGCCTGAGTCAGCCACTTTTCTCACTTTTTTCTCCTCCCCCTACCCCCTTCTTTTTAAGTCAATATTCATTTTAAATGCAAGAAGTCAGCCTCCTTTTTAGCTGACAAGGCTGGTTGTTCACACACCTTTCAGGTGCATAACTGACAAGTGTCCACTTAGGTGTGGGGCTGACTATAAACAATCTTTGGAGATATTCAAAGGAAAAAGGCAGAGGAACTAGCAATTTGCTGAGCAAAGGATGTGGTGATCTTTAGAGCCAAAGTGATCCCCCAAAACCCTCTTGATTAGGAAGGGTGAGATTGGCAGTCTTCAGGCATCTCAACTCCAGCCCCGTGTCCTCTTTCCTGGTTGTTTCCTGCAGTGAAAAAAAAAAAAAAAAATCTGCACACCTTCAGCAGTGAGGAACCCCTCTTCCAGATACAATGCTTCGCCCAGCCCAAATCCTACTGTTCCTTTTCCCTCCTGGCTCGCTCACTAACTCTCTTTCTGGGAAAAATGCATGCCTCGTGGTATTTTGATTCTGGCTGCACATCTGAATCACTGGGGACCTTTAAAAAATGCCAGTACATTGGGCCCTCTCAAGACTGGTTAAATTAGTGTCTCTGCAGGTGGGTCCAGGGCACTCATTCTCTGGGCAGCGTACAAGTTGGGAACTTTGTAGAATATCCCTCAGTTTGGGCTTGTCTGATGTTTTTCTCATGGTTGGACTGCTGTTATAGGTTTGAAGAGGAAGACCGCAGGGCAAAGTGCCCTTCTCATGACAGGATATTGCTGTTCTCATCACAACTTTGGGCTCTGCTATGATAGAAGAGCTACACTATAATGGTTCTGAAGTCAGATGGCCTGACCTCATACCCTGGCCCAACTACCTATACACACATGACCTCAGGCAAGTCCATTTTTCTCTCCAAATCTTAGATGCTTTATTCATAGACTGGATTAACAATCCTTATGCATTTGTAGTATTTATAATAGTACCTGGCACATGTTAAGTATTAAACAAATGATAAACATTATTATTATTTTTTATTAACCATTACCTTGGGCAAAGTTCTCCCATGCTTCCTTAAATATGAAATATAGGAACTGAACTAGATGATATTTAAGGTGCTTTGAAGTTATAACCTTGGATTCTGGATGAAACTTTTCAGATTGTTTGCGAATGAAAAGAAGACAGACTCATCAATGCATGCTGCTTTATAATTCCTCATCCTAATTTGCTGATTACCTTTTGTAACAGAAAGCTGAATTAGCAATTCTGTCAATACAAGTTAAGTTCTTCTGTATCTCAGAAGCAGCTACAATATATAGGAAAACACTAGACATAGAGTTAGGAAATATGAGTCCAGTTAGGGATGGGAGTTGACACGACTAGTTGTTAAGTTAGGTTGCAGTTGTGTTTCAGTGGTAGAGATGGGTTTACCTTGACCCAGCCATGCACCCTTGAGTGGGCCACATGGGGACAATCATGGTAGGTGAAGGGCTGGATGAGGGATAAGAGTTGGGATGATGGAGATGAGCAGAGTGTGGCAGAACAGAGTAAGGAAAAGAATCACCTACAGGAGCCCTTGGCAATTCCATTCTAGCAGGTGGAATTCAGCTATCATAGCTCCAAGGTTCTCCCTAATGTGTGGCTGGCTGTTCAACTGAAGGATGAACCCCAGATTCCTCACCTGTAAAATAAGGATAATAATTCCTGGCTCCTGGAATTACTAAGCAACTTTAATGAGGCCATATATTTAGAAAAGCTTTACAAACATAAAAAATGCTATTCAGATGTATTGTTATTTGTGAATATCTCAGATGGAAAACACTGAGTAGTAAGTGGAGGTAGGCTTATTGTCTTTATAGAAAACATATATTCTTCCTATCTACAAAGGTCAATGATGTGGCCCAATGCATGAATGCTGCAGAAGCAAGTCCAGCTTTATACCATGTTTAGGAAGTTTCTCTCTTATAAATCTTGGGGCCACTGGGGCAAACCTTGTACCAACTCAGTGAATAGAAGATGTATAGGGGTCTAGATTCAGCAAGGTTGGGAAGTAATCGCAAACTTGCTTCTCTCAGATAAGAGCCTCTGTTAATTAACATTTTAAATTTTAATGTGTCAGTAATTTAGGATACCAGTTTGCTTGGGTTGTGATTTTTTTTCCTTCCTCCTATGAAGAATAATTTCACAAGGGTAGAATCACTGAGCAGGGCATTTGTGTAAAGTTCATTAGAAAGGTGAGTTGAAGTTAATTTGCCTCAGGATGTCTGTTGTTTTGTTGCAAAGCCTGGTTTCTGATTCTTATTTTAATCCTTGTCCTATAAGATTCAGGGTGATGAATCTGATCCCCAAACTTGAGACATGTGGCTTAAAATTGGGATTATTCTGAAAATAGGGCATGAAATGCAAGTAAGAGGTTTTACTATTCAATTATTGCCCAGGTTAATGCATTTGGATTACACCTAAAATGAACCAATGTAGTCACTAAGAAGGTGAAAATGTCAATAAGCTTTTTGTTTCATCTAGAGCAGAGGTTGGCTAACTATAGCCCATGAGCCAAATCCAGCCCTCCTCCTGTCTGTAAGTAAAAGTTTTATTGGAACAGATTCATGCCCATTTGTTTTCTTGTTGTCTAGGGCTGTTTTTGGACTACAACAACAAAGTTGAATAATTGTGACAAGACCGTAGACTCTCAAACCCTAAAATGTCTATGGTCTCCCCCTTTATAGAAAAAGTTTATCAACATTAGACCTGAGATAATTTCAGGCATTTTATTTTTTTTTAAGATTTTATTTATTTATTTGACAGACAGAGATCACAAGTGGGCAGAGAGGCAGGCAGAGAGAGGAGGAAGCAGGCTCCATGCTGAGCAGAGAGCCCGATGTGGGGCTCGATCCCAAGACTCTGGGATCATGACCTGAGCCAAAGGCAGTGGCTTTAACCCACTGAGCCACCCAGGCACCCAATTTCAGGTATTTTAAAGCAAACAGTCTTATTTTTAGTAGTTATATGTTTTTTTTTTTTTTTTTTTTTAGTAGTTATATGTTTATTTTAATATCTATTAGAAAAAAGATCAAATTGCCCAATACATATTTTTACATATTTTGTTGTTGTTAAGAACTAAAGAATAATATATAGAGAGAAAATTTTAAGTTAATTTAAGGAAAAATACTAAATTAATAATGCAATTAAAAAATGATGACTGTAGGCAAAACTCTGATATTTGATAAACACAGATACAATGAGCACCAAAACACTTTGATTTTTATATTTCTCTCATTCTAAGAAAATTCAGCCAAAGAAAGGTTTTTAACAAATATACTTTCAACATATTCCTTATTTTAGTTTTAAAACAATTTGGAGCAGGAATTAAATAGGTAACAATAATGACTTCATACATATGAAGATGAGACATAGATGAACGTTTCCTTTGCAATCACACAGTCATAAGCAAATCTGTTTTGGGGGAGGAGACAAAATAGAGTTTTGGGGGGTTTTTTGTTTGCTTGTTTGTTTTGGTTGAGGGTTCTTAATTCTAATCTTTGCTTGTCAGAAAATGGTCTTGGTTTACTGGAAAGACCCATAAGGTCTGATAGCAGAGAGTCCTTCAGCTGTCATGTGACCATGGACATAAGACTTAGCTGATCTGGCCCCGCCACCTATACTCAAATACAAAGTCTCAAGTCAAAACCACAATAAGATCTTACCTCACACACGCCAAAATAGCAAAAATCAAAAACATAAGAAATAGCAAGTGTTGACAAGGATGTGAAGAAAAAGGAACCCTTATGTCCTGTCAATGGAAATGAAAACTGGTGCAGCCACTGTGGAAAACAGAATGGAAGTTCCTCAAAAATTAAACACAGAATTACCATATCACCCAGTAATTCCACTACTGGGCATTTACCAAAAGAAAACAAAAGCAGTAACTAGAAAACATATGTGCATCCTTATGTTTATTACAGCTTTGTTTATAATAGCCAAGATATAGAAGCAACCCAAGTATCTATCAACACATGAATGAATAAAGAAAATGTATACACACACACACACACACACACACACACACACACACACACACATATGCATTACTAAGCCATAAAAAAGAATGAAATCCTGCCATTTGCAACAACATGGACAGATCTAGAGAGTACACTGCTAAACAAAATAAACCAGTCAGAGAAAGACAAATACCACTCAATTTCACTTGTATGTGGAATTTAAGAAGCAAAACAAACCAAAAAAACCCCACAGACTCTTAAATGTAGAGAACAAACTGATGGTTATCAGAGGGGAGGATGGTGGAGGGATGAGTGAAATAGGTAAAGGGGATGAAAAGTACACTTAAGGAGGGTCTGGGTGGCTCAGTTGGTTAAGAGTCTGCCATAAACTTAGGTCTCGAACCCAGGGTCCTGGGACTGAGCCCTGCCGGCCTGCTCAGTAGGAGAGTCTGCTTCTCCCTCTGCCCCTCCCTCCATGCTTGTGCACTCTCTTTCTCTCCCTTTCTCAAATAAATGAATAAAATCTTTTTTTAAAAAGAGTACATTTATGGTGATAAGCACTGAGTAATGTATGAATCACTATATTGTATACCTAAAACTAATATAACACTGTATGTTAATTATACTGAAATTTAAAATAATAATAAATTTTTTAAAAAATACAAAACCTTAAAAAAACCCCACACATATAGCCCCTATAATATAAACTGCCTTGAACTTACTTTAAACACGTGGTTCTCTAAGAGTATGCATTGGAATATTTGTAGGCTTAGTTTTGTTTGTTTGGTTGTTTGTTTGTTAGTAGTTTGGTGACCAAATAGCCTTAAGAAAGAAAGATTTGAACCTGTTCAAATTTACTGCAGGATTTTTCAAGATCTGCGTAGACATGGAGGACACAACTGCTCAAACCTACCAGAACACAGAACTCTTCCCATTGAGCATTTTAGAAAATACCACTTCTAAGGATCTAGATGAAAGTGGCTATCAATATGATTCAGAATCTAATATTTATTTCATTTTGACATTTGGGGGAATTCCCTTTTAGGTGTATCAACTTATGGAGACAAATTTCATGATAGTAAATGGTACAGCTTAAAAACATGAAAGAACTTGTATGCAAAGAATACTTGGAAATACTAAAAAATTTTTAAAGAAAATACTTTTAGAAGGCTGATTAAAAATAAATGCCAACATTCTTTAAAATGTGCATTATCTTTAAGTAAAAAATTCTACTTTTACAAATTTATCCTTTGGAAAAAATCAGAGATATGTGCATAAGAAATTTACTCGAGTAATTTATAATACTGAAAAATTGGAAACAATTTAAGTGTTCAATAATAGAAAATTGTTAGGAGGGTTTAAATATATTAGAATATTAAGCAATAAAAATCATACTACTATTGACATAAGAGATTGTTCATGATATATATCTAAGAGGAAAAATACTATTAAATAGTATTCGTAGTATCCTACTTGTATCTTTTATAAAGCTATGTAAGTGAATATACATGAATAACGTTAAAAAGACTTACAGAAAGTATAAATAGTGGGATTATTTGTGGTGATGAAATTATGGAGTAAGTTCTCCTTCTTTGTGTTGAAATGTTTTCCAACTTTTTTGCATTGAGCTTATATAGGAGAGAAAATGATGCATTTAAAGCAGAAAATCCTATAGAAAATAGATTTCTCTTTATATCACTTTTTTCCGAAAGAATTTATGATATGACACATTTTGCAAATACACTAAATTATTTCTTGCTAGAATCCGATAAGATTTTCTCCCAGGTGCAAGTTTGGCTAAGGATGATACCAGAACCCTGGAGGCTTCAAACACTCTTCTTGTTTCATTCTGTTCAGAAACATGTCAACATGAGGAATGGCTGTGCCCACATCTCAAGAAATGACCTGTGGTTTATAATCCAGGTAAACAATTTCCGTGCAGCACATCAAAGCCCTGACTCAGCTTGTCCTATATAACTGTTCCACTTATATATTGTCACGATCTCCACAGTCTTGTCACTTCCTTCCCCATTCCTATTCCTTCTAACCCTACAATGCCAGAAGTAAAGTATCTGAATCAGAGTTGATGGGGTAGGGATTTTCTTAAGCCGGAGAGTGTTCCAACCAGAACAGTTGCTTCTATATAAGGTAGTTAGCTCTTTCTTCACCTTTTTGGGCAAAATTAAACCAACATGCCCAAATCTCTGTCCACAGAATTTTAAAAAATTCTCCCAGTGTCATACATTATTTAAATTTGTGTTCCTGCTGCATGCCAATGTCCTAAGGTACTCTGCCATGAATTCACTGTGTGACTTGGGTAGGAAGTCTCTCCATTCTGAACCTCAATTCCCTTGCTTATTTAATGAAGTGATGAGACTTACTCAACAAATATTTATTGTGTTTTCTACTCTGGGGTTAAAGGTTCATAAGAGAGTTTTAGCTCTCATCTTAATGGAGTTTACAATTTAGTAAAATGGGCACATATATATGTGCATATGTCCCTTATACATATGTGTTGTTATTTTTTTCTAGTAAATCCAAAGGACTATGGACAGTATTACAGAGGATAAAGTGTAGAGATTCTACTGGATCCACAGAAGGGGCATCTAAGCCAGATTCACAAAGTCAAGAATAATTTTCTAGAGCTAGTGACATCTAAGAAATGACATCCGGAAGACATACCAAAATATGAGTAAGAGTTAGTGAAAAAGAAGTAATGGAAGGAAACAATAGCCCACCCAAATCCCAGAAACTAGAGGATGAGTGAGTAATTCAAGAGAGTAAAGGAAATTCATATGGCCAACATGAGGGTGCAAGATAGAAACAGAGCAAGATGGGGCAGACCATGTTCAAGAATCCAGATCAGCACTGTCCAAGATATATAATTTGAGCCACATAGGTAATTTTAAATCTACTAGTAGTCACATTTTAAGAAGTAAAAAAGAGCTGGTCAAATTTAATAATATATTTTAGTTAACCCAATATATCTAAAATATTATTTCAATATAAAATCAATATAGAATTATTAATATATTTTACATCCTTTTTTTCTAATAAATCTTTGAAATCTGATGTTTACATTTATAATTCATCTCAATTCAGGTTCACCACATCTCAACGACTCAACAGGCACCTGTGGCTAGAGGCTAATGCAATGGACAGCACAGGTGTAGACGTCATCTTTATGCAAAGCCACCGTAGGGCTATAATGAGGAATGGGATATGAAGATCACCCACGCTGCTCTGTGGATAATGGATTTGATGGGAAAAAGTGGGAACAGGGAAATCAGAAAGGAGGAGATCATAGACTCTAAAGGAGACATTAAGGTAATGTCAGGGAGAATAAACAGACTTCCGTGGATTATTCAGGAGGTAAACGTAACCATTTTGACATGCACGTTAGCCTATGCAGCATCCAGACCCAAGAGCTACTTCACAAGGCAACATGATGTTTTCACTTCTTCCTATCTGACCTCATCAAGCTGGAAGCCCCAGACCTAGGTGAAAAGTCAAATGGGTTTTCTAGAAGTCAGGCAGAGAATGGTTTGGGGAAATGGTGTGTTTGTTGTTTCGACCCTTTTTTCACCGTTCAGAGTGAGCTAGAAGAATCATCCAGAAAGTCTGAGATGTTGCTGCTTTTTTTCACGCTTCTGTTGCTGACACACTGGATCTAACAGGAGGAGACAGAGAAAACTGCTTCTTAGGGGTGATTACAGTCAGAAAGGGGCTTGAAGAGACATTCCCAGGCCCCATATTTCTTTTGCCACCAGTAACTTCCAAATCAAATGAGCTCAAGCTGCAGATCAAAATGAGATTTTTCTTATTGACTTCCCCGAAAGCTGAGCAGGCTCTCTGCAAATCGAGTCATGTGTATCCTGCATCATCATCAACCATTGCCGATTGCGGGGATGTCGGAACTGGGCTGATGTGGGCAAATATGTCACTGATGCATGAGGCCAGGGAAAATCCAGCTCTTATTGGCCTGGCAGTGCTGACCTGATTTGTCCATCAATGAAGAGCAAATGCAATTTGCAAAACACATAGAACTGATAAGAGGTTACAACAAGGTGGGGCTGGAGTCACATCTCTAAGAGCAGGCATGCTTGAAGAGGAGACAAAGCATATTTCAAGCTCAAAATTGGATAGGCAGTGTTTCTTAAAGTCTGCTCTGTATATATCACCTTTCTCATAATCACCTGAGGAGTTTGTTAAAAATACACATACCTGGATCTAACCCCAGGCCTGCTGAAAGGGAGTGTCTGGGGGCTGGGGCTGGGGCACTTCATGTTAAACAAGTTCCTAGATGATTCTTACTCATATTAAAGTTTAAGAATTCCTTGAAGAAAGAAAGCAGGACAAGAGTATTTCCACTTGTTGTTTTTTTTTGTTTTTTTGGAAAAAGTACTGAATTTGGCATCAGTCTACCTGATCCTTTATTCAGACATGGCTGCCAACTGGCTGGATGACATCATAGCAAGGAGAAAGAAAATAGGATGTGAAGTCAAAGGGGCACAGACCTACCTTCTTTGCAAGAACTGTGTGATGGTGGTTAATAGTTGAGCTTAGCCTTACTGTCATCACTGGAAGATGTAGACATTGGCTCTGGTGATCTTGAAAAGTCAAGCTCTAACATACTAGCTCTGATATTCTATTTCTTTAGATCACCTAACCTCAGTTCCTTCATCAGTAAAATGGGCAGGTTATCTTCTCTTTGAGCTAGGCTCTTTTGGGGATTGAGTGAAACACTGTTTATATATATATTTTTAATTTTATTTTATCTTTTCAGTGTTCCAAGATTCATTGTTTATGCACCACACTCAGTGCTCCATACAATATGTGCCTTCCTTAATACCCACCACCAGGCTCACCTAACCCCCACTCCAAAACCCTCAGTTTGTTCCTGAAAGGTTGACACATACATGAAGTGGTGGTATGAACCTGAAATAGAATTACCTCCACTTAGGATATTATTTGTCTTTATACTATTTCTATACTGGTAAAGTCCCCATAAAAGCATAGTATTTCTTTTTAATAAAGCACAATACAAAGTAAAAAAAGAATAATTTTTCTCATTTACTATAAATTACACTAACATGAAATGGGCCAAATTAACTTCTGCTGACTGTCTCTAACACAACCATTAGCCTTGCAGAAACAAAGAAATTCACTCCAAGATAGTCAAGGTTTTCTGTCCACATATGCAAAAAACAACCTCATTAATGACTGTGCCTTAACTTGGCATTGAAGTCTATCAATAATTTGGCCACTGGCCCCCTTACATGTAGCCAACACTAGCAAAATTTCAATACTTGATAACATGCCTTGTGCTTTTTACTTCACGACTTTGCATTTATCTCATGCCATATTCCTGGCTTAAAATGTCTTGCTTCTCATCATCCGCCTGTCAAACTCTTACCTATAAAAATATCATGGATGTATTCAAATATTTAATTTTATATGTTGAGTTTGAGTCTGTGTATAAAATCAAAACAAACATACAAACAAAAATAGTTGATAACCAAATATCCAACAGTAAGAGACTGATTAAGTAATACGGTCATACAATAGAGTACTATATACCAGCCATATGCTGTTGTAAAGAATATTTAATGGCACGGAAAGATGATCATGATATATGGCTGAACAAAAGTACCATTTAAAAAATCATCAGTAAGTACAATAGAGAACATAGGAGGAGAACAAACCCTGTGTTGGCTGGTCCCTAATTTTTTATCACATCATAGAAAATGTATTGTATAGCCACACAAAGAAGAATGGAAAAGCAGGAAAGTTCTCAGCACTAACACAGCCAGACCTCATGCACTGTTCAAAACTGTGACAATGCTCTGCAAGAGGTAGTCAGATACTCCAGGGACTGATAGTCTATCATGAACGCAGCTTCTCTTAACCTCTGCTGATCTCTCAGTATCTTTCTACTGTCATTTGTGTGTTTCAAATTCAAAAACATGAATTGGAGGGACACCTGGGTGACTCAGTGGGTTAAAACCTCTGTCTTCGGCTCAGGTCATGATCCTGGGGTCCTGGAATCGAGCCCCACGTTGGGCTCTCTGCTCAGTGGGGAGCCTGCTTCCCCCTCTCTATCTGCCTGCCTCTCTGCCTACTTGTAATCACTGTCTGTCAAATAAATAAATAAAATCTTAAAAAAACAAAAACATGAATTGGAGGGTCTGATTCAGTCGCTTAGTCATCACCCAATATGGAGCCCCTTGTACTAAAAAGAGCTCTCAGGCTAGACCAGTTCATGGCCTGTGGTCTGCTCAGCCTATAGACAGATGTCTCTAACCTTGATCCAATTACTCATGTGCAGGATAGCATAATCATATGACACAAACCTGGAATGTATGTGCCAAGCTCTGCCATGGCTGCCACTCTCAGAAGCTTCTTTTTTTTTTTCCCTAAAGATTTTGTTTATTTATTTGACACAGACAGAGAGATCACAAGGAGGCAAAGAGGCAGGCAGAGGGGCAGGGGGAAGCAGGCTCCCCACTGGGCAGAGACCCCCGATGCGGGGCTCGATCCCAGGACCCTGAGACCATGACCTGAGCCAAAGCCAGAGGTTTAACCCACTGAGCCATTCAGGCACCCCATTCTCAGAAGTTTCTAAGAGCATGGCAAGGACTCAAAGATGCATGTCTCCTCTCCAGTACATTCATCAAATAATATTGGTTGTTTGGCCTGAATGGTGAAGGAGAAATGAATCCATTAGGATTAGATTTGGTTCCCTGTGACAGAAAGCCAAAAATTATAATAATTTAAATACATGGGGGTTTATTCTCTCAAGAGGAAGAAATCTGGAGATAGCAAGTCAAGGCTTGGTATGACAATTTGCAAAGTCATTAAGAATTTAGGAGCATTCTAACTTTTCTGCTCCTTATCCTAGCACATAATACAGAAGTCATTATTTCTACTCATTAATAGTTTTTCCTCTATCATTTCAAACACATGGTAGGATTGTACTTCCCTCCTCCTTTGAATTTTCGTGTGACATGTAACTTGCTTTGACAAACTGTGAGGAGAAATAACATGTATCTCTTTCATGCAGAAGTTTTAAGAGCCAGTGCACAATTCTTTATATATGTGAAAGCACAGATCAAGAGGAAACCTCCATCAGCTGGTGACAGCACATGTTCTTTGCTGAAGTCTATTAGACATTTAGGTGAGGAAGAAGTATAAAGCCACAGAGATTTGGGGATTAGTCTTATTGTAGCATAAACTAGTCTATCCTCACTAATATATAAGGACATTTTCAAAGTGACTTCCTGGTCTACCTTGACTGCTGGATACTTAACCATCACCTTTATATCAGGTGTCAAGAAAGAAAAATGGGGAAGGGCAAGAGAGCCAAATCTCCCAGGGAATTAATCTCTCTTACGGAGCCTTCTGGAATTTCCACTTTTTCACTTATATCTCATTGGCCAGAATTTAATTTCATGGGTAATGTGTCTGTCACAAAGTTGGCTGGGTATTGTAGTATTTGGTGGTGGTGAGGGGGACATTGCCACCCTGAATGTAATCAAGGCTATTTTATTAAGAAAGGAGGGAAAGGATATTGGGTAATCAACCCAAAGCATCTATAAACATGACTAACTTTCCTTTTCTTCTTCTTTTTTTTTTAATATTTTATTTATTTATCTGTCAGAGAGAGAGCACAAGCCGGGGGAGCACCAGATGGAGGAAGAAGCAGGCTCCCCAATGAGCAGGGAGGCCAATGTGGGGCTTGATCCCAGGACCCTGGGATCATGACCAGAGCCAAAATCAGAAGCTTAACTGGGCCACCCAAATATCCTTCTTCTCTTTTTTCCCCCTGATTTTATTTACTTATTTGAAAGAGAGAGAAAGCAGGGGAAGGAACAGAGCAGAAGGGACAAGGAAGGAGAAAGAATCTCAACAAGGGGCTCAATCTCATGACCCCACGATCAAGACCAGAGTCAAAACCAAGAGTCAGATGCTCAAAAAAGTGAGTCACACAGGTACCCTTCTTTCTTTCTTCTTTTCTTTACAATTCCCTGATTTTTTTGTTTGTTTGTTTGTTTTGTTTGTTTGTTTTGTTTTGTTTCTGAAAGACCTGTAGTAATTTCATATGAGAAAAAAAAATTGGCAACCTCTCATTTATCCATTAGGACAACTCAAAAACTACGTACTTCATGAAGGCTTCCTTTATCAACCTAATAGAAGCCCAATCTCCGTCCTATGAATTCTCCTTAAATCTTGCTTGTTCTCCCCACTTTCACTTTGGGTTGGGTTTTTTTTTTTTCCGCATTTGCTTTTATATCATAGCTACCTGTGTGAGTGCATGTCAGGTTCCGTACCTTATCATAGTTTCCTTGAGGGCAGCATCCAGCCTTTATTTTCCTCCATCTTTTAAGACATGTTTCATGAATGGTAGGTATTCTGTGTTGGAAGAAGAGAAAGAAAAAAGAAGGAAAGACTTATCAAGTACTATTTATTTTCTTTTAAATCCCAAATTGAAACATAAATGAGCTAATCCTTCCTCCAAAGAAAGCACATTAAGGAAGTATCTAAGCGCAAATGCCCAAGTTCAAATCTTGTCAAAAAGAAAGTTTTAGGTAGAAAGTGGACTCCACAGACATTCAAGAGGGAAAATGATGCAACACAAGCAGAAATATATGACCTGGTTGAATTTTGATATGAGCAACTTAGGAAGCACATGGATAGGTTGTGCTGGCAGCTGAATGTCCTGGAGGACAGTATATGAATGTCCTCTAGAGGATGCTGGAGTTTCCCTCCCCACTGCTCACACCTCCTGGTCATCTTGTATGTGAAACTTCTTTATAAATAAGTGCACGGTATTTGTCAGTAACTAAAGACCCTAAAATGTTATCTAAGTAAATGTTCATACACAATTCTAATATATAACAGAGTACTGTGGGAAGAAGCTAATGTACTGGCATTATCCTCTAGGCAAAAAATGTTTTAAAGAATGCTCATGGATTGGAAGAACAAATATTGTTAAAATGTCTATTCTACCCAAAGCAATTTACACATTTAATATAGTCCCTATCAAAATACCACTTGCATTTTTCACAAAACTAGAACAAACAATCCTAAAATTTGTATGGAACCACAAAGTCCCTGAATAGTCAAAGCAATATTGAAAAAGAAAAGCAAAGCTGAAGGCATCACAGTTCTAGACATCAAGCAATATCGCAAAGCTGTAGTTGTCAAGACACAAAAACAGACACATAGACCAATGGAACAAAAATAGGCAGATAGAAAAGTGGAATAGAATTAAAAAAAAAAAAACAGAAATGGACCCACAACTATTTCGTCAACTAATCTTCAAGAAAGCAGGAAAGAATATCCAGTGGAAAAAAGACAATCTCTTCAACAACCGGTGCTGGGAAAATTGAACAGCACACAGGCAGAAGAATGAAATTGGTTTATATACTTACACCATACACAAATACAAATTCAAAATAGGTTAAAGACCTAAATGTGAGACAATAATCCATCAAAATTCTAGAGAAGATGAATAGCAACCTCTCTGACCTCAGATGTAGCAACTTCTTACTAGATACATCTCTAGAGGCAAGGGAAACAAACACAAAAATGAACTACTGGGACTTCGTCAAGATAAAAGGCTTCTGCACAGTGAAGGAAACAATCAACAAAACCAAAAAGCACTTTCAGAATGGGAGAAGATATTTACAGATGACATATCTGATGAAGAGTTAGTATCTAAAATTTGTAAAGAACTTACCAAACCCAACACCCCCCAAAAGTAAATAACCCACTTAAGAAATGGGCAGAAGACATGAACAGACATTTTTCCAAAGAAGACATACATATGGACAATAAATACATGAAAAGATGCTCAACATTACTCATCATTAGGGAAATACAAATCAAAACCATGATGAGATATCGCCTCACACCTGTCAGAATGGCTAAAATTAACAACACAGGAAACAACAGATGTTAGCAAGGATGTGGATAAAGGGGAGCCCATTCCCACTGTTGGTGGGAATGCAAGCTGGTGCAGCCACTCTGGAAAACAGTTGGAGGTTTCTCAGAAAGTTAAAAATAGAACTACCCTATGACCCAGCAATTGCACTACTAGGCATTTACCCAAAGGTTACAAAAATATGATTTGAAGGGGCATACACACCCTAATGTTTATAGCAGCATTATCAACAATACACAAATTATGGAAAGAGTCCAAACATCCATCAACTGATGAATGGATAAATAAGTTGTGGATAAATACACACACATACACACACAATGGACTGTTACTCAGCCATGACAAAGAATGAAATCATGCCATTTACAATGAAGTTGATGGAAGTAGAAAGTATTATGTTAATCAAAATCACCTCGTAAGTACTCAAAGTTCCTCAGGATTGCCAGTGTCCAAGTCAGAGTTTCTATGTTTGGCCCTGAGGTTTCAGTTAACTAGTCTAGACTTCTGCATTCTGGTTTCTTCCTTTTTCTCCCCCCAATTTTTTATTTAAATTCCAGCTAGTTAACACAGCATAATACTAGTTGGGAAGTCAGAAACTGCTTTCTGGAGGAAGTGATACCCACACTGAGGCCTGAACGATAAGGAGACCAAGAATTCTGTAGTGAGCCATGAGCATGAGCAAAAGCACAAATGTAAGAAGCAGCATGGTGTGCAGGAGAACAAGGCAGTTGCTAGAGAACACAGAGAGAAAAACAGGGGAGCTAAAGATAAGCCTGGAAAGGCAGGTCATGCAGATTATAGGAGGGGCTTAGAGGCCATGCTAAAAAGTCTGCCTGTGATGTGGAATCAGTAAGTGCTTAAGCAGAGAAGTAGAATGGTTTGATTTTTGCCATCTTTTTAACTGGTACCATTTAGTTGCTCAGGTCAAAAATCTGAGTCAACCTCATATTTTTCATTATTCATCTTTCCCTGTATATTTAATCCATTAAACAATCCTGTGGGTTCCACCTCCAATACCTGATCACTTTTCTTCCCAATGCCTGCCTCTACCCTCCTCATAGCTCCCATCACCTGTCACCTGAGATAGTCTCCTAATAGCTCTCTGTTTTCACTCTTACATATGGTCTGTTCTCCCTACTGCAGAGCTATCTTTCCTTAGCAAGAATCAAAACCCATCTCTGGAGAAGGGGTGAGGGAGGAGCAAGATGGCAGCAGAATAGGACACTTAATATCATTGGGTCCCAGGAGTTCAGCTACATAGTTATTAAACCATTATCAACACCTGTAAACTCAACAGGATAGCAAAGAGAAGAACAGCGGCAATTCTAGGAACAGAAAAGAGATCACTTTCTGGAATGTAGGTCATGCAGAGAAGTGAATCTGAGGCAATATACAGGAAGATAGACTGCGGGGGGAGGGGCCAGCTCCCCGCAAGCAGTAGAGCAGCAGAGCATAAAATCAGAACTTTCAGAAGTCTGCTCCACTGAGGGATGTTGCTCCAGAAGCTGAACAGGGGGTGGAGCCCTCACAGGGACAGTGTGGTCTCACGATGCGTGGGGTCACAAAAAGATCACGGGTGTCTGAGAGCAGCAGAGCTCCCAGGTATCAGAGCAGGAAAGCCAGCTGCAGAGATAGAGCCGAGGAGGGGACTCTCAGCTACAGGTTACCTTAAACCATGATCCGAGGCACAATCAGGCCACTACTCTTTAAGCAGGGACCCCAAAAGCAGCAGACCAGGGAGACCCCCCTCCTTTTTCCTCCAGGAGGAGCAGCACAGGGGTGTGCTGCAGGAATCTGCTGAGTTTGGAGACTCCAAATGGAATTGTGCACCAGAGATAGAAATGCCTGGTCACAGGCTGGATGAACACAGAGCACAGCCAGAGACCAGGGCCAAGGGAGGGATTGACTGCTTTCTCTGAGGGTGCACTGAGGAGTGGAGCCCCAGCTCTCAGCTCCTCCAGGCTGGAGATCAGAAGGCCGCCATTGTCATTCCCATCCTCCAAAGCAGTACTGAAAGTGTTCAGGGAACAAAAGCTCTGACAATGAACCTGAACAGATTACTTAGTCCAGTCCCTGGCAAGGGTAGTGCAATTCCACCTCAGGCAAAGACATTTGAGACTCACTGCAACAGGACCCTCTCCAGGTAAATCAGCAAGAATATCCAGCAAAGACCATGTTCACCAATCAATGAGAACTACAGAACTCCAGAGCTAGGTAAAGGCAACACATAGTTCATGGCTTTTTCCCCATGATCCTTTGGTCTTTCAAAGTTAAACTTTTTTTTTTTTAAAGATTTTATTTATATATTTGACAGAGAGAGATCACAAGTAGGCAGAGAGGCAGGCAGAGAGAGAGAGGAGGAAGCAGGCTCCCCGCTGAGCAGAGAGCCCGATGCGGGACTCGATCCCAGGACCCCAAGATCATGACCTGAGCCGAAGGCAGCGGCTTAACCCACTGAGCCACCCAGGCGCCCCAAAGATAAACTTTTTAAATTTTATTTTACCTTATTCATTTTTTTTAAATTTTTCCTCTTTCCAATTTGGTCATTTATTAACTATTTTATCTTATCAATACCTTTTTAAAAATCTTTCTAAATTTTTATTGTTATAGTCAGATTTTATGATTTCATTGTACTTAGGTTGTTGTTGTTGTTGTTGTTTTTTCTGTATACTATAGGTTTTTTTCTTTAAAACTTCGGGATACAGTTTCTACTAATAGATCAAAATATACCCTAAATCTAGCACATCACTTTGTTCTAGTCTCCAACTTGATCACATTCTTTCCTCTTTTTTTTTTTCAACCAGTTCATATCTTATCAATTCCTTTTTTAGAATCTTTTTAAATTTTCATCTTTACAGTGATATTCCATCCTTCATTATGTTTACTCTTATTTTTGTATGTATATGTTTTTCTTTCTGTAAAATTTTGGGAGACACTTTCTTCTAATAGATCAAAATGCACCCAAAATCAAATGTGTGACTCTGTTCTATTCATCAGACAAATCATATATATGTGTATATATATATTTTTTCATTTTATATATATATATTTTTTCTTTTTCCTCCTTTTTTCTCTCCCCAGTTTTTTTTTTTTTTTAATTTGGTTAGTGTATATTTTTCTGGAGCTGTTGCTACCCCTTTAGCATTTTGTACTCTCACTGATCTATTCTTATCTGGATAAAATGATAAGGTGGAAAAATTCACTTAAAAAAAGAAAAGAACAAGAGGCAGTGCCAACAGCTAGGCACCTAATCAATACGGACATTAGTAATATGTCAGAACTAGAGTTCAGAATGATGATTATCAAGGTGCTAGCTGGGCTCAAAAAAGCATGGAAGATATTAGAGAATCCCTTTCTGGAGAAATAAAATCCTTTCTTATCAATTCATTTTTTAGAATTTTTTTAAATTTTCATATTTAGCCTCATATTCCATCCCTTCATTGTGTTTACCTTTTTTTTTTTTTTTTGTATGTATGGGTTAGCTGGGCTTGAAAAAAGCATGGAAGATACTAGAGAATCCACTTCTTGAGAAATAAAATCCCTTTCTGGAGAAATAAAAGAACTAAAATCCAACCAAGTTGAAATAAAAAAAGCTATCAGTGAGGTGCAATAAAAAATGGAGGCCCTTACTGCTAGGATAAATGAGGCAGGATAGAGAATTACTGATATAGAAGACCAAATGACAGAAAATAAAGAAGCAGAGCAGAAAAGAGACAAACAACATGAAGGGAGAATTCAAGAGATAACTGATACCATAATACAAAACAATATTAGAATAATTGGGATCCCAGAAGAAGAAGAAAGGGAGGGGCAGAAAGCATATTGGAGCAAATTATAATAGAGAATTTCTCTAATATGGCAAAAAGAACAATCATCAAAATCCAGGAAAAACAGAGAATCCCCCTCAAAATCAATAAAAAACGTTCGCACCCAGTCAACTAATAGTAAAACTTACAAGTCTTAGTGACAAAGAGAAAATCCTGAAAATAGCTTGGACAAGAGGTCTGTAACATACAATGATAGAAATATTGGATTGGCAGCAGACCTATCCACAGAGACCTGGCAGGCCAGAAAGGACTGGCATGATATATTCAGAGCACTAAACAAGAAAAATATGTAGCCAAGAATACAATAACCAGCTAGTCCATTGAAAATAGAAGGAGAGATAAAAAGTTTTCAGGACAAACAAAAATTAAAAGAATTTACAAACAGTAAACCAGTCCTACAGGAAATGTTGAAAGGGTCCTCTAAGCAAAGGCAGAGCCTAAAAGTAACAGACCAGAAAGGAACAGAGACAATATACAGTAACAGTCACTTTATAGGCAATACAATGGCACTAAATTCATATCTTTCAATAGTTACCCTGAATGTAAATGGGCTAAATGCACCAATCAAAAGACACAAGGTATCAGAATAGATTAAAAAAAAAATCAATATGCTGTCTACAAGAAATTCATTTTGGACCCAAAGACACCCAAGTGAGGGGGTGGAAAACAATTTACCATGCTAATGGATATCAAAAGAAAGCTGGGGTGGCAATCCATATATCAGAAAATTGGAATTTTAAGCCAAATAAAATAATAAGAGATGAGGAAGGACACTATATTATACTTAAAGAGTGTGTCCAACAAGAAGATCTAACAGTTTTAAATATCTACGCCCCTAACGTGGGAGCAGCCAATTATATAAACCAATTAGTAACAAAATCAAAGAAGCACATTGACAATAATACAATAATAGTAGGGGACTTTAACACCCCCCCTCACTGAAATGGACAGATCATCTAAGCAAAAGATCAACAAAGAAATAAAGGCTTTAAATGACACACTGGACCAGATGGACACTGCAGATATATTCAGAACATTCCATCCCAAAGCAACAGAATGCACATTTTTCTCTAGTGCACATTGAACATTCTCCAGAATAGATCACATCCTGGGTAAGAAATCAGGTCTCAGCTGGTACCAAAAGACTGGAATCACTCCCTGCATATTTTCAGACCACAATGCTTTGAAACTAGAACTCAACCACAAGAGGAAAGTTGGAAAGAACTCAAATACATGGAGGCTAAAGAGCATCCTACTAAAGAATGAATGGGTCAACCAGGAAATTAAAGAATTAAAAAAATTCATGGAAACAAATGAAAAGGAAAACACAACTGTTCAAACTCTTTGGGATGCAGCAAAGGCAGTCCTGAGAGGTAAGTATATAGCAATACAAGCCTTTCTCAAGAAACAGCAAAGGTCTCAAGTGCACAACCTAACCCTATAGCTAAAGGAGCTGGAGAAAAAAAAACAAATAAAGCCTAAACTCAGCAGCAGCAGAGAAATAATAAAGATAAGAATAGAAATCAAAGAAATAGAAACCAAAGGAAAAGTAGAACAGACCAATGAAACCTAGGAGCTGGTTCTTTGAAAGAATTAATAAGACTGATAAACCCCTGGCCAGACTTATCAAAAAGAAAGGAGAAAGGACCCAAATTAATAAAATCATGAATGAAAGAGGAGAGATCACAACCAACACCAAAGAAATGCAAACAATTATGAGAACATATTATGAGCAACTATACGCCAGCAAATTTGACAATCTGGAAGAAATGGATGCCCTAGATATGTATAAACTACCAAAACTGAACCAGGAAAAAATAGAAAACTTGAACAGGCCCATAACCAGTAAGGAGATTGAAGCAGTCATTAAAAATATCCCAACAAGGGGCACCTGGGTGGCTCAGTGGGTTAAGCCGCTGCCTTCGGCTCAGGTCATGATCCCAGCGTCCTGGGATCGAGTCCCACATCGGGCTCTCTGCTCAGCGAGGAGCCTGCTTCCTCCTCTCTCTCTGCCTGCCTCTCCGTCTACTTGTGATTTCTGTCTGTCAAATAAATAAATAAAATCTTTAAAAAAAAAATATCCCAACAAACAAGAGCCCAGGCCCAGATGGCTTCCCAGGGGAATTCTACCAAACATTTAAAGAAGAATTAATACTTATTCTCCTGAAACTGTTCCAAAATATAGAATTGGAAGGAAAACTTCTAAACTCATTATGAGGCCAGCATTACCTTGATCAAACCAGACAAAGAGCCCATCAAAAAGGAGAATTACAGACCAATATCCTTGATGAACACGAATGCAAAAATTCTCACCAAAATAGTAGCCAATAAGCTCTGACAGTACATTAAAAGGATTATTCACCACGACCAAGTGGGATTTATTCCTGGACTGCAAGGCTGGTTCAACATCTGCAAATCAATCAATGTGATTTAATAATTAATTAATAAAACAAAGAACAAGAACCATATGATATTCTCAATAGATGCTGAAAAAGCATTTGACAAAGTACAGCATCTTTTCTTGATCAAAACTCTTCAAAGTGTAGGGATAGAGGGTACGAATCTCAATACCTCAAAAAAACCCATCTATAAAAAACCCACAGCAAATATCATTCCCAATGGGGGAAAAACTGAGAGCTTTCCCCCTAAGGTCAGGAGCACAGCAGTGATGTCCACTATTACCAAAGCTACTCAACATAGTAGTAGAAGTCTTAGCTTCAGCCATCAGACAACAAAAACAAATTAAAGACATTCAAACTGGCAAAAAAGAAGTCGAACTCACTCTTTGCAGATGATATGATACTTTATTTGGAAAACCCAAAAGACTGTACTCCAAAACTGCTAGAACTCATGCAGGAATTCAGCAAAGTGTTAGAATATAAAGTCAATGCACAGAAATCTGTTGCATTTCTATACACCAACAGCAAGACAGAAGAAAGAGAAATTAAGGAGTTCATCCCGTTTACAATTCCACCCAAAACCATAAGATACCTAGGAATAAACCTAATCAAAGAGGCAAAGAATCTGTACTCAGGAAACTATTAAGTACTCATGAAAGAAATTGAGGAAGACAAAAAGAAATGGAAAAATGTTCCATCTCATGGATTGGAAGAACAAATTTGGTGAAAATGTCTATGCTACCTAAAGCAATCTACACATTTAATGCAATCCCTATCAAAATACCATCCTTTTTTTCCCCCCCCAAAGAATTGGAATAAGTATTCCTAAAATTTATATGGAATCAGCAAAGACCCCAAATAGCCAGAGAAGTTTAGAAAAAGAAAACCGAAGTTGGCAGCAACACAGTTTCAGACTTCAAGCTCTATTATAAAGCTGTCATCATCAAGACAGTATGGTACTGGCACAAAAACAACACGTATATCAATGGAACAGAATAGAGAGGCCAGAAATGAACCCTCAAGTGTACAGTCAACTAATCTTCGACAAAGCAGGAAAGAATATCTAATGGAAAAAAAGACAGTCTTTTCAACAAATGGTGTTGGGAAAATTGGACAGCCACATACAGAAGGATGAAACTGGACCATTTCTTTACACCATACACAAAAATAGACTCAAAATGGATGAAAAACCTCAATGTGAAACTGGAATCCATCAGAATCCTTGAGGAGAACACAAACAGCAACCTCATCAAACTCAGCTGCAGCAACTTCTTCCTAGAAACACTGGTAAAGGCAAGAGAAGTAAGGGCAAAAATGAACTACTGGGACTTCATCAAGATCAAAAGCTTTTGCACAGCAAAGGAATAGTCAACAAAACCAAAAGACAACTGACAGAATGGGAAAAGATACTTGCAAATGACACATCAGATAAAAGGCTAGTATCCAAAAATCTATTATCAACTTAGCAAACTTAGCACCCAAAGAATAAATAATCCAATCAAGAAATGGGCAGAAGACATGAGGAGACATTTCTGCAAAGAAGACATCCAGACGGCCAACAGGCACATGAAAAAGTGCTCCACATCACTCGGCATCAGGGCAGTACAAGTCAAAACCACAGTGAGATAATACCTCACACCAGTCAGAATGGCTAAAATTAACAAGTCAGGAAATAAAAGATGTTGGCAAGGATGTAGAGCAAGGGGAACCCTCCTACACTGTTGGTGGGAATGCATGCTGGTGCCCCACTCTGGAAAACAGTATGGAGTTTCTTCAAGAATTTGAAAATAGAGTTACACTATGACCTAGAAATTGCACTACTGGGTATTTACCCTAAAGATACAAATGTAGTGATCCGAAAGTGCATGTGCACCCAAATGTTTATAGCAGCAGTATCCACAATAGCTGAACTATAGAAATAACCTAGATGTCCATCAACAGATAAATGGAAAAAGAAGATGTGGTATATATACACAATAGAATACTATGCAGCCATCAAAAATACGAAATTTTTGCCATTTGCAACAACATGGATGGAACTAATGGGTATTATGCTACGGAAAATAAGTCAATCAGAGAAAGACAATTATCATATGATGTCTCTGATATGAGGAATTTGAGAGGCAGGGCAGTGGGTTATGGGTAGGAGGGAGGGAAAAAAATGAAACAAGATGAGACCAGGGAAGGAGACAAACTATATGGACTCTTAATCTCAGGAAACAAAATGAGATTTGCTGGGGGTTGGGGGGAAGGGATAGAGTGGCTGGGTTATGGACATTGGGGAGAGTATGTGCTATGGTGAGTGCTGTGAACTGTGTAAGACCAATGATTCACAGACCTGTACCCCTAAAGCAAATAATACATTATATGTTAATTAAAAAAAAATCTTCCTCCACAAAACTTTCTGATGGCTTCCCGATGGATGCAATCCAAGCTCCTCGTCATGCCCTACAATGCTCTACGTGACCTGGCTCTGCCTACCACTCTGAGCTCATTTTCTTGTACATTCTCTCCTGCCCACCTCAGCCTAGCCATGCTGAAGCCCTTGCTGCTCCCTCAACAAGGAAAGCTCATGACCATCCCACCACTTTTGCCCTTGAGTTTTTCTCTCAGATTTTCCTATGATTCTCTGTCATTTATTCAGCTCTGTCTTCAAATGACTCCCCTCAGAAAGTCTTCATCTAACCATATGAAAAAAAAAAAAAAAAAAAACACTTTTCCCACTCCTCCTCCCTACCACTAATCTCTGTCCTCTTGTCTTGCTTCACTCTTTTTTTATAATACTTACCAAATCTTGCTTCTGTATATATTACTCTTATTCTCTATCTCTTCTTCCAGAATGTTACTCTCTTATTTGTTACATCCTCATTCTCTAGCTTCCTTTCTAGAATGCTCCATTCAAAAGAGAGAAAACAAACATGTCTATCCAGTTCACTATAACCCCATATCCTAGAATGATGATCTGAACTCATAGGAAGTGCTAAAAAATATTTATGAAGATAGAGGATACAGAAAAGGAGCATGTTTGAGGCAAGATAATCTTGTAGACTGGTTGAGGTATCTAAAAATTGGTCTCCCATAACTGGATTCAATCTTTCCTTAGTCTTCTGCACCCATGTTTCTCACTCTTCCCCATGGTTCCTCCCAGATCCTGAGACCACTTTCTAAGGTTTTTAAAAAGAAGAGCTTTACCTCTATGAATCCCACCTATAATATAGGAGTATTAAGACTCCCTTAAAATTTAGTTGAGAAGATCAAATCAGAGAGTATTATGTGTAAACTACTACCTAGAACTTTATGACAAATTTAGATTCCAGGGAATAGATTATTACAAGATTCTTGAATTCAGTGAATACACAAATACTATTGTATAGTATTCTGCTACTTAATTTTTATTTAATTTAATATGTTTAATTTTTTTCTGCTAGACTATAGAGACTAATTCTTATTCTTTCTTATAGTTCCCCAGACGCCTGCCCCAGTGCCCTAGCATGGTATCTGCTGTCTGTTGATTTCGCAGAAAACAAACAGCTTTTGCTCCAGAATTAGGTACATCTAGGATTCTCTGGTTGCTAGAACCACAAACTTCCAGGAGACACTGATTTCCTAACTTACTGACCTCCAGGATATGATTACTCCTCCCCATCTTGCTGGTCTTCTGCTCCCAGGCCTCTCTTCTTGTAACTATAATTTTCTAAATCCTTCATCTTGGTTACTACTTCCTAGAGTATGTGATTGTAAGACCATGCATATCTAGCTCTTCATCTTCATATGACACTTTCCTAGGCTGAGGTCAATATGTACACCCTTCTTTTCCAATGTGTACACACACACACACTACTGAAAGATTTAGAACAAATCATCTGCATAAACTGTGCGAATGCTGATTTTTTTTTAACTTGAGCAAATACATTATTTTTTACCATGACTTATAGACAGAAGACAATATTTTTTATAGTAAGCTACCCCTGAGTTTACTTATTAGGCCTTCTACCAATGGGTGTTTTTGGTTATTTCTAGGTGTGCTATTCAAAAGTTACTGCACATATGTGGACATGACTATTGAATGAATTTATACACAGAGACTGGCATATGTATGCTACAAATTTTTATTTCTGTTGCCAAAAGCTACACCAGTTTATATTCTAAGCAATAGCACATGTGTGTCTGTTTCTCTGGTGTTATCAAGCTTTTTATCTTAATGAATCTGTTAAGTGAAACATGAAATCTCATTTTTTAAAATTTATATTTCTTTCATTATGAGTAATGCTGAGCATTTTGTTGAATGTTAAAGACATTTACGTTTCTTTTTCTTTGAACCTATTGTTAATATCCTTGGTTCATTTTTCTTTTGGTTGGTGATTTTGTTTCTTTATTTGCAGACACTAAAGAATTAAGGAAATTTAGTTATAGTATAGTATTTTTTTCCATGTTGAATTTTAAATACTTTATGTGGTCAAGTTTGTCAGTCTTTTTTGTGTGTGTATGGTTTTGGGGATTTATTTCTTCTTCAGAAATATCTTTTGTACTTCAAGATTACGAAAGCATTCTCCTACATTTTCTTTTAGTTATTTGTATGTTTTCTTTTCTTTCCTTTTTACAATTAATCCATTAATCCATATGGAACCATGTTAGTTTTCCATTGCTGCATAATGAATTACCACAAATTTAGCAGCTTAAAACAATACACATTTATTATCTTACAGTTTCTGTGGATCAGGAGCTGGGTGTTATTTAACTGGGTTATTTGCTTAGGGTTTACAGGCTCTGAGCAAGGTTTTGGCCAGAACTGTGTTCTCATCAGAAGCTCAACTAGGGAAAATTCCACTTCTTAGGTCCCTCAGACTATTGTCCAAATTCATTTCCTGTTGCTATAGGATTCATGGCATCCTCCTTCATCAAAGCCAAAGAGAGAGAGAGAGAGAGAGAGAGAGAGAGAGACTCTAGCAAGAGGGGCATTACACCATTATGTAAATTACACACATGTGATCACATACACATTTGTCACATCCCAATGGTTAGAAGAAACTCACTGATCCTTCCAAAGGGATTACACAAAGGCACAAATACCAGGAGGCAAAGATCCTAAGGATCATTCTAATCTCTGTACTCCACAAACTTACTTTGATAAAAGGAGTGAGGTAGGGATATATATATATTTTTTTAGATGGTTAGCCAAGGTCTCAATATCACTTATTAAAATTATCTAAATTTCCCCTGATTAGAAATTTTCCTTTTTTTTTTGTTTTCCTCAGATATATATAATTTATATACCTCAAACTAGATAGCTTTTCCTTTCCTCATCTCACCTACAACATCAAGCAATACAGTTTGTCAATTCCATAATCATCTTATTAAGCTTAAAAAGAATACATATCAGGTTTTCACCATTGTCAGTCATCATTATCAGTTTCTGTTATATTCTTTCATATATATGTATAAACCTGTCTTTCTTCATATTTATTTTCATATCTATATTATCTAACTATATACAAAGATCAAAAAAGTAAAATTAAGAAAGTCCATTCGTTATCTCATTCCTTTCCTTATAAGAAGTACTTATTTGCAACAGAACCCAGACAAACTCAGGAAAATCCAAGTATATGCTAGGAAACACTAAATTATTTAGTAAAGCCAACAGCTACACTAATCATGTTCATAAATGAGCCAAACTCAGGACCATGACAAGGGAGTGGGGAGCCAACAGGTAGACCAGGAACATTTCTGAGGATATGAGCATATCCCAAAGAAGATGATGTAGATAACAAAGAATGGAAGGAAGGTATGGCTGGAAAACCCAGCTGATAGCAAGTTCCATGCACTTGAACTGCCATGGTATCCAGTTGGTGCTTTATGGATAGGATCTTGTTGAGTTTAATAATAAAAATTGATAATTTCTGTGACTATGTTCTGTTTCATACTGGAGTCCGGGACCATCCACTGAAGCCAACATAACTGCCCATCAGAAACAGGTGGTAGGTAGAAAGATGATGAAGCACCTCCTAACCATGGCATTTCCTGAAAAAATGTCCATCCTTTCTAATGATATGACAATACATCTCCACCTTACCACTACCTTTTTGGAAGAGACTATGCCTATGAATTTGAGGTTGCTGTGTTGTTTTTATTACATTTATTTTGAATGGGGAATATGTGCATGTGGTAAAAATTCAAATGTTACCAAATACACATGAAAGAAAAAGTATGTCTCCCCTTATCCCCGTCCTTAGTTCCTCAGACTCCATCTCCTTCCCAGAGGTAGTCACCACTGTTATCTTTTCATTTCACATTCTTCCAGAGATTATATCTTACAAACCATTATACATTTTATTTAATAGAGCACAATTTATATATAAAGTATGCATAACATATATATTTTACACCTTAAAAAAATAAAACAGTAGCGTGCTTTACACAATTTTCTGCACTTTGGTTATTTTAACTTAATGATGTACTTTAGCATGTGTTCTATGATAGAACTATAGAGTTCCCTTATTTTTAATAGTTACATAGTATTGTTTGGGTGTAATATAACTTACGTAGCCATCCCTTATTAGTAGACATCTGGTCTATTTTCCATCTTTTGCTTTTAGAATAATGCTTTAATAAGTAACTTCATACTTTATAATACCAATTTAATTCACAATTCTTTTAAAGATCAGTAAGAGATTATTTATAACATAACTTATGTTGTTTCTACCATTGATCTCCATCTACAAAAAAGTTGTACTCCCCTCACAGCACTTGTTAAGCTGACGTTCAAAACAGAGGTTCCATTGATAGCCACTGGCTAAAAGTAATATAAAGACATACTGTGTTTGGGCCACACCATTATTTTTCAAAATGGAATGAATTTTCAGCACTAAAATTATCAAACTTGTGATGTGATGTAGAGAAATCACACTAAAATCAAGATGCGGGGTGTTTCTTGAATAACTGAATATTTAACAATGCTGGGCTCACATTCTTGACCAACAGTAGTCGACTGGAGTTGAATAAAAGCTGTTTGATTTAGTTGTGGCTTCTTCAAGTCCACCGTATAACCATGATGGGAACCAAGACTGCTCCACATCTCTGAGGTTGTATCAGTTGTCATTTATCATCAAACCTACTTTATTTTCCCCTCTATGGCAGAGCTAAGAAAAGTGAAATGTTTTTGTATTCAAATGTCTCCTCATAGGGGCACCTGGGTGGCTTAGTTTGTTAAGCATCTGCCTTTGGCTAGGGTCATCATCCCTACTCAGCTGGGAGCCTGCTTCTCCTTCTCTCTCTGCTGCTCCCCTGTTTGTGCTCTCTCACCTTCTTTTTGTCAAATAAATAAATCAATCTTTAAAAAAAAAAGTTTCCTCATACTTGAAAAACAAACAAAAAAAAATAGTCCCATACTCACCACTATTCCCTATTGCCTCACACCCAGATGCTTCTTCACTCATTTACATCAATACTGCGGCCTCTCCAAAGCATCTGAGTTTTCAATCCCATGTTTAAAATAACTAGACTCTTCACAGGGAAAAACATATTTTCAGAAAAAGTCCAGTAAAGGCCTATTACCTATCTCTTTTTATTTTAACCCTCCTTCCATTTGTTAACTTTTTTGACAGGTTTGACTTAGAAAGGATTATTTATTTTTTAATACCATTTCTTCAAACAAACCAAAACAAAACCCGAGTCTGTCCAATGGACTTTGCAGCTAAAATGGGTAATCCATTAATTCTGGAGGAAGAAGAGCAGCTGGCAAAACTAATCAGTGTTGGACATTTGCATTTTTTCCCTTTTTAATGGTCTCCCCTGGTGCTGGGAGATTGGTTTTCTGTGTTGGAAGAAGAGCACAGAGAGCAGCTGCTGCTCCCAGTCTACTGCATAGTGAAGGAAAGAGCGTGGTGCAGAATTCATCTACCAAATATCCCAACAGGTTAACCAGTTCTGGAGCGAGGAAGTCACAGCTTGTTTTTGAAGGTTCTTTGTATTGAGTATAAAAGATTTTATGTTTTGGAGAGTAAGATATCTCTCATCAAATTCTCTCTCTATATGTACTCTCTAGGCAGCAAGATGATGCTTCTTAGGCTTAAGAATCTCCTATTGATGAGAGGCTGACAAAAACAATTAAATACAAGTATGAGCTTGAAAAAAATAAGCATAAGCATGCTCCTAAAATCAGGCAGCAATGTGATGCTCACTGCAAATTATTGAAGGTTTCCTATTGAGGGCTTCCTGGTATTATGCTCAATGCTATACATGCATTATCTCATTTTATTTTCTCAATACTCAAAGATGTGCTATCATTAACACTATATCATAGCTGGAGAAAATGAGAATCAAAAAAGCATAGTCGTTTTCACAAGGGCTCTAAACTTAAAAAGACAGAATTGATACTCATCTAGGCCTTTCTGCCTCTCATGTACCCTTAGCTAACCCCCTGGATAACTTCCTTCACTGAACAACCAATCTATAAGGAGGCTGGTGTTGTATTTTCAGTGAGGATCACTGGGTGTATTCTCTTTGGAATCTGTAATGTTGCTATAGATAATCACTCAAGGAGGAACATTTTCATCCTATTCTTTATGAGATTTTTTTTTCCCTTCCATATCTTATTCAGAAGAAGCAATCTGTCATTGGCCCCTTTCTCCTCAATTTACAATTGAAGTAGTTACCCTATGACCTCACTTCTATTCTGACGGATTGTTTATTTTATTGGCCACTTCTCTTCCTGGCATTCCTAGGCTCTCCTTGATGTCCTAAAAAGTTAAGTCACTACTCACTAGCTCTTGCTACTGGCAGCAAACCACTCAATGAAACTACTTGGTCAAGCCATACCTAACCCAGGTCATCTGTCCCCTAACCCATGAAGCTTCAAGCTTCACACCCCATTTCTCTCCAAAAAGATCTTTAGTGATACTATTTTTTAAAATAATTATTTTAAATTTGCATAAAACAACAACAACAAAAGAATTTGCATAAAACAAAATGCATTCTTTGTGGTGTACAGTTCTAAGTGTTTTAGCAAAGTCATACACTTGTATATACACTACAACAATCAAGATAGAAGCACTTCCATCCTCCCCCACAACAGAATCTCTCATGCCAACCCATTGTTGTCACCCACCCCTAACTCCTAACTCCTGTCAATCATAGATTATTCTCTTTTCCTATTAATTTGCCTTTTTCTATAATATCATATAAAATACAACCATATCATGCATCTTCCTTCAAGTCTTCTTTCACTCGGCATAATGCATTTGAAATTCATTTGTGTTTTTCTATGTCTCACTACTACTCTCTTTTGCACTAATGAGTAATATTCTGTTATGCAGATATTCCACAGATTGTTAATCCATTTACCAGTTGAGGGGCATTTGGATTATTTCCAGTTTTTGATGGCATGAATAAAACTGTTACCAACCTTTGGGCACCGTATTTTCATGAACACATATTTTTATCACAGTTATATAAAGACCTAGGAATAGAATTGCTGAGTCACACAGTTTAATGTTATGAATGCAATTGTATTTCATCCTGGTTCTAAAGCATCTCTCTAATGACTAATGTTGCATATCTTTTCATGTGCTGATTTTTTATCCAAATACTATCTCTGGTGAAGTGTCTCAAATTTTCTATACATTTTAAAAATTAGGTCATGTGGGGATACTTGCCTCGGTGGATTAGATGGTTAAGCGTTTGCTTTCTGCTCATATCATGATCCCAGGGTTCTTGGAGTGAGCCCCACATCAGGCTTTCTACTCAGCAGGGGGCTTGCTTCTCCCTCTCCCTCTGCCTGCCACTCTGGCTACTTGTGCTCCCTCTCTGTCAAGTAAATAAATAAAATCTTTTTTTTAAAAATTAGGTTGTATGGTTTTTTGGGTCATATTTTCATAATTTCAAGATTAGTTAATTTTATGTTGATTTTCCCTTAAAATTTAAATATCCTAGAAAGGGAACACATTTAGTTTCTTTAGATCACGGACATCTTAGTATAAATTAGTTCTATTCATTCGCTCAAAAACATAAGCACTTATTTCCAGCTCTTTATACTGAAGACTGTGAATGCAAAAATAAGCAAACTCAGTCAGCTTTCAAGAAGACTTAACCAGATTGCGATCCACACAGCCAAATAAAACCAACATTGAGGTAAAAGGGAATTTTATGGGATAAAGTTGAGATCATCATGGTAATTTTAGAGCTGCAGCTCTTGCAGTAAGCTCTCTACACCAATAAGCATTAGAATTAACTGGAAATTTGTTAGAAAGCTACTAAATCAGAAAGTCTGGGGAGGGAGCTACTAATACACATACAAAGAGCACTCTAGGTTATTTTGATGTGCATTCAAATTTGAGAGTAAGGGGAATTGCTGAAGACATCTAGCGGAGGAGGTGAATGGCAAAATTTTTTGCTTCAGGCTCAAGTTTTATATCCATGTACTTTTGAGCAGTTTTCTTCTATTATAGTGCTTAGACTTCAAAATTTGTTGGGGTTTAAAAAAAAAAAAAAACACATATACGTCAGAGCTAACTATCATAGTTATCAGAGAGTTACTTCCTCCTGTGTTAATTCTGAATGCAGCCAGCTAGTCACTCTCAGAGAGGCGAATTCTCTTCTCACCGCACTCTGTTCTTTCTAGTTCTAGTCAACAGCAGCAAGAGGGAAAAAAGCAGTGTGTCCTGTGTGAACAGAAAAATAACAGTAGGTCCAACCCAGTTTTAACAGATCAGTAATCTTGCCACAACAGTTCTCTCCTGATTCCAAGAATTTTTCCCTCTATATTTTTGCTGTTGACATTGTTTCTCTTCTAGGAGATTTCTGAGCACAGGGAAGCTCTTCGAGGAATTACTGATTCTTGCCTTGTACACACTGCTATAGAAAGGTTTCAAGGGAATAAACTTGTTTCAGGAGAAAAAAGTAAGTCAGAGGCAAGTTATCTTTTTGAAACACTTAACCTAATTCCAGTTTTACTCACTCTCTACTACATGAATATGCTATTTTCCTAAATGATATCTATTCACTCAATCTGCACTATAGGAAAAACTTCCAAAATATATGTCGACCAAAATCTTGTATATAAGTACTCATGGAAGCATTACACAGAAAGTCAAAAAATAAAATCACCATATGATAAATTGATAAAACAAGACAGTGTAACTATTTAATGAATATTATTTGGCCTGGAAATGGGTAAAGAACTGATACATGCTGTACTGATACATTCATCCACAACGTGGATGAATCTTGAAAACATACTAAGTAAAAGAAGCCAGATACAAAAAGCCATTGACTGTATGATTCCATCTAGGTAAATGTCCAGAAGAGGCACATCTACAGAGGCAGAGAGCAGATTAATAGTTGCCAGGAGCTGGGAGAGAAGGGAACTAGGAGGGATTGGAATTCCTTCTTATGGTGACGAAAATGAAAATGTTCTTTATTTAAATGGTGTATGGCTGCACGATACCATGAAAGTACTTAAAACGACAAAAGTATATATTTTAAAAGGGTGACATTTTTGGATTTTGAATTATATCTCAATAATATTGTAATTTAAAAAAAGAAAGAAGAAACAAATTGAGAGTTTGAGTCTCTTCTTATGGAACAATTTCTTAGTTTGGGTAAGTTCTGTGCAGTAGAGTAGGAGACTATGATGTGTCTTGAATGACCGTGTAGAGAGAACTGAACAGTCAAGGATCAGAACTGTGTACTGATTCTGGTTTATTCCAGAGGTAGGAAGGCTTGTCAAGAGACTGATTTACAGGTTGCAATGTGTTAAGAGGCCACTGAGGACTTTATGCTGTTGTTAGTATTAAGATACCCTTCTTAAAATGTCCACATTCTCTGTAAGAATCTTAAAAAGTCACCTCCTTTACACCATCCTGTGACAAAGTGAATGTAAAACCCTATTACAGAATAAAATATTTCAGCCCATCTATCTATATTCACTAAATTAGCATCCTCCTTATTGTTTCTTTAATTGAATTGATAAACAGGTTTGATATTATTAGAAATAGATACATTTTAAATACAAGTTTGCTTTCTAAATTATTCCTCTGGTGAAGCGGCAGGACTGCATATGTACTTCATAAGAGACAGCAGGGAGGGAAAACTTGGTGAAAGGTGAACATATGGCCATGGGAAATCACAGGGATAAAATATTAAAGAAAAGTATGAGAAGGGGACCAGCTAAAAATTTAATCCAAAGTTGAAAGTACAGCATACTTAAATTATGATTTAGAAGTAAAAACACAATCTGAAAGTTCAAAAACAGGACAATGGTTTTAAAAATTACAGTCTATCCTTGTGGAGATTAGGAAGATACTAAATCAAATTCCATATTTAATAACAGATAAATGACTATAATCCCATTATAAGTTTAAAAAGCTCAATTATTAATATAATATGTCTTACATATGTATATACACATATATAATCTTTTTATATAATCTCCATATACATTTCTATATATAAATATATGGATTTTGACATAAAATACAGATATACATGTATAAACAAATATTTTCTATTATACATGAAATAAAGTTTTTTACATTTATATTTATAAAATATACATAAAATATTAATTTATATGCATCAGTAAAATATTAATAGGGATGAGATTATGGGTCATTTTTATTCCTTTTATTATCAGTCCTGGGGAGCTAACATGATGGATACCTCAATAGCTTGGGAATTAGGGCAATAAAACTGCCCTTTGATGTAGCCACTTTGGAAAATATGTTGGATGCTTCTTAAAAAGTTAAATGTAAATTTATTATATAACCCAGCAATTCCACTCATAGGTAACTGCCCAAGAGAAATGGAAACATGTGGTCACACAAACGTGAACATAAATGTTCACTATAGCATTATTCATAATAGCTAAAAAATAGAAACAACTCAAAATGCCCATTAACAAAATATGGCATGTCCATATAACAGAACACTATTAAAAGGAATGCATGCTACATGCTATAAAATGGTTAGATCTCCAAAACATTATTGTAACCAAAAGAAGCCAAACACAAAAGACCATAATACTATAGGATTTTATCTATTTGAAATGGGGATGGGAACAAAGATTAAGTATAACTGGGCATTATGGATTTTTTGTGCTGATGAATGTGTTATGACAAGTACAACCCAGTAAACTTCCTAAAAATCATTCAGCTGTACACTTAAAGTTAAAGTACACTTAAACTTTATGATATGTAAAGTATGCATCAATAATTTTTTTTTAATTGAGCCCTTTGGAAGGGATAATAGATGTGGGCAGATATCCACAAAGCCACTTTCAGAAGACAGAATGGTTCCCAGACCAGACCAACAAGACTTGACTATAACATAACAACATAGTAAGAAATCTACGGTAAGGATGTTATCGAAATGAAGGGTGGGAAGTCAAAGGACTATAGATAAAGGGGAGAGACAGCATTGGCATAGTGTGTTAAGGTTTCCATTGCTCTTACAATGAGCAAGGGAGAAGGAGAGGGAAAGGGTGGTACTGAAAAGATAACTCAGCTCAGAGTTAGCTAAATGAGTCCCCATGCAATGATCCCAGGCACCCAGTGCAAGAAAACAGTTGTTAGTTAACTTGTCCTGCAGCCTTACTATAGGGAGGATGCAC
The DNA here is from genome assembly GCF_964662115.1 of Mustela nivalis. NCBI lineage: Eukaryota > Metazoa > Chordata > Mammalia > Carnivora > Mustelidae > Mustela > Mustela nivalis. The sequence continues at coordinate 132,345,561 of NC_139022.1, forward strand.
TGATCGGTGAATGCAAGTCCTTCTAGACTGTGACCTTGCTCTTGTAAGTTAACAAGCTTAATATTCCTGGGTACCATACATAACTGTTACTACGAACCCAATTAATGTTAATTTATTCCTATAAAAAAAACAGGCTTCTGAGCCTATAAGGCAGAGAGCCTGCGTATGGAGGGTAGTGAGTTTCCCAGACCAGATGCCTCCCAGGAGCACTGGTCTGAGTGACTGGAGACCTTCTCAATTGGTACCCTCTGTTTTGATCTGTGTACCTAGCCCAAAATGTAGTTGGCACAGCCCAGTGCAAGACAGTAGAGCACATGATAAGAATGCAGATTTTGGAGTCAAACTGCCTTGGTTCAAAGTCTATGCTACTCCTCAAAAGCCATGTGACTTTGGAAAAGTTATTTAACTTTCTTCAATTTTCTCATCTACAAAACACAGATAAAAACAGTACCTTCCTCATGTGGTCGTTTAAATGATTAAATGAGATCATACACATAGAGCACTTAGCACAGAGCGTGTTACCTGATAATCTCTCAAATATGAATTATTACTCCTCAATAGGCATTCTTTCTATACTTTTCTGTTTTTAATGGATTTTAAGTGTATATGTATCATTTCAGTTCATAATCACAAAATGATGTTATTCAAAAAACTTGAAATAAATGTAATTTTTGTTCAACCAGGAACAAAAAAAGAATAAAGAAAAGAGATGGAGGAAGGAAGAAGAAAAGAAAGAAGCATCCAGAAATGCTAATGACATTTTAGAAGGACAGATTATTGAAATCCAGGCCTTTCTGTCTAATACAAGCCATCTGGTGACTGCATCTGAACCAGCCTTACTAAGATTTTTCTTATGAGAGTTCTTTTGCCACTGTTTATTTCACACATCATCTCAGCAGGCAAATAGGTGGATGTACACTGCACAGAGTAGGGAGGGTCACTGGAAGGAGGTGAGAAGGAAAAATCCAATGACAAAAGTGAGGAGCGATTAAGAGTAAGAGGCAACAAAGACCCCGTCCCCACATTCCTCTCCATTCTCTGAGTTGGAATATAAGTCTGTGGTTTTAGACAAAGCTCACGCACGATTTAAACCACAGATGCAGTTCCTTTTCCCAGTCCCAAAGGCTCCCAATCAGCCCTCGGCCTTGTGTAGGGAGCTGCTAAACCCCTACCCATGGTTTAATTAATTTTCTGAAAAAAGTGATTGGCTCACAGGACAGCAATAAACATCAAATTCCATTAATTAATACTGAGACATCAGTGTCTGTGTTGTTTCTCAATTACACATTCAGATGCAGCCTCCCTTGTGCTGGCATCAATTTGGTCATGAAGCCCCAGAAAAGTCCATTACAATGGAAGGACAACCAAAGGTGGGGTGGGGGTTGGCATCTGCAATTTCAATGAGATAATCAACTTGGAGGAATTCACACTCCCAAGTGCATTCCCCAGAGCAGGGTTTTAGAGACCTAGATGAAAGGATTTAAATGTGGTTGGGTGAGGCATTTTCATTTTGCTGAGGGCCTGGAAGGGGAACTATCAGCTTGATGAACACAGAGCTTCCCTTGGGTTCCAAGGCACACTCTTCACACTGGTTTTCCCAGCCTTCTTTCCTGGCTCCCTTCCTCATTGTTCTCTCTCTCACTCCTCTTTTTTCCCCCCTAACTACAGTCATCTTCAATTTCATGTTAATTCGGAAGAGAGTCAAAGGGGAACAAAAAGCAATCTTTGCTTTTTCAACTCAAGTAAAAACCCTAAAGGGACCATGGCTCCCATAGAGGCACATGCCTTAGGGCCTGAAGACAAAGCAAAATGTTCCCATGAACACTCAGAGGTTAGATGCTGGAGATAAAGCAATGTGATTAAATCTTGATAGATTTTTGTTTTAAGAGCAGAAGTGGGGGGTGGGGGAGGACCTCTTGTTTGCCTGGTTACAAAGAGTGCCGTTGGCAATCCCTGCTTAATCAGGATCTTGATGAGCATATTTTCCCTCCCAGGACTGAGACACCTAGGAAGAGTCTATTTGAAGCAGCCTCCGGCCCATTCCCCTGTGGTTGCTCCATCCCTGCCACTTCACTGGACCCTGCCCTGAGAAACAGCTGTTTCATTATCCCAGCAATCTTATGAAAATTGTTTGTGACTTCAGTTTGAAGATTATGAAAATAAAGCCTTAGCCCCACCCAGCCCCAGAGGGCAACATGCAAAGTTGATCATTGCTAAATGTCTTCCATACCTTTATGGGGAAGTATTATTCCCTTGTAAATAAATTAATAATCTTTTCCATTTTAAGAACAGAGAAACAAAGACCCAAAAAGTGATGATATCTGCCCAAGATCACTCGCCAACAGGGGAGTTACAGGTCTCTAACACATACACAGTGCTTGGAACCAGGAAGAACTGAATGGGATGGGCTGAAACGATAGTATGCTTGCTGGATGCTTGGGCTGGGCCTCAAGAGTCCAGATTTTGAGGTTGATATTGTTAAGATAGGGAGGATTTTTTACTGTTCTTTATCTCATGAGACCATATTTCAAAAGGTTGAAAAGAAGGTGAGCACTGAGGACTGAAAAGTACAGAGGTGCACAGATAGAAATTAAATAGTAGAGATCACTATGGCATGACTTCATGGGCACCTGGGTGGCTCAGTCGGTTAAAGCATCCAACTCTTGATTTCAGCTCAGGTCATGACCTTAGAGTTGTGAAATTGAGCCTTGTGCCCAGATCCAAGCTCAGAGAGAAGTCTGTTTCAGATTCTCTCTCTCCAGGGTACCTGGGTGTCTCCGTCACTAAAGTATCCGCCTTCACTTCAGGTCATGATCCCAAGGTCCTGTGATTGAGTCCTGAGTTGGACTCCCTGCTCTATGGGAAGTCTGCTTCTCCTCAGCCCCTCCACCCCTACCCCCAACTTATGCTCTCTTTCTCTCTCTCAAATGACTATATAAAAATCTTTTTAAAAAATTGTCTCTTTTCCTCTGCCCCCTCCCCCTTTCCTCTCTCTCTCTCTCTAAAAACAAAAACAATGGCATGATTTAGGTCCAGATGTACTCTAGATGCAAAAAATAAAAAGAAAAACTTTTAATCTGGTATAAAGGATTGGAATTAATGCTGGGGAAGAAGTCAAAATATTTCATTCTATTCCCAGGTCCCATCACCACCTTGCATAGGAGTCTTGATCATTTCACTTAACCTCTCAGGTCCATATTTCATTCATTGGTTTAAAGGTGCTTGGTTGTAACTGCCCTATTGGTATGAGTAAGAACCAAATGGCACTTGCCTAGCAGAAGGTTCCGTAAAAACTTCAAATGGACCCAGATACGTGGCAGCAGTTGGATGCCTACTACTTAGAGAATAATGGATAAAGGTAATAAATTTTTTAAAGATTTTATTTATTCAGTTGAGAAAGAGGGAGAGTGAGCACAAGGAGGGAGACAGGGAGAATCAGGTTCCCCACTGAGGAGGGAACCCGAAGTGGGGCTCTGTCCCAGGGCCCTAGGATCATGACCTGAGCTGAGGCAGATGCTTAACTGACTGAGCCACCCAGGCACCCCTAAAGTTAATAAGTTTTTAATAGGTCTCAGGCACTAGGTTACTTTGCAAACTATCCCCATTCAATCTTCAAATATTGTATGAATTAAATACTAGCATTGCTCTAGTTTAAAAGATGATGAAACTGAGGCCACAGAGATGTTGCCTCAAGGCCACACAATTAGTACGTGGCAAATCCAGGATTCAAAGCTAAATTTGTCTAATTTCAGAGCTTGAGCATTCACACACTAGGCAATTAATTCTACATGGCAAAAGTACTTTAATATAATTCCGAAAAGCTGTAGCATACTTCCACTGAACACAACATAAAAAACCCAAAGTTGGAACATATTCATGCAAAAGGAATAGCATTTCCAGTCTGGAAAACCCCCATCAGAATGGTCTCAGTGTCCCCTCTCAGATTTTAGCCTGCAAGCAAAGAGGGCAGATGGAGGGGCTTTGGAGACAAGGCAGCACTTGGGGCAGACATAGCCCTGGAAGAGCCCTCCTGCTCCACAAATCAGTGATGGCTCCCTCCACTTAAGCTCATTCCAAACAAATCCATTAAAAGCATCATATTAATGAATATTTTATATAGTTATGACATAGTAAGTCCCATTCAGAAGAGGCTCTTACTAAAGGCTGACACAATGAAGAACTAAAATAGCCAACGAATGATCAAGGCCAATAGAAATTTGGTCAGGGGACACAATGATTTTGCACAAATGAAAAAAAAATGAAAGTCATATACTCCTTTCTTGCTGATTTAAGAAGGCTTTTTAAAAATATCTATCTAACATGTTCAAGTATTGCCATCCATCAGCAAAAGACATCTATTTGGATAATTAATTTGTTTTTCCTTGGCCTCTTCATAGTATCTGAAAAAAGTCAATGTAATACATGTTAGCTTCTCTTGAATTGGGTCTCTTTCTGGATCCTTAGCAAACATACACAGAGAGAGAGAGAGAAATACATAAACACATCTTCACCTACTTCCCCTAGAAATAGAAAGTGAAGAGAATCCTAAGTGACAAATTCAGTGGCCTGCCATGTACTATGCATTCTCCCAAGACTTGCACCTCTCCCAGGAAAACATGGTTCAGAGATTTGGGGGGACAAAGGGCAGAACCTATAATACAGAAGGCAAACCAGTGGCCTGTGTGTAAAGAACAATTTGTAGGGGCACCTGGGTGGCTCAGTCATTAAGTGCCTGCCTTCGGCTCAGGTCATAATCCCAGGGTCCTGGGACCCAGCCCCGCATGGGGCTCCTGCTCAGCGGGAAGCCTGCTTCTCCCTCTCCCACGCCCCCTGCTTGTGTTCTCTCTCTGGCTGTGTCTCTAATAAATAAAAATCTTAAAAAAAAAAAAAAAAAAAAAAAAGAACAATTTGTAGATGTGTTCTATTTGCTCTGCCAGTGTTGGCTTGCCTACTGTTTTTTAAAAAATCTGAATTCATTGTCAACATTTAAAAAACATCTCTGAGTTTCTGACTTCTCTTGAACAATTAGGAGATCTGGCATGATAGAACCTGCATTGCTGCACAGTGACAGCCAGCTGGAGTCAGCAGGAGCTCATAGAGAGTCTAGTTCCCAGACTCCATCATATTTCCATGTCAGAAAGACAGTCTCACTGCCATTTGTTATTATCCTTGAGGGTTGTTTTTTGGTTTTGTTATTGTTTTTTCCCTTAGATTTGACTAGAGCAACAGAAGGCACATAGACCAAAGGTACAGAATATAGAGTCCAGATGTAACCCGTGCATATATGGTCAACTAATTATTGACAAGGGCATCAAGAACACACAATGGGGAAAGGACAGTCTCTTCAATGGTGTTGGGAAAACCAGGTTATCCACATGCAAAAGGAGGAACTAGACCATTCCCTTGTACCACTCACAAAAATTAACTCACAATTGGTAAAAGACTGAACCATAAGACCTGAAACTGTAAAACCCAAAGAAGAAAACATAGGGGAAAGGATTATTGACATTAGTCTTGTCAACGATTTCTTAGATAAAACACTAAAATAAGCAAGTGAGATTACCTTAAACTAAAGAGCTTCTGCATAGTGAAGGACAGTCAATAGATTGAAATGGCAACTAAGGAATGAGAGAAAATATTCACAAAACAGATCTGATATGGGTTTAATATCCAAAATACGTAAAGAAGTTATACAATTCAATAGCAAAAAAGTAATAATATGATTTAAAAATAGGCAAAGGACCTGAACAGGCATTTTACCAAAAAAGAAAATACAAGTAGCCAATAGATACATGAAAGGATGCTCACATCACTAATCATCAGAGAAATGGAAATCAAAACCACGATATCACCTCAGATCTGTTAGAATGACTGTTATCAAAGAGAGAAAGAACAAATGTTGGAAAGGATATAGAGATTAGGGAACCCTTACATATTTGTGGGATTGTAAAAATGGTAGAGCCATTATAGAAAACAGTGGCACTACCTCAAAAAATGACAGATTGAACAACCATATGATCCAGCGATTTTATTTCTGGGTGCATATCTGAAGGAATTGAAATCAATATCTCAAAGAAATATCTGTACACCTTTGTTCATTATGGCATTATTCACATATATGAGATAATGCAAATGACCTAAGTATCTGTCAACAAATAAATGGCTAAAGAAGATGTGGTACATACATCTCTACCACACATGTATCTACACATACAATGAAATAACATTTCTTGAGAAAGAAGGAAATCCCTCCATTTGCAAAAACATGAATAGACCTTGAGGATATTATGCTAAGTGAGAGAAGTCAGACAAAGACAAATATTATATGTTATCACTTATATGTGGAACTTACAAAATATAAAATATATATAAAATATAAAAATAAAATATATGTCAAACTTGTAAAAACAGAGTAGAATGTTGGTTACCAGGGTTTGGGGGGTGAGAAAATTGAGGAGGTGTTGTTTTTAAGAATACTAACTTGCATTTAGTAGATAAATAAGTTCTAGAGCTCTAATGCACAGCATAGTGATTATAGTCAACAATGTTGTATTATAAACTTCAAAGTTGCTAAGAAAATAGATCCTAACTGTTCTCACCACAAAAAAGAAATGATAATTATGAGATGTGATAGAAGTGTTATCTAACACTAATGCTTGTGTAATCATATTACAGTATATAAATGTATCAAACTGACACGTTATTTACTTTATACTTACACAATGTTGCATGTCAATTATATCTCAACTAAAAATTTAACTAGTTAATTATTTTTTTTAATAAAGGAATTAAAATAGTTTTCAAGACCACATCTCTGTCTAAATTGGGAAAATGAATGGCAGACTGAGATAACCACATATTGGAAGAAAAATGGGAGAAAACTTAAAATCTTCTGAGGAATCTTATGAAATATGTGTCAGCCATTTGAGTTTGTGTATGGTGTAAGAGAATGGTCGAGTATCATTTTTCTATACATAGTTGTCCAATTTTCCCAGCACCATTTATTAAAGAGAGTGTCTTTTTTCCACTGTGTATTTTTTCCTGCTTTGACAGGAAAGATTATTTGATCATAGAGTTGAGGGTCCATATCTGGGCTCTATACTCTGTTCCACTGGTCTATGTGTCTGTTTTTGTGCCAGTACCATGCTGTCTTGGTGATCACAGTTTTGTAGTAAAGCTTGAAATCAGGCAACATGATGCCCCCAGTTTTGTTTTTCTTTTTCAACATTTCCTTAGCATTTCGGGAAATTTTAGGATTGTTTGTTCCAGCTTTTTGAAAAATACCGGTGGAATTTTGATCGGTATGGCATTGAAAGTACAGATTGCTCTAGGCAGTAGAGACATTTTAACAATGTTTATTCTTTGGATCCACGAGCATGGAATGCTCTTCCATCTTTTTTGTCTTCTTTAATTTTTTTCATGAGTGTTCTATAGTTCCTTGAGTACAGATCCTTTACCCCTTTGGTTAAGTTTATTCCCAGGTTTCTTTGGTTCTTGGTGTTATAGTAAATGGAATCGATTCTCTAATTTCCCTTTCTATATTTTCATTGTTAGTGTATAGGAAAGCAACTGATTTCTGTACATTGATTTTGTATCCTGCCACATTACTGAATTACTGTATGAGTTCTAGTAGTCAGAGGGTGGAGTATTTTGGATTTTCCATATAAAGTATCATGTCTTCTGTGAAGAGAGAGAGTAAGACCTCTATGTGAGGCAGGAATCTATCAAAATCATAGAGGAGAACATAGGAAGTAACCTCTTTGACATCAGCCACAGCAACTTCTTTGAAGACATGTCCCCAAAGGCAAAGGAAACAAAAGTGAAAGTGAACTTTTGGGACTTCATCAAGACCAAAAGTTTCTGCACAGCAAAGAAAACAGTCAAGAATACAAAGAGGCAACCCACAGAATGGGAGAAGATATTCACAAATGATACTACAGGCAAAGGGCTGATATCCAAGATCTATAAAGAACTCCTCAAACTCAACACACACAAAACTGATAATCATGTCAAAAAAATGGGCAGAATACATGAACAGACACTTCTCCAAAGACAACATACAAATGGCTAACCATCATTAGCCATTCGTCATCATTAACCATCAGGGAGATTCGAATCAAAACCACATTGAGATACCACCTTACACCAGTTAGAATGGCCAAAATCAACAAGATAGTAAACAACAAGGGTTGGAGAGGATGTGGAGAAAGGGGAACCTTCTTACACTGTTGGTGGGAATGCAAGTTGGTGTAGCCACTTTGGAAAACAGTGTGGAGATTCCTTAAGAAATTTAAAATAGGGGCATGTGGGTGGCTCAGTGGGTTAAGAAATTAAAAATAGAGCTCCTCTATGACCCTGCAATTGCACTACTGGGTATTTACTCCAAAGATACGGATGTAATGAACAGAAGGGCCATCTGTATCCTAATTTTCATAGCAGCAATGGCCACAGTCGCCAAACTGTGGAAAGAACCATGATGCCCTTCAACAGACAAATGGATAAAGAAGATATGGTCCATATATACAATGGAGTATTATGCCTCCATCAGAAAGGATGAATTCCCAACATTTGTATCAACATGAACAGGACTGGAGTGCTGGTGTGCTGAGTGAAATAAGTGAGGTAGAGATGGTCAATTATCATGGTTTCATTTACTTGTGGAGCATAAGAAATAACACAGAGGACCTGGGGAGATGGGGAGAAGAAGTGAGTTGGGGGAAATCAGAGGGGGAGACAAATCATGAGAGATGGTGGACTCTGAGAAACAAACTGAGGGTTTTGGAGGGCAGGGGAGTTGGGGGTTGGGTGAGCCTGATGGTGGGTGTTATGGAAGGCATGTATTGCATGGATCCCTGGGTGTGGTGCATAAACAATGAATTTTGGAACACACACACAAAAATTAAATTAAATTAAAAAAAAAAAAAAAAAAACCCTGTCGGCTGGAGATAAAAGCCTTTATCCACTTAATCCTGCCTCCATTGGTGGAGGGTCATCCCATGATATGTTAATGTCCCCAGAAAACCAAAGGAAGCCAGAGAGAAGAGCATGAAGTGAAGTGGTAGCCTTGGCTGGCATCAGTGGCGAGGTCAAGAAGATGTAAAATGTTGTACACAGGATATCCTATATAATGACTGTGGTCAACTATTTCATTTCTGGAAACATCAGTTTCCCCTTCTATAAGGTAGGTTAACACTAGCGCTTCCCTTTTAGGAATGTAGGGGGAATATAATAAAATAATCCCTGCAAACTCATAGCAAAATGCCCAGCATATAGTTCATGCTAATGAATGGTTGTTTCTAATATAAACTACTACCTCCAGGACTACACAGTATGGAGGACCTTTACTGACAATTCTGCAGCAACAATCAATGAAACCAAACAATGATATTTATAATCTCAGTATTCACTTAGTGAGGGATTGAAATTGGATGCTGCTCAGCCAGTTCTGTCCTATAAACATGTATTATTTTGCCTTCCCCCTATGCCACTACAAATACGTATAAATATATACGTATTTGTATTTGTATTATATATATATATATTTGTATTTGTATTTGTGTTATATATATATATTTGTATTTGTATTATATATGTATTTTATATATTTAATTATAATTATATATATAATCATATATAGATTATATATATAGAATATAAAATATATATATATTCAACAGAAACGGATTGCCCACCCTTAAAAATCAGAAAAATTCATATAAAATTCAGATTTCTAGCTCACCCTTGAGAAATAGAAAGGTCTGACCCCACCGAGTGGCAGCATTGCCACTGTGAGCTGGAGCTGAGTAGTGGAAGTAGTGGTGACCCTTTCAAATGGGGCATGCTTTTTCCAGTTTGCCACTATCCTCTCCAAGTCCATTTCACTCCTACGCAACCTGCTGCCCCCGTGGACATTTGCATCTGAAATTCCTGGACTGATAGTTAACCTAGAAAGGCAGGGTTCCTGGAAACCCTGTCAGGATGCAAGTTGGAAAAATGCCTGAGACGACAAGGCCTTTGTTTTCCACTGAGACAGCTGAAGAGCCACCCCCGAGGCTGCGGAACTCCAAGTGCTTGTGATGGAGAGCTAAGTGAATCCTGCTGAGGTGAGAGTGTGTGGTTGCGGTGAGTCTGGCTATTACCAAACTGAGGCTGAGGTCACCCCAGCTGCTCCCGGTGCCTGCAACTCTGTTTATTTCATTCTGGTTCATACCAGAGATTTATTTTTATGAACAGTGAACATTTTTTGCAACATTCCCTCATTTAACCTTCATTATCAAAGTCTCTGCCCAAAGCCCATATAAGCACCATTATTGCCCATATAACATTTTCCAACATAAACCATTTAAGTCATTTTTTTCCTCATTTTTATTTATTTCTCTTCCGTTACATTTCATTTGAAATGTGCATGGGGGAGAATATGTCTTGTTTTTATGTTGTCTCATATAGACTATAAGCCCTAATGGTGGGGGCTGCCTATTTTGGAGGTTAATAAGCAATGGGGACATTCATCATTTGGAACAAACAACCAGGATATTCTGGCCTCTTAAAAAAAGTACTAGAAAGGAGTTTTGTGTGACTGGGGATATTGAAAGGAAAATAAACCAGCTTCTTTGTCTCTCCTGAAAGTCAAGAAAAGAAGAAACATGGTGGCTCCAAGAAAGGAAGCCAAGAAGATTAAAAGCACAGTGTTATAATATTACTTTTCAAATCACCTACTAATATGCAAATTCTATGTGGAACCTGATAGTTTGTGTATCCCTGCATGCTAGTACCTGGCCAGGGTCTGCTACAAAGTGGGTAATTTAACAAAACTTGTACTTGACTCTAAGAAACTCAACTCAACTGACTTAAGCAAAAATGGTAATATGCTAACTTACATAGCTGAAAGTTCAAGATCTGTAGACACATCTGTATGCAAAAACTAAGTGTGTTTAGGATTCAGCTCCTCCCCCCACCCCCTCTAAATATTCATTCTACTCTCCCCCTATTGATTTTACCATAAACAGACTCTCTTCTGTTGATAATCAGCTGTTTACCAAAAACTTTAGGCTTATATTCCTATAAACTCTAGTAACTCTAGTAATAGAAATAGAGAGAGGGGGGCGCCTGGGTGGCTCAGTGAGTTAAAGCCCCTGTCTTTGGCTCAGGTCATGATCCCAGGGTCCCGGGATCGAGCCCCGCACTGGGCTCTCTGCTCAGCGGGGAGCTTGCTTCCTCCTCTCTCTCTCTGCCTGCCTCTCTGCCTACTTGTGATCTCTCTCTGTCAAACAAATAAATAAAATCTTTAAAAAAGAAAGAAAGAAAGAGAGAGAGAATAAAGGAAGGGAGGAAAGGAGGTAGGAAAGAAGGAGAAGGGAAGGGAAGGGAAGGGAAGGGAAGGGAAGGGAAGGGAAGGGAAGGGAAGGGAAGGGGAGGGGAGGGAAGGGGAGGGGAGGGGAGGAAGGAAAAGGAAGGAAGGGGAGAGGGAGGAAGGGAGGAAGGAAGGGAGAAAGAAAGAGAGAGAGAGAGAGGAAGGAAGGAAGAGAGAGGGAAGGAAGGGAGGAAGGGAGAGAAATCAAAGAAGCAGGGAGAAGGAAGGCAAGCAGGAAGGAGAAGGGAGAGGGAAAGAACAAGCCTCTTTCCCAGCAGCCCCATCAGTTTGGATCTCTGAGCAAATCACTGGTCAGAGGTAAGAGCTACATGTATCTGAAGCCCTATCCTTGAGGACTGAAATTGGCCAAAGGTAGAGTGCATGCTGGGTGGGCAGAAACAGTAAAGGTCCACAAGAGAAGGCATGAATGATGCTGTTGCATGAAGAGAACCACAGGAACCAGGAGCCCTGGGCACTTCCTCCCAGCTCTGGAGTAACCAGTGGGGAAGTCTGGCAAGTTCAGTTTAATTATGCATAAGAAAGCAAAGTTGAAAAACAATGGACAGTCATCAGCAAATCTACTAACTGGCAGGAGTCACAGCTACAAAAACAAATCATTAGGAAACCATGTGCTAGAAAAAAAGTAGAAGTGGGTGCAAGATGCATCTTTGAAGGTTTATCTTTGAAGTCCCCCAGAAGCAGAACCTGAGATTAGGATCTGAGTGGAAATAATAGATTTTGGAAGGCAATCTAGGAAGCAGGGGTAGAGTAATGGGGAAGTAAGCTGAAAAAAAAAAGGATGCCAGTATAAGGGGGGTTATTAGACTACTATATGTGTGTGTGTGTGTATATATATATATACACACACAAACACAGATACATACACACATATATGTGTGTGCATATGTATATGGAGGGCTATTATACTACTCTCTCTCTCTATATATATATGCCAGCATAGGGATGCTATTATACTAACACACATACACACACACACACACACACATGTATATGTTATGTATATATTTATGTATATATGACACATATATAGTAGTCTAATATTAGTATATATATAATCACCTCTAATATATAATATGTTATAGTTACCACCTATAACAAATGTTATTATATAATTATAAGTTAATTATATTAAATTACAATATAAGTTACCATTGTGAGCAAGTAGAACATAATCACCTGGGAGCCCTGGGGTGAGTATAGACATGAACACAGGCCTCAGAATTATTTAATAGGCAATGTGGGGGCTGATGGTGAAGAAACTGGGGTACATATTTATGAATGTCTATCACTGGCAAAAGACTGCTGGAGTATGGGGCAGTAATTCCCCAGGCATTTCTGGCCTGTCCTTTGGGTGGACAGAGCAGGCTTCAGGGGCAAAAGGAAAGCCCTCAGGCAAGGAGGTGAACCCCGTGTGAGTGGTCAGGCGAACTGTATGCGGTGGTGGGGTCTGAGGCTCTGGGTGTGGCAGTGGCAATTTCTGATCTTTGGGTAAAACGCATGTTGCCCCTCTTTCCTAAAATGAGGAAGTTGAACTAGAAAATCCCCGAGGGCATTTTTAATCAGCTCTAAAATTGTAAGATACAAGAGTTAGTCTGGCAAACTTATATTTTATACCTCCATGTCAGCATATTTCAGGCTAGTTCTAAAACAATTTAAAAATGTATGGGAAATGGGTGGGTTGGTGGGAGGTGGAGGCAGCTGGGAAAGTGGTAACATTAATAGTTTTATGATCAAAAAGTCCAGGACTTCACACAAAAATGTATTCATCAAAATAGCTTAACTTGGGGTACCTGGGTGGCTCAGTCAGTTAAGCGTCTCTCTTCGGATCAGGTCATGATCCTGGAGTCCTGGGATCAAGGCCAGACATGGGGCTCCCTGCTCAGCAGGGAGTCTGCTTTTCTCCCTCTCCCTCTGCCACCCCCCCCCCCCAGCTTGTGCTCTCTCTCTCTCTGTGTCAAATAAATAAATAAAATCTTGGGGAAAAAAATAGCTTAACTTGCTTAGAAAGGATTTGCTTATATTTAATACCGTGGTCTTTGCCCTTGTACTTATAAGGTAGGATCACAGACTGCAGGCCATGCTAAGAGGACCCTCAAGGCTGTGGATTCATAGAGAAAAATAACTCGAGATTAAAGGTTGGATATGAACTCCGGGTTCTTCAGACTCCTCACTAAGTGCTCTCCCTTCTGCATGGGCAGAGACAAGAACCAAGAGGCAGATATAGCAAACAAGGCTTTATAAGAGTACTTGGTTTTTTCTATGTCCAGGGTCTTAGCTCTATACACCATCTTCACGCTTGACTTCCAAATCTTGCTCCTAACCCAAGGAGGTTGGTGATATTTGTTTATTATTTCTAGCATTTCTTATCCTTGGAAGTGTTTTAGTAGCTGTTAGGTCAACAGGGCCCCCAAACACTTTTGCAATAGGCCTGTGGCTCTGTGGCTCCGTTTTCCAACAAAACCCGTTTCTCAGAAATCTGCCTCTAAAACCCACAGCCTTGTGAACCTACAATTGGCCCTGTACTGGAGCATGAGAGTTCCAAGAGACAGGTTTCTCTTCTTCTCATTCCTTAAGATGTGTTCTGGTAAATTAGATCTCTTCTCAATTTTTTCCCTCCTTTTCTTTTTCCATTCCATAGAACATCACTATTGTTGCTTTTAAATGAAGCTTAAGAAATACATTTGATTGCAAAGGATGGAGCATTTAAAGTGGTAAGTCCGGGGACGGAAAAAATGAAAATCATGTAATCCAATAATAAACCATGACAATGGAGGGCAAACTCTTCCTGAAGCACTCTTGATGATAAAAGTCTCTAAATGCCTATGTGCTTAACTCAGAAAGAATCGCATTTCTCTCTTGGTCAAACACAGAATCAAACTCCTGGTAATTAATCTTCTCGGTACATACACAATACTGGATAGCTTGCAGTTATTTTCCTCCCTCTGTTTGGGTCATTTTCTTAGAAAAGGACTTAATTGGGGCGCCTGGGTGGCTCAGTGGGTTAAAGCCTCTGCCTTCAGCTCAGGTCATGATCCGAGGTCCTGGGATCGAGCCCTGAATTGGGCACTCTGCTCAGCAGGGAACCTGCTTCCTCCTCTCCCTCTGCCTGCTTCTCTGCCTACTCTATCTGTCAAATAAATAAATAAAATCTTTTAAAAAAAACTGTTTAAAAAAAAGGACTTAATTTAGCAGATTTGGGGAGTGATTTAAGCATTGCTGAGCCCTGTATATTTTATTGGGATGGGAAAAGGACACCATTTTCTCATAGGGAAAATGCTATTTGTGTTCCTATTTATTGAACACCCAAAGTTTAAGATAGTGCCAGACACTACTGGTAAAAATAAGAAAAACAAGAAATTATACTCAGATATAACCAAACAGTGTAATGGCACAACACAGTACCTTGAGAGCAATTGTATGCAGTGAGCATCCTTAAGCAAAATACTATTGTTGACCTACACTGTATCTGGAAGGAAAAATAGAGAAAATAAACACTGTTGTGTTCTTAACAGAATTCTTACCCAATCTTGACATGTTTTTAAAACTAAAATGTCTGAATAAAACTCTTACTGAAACTTAGAATAAAAGTGGCACAATATGTATCAAATATCTTCGTTGATAGAGGTTCATAAGAAAGGATGCTTTTCTAAAAGGAACAGTAATAAAAATAAAATATTTAAAAAGTGAACAAAATTGAACAAAAAATGTTTTTTCTTTGCTTTCTTTTAAATAGGAATAAGTGCTAATTTGGTGCTATTTCATGCTCGTATTACAATTAAATTGAATAAAATAAACTTGCACGTGCGCGCGCACACACACACACACACACGTAATCATTTTCCAGAACTATTGATGCTTTCCTGATTCATGTTTTTAAATGATATCATGCCCTTAATTTGACAATATGAAGCAAAACATTTCTTCATGTAGAAGGCATTGTTTTCTTGACATGTAAAGAGTTTTTATAAACTCCAAGAATAAGCTTAACAAACAACATAAAAAGAAAACAATAAAAACAATCCAATATAAATAATGCACAACCCAATAGAAAATGGGCAGAAGAGATATGAACAGAAAGTCCACAATAAAAGAAATACTTTGTTCAACTTTAGTTATATCAAACAAAAGACCCCACTTTGGTCTATCAGTTAAAATTTGGAAGACACTGTCAAAGAACATGTATTTCATTGGCCCCCAGATCACAATAAACATTGGAGGTAGCTCAAATGTTGGTCTCAATGTTCTTCATAAAGAGCACAATTGTTTTTTCCCTTTATTCTTCTTTTATCCCCAGGCTGTGATTTTTCTCACTTTGCCCTCTTCATATTTTCCCTCCAGCAACAATGTTGGCTATGTCTACATAGAATTCCTAATCCAAACGGTTGAACCAAAATATTTTTTAGATTGTGTATATAACATTAGAAAAGAAAAGTTCAATGAATCTAAATTGCTATGTAGAGAAAGTTAAAACCATGAAGGTACTCATTATTAAGATCTTACTTTGGGGTTGCTGTTTTTTTTTTTTTTTAAGATTGTTTATTTAGTTAGTTAGTTATTTTAGACAGAGAGAGAGAGAAGGAGAGAGAGAACATGCAGGTGTGAGTAGTGGGAGGATCATAGGGAGAGAATCTTCAATTAGACTTCTCTCTGAGCCCAGAGCCCACAGGGAGCCCAATCTCATGACCCACGAGATCATGACCTGACCTGACCAAGAGTCAGATGCTCAACTGACTAAGACACGCAGGCACCCCTAAACCCTAGACGCTTAGGTTTTAAATACAGTATTTCCACTATTGTCGACATTCTTTGAAAAGAGCTGTCCAGATGAGACTGGCAAAGCTATCTTTTTTGACGAGTCAATGGAGAACAAAAAGAGAAGAGGGAGGTCATTTGAATGAATTTGATTTCCAACTTAGATAAACTTTTATTTTTGAAAAAAAAAAAGTGAGTCAGCTTATCTATGAAATTTTTACCCAAATTACCTTTTTAAAATTTAATGTAAATTTTTAAATATAAATAATAATTTCCCATAATGATCCATTATGTAATTTACCACATTTAACTGTCATAATATCTTATGACATAGTGCTATTAGTATTCCTAGTGTACTGATGAAGAGGCTGATGTTTAGAGATCAAAGAATTTGTCAAAAATCGCATGACTAGTAATGGCAGAGCTGTGATTCAAACCCCGGCAGTCTCTTTCTAAAATCTGGATTCTTGAATACTGTTATTCAGTCTATAAACTATTGCTTTGTCTAGAAAATAATTTTGTTTGTTTGCCCTCATGCTATGGATCCAAATGCATTTCCATAGAGATGAACTTTCTTTCTTAGACTATACTGCTCCTTTGGGTAAGACTGGTATTCAGTGATGTCTAGAGAGGGCAAAGGTCATCTGCTCTGCGCTTTTCACACCTCTAAGTTTTCCCAGTAGATTAGCTTCAAATACAACTCTTGGTTGGATGTGCTCCAAAATGTCCTCTTTCATCTCTGCTTTGGAATGCTAATCAGCTTCAATCATCAAGCAAAATTCCCGATTAAAACAAAACAAAAAACAAAAGCAGACCAAGTCCAGTGGTACATCAGAGGTTTGGCTAAGACCTCAGGGAAAGAGCCAAAATTCTGCCCTGTGCCATGACCTCTTCACAGATATTTTCTACCTAGCTTCAAAATATAGAATAATATGGAGAAAATTTTCAGAGAGATAGATTTCGGCTTCATCTGCAATAAGCTTATTGAGAATTGGAGTTCCCTCAGGAAGTGAGATCCCTTGTCACTGGAGGTATGCAAGCAGAGGATGAATAATTACTTGGCAGAAATGTAAGGGGTCTCAAAACTCAGATGAAGAGTTAAACTAGTTCAGAAGTTTCCATTTTTTTTTAAATTGTGTTAGGTTATTCACTATTCAGTACATCATTAGTTTTTGATATAGTGTTCCATGATTCATTGTTTGAGTATAACACCCAGTGCTTCATACAATCCATGCCCTCCTTAATACCCATCACCAGGCTCACCCATCCCCCCTACCCCCTCCTTTCTGAAACTCTCCTTTTGTTTCCCAGAGTCCATAGTCTCTCATGGTTCATCTCCCACTCTGATTTCTCCCCCTTCATTTTTCCCTTCTCTTAATGTCCTCCATGCTATTCCTTACATTCTACAAATTACTGAAACCTATGATAATTGACTTTCTCTGCTTGACTTATTTCATTTAGCATAATCTCCTCTGGTCCTATCCACGTTGATGTCAAATTTGGGTACTCATCCTTTCTGATGGCTGAGTAATATTCCATTGTGTATATGGACCACATCTTTATCCATTCTTCTGTTGACGGGCATCTTGGCTTTTCCACATTTTGATTATTGTGGACATTGCTACTATGAACATTGGGGTGCATACAGCCCTTCTTTTCACTAGTTCAGAAGTTTTCAACTTTGCTTTCTCATACATTGCTAATGCCACAATCATGTATATGGTACATCACAGGTAATGTGCCACCACTATATAAGAAAATATTCATAATTTATTTATTAAACTTATAAATTGAAGTGGCTCTGTGTCCATTTCTTGATAATAAGCAAACAAAACTATTGGAGAGATATGGAATAGCTAAGAGAATTAAAAGAAAAGAATTGCACATACCCACAAACCAAATTATCTTTGTAGTGTATAAACTTGACTAATCTACATCAATGGGAGATTCTTATCATTGTCTACATTATTCTTCCTTTTATTGTGCATAGAGTAGAACTTTTCCAGCCTCAGATCCAAACTTGGATATTTGAGGGCACAATTAACAGGTCATGTTGCTAAGACTAAGTTTCTGCAACTCATGGTACTAGAATGGTAGACCGGCACCTTTGGTTCTGTCTGAGGGTATTGCAAGGGATAAAACAATAGAGCTACTTCACTTCTAGAAGATATGAGGCCATCTGTGTGAGACTCAAGCAGAGAAATCTAGAGAGAGGCTTTTCCCTAGCACTGATAGATGGGGATAAAGTTAGGACCTATCTGAGGAAATTCTTTTTTTTTTTTTTAAAGATTTATTTATTTATTTATTTATTTGACAGAGAGATCACAAGTAGACAGAGAGGCAGGCAGAGAGAGAGAGAAGCAGGCTCCCTGCTGAGCAGAGAGCCCGACATGGGACTCGATCCCAGGACCCTGAGATCATGACCCGAGCCAAAGGCAGCAGCTTAACCCACTGAGCTACCCAGGTGCCCCCTATCTGAGGAAATTCTTAACAAAGAATGGGTATGTGTATATATGTGTATTGGGGAAAGGGGAGATCTAGATAAACTTAAAAAAATGCAGTGCCTGGTAGTGGAGCCAGGGTCCTGGGTTCAGGATCACATGGAATTACTATGACATCTGGGGCCTAGGGCACAGCACATTTACTGTAGCATAGGTACCAATGCTTGAGATATAGGCATGTGTGTAGGATCTGGGTCTAGATTACCTACAGAACTAGGATCTGGGTCTCTAGGACTCACCATGGTGAATTGAGAATGGTGAGGAGGCAGGATGCAGCAATGAGTATGGGCCCAGGGATGATAAGGAGTACTGCTAGCCTGGGCTCAGGAAATGTGTCACAGCAGCAGCCTAACCTCCTGGGGATAGCAAATCTAAGTCCCAACTCAGGCCCCAGAGGACAGGGTGTAGAGCAGCAGCAGCACAGCTTTGGTGATAGTGGGTCACATCTGTAACTTAGGACCCATGGGGCAGAGTACAGAGCACCAGCTTCATAGTCTCAGTGGTGGAGGGTCATTAGGACTTAGGAGGCCAGGTGTAGGGCAATGGCAACTCTAATTCTGTAAATGGTAGGCACTATGGTACCCCAATCAAGAAGTGCAGAGCACAGCAACAACTTGGGCCATCTGGAGCAGGTCTCAGCACAGGAACACCTCTAGCCCCAGAAAGGAGATGAAGTAGTAGGGACTCCAGGTGGCTCTATCTACTGAGTTCAGCATCGGTGAAGACTGCAGGGGTCCTCAGTAGCAAAGACTGCAGATGTCCAGGAAGGTGACAAGGATTTCTGGGATCCTCCTGTTTGCCTTGTCCCATGGGGTGAATTCTCTCTGAGGGGATCTTGGCATTCAGCTGCTCCAGACGAGGGGGTAAGATGATGCAGATAAGTGCTTCCTATACTTCTCTATGCCACAATAAATTAAGACTACATAGTATTGGTGAAGATAGACACAAAGATCAATGAATAGAACAGAGAGCCACAAACAAACCCACATATATAGAACCGAGTGATTTTTAACCAATTTTTAAAATTGTAAAGGCAATTATGGAGTAAAGATAGTCTTTTCAACAAATGGTGATTAAATAATTGCATGTCCAAAAAAAGTGAACTCTGACCTATACAACACTTATTAGAATGGCTAAAACAAACAAACAACAACACATGCTATACTAAGTTCAGGCAATGATATAGAGCAACTAGAATTCTCATATATTGTCGGTAGGAATATGAAATGGGAAAGTCATTTTAAACAGTTTGGAGGTTTCTTACAAAGCTAAACACAAAACTACCATACTTTACGTAAATGTAAAAAATAATAATAACAAACAGGAAATGTGGATGTGGCAGGAAAGATAAAACTCAGCGTGTGGCAAATAAATTTAAATGAATTTCAAATGAATCACACAACCACACTGAAGGGTTTGGAGACAATGTAGTTGGCCTAAGTAACTATGGGAAACGTTTTGGGAAGGTAGTACTATTAGGCTAAAGACATTAAGTATTATACACAAATACTATACTCTAGCTAGTAAATCTGCTTAGGAAAGGAGGACTGGTTAGAAATTCTGAAACGCTATTTGTGTATAAGGTTGAACAAATAAATATATGCATTGTAAGTAATGAGAGTCAAGTTTCTTACTGTCATAGAAAGTAGTTAAAAATAAGGAAAAAGGGAAGACTAGAATGAACCCTACAGTGCTGGATTAAGTTGAAGGTATCAATATGGAACAGATAAACAACTATAGATCTGTATGTATGCATGATTTAGTACACATACATGTTTTTTCTAACTCTATGCACTGAGAGAACCTAGAAAGAGTGAGATATAACCACACCTAACACCCAGACCCTCTAAGTTAACATTCTCCAATAAAAGGAACCAGGAGTCTTGGACAACTGATTGGTTTCTAGGCTGGAGTGAGGAACATACACCAGGGGCCTTGAGTAGCTTGTGGGGCCAGAAAGTAAGGAAGTGCCCAAGGGCTCAAAAACAAAACAAAACAAAAGAACAATAAAAACCCAAATGATAGTATATGGAAATGCCACAGGGGCCAATCTGGAAATGTTGCCAATGACCAAAATTCAAACAATCAAGCAACAAAATAAATAAAATAATACTGGGACATAATCCAAGTAACAAAAATGTACACAAGCATACTGAATAAATAAATACATGAAGGAGAAGTGATAACTCTCCCTTACAGAAGAATTCCAACTGATGCATCTAAAAAGAAGGAGAGAAATAGAAGATCACCATTAAAACATCACAGTAGACAAGGGTCATCCATGGACGCTTAAATTGGTGAGTAAAAGTTTAAACAGAAACAGAATATCTGCATAATCCCAAAGTATCCTCTAAAAAATATTGAGTAATTTCAAAAGAGAAAATGTTTACAGTGGAAAGTCCAGGCAGCCAGCCAGGCAATGGATGTTAGCCAAGTGGTCAAGGTTAACATGAGCAATAACACACACTGATACTATGTCCCCCTAATATGTGCCTGGAGTAGGGCACCTCACCTCTTCTGTATTTTTCCCAATAATGTCTAACATCAATGTAATAAGAGAAAATATCAGACAAACTCAAACTGCCCAACATTCTACAAAAGAATTGGCAAGTACTCTTCAAATGTGTCAAGGTTGTGAAAGACTAGGGAAGACAGAGGAACTGTTACAGACTGGAAATGACTAAGGAAACATAAAACTAAATGCAATGTGAAATCCTGGGACATAAAAAGACATTGCTGGAAAAACTAGTAAAACCTAAATAAGTTTTGTATTTTGGTTAATAGTTTTGTACCAAAATTAATTTCTTGGTTACATTAGCTGTTAGCATAAGTGTATTACTGCATGAAGGCTATGGGTACTATTTTTGTAGGTCTTCTGCAATTTAAAATCATTTCAAAATAAAAATAATTTTCTAAAAGTAAACGACATCTTATATGGTTACCAAAATTATCTATTATACCTAGAAGCAAAGCCCTGTTCTCTGCTTTCTAGGTAACTAGGGTACCATCTTTCATCCAAAAGCTTGTCATTTAAAGAAAAGGAAAAAGTTGGGGCACCTGGGTGGCTCAGTGGGTTAAGCCTCTGCCTTCAGCTTGGGTCATGATCCCGGGGTACTGGGATCGAGCCCCACATCGGGCTCTCTGCTCTGCAGGGAGCCTGCTTCCTCCTCTCTCTCTGCCTGCCTCTCTGCCTACTTGTGATCTCTGTCAGATAAATAAAGAAAAAATCTTTAAAAAAAAGAAAAAAGAAAAAGTTGCCTCCTCCAGCAATTATTTCCTATTCATTCTCTCTCTCAGGTTGTGAGAATTTTATCCTTGTTCGTGAATTCATTGGCTTTTCATGAGGATAAAAAGCCAAGGGAGAAAAGAATCATTAAGAAGGTGAAAAAAAATGAGGAAAATTGTTTGCTGGAAAAATTCCAAGCTGGTAAAGCCCTATTTTTAATGTTTGTTATTGCTCACTTGCATCTGTATGTATGTACATACAGTCACCTGAGCCTGATGAGAGTCATGAATCTCGGGACTAAATATTGCTTGCTCTCCCTGCTTTTGGACTCTCTCTGATATATGTGATCAATGCACTGCTGCACTTGGACCTTTTTCAAATTCCCACTCATTTTAACTGTTTCCTTGTGCCAAGGGAGGAAGATTTGAGGGAGTAATGGAGATAACCTCACATGGTTTCCTCAATGGGTTTCAAGAACAGACCCAGACCGAACTTCCAAATGGAGAAGGCAGGCCAAGGCATGTTGAGCTCCATGGAATCAAATGATTCGGGAGCTATAGGGGCCCATATCAAGTCACCTATCTTCCTGAAGGATTTGCCCTATTCTATAAATTTTTCTCCTTGAACAATATCTCAGCATCAACATCCCATCAATTAAATCTGGAGAAACAAGTGTATATTGGGAAGTAAGGGAAGAGATGCTTTTTGTCATCAGATTGTCTTATAAAATGGAACTTGGCAGTCACCTGGGAGGACATGATTCTAACACTGTTTTCTTGGCTACAAAAAGGGATAGTTGCCCTTCTCCATGTCTTAGACTTGTCGTAAAGAAACAATGGAATAACTAAAATATGGTATGAAAAAAATGTAGATCAGCTTTCACTGAAATGTTAGAATTCTCTCTTTTCCATTCTCATTACCCTCAGGGTCAAATGAATATTCTTTGAATGTGTTTAACAAAGCTCTTCATATCTAACTCCAACACTCCTCTGATCTCTGGACACGCCTCTCTTCATACCCCTTATCCAGTCACATGGGGCAGTGCCTCATTCTCTTTCCCACATTATTGCTTTTATCATACTTCTCTTCCTTTCTGGAATAGTTCTCTGTTCATATCCACTCATGTCTCTACTTCAACTAAGTAATTTTTGCTTATCTTTCAGGTTTTAATTTATATATTTCTCCCAGAAAGCCATTGCCCAAATCCCCAGAACTTGGTCCCACTGGTCTGCTTTACTATGTACATTGCCTACCATGTCATAAATTCCTACAATTAAAGAATCTGCCTCTTTCACCATTATATGTATATCTGTGTCCAAATGGGGTCTAGCATACAGTGGCTTTTCAATAAATGGCCATTGAATGAAGGAATGAATGAATGAGAGATGAATAAATGCATGCTTTCAATACAAGTTCTTGGATACAGGTCCTATTCAGGGGACTGAGATGTGGGGAAAGTTTTCAAAGACTAAACTGATGGAATAATTAATGAATATGCAAGAGAAAATTGTGTAGTAAGAAGACATTTTAAACCAGGAAGAATCTAAAACTTAAATCCTAAGCTTACTATTATTATTGTTATTATTATTTTAACAAAATAATATTATAGAAGCTTACATTTATGTATCCTAACTATATGCTTGGCATCTGGCCAGGTGTTTTGTACATATTAGCATTTTTAATCTCCCCTCACAATCGTCTGAAATCAATACTAGTTTTAGCCCCTTTTAGAGATGAGAAAAAAAAAGTCAGAGAGATAGGGTTGCTTGTCCAAAGCCGTAGCACTGTTAAAGAGCAGAGTCATACTTCATGCAGGAATGCTGGACCCCAGAGACAGAATTGTTAGAAGCTACATTCTCCCAATTCACCAAGTCCCCTTCCTACCTCCCCTGCCAGACAACCAACCTCCAAGGTCTTCCAGGTCCCCAAAGTGCAACAAAACTAGCTTAAATCCAATCCTGGCTGAATTCTTGAGTTGGGGCTCTGCGTTGTTCCCCATCATCTTCTCAATCACTAGCAAGGCTACCCTATCGAGTGGTTCTGATTGCAGCTTCTCTCTGCTTAAACCCGGGGCAATGATTTCTCTCACGGATCCCTATCTGAACTGCTAAGTTTATGCTTTAATACAATTATGTAGCTCTCACTCCCCCACAGATCCTCTTTTTTCTTCATTTGCTTCCAATAAAGAGACATTATTTGTTTGGGAGCTTTCCAGAGTAACATGAATCCATCTTTTGAAAACTAGTCCCTGCATCTGGAAAATTGAATGATGCTTTGGTGTTGGTTGAGCAAGAGAGTTGGTCTGTGGAAACAGCATTGTTATTTTATTATCTTTAATGCTTTTAAGCCATATTAAGCAGATTTAATTTCCAAAGATGTCTTTTCTTGCCACCACCACCCCCCATCCTTTTTTAAACAGACAAGTCAGTTTCTACTTTCAAACTGGTCGCTTTCAAATATGCCACTGAGCATTGATTTGGCCACTTAGCTGAATTAGCCACATGGTCCATCTGTACCTTCTTGCCCTTCCCCAGCAAAACAGGTGTTGTCTTTAACATAATGAGAAGGCTTTTTCTTATCAGACTACTTCTTATCATAAAATTAAATACACACACATCCCAGAATCTCAAATCCATCATATAATTACAAAAAGCACACTCCCTCTGTCCACAAACAGCAGTTCTCTTAAGAAAGAGACATCTGACACCCCCTCAACCATGAGCCAGAGAGATTTTGATCACCCTAGCCTTCCCAGTATGGCTTTTTATTCTTTGCATCAATACATGTTCTAACTGGAGATGCTCAGTGCCAGCATGCGATAGCTTCGGTAATCATCTCATCTGCAGACCGAGACTGCTCTGTTTCTTCATAGCCCAGGTAAGATTCTGAACCTTGGAAAAGCTAAAAACAGCTGGTGACTGGTTATTTGCTCATGTTCCCTATCCTCGAATAAAGCAATAAAAACATACTGCAAAGATAAGACTTCTTTATTTTAAAGAAGAAAATTTCTTTAGGATTTACTCCTATATTAAAAAATTCATATACTAAAATTCCAACTCAAACATTGAAATACATCACCACCATTACAGGATTAAATAACAATGGAATGAGGGGCAGAAGAAAAAGATACCCATGAATTTCCTTTCCTCAGCTGAATTTTTTAATCAAAGACTAAATTTGTTTGCAAAATGTGTCCTTTAGCATAAACACACAATTAATTGTTTAAAAATAATACACAATATGTGTTTATGGAACTGAGAGTAAACTCTGTCCATTCAATTAAGTTGATTGTAGGTCATAAAAGGGGATACTAGGAGCGCCTGGGTGGCTCAGTCGATTGGGACTCTGACTCTTAGTTTCAGCTCAGGTTATGATTTCAGGGTCCTGGGATCCAACCCATGTCTCCTGCCTGCTCAGCAGGGAGTCTGCTTGTCTCCCTCTCCCTCTGCCCCTAACCCTGCTCGTGCTCTCTCTCTCTCCAAAATACTTAAATAATTTTTTAAAAATTTTTAAAAAGGGGGGATTATAAAATGTAAAGAACCTAAGGTCTGATGTTAAAAACAATGCAGTGTTATTTCATGTCTTTTGTCAACTAGCTAGAGGATAAGATCTCTGTCTTTTTCATTAAATTATACAAATGGTATGCAGTGGAATCTTTTTTTTTTTTTCTCTTTTAAGATTTTACTTATTTATTTATTTGACAGAGAGAAAGAGAGAGAGAACACAAGCAGAAGGAGCAGCAGAGGGAGAGGGAGAAGCAGATTTCCTGCTGAGCAGGGAGCCCTATATGGGACTCGATCCTAGGACCCTGGGATCATGACCTGAGCTGAAGGCAGGTGCTTAATGATAGAGCCACCCAGGCATCCCTGCAGATCTTAATAGATCTTAATAGAGAAGGACTCCTCACCCACTGCTGATAAGGATCATCTCCACAGTTAAAAGAAAGAGCTTCAGTCTTACTTTTTCTCTTTTTCTTCTATTATAGTTCATTCTACCCAATAATTCAATTGTACAAACATTGCACACCTACTAGGAGCAAATGACAGTGTGAGATGTGCACAAAAAGATGCCAGGCAGCCTAAAGTAAAAAACTTTCCTTTATTTGTATGTTAACTAAAGACATATTTATTACCAACAGCAAACGCAGCACACTGTTATTAAATCTACCATGTGTAAATGTATTTAGGAAAAACTCATTTTCCCCCCTTTTTTTTTTCCTTCATGCCTGATTATTTGACACTACTATTTCAGGGTTTACTCCTGTTTCTGGATCCTTAGGGATCTAGACAGATGTGAGATGTGCTACCAGACTTTGAGGACGGCCTAGCTCCCCTACTCGGAAACTCCTGCAAATATCTAGCCAAGAAAAATCCAAATGCTTTAAAGATAAATAGTAAAAAAAAAAAAAAAAAAAAAAGTAAGTACAGCATAGATGCAAATATACTGTGGCGAAAAAAGTGGAGAAGGGCAGCAAAATTCACTGGTAGATAAAGAACACTCACTAGAAAAGTATTAAAGGGAAGCAGGCTTTCTTTTTTAAGTGACCAGACTTCATTTCATGAATTTAAAAACAATAGTGAAACAAACATGCCTACAAAGGAATACTACAAAACAGAGACACAGAATGCGAGGTAACAGATGATAAGACTATAGATGATGAAACAAGAACTGGTAGAACTCAGTAAGAAATACAAAGAAATGTTTGAAAAATAAAAACCTTCCACCTTTGAACAAACAAATGAGAGAACAGACACTGTAGGATGTTCAGTAAGAGAAATAAAAGACAACAAGAGAGGCAAATAATAGGGAATAAAGAGTTTAAAAGGATTCATGATTAAAGATACTTATAAAAAAAGGATAAGAAATTGTAGCAATCATGTAATCGGAGTCCACATTTAATAAAACAAAGGCAACGGACCAGAACACATATGGAGAATAAGATCTAAGAAAACTTTAGAGATGGCTGAATTTACCCACTGAAAGATGTTAGCATGTACCAGAAAAAATGATATGAGAAGATAGACAATGATAGTATCTGGGAAAGTCTTGAATTTTAAAAACAAAGAAAGAATACTCTGGAGTCAGTGAGCCACATTAAGTCAGTTATAGGTGGAGAAAAATGCTCCCAATTTTTCCACTTCAATATTTAATAAATAGCAAGAGACAGTGAGAAATATCTATAACATTGTTTGGAAACTTTACCTCAAAAAAAAAAAAAAGGTAAACAAATATCAAACTCTGGTTCATAACATGCATGCTGAAGTATTTGGGGAACAGGCTGTACTAACATCTATTGCTTATTATTAAGTGCATGAAAAAATAAAATGGATTGAAAAGTGTTGGATAGAGGGCTAGGTATATGATAAAGCAAATACAATAAAATATTAATTGTAAAATCCAGATCATGAGACTATGAGATACTTATTATAAAACCCTATAGCTTCTTTCAACATTGGATGATTGTGAATCCTTAGCCTTAAATATTTCTATCAATAAAATAGAAAATGAAAACAAAAGAATTTTATAATTATAAAATTTAAAATTTTATAAATTATAAAGTTATAAATAAAACAATAAAGTAAACCAAAAGAAAGCATAAGGAGATAAGCAGAATGAAACCAGAAATTCATAAGTTATACAACAGAATGGGAAAACTAATGACAAAATCAAAAGCAAATTATTTTTTAACTTTGAATTTTGCAATACATTTTGGTATGCAGAAAAGTTGCAAAATCAGTACATAGAGATCCTGTATACCCATTATCCCACTTCCCCAGTGTTAACATATTGCATAACTGCAGTGCAACTATTGAAACCAGACAATTCAACAAATGCAATACCGTTAATGAATCTACACACTGCACTCAAACTTGGCCAGTTTTCCCACAAATCCCCTTTTTCTGGCCCAGGATGCAGTCCACGACTCTACATTGCATTTAGTTGAGTCGCCTCCAATATGTGACAATTCCTAGCTTTTCCTTAACCTCATGATCTTGACATTTTTGATGAGTATTTGTTAGCTGTTTTCTAGAACGTCCTCCAATTTGGGTTTCTCTAGCATTTTCTCATAATCGGATTCAATTTTGAGTCTTTGGCAAGAATATCTCAGAAGTACACTATTCGAACGTACCAATGTTTGTATGTCTCATTACTGATGATGTCAACTTGGTAAGGAGGGATAGGCTATGTTTCTGCCTTGTAAAGCTACTATTTTTCCCCTTGTAGTTAATGAACATCTTCTGGGGAAATATTTTGACACTATGTAAATATGTTGCTTTTCACTGATTGATTTTAGTACCCATTGATGGTTCTTGATTACAATTACTGCAGTCTCCAGCTAATAGCGCTTTCTCCTTTTATCATTTGTTCTACATTTATCAATTGGGTGCTACTATAAGGAAGAGCTGTGTCTCTCCCCATTTATTCATTTAATCATTTATTTATATTGACAGAGACCCATGGATGACTTAGTTTATTTTACAGATTATAATGCAATCTAGCATTTTTAATTTTCTTGTCCAAAATGTCTGTGTTTGACACTGGCACCTTCTTCAAGTTGTTTCCAGTATCCTTTCAAACATGTCCCTGTCAATGAAAAACTATTTCCTTACTTCTGGAGTCATGGTTTCCTCTAGGTTCATCTTGTCTGTGTTCTCTGCTGCATCCTTGAAATCCACTATTTCTTAAAGAAACCCTGGTTCCTACTGTTGGAGAACAACCTATGGAAAGTACAACTGAAGTACTGGGTTCAGTGTCTAGCCCCTCTGTGGACACTCTTCGGAAGTATCTGTACATGCGTATACTACATACACACATATCTCTTGCATACACACATATCTCCATTTAGGTCTGTATTTTGTATATACTAAAAAGTATTAGTTCATATTAATATCTCTAATTTTAATCCAACACCATACAGCCTATTCTTTGCCTTCTCCCTTTCCTTATTTTAACTTGTTTCTCTGAAAATAAGAAACCTGCTTTCATTACATGTATTAATTTGTACAGTTCTAATGTATGCATAGTTTCAGGCTTGCTCACCGTATCCCTATGAGAACCACATTTAGTGGCTAGCGCACAATATTTAAGTACAGTTCTTTTTGTCATTAGCCCTGTAGTGTATAGTAAAAATACTATTTCCAGAGTTACTTAGGTTTGTTCTTTTCTTCCCCATCCCTTTCAGTGTGCTTGTTATTCATCTGTAATACAGTTAGTTTCATTCGTGATTTTTATATTCTATTTTGGATTTCACCCATATCCCAGTGGATACTAATTTTCTTTTTCAGTATGTGAAGTATTACCATGGTTCTAAGCATCAGAGCTAAAAAAGACATTCTTAGTAATGCATTGTTCCCCACTCATCTCTCCTACCCCATTCTCATTCCCTCATTCTTTTTACCCCATTACTAACCATCCCTGTAGGTAAACAATCTTCTTAGTTTATGGTTTACCCTTCCTGTATTCCTTTTGCCCAAATAGATACATGCATTAAAGAAAAAATCCTTTCCTTTCTTACCCAAAGGTTTACATATTCTTCTGGCCTTTCAAAACTGGTTATTTTGAAACTAAAATAAAAGATAAACTACCTAACCTAAACAAGAAAAAGAGAAAAACAAGTTTTTAAATAAAATTATAAAAGTTTTACAAAGTAAGAAACAATTTTATTGAACTCTATGTCAATAAATTTGAAAACATAGCTGAAATGGGTAACATTCTTGGAAAACATACCTTACCAAAGCAGACTCTAAAAAGGATAGAAAAATGTAAACTCTGATTTTCAAAGAAGACATAGAGAAATTAGTTTGGTTATAATCATTCTTCATTCCTGCATCTCTACATGTCCAGATGATTTCACAGCGGAATTTTCTGATCTTAAAAATAATCTCAACACTACCTAAAATGAAACAAGGACCTGGCAAATATCAAGCATGTGCTCCTATAGACACACATACACATACACAAATAATGAAACTACTAGCCCAGTTCACTTATGAATATAGAAGCTTATTAAATAAATATTAACAAACACAATCTAACAACATATTTTTTAAAACATGCATCTGACCATTGGGGTTTATTCTAAAAATAAAAGGAATATGCAGTATTAAGATATCCATTGGGACACCCAGATGGCTCAGTCAGTTAAGCATCCATCTCTTGATTTCAGCTCAATTCATGATCTCAGGGCTGTGAGATCAAGTCCTGCAGTAGGCTCCATGTCCAGTGTGGAGCCTGCTTAAGATACTCTCTCTCCCTCTGTATTCTCCCCTCTACCTAAAAAAAGTTATCTTTTAATATATAATATTATATATCATATTAACATAGATTTACACATAAAAATCTTATAACCTTCTACCTCCATATATGCTGAGAAATCATTCAAAAAAGTTAATCATTCTTAACAAAAATACCCATTAAGATAAAAAAAATTATCTCAAGCCAACGATCACTGGAAAACACTAGAGTCATTTTTTTCTCAACAAATGTTCTATTAACATTTTACCCCTGAGTCACTCATATACTAAATTCCAGAAGCAACTTCCCCAAATTATTATAAAAACAAAATATACCCTGACATTCCCAAATGTCCCTCTAAGGAATTGGTATCACCCTAATATGAGAACCACTGAACAGTGAGTATTTCCACTACAGTGACAGTCAAGACAATCATATATTACTATTGCACTATTCTTTAACACTGTATTGGAAGTACTGTAAAACACAATTAGAAAAGAAAAAGAAAATATGTATATGAAAGTTAGAATCGAGGTAAATCCACTACTTTTTGAAGATGACACTTAGCATGCCTAAAAAACCTAAGAGAATTATTCAAAAATGATTATAAGAAATAATAGTTGAGTGAAATAAGATTGAAAATTTTATAGAGAAATCAATAATCTGTATGTATAAATGTATAAATAAACAATAACCAGTTAAAAGATATGATGAAATAAGAGCATACTTATATTAGCACAACATAAATAAAACTATTGGGGATAAATTAACTATAAAAATGTGACCCTAAGTAAGAAGAAAACTTTAAAACAGAGCTGAAGGATACAAAATAACATTTAAATAAATTACACCACCATACTTTTTGATAGAAAGACTCAATATAATGAAGATTAAAATTCTTCTTTTGTTAATTTATAAATGTAATGTAATCCCAATTTTTTAAAAAAGGGTTTCTTGTGGGGTTAGTTTGGAGTTAGACATTCTCATTTTATCTTCATATATATATATGTATATATATATATATGTATAAAATGTGTGTATGTATATGTATATTATATATGTGTGTGTGTGTACATATATATCATGACCAGTAAAACTTTGAGAGAAAGGGGACTGCAGAATCTTTCAAGAGCAATGAGAACATTTTATTATTATCAAATATTAAAATATAAAGACTCCATACCAGCATAATGCTATTCAAGTGTTGAAAGAAGAAAATCACCAGCCAAGAATTCTGTATCCACCAAAATTATCCATCAAAAGTGAAGAAATAAAAACTTTCTCAGACAAACAAAAATTGAGAGAATTAAACCTGACTTGCAAGAAATACTAAAAGAAGTTCTTTAGGAAAAAGAAAAATAATATGAAATTCTGATAAACATTTAAAAAGGAGCATGAGAGAAGAAATAAAGAAGGTAATTTAAAATATTTCATTTGTCATTCATCTAATAATTTGTTCAGAATAATAATAGCAATATATATTCAATGACTTTGATTTGTAGATAAGTGAAATGAGTAACAGTAATGTCATAAAAAGATATAAGAGGGAAGAATTGGGAATGCTGTGTTATATAAAATTACCTCATTATCCATGAAGCAGCATAATTAATTTTTACATATGTAAGATATATAAATGGTATATATGTTCATAGTATAGTGTCTATATATGAATAAACTTAGGCATACTGTATATTGCAAACTTAAAGAAACCACTAAAAGAATTTTAATAGCAGGGTGCCCAGGTGGCTTAGTCAATTAAGCATCTACATTTGGCTTAGGTCATGATCCTAGGCTCCTGGGATGGAGCCCTGAGTTGGGATCCCCACTCAGTGGGGAGTCTGCTTCTCCCTCTGCTTGTGTTCGCTCGCTCTCTCTCTCTCTCTCTCTCAAATAAATAAAATCTTTTTAAAAAATTAAATAAAAGAATTTTATTCTAATACTTTTATTCTATTCTATTTATACTAAGCGAGCAAAGAAAATGAAATCATATGAAATGCTCAATTAAAGCCATTGAAGGAAAGGAATGGAAAACAAAAAGATACAAAAAACTAGGGAAATGAATACAAATTAATTACAAATATGGTAGATATTAATCCAAATATGTCAATAATCACTTTATAATTTTAAATATTTCATGTATTTGTTTATTTATTTATTTATTATTTTTGAGAGAGAGGAGCATGTGTACACAAGTGTGTGGGGGGGGGGGCATAGGAGGAACGAGAGAGAGAATGTCAAGCAGAATTCACAGTGAGTGTGAAGTCAAACACAGGGCTCAATCTCATGACACTGAGATCATGACCTGAGCTGAAACCAACAGTCAGATGCTTAACAGACTGAGCCATCCAGGTGCCCCTCAATAATCACTTTAAATGTGAATATGTAAGCACACCAAATAAAAGACAAAGACTATTAGAGACCAGTTTAAAGGGAAAAAAAAAAAAAGACCCAATTATACACTGTCCACAAGATATGTATGTTAAACATAAAGACAAATAAACCAAGGATAAAGAGAGACAAAACATGCTAATACTAATCAAGAGAAAGCTAGGGTGACTATATTAATTTCAGACAAAGACTTCAGAACAAAGAAAGTTATCAGTGATAAAGAGGGTATTAGATAATGATAAAAAGGTCAATGCTCCAGGAAGACATAACAATCCTTACAGTTTATGTGCCTAACAGTGTCAAAATATGAGGTAAAAAGTAACAGAATTCCAAAAAGAAAAAGATACATTCACTATTGTGTTTGAAGACTTCAACACTCCTCTCAGTAATGGACAGTCCAGCAGGTAGATCTGTGAATGTATAGTTGAACTGAATAGGACCATCAATCAACTGGATCAAACTGACTTTTATAGAATACTTCACCCAACAACAGCAGAATACACATTCTTCTCAAGCTCACATGGACCCTTCACCAAGATAGACCAAATTATGGACCATGAAATACACTCTAACAAATTTAAAAGAATAGAAATTAAATAAAGTATGCTCACAGACCATAGTGGAATTAAACCAGGAATCAATAACAGAAAGATAGCTATAAATTCACAAAATATCTGGAAATTAAACAACATACTTCTAAATAACATATTGGTTAAAAAAGAAGTATCAAGAGGAATTTTAAAATATTTGGAACTAAATGAAAATAAAAACACAACTTACAAAAATTTGTGGGATGTAGTAAAAATAACGTTTAAAAGGAAATTTATAACATTGTATGCATATATAAGAAAAAAATAAAAATCTAAAATTAACAATCTAAACCTCCATCTTAGGAAACTGCATAAAGGAGAGCAATTAAATCCAAATTATACAGAAAAAAAATTTAAAAAACAGAGCAGGAATCAATGAAATTGAGAACAAGAAAACAATAAAATCAATAAAACCAAAAGCTGTTTTCTTTTGGAAAAAAATCAATAAAATTCGCAAACCTCTAGCTAGGCAAAGTAAGAGGGAAAAAGAGAGAAAACACAAATAACTAATATCAAAAACAAAAGATGGGCCATCGCTATCAATCTTATGGACATTAAAAGGATAATAAATGTGTATTTGGCAATTCCATGCCCACAAATTTGATAACCTAGATGAAATGGACCAACTCTTTGGAAGGCATAATGTATCAAAACTTATAAAAGGATAAAAAAAGTAATTTGAATATGCCTATATGTATACAGAAATTGAGTCAATAATTACTAAATTTCTAAAAGACATAGCATCAGGCCACTCATAATAAAAACTCTCAGCAAGCTAGGAATGGAGTGAGACATTTTCAACATAGTAAAGAACATCTACAATAGAGCCAACATAATACATAATGTGAGTTTCTAGATACTTTCCCCAAAGAATGTGAACAAGGCAATGATGTCCTCTCTCCCCACTGCTTTTCAACAACCTACTAGATGTTCTAGTTAATGCAATAAGGCAAGAAAAAGAAATAGAAAGTAAACAGACTGGGAAGGAAGAAATAAAACTGTCTTTGTTCCCAGATGACATAAGAAGTTATATAGAAAACTTCAAAGAATCATTAGAAAAGTTTCTGGAACTAATAAGTGATTACAACAAGGTTGTAGGACACAAAGTTAATATACAAAAGTCAACCACTTTCTTATATTCCAACAAACAACAATTGGAATTTAAAATTTAAAACATAGCACCATTTACATTAGCATCCCATTCCCCCATTAAAATGAAATACATAGGTATAAAGATAACAAAATATATGCAAGATCATATAAGGGAAGTTCCAAAACTCTGGTGAAAGAAATTAAATATCTAAATAAATAGATATCCCACATTCATATATAGAAAGACCCAATATTGTTAAGATGTCAGTTCATCTCAGATTGATATAGAAATTCAATGCAATCCCAATAAAATCCTAGTAAGTTACTTTGTGTATATTAACAGGGTGATTCTAAATTTTATATGAAAAGGCAAAATATCTAGAATAGCTAACTCGACTCTGAAGAATAATAAAGTCAGACACCTAACTCTACCTAAATGTAAGACTTAATTACAAAGTTACAATAATAAAAACAGTGTGGTACTGGCAAAAAATAGATAGATCACAGAAAATAACAAAGACCCCAAAAATAGATTCACACAAAAATAGTCAACTTATCTTTGACAAAGGAGCAAAGGTAATTCAATAATGAAAGGATATTTTTTAAAACAAATCATGTTGGAACAACTGGATATTCACACACAAAGCAATAAGCCCAGTCCTTGCACTTTTCATAAAAATTAACTCAAAATGGATCACAGACCAAAATGTAAAATGCAAAACCATAAAACTTCTAGGTGAAAACACAGGGAAAAATCTAGGTGACTTACATTGGGGAGGGTATGTGCTATGGTGAGTGCTGTGAATTGTATAAGACTGATGATTCACAGATCTGTACCCCTGAAGTAAACAATACATTATATGTTAATTAAAAAAAAAAAAAAAACTAGGTGACTTTGGGTATGGTGTTGAGTTTTTAGATATAACACAAAAAGTACAATCCATGATGGGGCGCATGGGTGGCTCAGTTGGTTAAGTATCTGCCTTTGGCTTAGGTCATGATCCCAGGCTCCTGGCATGGAGCCCAGAGTTCGGAATCCTCACTCAGTGGGGAGTCTGCATCTCCCCTCTGACCCTCCCACCCCTCCCCCCACGCTGTGCACCCTCTCTCTCTCTCTCTCTCTCTCTTTCTGGCAAATAAATAAAATCGTCAAAAAAAAAAAAATGTACAACCCATGAAAGAAAAAATTATGTTAGACTTCATTAAGATTACAAACTTCTGCTCTGCAAAAGACACTTATGAAAATGAAATGGCAAGTCATAAAACGAGAGAAAATATTTGCAAAACATCCAATAAAAAACTTGTATCCAAAATACACAAAAAACTCTTGGGGCACCTTGGTGGCTCGGTCAATTTAAGCATCTCACTCTTGATTTTGGCTCAGGTCATAATCTCAGGGTCCTGAGATTGAGCCGTGAGTCAGGTTATGCACTGGGCATGAAGCCTGCTTAAGATTCTCTCCTCCTTTCCCTCAGTCCCTCTCCTCCCCTACTAGGGCACTCACGCTCTCTAAAAATAAATATAATTAATTAATTAATTAATTAAAAAAGAAAAATTTAAAAAATTTAAATGCCTCAAATATACAAAAACTCTTAAAACTCAACAACAAGGAAACAAACAACCAAACTTTAAAAAAAAAAAAAAAACAAGCAAAAGATTTGAAGAGACATCAAACCCAAGAATTATACGGATGACAACGAAGCATATGAAAAGATATTCAACATCATGTTAATTAGGGTAAAGCAAATTAAAACAACATGAAATACCAGTACACATCTTTTAGAATGACTGAAATCTAAATTCTGACAACACCAAATGCTAGCAAAGATGTACAATAACAGGAACTTTTCTTGATTGCTGGTGAAATGCAAAATGGTACAGCAATTTTGGAAGACAGTTTGGCAATTTCTTATAAATCTAAACAACACTTAGCATATGATTCAGCAACTGTACTTCTTGGTATGAAACTTATAACCACATAAAACCATGCACATGAATGTTTATAGCAGTTTTTATTCATAGCTGCCAAAACTTGGAAGCAACCAATATGTCCTTTAATAGGTGAATGAATAAACAAACTGTCGTACATCTATATGAATTATTCAGTGATACCAAAAAAAAAAAAAAAAAAAAAGTGATCAAGCCATGAGAAAACATGGAGAAATTTGCTATGCACATTGCTAAGTTAAAGGAGCCAGTTTGAAAAGGCTGCATACTACTATATGATTCCAACTAAATAACATTTGGGAAAAGGTAAAACTACAGAGACATCAATAGTTGCCAGGGAGGGACAAAAGGACAAGGAGGTGAAACACAAGTAATCCTTAGGGCAATAACACTATTTCATATGATACTGTAAAGGTAAAAACAAGACATTATGCATTTTTCAGGACTCGTAGTAGCGTACACACAAAGAATGAACCCTCACGAAAATTATGGACTTTTGTTAATAAAAAGTGTATTGATAGCGGTTCATCAATTTTAATAAATGTACCACCCAAATACAAGACCTTAATAATAGGGGAAATGTGGAGGAGGACAGAAGCAGCATCATACGGGAACTCTGTGCTCTCTGTATCTCAGTAGTTTCTATCAGATTTTCTGTAAACTGAAAGCCGTTCTACAAAATAAAGTCTATTAGCTAAAAATTTTAAAAGTAATGACAAAGGTAAGCTCTCTATTTATATAAAAAGACCTATCAGATGTAGGAGTGAGAGAAAACAGCAAGAGCAGAATAGTGTACAAAATATGTTACCTCTTATGTGAAAAAACAGGGAAGAAATAAGAAAGTACATTCATAATACATGCATGAAAAAGCTTCAGAAGAAAATCTAAGAAACAGCGGTAGTTACCTGTGGGGTTGGTGGTTTAGCTGGCTGGATGAAGAACGGTAATAATAGAGCAAGTATGTAGATCTGTCATGTGATTACCATGCTATTTTATTTTTTTTTAATTATGATTTTAAAAAACAAACTCCTCCAAAGGTTGGTCTCAGCTCTTCGGGAAATCTGAACTTGAACATCTTAGAACAAATACGATATGTTCATTCAATACCCTGAATAACCCTCTAGAATTTACCCTAAAGAAACCTCCACATGTGCACAGTGTAATACTCAAAGAAACTACAAAGATATTCATTGCAGCATTATTTGTAAGAGCCAAAATTTTGGAAACATCTAAATATGCATTGACAAGAGGAAATGGTTAAGAGAATTGTGTAATAGAGACATACTAGAAATTGCAAAGGACCAGTTTAAAAGAATAAGGTAGACTTACATGCACTGATGTGGAAAACGTCATGATGTATTGTTAAGGCACAAAATAAAGTTGCAGAAAAATGTGGACAGAAATTTTTCAAGTGTAATATAATTTTGTTTGTAAATGCAATAAATAAAGATCTGGAAGGATATATAACAAACTGAAAACCGTGCTTACCTCAGGGGAAGTAATGTGAAGTTTTAAAGGTAGAAAGGGAG
Source organism: Mustela nivalis (assembly GCF_964662115.1). Lineage (NCBI taxonomy): Eukaryota > Metazoa > Chordata > Mammalia > Carnivora > Mustelidae > Mustela > Mustela nivalis. The sequence goes on from NC_139022.1 coordinate 132,383,192, forward strand.
AGGTTTATGTTTTACTCTTTCTACTTCCTATTGTTTGACTTTTTTTTCCTCCTGCAACTAGGATGTATTGCTTTTTATACATGAATAAAAATATAAAGATTTTTAAAAACCCAGTGGTGTGCTCGTGTCCAGAAGCAGCAGCCATCTCAGGGGCTGTTTGCCATTACTCTGTTCATTTCTTTTATACCAGGAAGGGCTAAAGGAACCTCAGTGTTCTCCATAGCATTGTTAACCGGGGCACTGAATCTAACTCGCTATACCCTGTAATTGGATCCTTCCAGTAAAGCTGCCTCAATAAAATGTCCCAAGTGCTGCAGCCAAGTGTTTAGGAGGCACATAGGACCCTGGTGGCAGCTTTGGGGGGTGGGGAGAGGGGCCTGGGTCTGGGGCCTGGGTCTAAAATGCTGTAGGAGGCATGCATTAACGTCCCAGCAAGCTTAACTAGCAACAGAGGAGCACGTCTGCATTTTCCATGAAGGCTTAGGGAGACTTGTTTGCAAGGCTCAGGATCCCTGGTGAGCAGTTTTCTGTGGCTTCAGTTACAGCACAATTGCAAAAATATTAATGCAATGAGACTTTTGTATAACTACATTAGGAAAGGGAAAAATTAGCTCTGCGATTCCTCCAGCAGGCATTCAGAACTGCTAATAATGAGTATATCTCAAGAAGGAAGTAATGGTTGAGAATTATCCCTTAAATCGCACCTTGCACAATACCTAAAATAACAACTTCTTGTTTCCTTGGTCCGAAATCATGATGTAGCTTCCATCCACATGGGCTTTCCTTTTATTGTTTCAGTTCCAGGGCCACGAATTCCCTTATGATCTAGGGAGTAAGTTCTCTACCTTGGTCATTTTTGTTTTAAGCTTACAAAGTCCAAGAGCTGAATCCAGATGTGGCCTTTTAAATCATGCCAGCTTAGAGTCCCAGAGGGTTTGTGCTTAACACTTGTCTGTCTCACTCCCCCTTGTTCACACAAAGGGAACAAGAGGTCTTCAAGGATGAAATTACACAGAGGTGTCAGGCAGAGTTGGCACTGAGTTCAGGTCTCTGGAATTTTATTCCCAGATTTCTAGGGTCATGTGTCCATTCCTTCCCACTTTCATTCATTTCTTCATTCAATGAACACTTACTGAACAACTATTATGCATAGAAGAAAGATAACATTATAGTTAAAAACACCAACTTTGGAACCATATTGTGTAGGTTGTCACCTGAGCTCCAGTACTTTTTAGCTGTGTGACCTTTATTAAGTCATATAGTCTCTTTGTATCTGCTTCCCCATATTTACATGGGAATAATGGCAGAACACCATAAGGTTGTTGAGATCACATGTAAGGGGCTTAAAACACCTTATAGTATAAAAAATGGAAGCTACTACTTTGATTATTATTGTTAGTCCTATTCTTCCCATTTTTACCATTATGCACCAAGCATTATGCTGTGAACTTTGAACATGATGAAAAAAACAATATGGGATTTGCTTTCATAAAATTTACAGACTAGTTGGGGCTTAAACATTAGTCAAATATGAGGAACCACAAAAACAAATTGTGAAATTGCCATTGTGACTGGTGCTTACAATGAGATATGCTATGTGTGGTGCCTAGGATGGAGGCAGGAGAGAGTAGAGGGGAATGGAGCTGGATTTAACCCAATCAGGATAGTAGATAAGGTTTATCTGGGGAAATAATGTAGTTTTAAAGTGTAAAGAAGGAATTTACAAAATGCCAAAATGGGAAAAGAAGAGTCTTTGAGTAAAGGAAAAGAATGGGCAAAGGTCCTCTGGCAGCTGGGACCGAGTACCTACATGTAACTACAAAAATATGCGTAAGGTTAGAGCATAGATATCAAAGATGGGGTAAGAGGAAGTTGAATCCTTGTAAGCAATCACAACCCCCAGGGCCCGGTAGGCACTAATGGATTCATCATTATCCTAGTCACAATAGGAAGCCACTGAAGAGTTTTCAGCATGGGAGTGCCATGACTTTCATTTTGAAAAAAATCACTCTGGCTGCTAGATAAAGAATGGATTGAAGGAATGATCCTTCTTGATTATCCATTATCTCTCTTTCTTGGCATTCATTTCACTGTATATAAATAGAGGAAGATGTGCATTCCAGAGAAGAAATCAGTGATCTTTACAAAAGCAGAAGCCAGAGAGATACCTAGAAAGGTTGAGTGTGGAAAATGGGATAGGAGAATGCAAATTTAGGCTGCTTGCCAACTTAGGGAATTGCACACCCAGTCTTCCTTCTATAAATGCTCACCACATCAAACAGGGACAGGACTAATTTGTTGAAAGCAATGAAAACTGGTTCTGGACACCTATAAGCAAAAAGGGGATTTGTTAGAAGATGTACAGGTATCCCAGGATCAAAGGCAGGTTGCAAAACCAGGCTCAACATGATTGCAATCCAAGTGACTCAAAGCAATGGAGAAGAAATCTCCACCTCTGTTTGTCTCCAAAAAGAAATTAGAATGGATGCTAAACCACCAAAAAATAATGGATAACCACTAGAGTATTGGTTCATGGAAGCATCTTCATCTCCCCAAACCTAATAATCTCTACCACCCTCCCTCAAAACTCTCCTCTCAAACATGTTTTCACCACCCTGTCAGATTCCAGGCCATCTGATCCATCTTTCTAAATACTATGAAGGTGGGCCTCTATACATCACCTTCCCGTCATGGTCTCCCACATTGTCTGCCAATTTCCATTTTGCTCTTTGCTTGCTGACGGTGAACGTCCTTCTCTATCTTGGATTTTTAAAGACAGTAACCTAAGTGCTGGCTACTTTTTGGGGTATGCGGTGGAGTAAGAGAGAGAGCACTGAGTTTGCCTAAAGAGAACAGGATGCTGTCTTCTGCTCACCAGGCGATTGTAAATAAATTGCCATTCTTCTGCGAACTGCACTTCCTTCATCCGTGAAATCAGGCAGCAACAACAGCTGTCTCACAAATTCTGAGACTATCGAAAGAAGTCGTGAATGTGGAAACATTTTTAAGCCAGTGGTTCTCAACCCGTGCTACGCTTTAGAATCTCCTGTTGTTTGAGTCTTGAAAGACATGCCTTTCCCAGATCTGCTCAATCAGAATATTCCGGGAGAGACCCCAGGTAGCTATATTTCTAAGAAGTTTCAAGTGTGATTCAAATGTGCAGCCGGGGTTGAAAACCACTATGAATACACATTTTAGGACATACATTACCCCCCCCCACACACACTTTTTTTTAATAGTTGAGCTTACTTGAAGGACCTATACTCTTCTATCCAACAACACTGACATTTCCATAGTATGGCTACAATGCCCTAACCCTTCCCTCAGCTTTTATTCCTAGGCCTCTCCCCACCACCCTCTACTGAAACGGCCCCGGAAACCTTCAATCATTGTCAATTAGACATCGATAGTCTCACTCTTTTTAGGTTAAGGAATAAACTCTTGAATGTGAAGGGCCAAAGGCCTTACATGATCTGCATTGTTGACCTCCGACCTCAACCCCAACCCTTCCCTCTCTCCCTTCGCTCACGAAAGTCTGGCCCGTGGTTCTTTCTGGTTCTCTAACACAACAAGTTCTATTTCCATGAGGTCCTTTGCATTTGCTCACCCTCCTGTCCAGAATGTTTGGCTCTAGACATTTGAGGGGCTGCCTTTTTCTTAACAATAAGGCCACAGGGAGAGCTTCCAGGCCATCCAGTTTAAATTACTCCCTCTCCACCTTCTATCCTCCATCAAAGCACTTAATTAGTGTTCTTCAAGTCGCTCACCATCCTCTGAAATTATTCACTTATTTGTCTTCTTAATTTTATCCATATTCCCTAGCTAGACTCTGTAACAGAGGACTATTGCAAGTTAAGGTGACTGCTTTATCCCTGGTGCTAAAAGATGCCTGGTACATAGTAGGTAGGTACTCAGTAAATTTATTCAGTGAATGAATAAATAAAGGTACATTTTCTCAGGCAAAGGAGACTCATGCTTTGTCATCCCCAATACTTTATCAGGGGTATAAAATGACCAGAATTTTTGCTGTAATTCATCTCCCAATTGCTGAATTGCAATTCCCTAAATTCACAGCCAAGTAGTATCAGGTGACCATAGACTCAAAAAGGTATCATAAATTGCTTAATACGTTTTCTTCTGGGGCTTAGGCAATGAACTTGATATTTACTGTTTGGCAAAGCCTTTCTGTTTTTCTTTGTTGGTAGGTGTAAGTTGATTTTTGCAGCCAAAAACACCTCCTTCTGGCTGGCTTCCCCATTTTTCTCCCTTTTACTAGCATACCCTGGAGTAGTATAACCAAGCTGAGGTGAGTTATGTGCAGGGAAATGGGCCTTAATGAATAGAAAATCCATGGAATTCATTTGATGTTAGCACATTAACACTCTCTTTGCCAAGTCTTCCAAATTTCAGCTTTCTCCCACACAAAAAAAAAAAAAAAAGAAAAAAGAAAGAAAGAAAATAGTGGAGGAGGGAATATCTCTCTCAAAGATCATGATCTTGGAATTACATAAGCAATAGTATACATTTTTTTTTAATGAAATGCACTACAAAGCAGTCAACCATCATCAATGAACTCCAGATTTAAATGTCAACAAGCCCCATTGGTACAATATATGGGTTAGGAGCTTGGGCCATGACATCAGTCCTACTTGGTGTTGTGGCTTACGGGCTATGAATCTGGAACAAGAGACTTAGCCTCCCCAGGTCTCAGATTTCTCATCTGTAAAATAAGGTCAATAACAGTACCTACATCATATTGTTAACCATTGTTAGGATGAGATGAGATAGATCTATGTCAGATGCCCAGTAGAACACAGGCACTTCACTAAAAACTGCATAAATAAATAGCATTTCACTCTTCCCACCTTTTAGTCTCCACTTCCCACAATATCCTTCCATACTATGCTCCCCTTTAGGAATGCTGACTAATGGGATCAATTTGGACATAAAGTTGGGTGTGACTGTGGTTGTGCTTCAGGTTTCCTGAGTCCATGCTCCTGAAAAAAAGCAAACATTTCTGTATTAGAAATGTCCTGATGAGGCACCTGGGTGGCTCAGTTGGTTAAGTGTCTGCCTTTGGCTCAGGTCATGATTCTGGAGTCCCAGGATCCAGTCCCGCACTGGGCTCCCTGCTCACCAGAGAGTCTGCTTCTCCCTCTGACCCTCCCCCCATTCATTATCTCTCTCTCTCTCTCTCTCTCTCTCTCTCTCTCTCTCATTCTCTCTCTTTCATATAAATAAGTAAAATCTTTTTTTTTTAAGTTTTACTAAAAAAAAAGAAAGAAATGGCCCTGAGGTACTCTAGGTCACCATCTCTTACCCATCAAAATAGAGGTAACGCTATATCCTATAACCTGAATGTGGAGTGCAAATATTCTCGAGAGTCTGGTCCTTTGCTACATTCTTCACCAGGTCCTGGACATGTTATACTAAATAAGACACGTGCACTGACTCCTTGGGTCTCCCAGCCTCACTTCAAGTCTCAACTCTGCCACTCACTAGCAATAACATGGGAAAGTCAGTCGCCTTGCTTAACTTTAGCTTTCTCCTTTACAAAATGTAGAAAGAGGTATCTGGAATCCCACACTCTCCATACTGAAATGGGACCGAAACAATATAAAGCTTTTCTGATGGTCAGAAACCAACTCTGGCTAACTTAAGTGGGAAGGTACTTTGATAAGGGTGTCAGATGGCTCAAAGCATCAGCTCCCAAACTCAAAATCCAGGAAAACAAGCAATATCCAAGAGATCCACAACTATTTTCAAAAGGAACACCAGAGGGAGAATATGACCATTGCTAGAACCAGTGCCATCACTACAGAAAGATGCAGCTGTTGCCACTAGGTCTACCACTATGAATAATTCTACCGAACTTTCACCGCCAGCACACAACCCAAAGGGCCAGGATGGAATATCCAGTTGGCTGAACCCAGATCATCAGCCCACTGTCTAGTTGCCAGGGGTTGGTGAGAATGGAACTAGATCCTATCAGCTTCCAACACGGGAGGCAGAGCACTACTTTTCTCCAGGAGTTACACAGGAGAGATCTCTACAGAGGAGGGGTATTCAGGTACTGAGCATTCCCCCAAATGGTAAATACCCCCTTGAAGGTTATAAACATACTGTGCACAGAGTTGACGGTTATGTCTCTGAATCATGCTGACTGGACAGAGTTCAAATGCCTATGAGTGGGGTTGATTAGGACTTACAGACCTAAGGAGCACATTCATTGTGTTTTAAGAGAAAGAAGGATGAATTATCCATATCTGAAAGAGATTTACTGTAAGAGCCCACGGGCATTTCCTAGAAAAATTCCAATAGTTTCATGCTGTTAGGACAAGTCATTTGTGTAACTTCTACAGGGGAAATGGCTTATTGCTTTATTCACTAATATCAACCTGTCATCTCATTACTATTGATTAGCACTGAATGGCCGACGGCATGTTGGCAGAGAGCTGGTCCTTCCAAGATTGGCCCTGACCTGCAAATCCTCCTACCCAGAACCAGGTACTTTCTGAAGGCTGTAAAAAATTCTCCAGCCAGTGGTTTCTTCCCCTATTTCCTCTGCCTCAGGGAAAAGGAAAAAAATAAAAAAGAATGAAGAAAGGAAAGGAGAAAGGGAGGGATGGAGAGGGAGGAACGAACGACATATATGAATTAAGGGAGAGAAGTATTTTAACCTTGCTGGGAACTGTCTTAAAGGTTACCTTCATTCAGTAAATATATTTGTTATGCAGTACTGAAAATTTTTAGAGGGAGGACAGGAGAGGGGAGAAATAATAGCTAGCTTTGGAGCTTGGGTCAAGTCTTGCTTGGGGTCGCCCGCCACCCTGGTACCCTGCCAAAAGCACGCTTTCCCCCCACCACCTCAATCTTCCTACCTACCCCTATACCCCTTTATAATAAGCAGCCTAGATTGCTGTCATTTTATACATATACACAGGGCTCCCAAGAGCTTGGAAACTCTCGCACAACTGTCTCCTTGATAGGCATCTAAGAAACAAATGAGGAGAAAGGATGTCTAAAGGCTCCATTAACATTGTTAGGTTAGAAACGTTGACAATAAGTCGATTCTTTTTGACATGACTGTCCTGGTAATGAAGGGACATTTCTACATGACTCTTCCGAATGTAAGATAAGATATGGATGGCCTCTGATTTTTTTGACACGTGTCCAGTATATCAAAGGGGTGGGAACTGGTATTAAAAAAAAAAAAAAATAGGTTGCCTCAGTGACACATTAATAGGAGCCCTGGTTGGGAGATTAATGATAATGCTACCTTGTGCTTGAGTGTTCCGGCAGCTCACCTGGGAATGAAAGCTGGGATTCCTATAAGAGGGGCTAGAAAACTCAGGGACCTCCACCTAACATCTAGATGGAGTTCCCTCATTTGCCCACAATCCCAGAAAAACAGCAGGAGGAAAGGAGTTGCCCACACTCTAGAACATCACTTTTCATGTGCCGCTGGCTGAGGTCTGAGTAGGGGTAACTGTATGGGCCTGGTTACGACTGGTTAAAAAAAAAAAAAAAGCATCTGCTGGTATTGGTAGCAGACAAGAACTGAGCTATGTATGTGAGATAGGCTGCTGCAGCAGGGAAAGCTGACCCTTTAGAAGGTAACAGAATGGAGAAGCAGCCAAGAATGGCAGAAACATAGCTCTTGCAGTATCCAGTTGTCTCCAAATGCTCAGGTCCACCTACAGAGCTCAGAGAGATATTAGGAGGGTCACACTTGATGGAAAACAAAACAAAATAAAACCCAGCCTCTGTGATCCCATTTCTCCTGACCCTGCCCTACATTTTTTTTTTTCTCTTTCCACGGCACTTACCACCTTCTGACATATAATAAAATTTACTAATATTATCTTAGGTTTATCTCTGACTCATGGCATGGATCTTTGTTTCCTGTGTCCCAAATGACCAGAACAGTGCTGGCACACGGTGGGCACTCAGTAAACACTTGTTGAATAAATGACTGGTTGAAGAAAAGTGCCAAATGTCAATTTTGTTTTTAAAGATAGAATAGCCCAGATAGCTCTGTCAGTAGAGTATCAGACTATTTAAAAAAAAAAAAAAAAAAGAAAGAAAACAAAACAAAAATTAACCAAACAAACCAAAACAAAAAAGAAAAAACAAACAAAAAAACACCTTTATGAAGTTAGTTAATTTGATTTTGGCAAACTAACCATACTGTATGAATGAGAGACTATATTATTATTATTATTACTAAAGAAATAAGTAATTGTCAAAAAGATCCAAGGGGAAAAGCAAGTACTTTGGAAAAGGTGAACATTCAATAGAAGTTTCCTAAAAGCAAAAGATGGACTATCGAAAAGCTGCTTGTTCACTCTCGTGCATTTATTTCCCTTTTGATAATAATACAAACAGTTCTTGTACTAGCAAAAATAATAACACCCATGTTTATCAAGACTTGACAATGTCCCAAGCAGGAGGCACAACTATTTCAATCCATTATTTCGCTTAATTACCTTAGCAACAGACTGGAGCACCTGACAAGATTGTCACTGGTGTTGCACAGAGAGATGGAACAACTCCTTGTCCATCATACAGTTTGTGTATGGCAATTCTGGGCATTAAACAAATGTTTCTCATTCTGGGCTGCAACTTTAGTTCCTGTGTCATACTACCTTTTTTTTTTTTTTCCATATTCTCTTTTTTCCCCATTATTATTATTATTATTATTAGGCTTTTATTCACTGTCTTTTCCTCCAGCCAAGACCAGTAAAAGGAAGAATTAAGGAAGGGGAAGAAGCAATTTTTTTCTAGGAATGGGGAAAGCAGAGAAAGTGGATACATAATAGAGAACCCAAACATAATTTCAGCCAATCTTCCCTAGAATACATGATACTATGGATGCAGTTAGGAGATTTATATGAATGCAAATATGCTTATTTGACTCTCCTCTCTTTAATCAGTTTAATCTCAACGATGAAGATGACACTTCTTATCGAATAGCGGGTCCCACCTGTGACCTGTGTACCTGATCTACCTCCTTTCTCATGTTGGCTCTTAGCTCAGTCAGTTACAGTCCTACCTCCAGCTTCACAGGGCAGATGGTGCCAGATGGTTCACTTACAAGTTCTGCTATTGAACTGCTGAGCTGTTGCCAAACTCTACTCCTTTGAGTCCGAAGAGTTATTCAAAGATGCCTCAGGTGTCCCCGGGGGACAGGCGGGGGACACTTTACCCACAAGGGAGCTGCTTTTATCTATTTCACACCTTAAATTTCTGAACCAGATTTGTTTGTAAAGATTCATCAGAAATAATAAAAGTATGAAATCACAAAATAGAGAAGCACAGCTTACTAGACTTGGCTGACAGTTAAGGAAATCAGGTCCTGGTTGTCCCCTTGTCATGCATGGCAAGGGACAAATCATTTAACCCTCTGAGACTCAGTTTCTTTGTCTGCAAAATGAGAAGATTGGGTTTAATATTGGTTAATCAGTTGTGACAAATGTACTAGAGCAATGTCAACAAGAAGGGAAATGGTACAGTCTATACAGGAACTCTCTGTAATTCCTGCAACTTCTATATCAATGTAAAACTATTAAAAATTCTCTAAGTTTATTAAAAATGTTTGAATAGAACTTATAAGATCTGCTCCAGCTTAAAAAATTGCACTTGACATTAACCTTTAAAGAAAGCTACCTTGGCAGGGGACCTGGGTGGCTCAGTGGGTTAAAGCCTCTGCCTTCGGCTCAGGTCATGATCCCAGGGTCCTGGGATCAAGCCCCGCATCTGGCTCTCTGCTTGGCAGGGAGCCTGCTTCCCTCTCTCTCTCTGCTTCCCTCTCTCTCTCTGCCTGCCTCTCTGCCTACTTGTGTTCTTTGTCTGTCAAATAAATAAATAAAATCTTAAAAAAAAAAAAAGAAAAGAAAAAATAAGCTACCTTGGCAATTTATCACTTATGGACTTTCAACCATACCTGGAAATTCAGAGGTAAACTTTAATTTCCAAAACAGTTTCAAATATTGGTTTATCTTAGAAAATTATGTTCATCTGGATCCCAGAGTTTCCTTCTTTGGGTGTCTTTTGTTATGGAATCTTGGGTTTCTTCAGCCACCTTTGCTTTCCTTTTTTTTTTTTTTTTTTTAAGATTTTATTTATTTGACAGAGAGAGATCACAAGCAGGCAGAGAGGCAGGAAAAAGGAAAGGAAGCAGGCTCCCTGCCAAGCAGAGAGCCCGATGCGGGACTCGATCCCAGGACTCTGAGATCATGACCAGAGCCGAAGGCAGCGGCTTAACCCACTGAGCCACCCAGGCGCCCCCACCTTTGCTTTCCTAATCCTCCTTCTCCACCACTGGTTTTCTAGCTATCTTCCCGGGTTCAATTCCTTCGGTAATACATTAAAAAAATAGATCATTTTCTATGCACCTACTATATTGGTTCATAATATGAACCACAATTATGCATGGTTAGATACAGAGCCATAGACAAAGATATAGGTATAAACATATATACAGATACATACACAAATAAATACATGTATAGATATATAGATCTTCACCTTTACTGTACTAATGCTATTCCCTTAAAGCCCTGCTGGTACCATAATAAAGCAGACAGTTGAAGACTTGACTAAGTTTAACAAGACAAGTCTCAATTATCAATAATAAACTTTTCCCTATCAAATTTCAGCCACTGGGTTTTACTGTCATCTTCTGTGTTCTTTTTGAATCCCCCATCAGCATGAGACTGTATCTTGCTGGTTCCCAATTCCCCACGTAAGAAGTTCTCATTTAAAACATTACTGATATTCACAGACAATTTTAATATATATTGGGGTTTTGAGAACATAGGGGTAAGGGGGAGTGTATTGGCTCTACCACTTCATTTCATTGAACTGCCCTTCTTGGCAGGGCTTCCTGCCCCTTTCCTGACCTCAAATCCCTTATAGATAGTTAATGACAATGCATAGGCTTCCAAAACCCCCAAACACAATCAATTCTGTGGGGACTTTGAGCAATCTATAAATCAGGTGTTTGAAACCAAACTGCACAGCTATCACTGACTAGAGTAGCCCTAATGAAATCTTAGCTATTTGACCTGCTAACTTGAAAGGAGTTTAGAAAAAAGAAAATCCATTAATCAATTTGTTTCTTGAGGCAACTTAGCAACAGGGATCCCAGTGGTGGATTGGGTGCTTTTGCTAACAAGCAAGTTAGACTAAATGAATATTTAGTTGCATCAACTTAATTTCACTTTTAGGATACTGATTTTCATTAGGAAGATTCAGTGCAAACTTCTCACCTCTATCTGAAAAAGATACAGCTATTTTTTCCCTTTTGAGACTTGCTATAATTCATATATATTTCATGCTCTATACAGAATATCTGCAGAAGCCCCTTAAAACATGGGAAAATTTATGGAATTTTGTCTGGCACCCAGAACTCTCCTTCATTAGGAAACCAGGAAAGAATGATTTCCAAGTCCCATACTTCAAAGATCAATCCCCAACTTTTTTTTTTTAATTCATATGCTTTATAAAGCTTTCTCATTGTATCTTTTAAATATCCCCACTATCCAAGGAACATTCATTTATTTGTTCATTCCTTTACTCGTCACTTGTTTGACAAATATTTATTTAGCATCTACTATATCCAGGCACTATACTAGGTGCTAGGGATACTTTGGTAAGGGAAAGAGCCTTGTGGAGCTTATAATCTAGTGCGGAATACAGATAATTAACAAGTAAATAAATACAGAATTGCCTTACATAATTTCTATGTGTAAGTGTGGTAAATGCTTTAATGGAAACCAAAAGGAAGCATAACAGAGTATTCTCTGCTTAATTAATAGGGGCAAACCAGCTTAGATATGATGATCAAGGAACAATAAAAACTAGTATTTATTGAATGTTGTTCTAAATATTTTACATATATTTTCTTATTTAAACCTCCAAATAATCCTATGGGATAGATATCATAACAACTCGCATTTTTAAAAAAGTTTTATTTATTTGACACAGAGAGAGATCACAAGTAGGCAAAGAAGCAGGCAGATAAATAGAGAGGGAAGCAGACTCCCCGCAGAGCAGAGATTCAATCCCAGAATCCTGAGATCATGACCTGAGCAGAAGGCAGAGGCTTAACCCACTGAGCCACCCAGGTTCCCCACAACATGCATTTTTTAAAAAGGGAAACTGAATAACAGAGAGGTTAAGGAATTTGCCCAAGATCACAGAGCTAGCAGTTAGCAGATTTGAACTTTAATCCTGGCAGGCCTGTCCCAAGCTCTCAACCACTACACGATCCTGCCTCCCTGGAGAGGTGTTATTTATACTGACACCATCAAGCTTGCAGTGAGGTGTCCATGCAAGGAAAAGGGCAGAGTTTTCCGTGAAATCAGAGCAGCGTGCACAAAGATCCAGAGGCAGCAAAGCGGTGGGCATTCAAGAAAGAAGGCAAAGCTACAGCATAATAGGTAAGAGAGGAACTTTATTTTCTGTATGTGCACTGTGAAAACATTTTAATATTTTCATAAGACTATGTATTGGTCCCAAACCCGACCTTCTGAAACACCCCAGGTGAAGGCTGTCATAAATGGGCTCATTAGACCACCGATAGAATGATACTGAGCTCCAAATCTTATCAGGACCTTCAGAGCTTCTCTAACTCTACAGAGTGGGCTCTTTTAACCATCTTTTTGGTTTCCTAAGGCTGTTTAATACCCATCCATGAGATCAAATTTGAATCTCTTAAAGAGAAATCACCATCACAGTCATCTTTGTGGCCTCAGAACAGCATATGGCACAAAGAAATGGATCAGTGAAGAAGGAATAAGTCACTCGTGAGTGAATAAATGATAGTGCCTTGGATAGAGAATGAATCAATAAATGTTTGAGAAAATCTGAGGGGAAGAGTAGGGAGGAGCTTATTGCGGCTCAGTGTTGGGGGCTGGGGGGTGGGGGCCAGGGCAGGGAGTCACCAGCGGGAGCTGGTTGGGGGATGAAATTATTCAAAGTTCAAGGTAAACATCCCCACACCTCTCCCTGGGCTGGAACTATAGGAGTACTGCCTTGGTTTTGGGTTTCCTTCTGCCTGGAGAGAACCGTGTTTATGGACCTATTCAGCTGCTGGGAGTTCCAGGGGGAGATGACTTCAGAAGTATGATATTTAAGAGCAGGAGGAAGGAACGGCTCCATAAGGATGCCGGGCCTCTATTTATTCCACTCCGTATGCCAGGCTCCAAGCCTTCTCGGCTGATTCCCATTTGTCTTTCTCCTGTGGAATATTTCAGATTTACAGTGCCATCTGTTGAGGAGCACAGGCCCAGGACGTCACGGTTCAGCCTGCAGCCCTTCTGCCGCCCAAGGCGGGGAGGCGGCCCCAGAGCGCAGCGGCTGGTGCCAGGCTCGTGACTTCCCTGCCCGCGCCAGGCTGAGTGATGGATTAGGGCCCCCACCAAACCCCCTCCTCTTATTTCTGCATCTGGATTGGTGGCCTAGGCCGGTTTCTGGTCCTCCGTGTACAACTGTACCTTACATTCATATTCTCTACCTCTCTCTCTCTCTTTCTCTCTCTCTCTCATTGTCTCCTGGCTTGGATCTGGGCTCCCTGGGCCTTTGCTCTACCGCACTGTACATTAACTCCCCTCTCTTCTGGCATTTTCAGAAACTGCCTTTGCCAGGGCTCTAGGGGGTGGCTGCTGAACTCTGCGACTCTGACTAAGGAATACTGTCATAAAATTGCTAGGTATCATTCAGACATCGAAGGGCACGATGCTTCAAACATTTGGATGCTTTTTTGGAGGATTTGGGGTCTATCCATGTGTCCCATCTCACTCAGGAATGCCTCTTTATTTCCAAAGCAAAACTATCTGCCTGGAACTGACACATAAAAATGTACCCTAGCTCCTTTTCCATGGCAGGCACTGGTGCAATCAACAGGCCCCATGCATGCCCTAGAATTTGCAATTGGGCCATCTCCAGCATCCCAGACTGAAGAAGTAACAGGCGGAAATGCAGGATTGATGGACAGGAACCTGCTCTGTCATTCAACTTGCATCACCTCCTGCCGGAACAGCACATTCATCTTTTCAGAGTGCCTTCTTTTGCCCATGCTCCTAATAGGCTCCCATAATAACCCTGGGAAACACACAGAGTGGGTCTCATCACTCTCGGTCTCATTTGGCTGATGAAATTCAAGGAGGATATGTGATTTGCCCAAGGTCATGCTTTATTGTTTTGGGGTTTTTTCTTTGTTTGTTTGTTTGTTTGTTTTTTGGTGGTACATCTTCTAATTCATAATCTACTATTCTTCCCTGGGTATCAGATTTGTACTCCTCATTTCTGCTTTTCTTAACCATAAAATATTCATACTTATGCCGGTATTCCCTGACACATAACCAAACACTTGATTTTATAGTTCACCTGTGAGGATCCCAGAGCCTTAATTCAGGAGTAGTTGAATAATTTTAGTAATTCATACATGACTGGGTTAAAATCATGTAAGCGTGGACTGGACCGGTTTCCCTAAAACTACCTATGCAAATGTGTGTGCCAGGCAATTTGCTAAGTAACACCAATAGTTAACACTGAATAAGCGTTAACCCTATGCCAAGAAGCCTTCTGCTCTCCATGAACTTAAGCTTCACCATGACTCTACCTGGTAGGTAATATTCTCTTCACCATCCAGGGAAAAGAGAACTGAAGCAAACAGGTCAAGTTTGCATAAAATCACACAGTGATTATAATTGAGGCAGGATTCGAACTCCTAACCACAGAGGTCATTCTCCTAATCGCTTTCACTACAAATTAAATAAGATTGTCAATGGCAAAGAGAAATTGAGGGAGCAGATATTTAGACAACAAAAGAAAAAAAATGTCAAGAATTCTTAAATCTCAGGGGTACCTGGGTGGCTCAGTGGGTTAAGAATTCTTAAATCACAGTCTTCTGTACATGATGGACTATGTATAAAAAATTCTTCTCTGTTCTTTAAAGCAGGCTCTGAAAAATCATATCTGATATCCATTAAGTCAGATCATATTAAAGACATTCTATGTTAAAAATCAGACAAAGAGATTAGGGAATTTTTAAATTTTATTTTATTATTATTATTTTTTTTTTGCCCCCCTAGTCTGACTAGCATTACTGAATTACTGTGTTATTTACTCTCTACTTGGATTCCCAACACATAGTCACCCTGCCTGTCATCCTGGGTGTGTTACACATTTTATAGCAGCCATGTAATAATAGATAAATCTCATCACACAGTCTATTTACAGGATCCCTCAGCCCCTTCCCCATCTGCATGTTCAAGATTACAACTTTATCAGTGCAAATAAAACATCATGTGCTAAAAAAAGCCATGAGATGTGATCAAAAGCCAATGGGCCAGAAAAGGCAAATATGGCAAAACAAGTTGCTCACTTCCATGAAAACAAATAAATTTTAAGATGTAACAAACTCAGCAATTTCTTTTACTGGCAGAAAAAATTATCTCTCCATTCCCTGGCACAACAGTCCCAACTATATGGAAGCCCAACTCTGAGACACAGAGCTGTGTCTGAAAACAGTGGAGCTGGGGTGTCAGAAGAGATTAAAAGGGCAAAGAACCATGGCTCAACAGAAAAACTTTCAAAATTCCTAACAATTCACCAGGAAAAAATGCAAATAAATTCATCATTAGCCTAGTCCTAAGTTTAACAGTTTCTCTCCAAACATATGCTTTATACATTTTTGATGAGATGTAAATTAATATCCTCTTTTTTGTCCTTAACATTTAGTAATAAAGACTTAACTCAAGCCAATGCCTATGAAAATATTGGGGAAAACTATTGAAAAGGTTTGTAATATCATGTTCAGATCTTTGCAAAATTTCTACTTTATTTTCAGATTTGCTTCTCTTTAAAGTGAAACAGTTAAGGCAGAGAAAAGCAGATACAGCTTATGTGAGATTACTTTTTCTTAACCTATTCAACTTTTTATACTAAATTTCTTTAGGGAAAAGAATGATTCTAAGGATAGAGAGCCCTTTGGGGTATTTTAGAGTGATTCCAAGATAGGAGAAGATAAAGTATCCTTCCAGAGTAGATAAAGAAAATGGTGCCAACCAATCCTCAGGAGCCTGAATTCTAAACATAACATGAATCTGTGGCCCCACCCATGAGGCCCAATTTCCCAATTAAAAAGAAAAAAGGGATTGGAGAGACTTATTAAGCAAGGTGACTCAAAATCCAATTTTGATGACTTAAGCATAAGTACATCAGCAAGTTGTGGATTAAATTTCCTTTAATATACACCTAGGTCTAGGAATACTAGAAAAAGGAGATGGGGGGGGGGGGAATATACTTTACATTTCTTTCTCTCAATGCTTGAGTAAAAAATGTCTGAAGACATTTAAAAATCAAAACACACAACCAAAAATTTACAAACCTCAAACAGATTTTGTTCTTACAACATCTGAAAGCTAAAGACAGAAGCAGGAGAGAAAGAGAAAGAGAGAGCGAGAGAGAGAGAGAGAGAGAGAGAAGGAAAGAAACTTAGAACTCCACTGAAATCCTACCTTGCATTGTGAGAGCAAAGGAATTCTGACACAGTATATTGTTTTTCTCTGTCATCACCACAAATCTGTATTTCAAGCTAGGAACCAGCATATTGTTTCCATTGAGTGGAATTAGCAAAATTTGTTTCCAGGAAAACTTTAAAACTAGCCCCAAGTTTCAGTCTCCATCAGTTAGGTCATAAAGAACAGCAATCAATTCCAAACTTTGATGGCTGTTCATGGTGTCATTTGCTGCTACACATCTGTTTAACTCGGAAGTGACGTTCCCAATTGAGTGTGTTTTCTGCAAGTTCCCCCATGAAATTACTTCAGTTTTATGTAGAGATCACTGTGTACATTTCACAAATTCATATAGAGCTAAAATAAATAGACACTTTCAAGCTTCACAGTTTCCAATCTGATATTTTTCCAAATCCAGGAGAAAAAGGAGTGGGCAGGGAGGAGAAGAGAGAAATGATTGAACATTGTGTCTTTGAAGAAAATATGGCAAAAAGTAGAAAGGATTATTTTGAAGCTGTAAAAGTTCTGGAAAGATTCCCTTTACAGATCATTATAGCATAAAGTATTATTGTTCTTTTTACAGAGACTGGCTCATTTTTTTTACTCTCTCCTATAGATGCTTCGGCTGTTATGTTCCAGAAGTCCCCAGTTTCACAGCTTCCTTGGCCGGCCAGGGCAGATGCTATAATTCTTCCTTGCTTTCCTACACACAAAGGTGGGACTGTCAGCCTTTCACCAACAGATGGGAGGCTTGTCTCCACTCGCGGGTATTATCATTTCTGCCCAACAGTGAATTGATTCTTACCCCACTCCAGAGCCGAGCCTGGTGGGGTGGGAATTCCAGGTCAGAGGTAAAAGCAAATGTTTCTGGAGACACAGGAGAAGCGAGGGGGAGTTTAATCTCAATCCTCCTGATTTAGAGTCCCGGGGTAAATGCCGCTATAACAAGGCTCCAAACCAACAACAGGATGACATAAGCTCTTCCATTTCTAACCCAGTTACCTACCAGAACCCAAAGCATCCTGAAGCTCATGATGTATAAATTTAATTTCTCTTTTATGGCCGGAGCAGTATTTTCCATGATTTATAAATCATTTGGTCGGTGATTTCTTTGAAATCTTTGCCTCATTTATGCTCTTGACCTCTTGACCTCCTGATACATTTATTTATGCCAGAGATCTCTCTGCAGTGGGGCAGTATAATGTCATTTGCCCGAGACTGGGTGGCTGAGAGGCAAAGAAACAAAGACAAGCGTTTAAGGAGGTTTGTGATGCAAAAATGTGTGTTTAAAAAGGAGGATAAACAAAGGAAAATGTGAACACTTAAACCGTATTATTCCTGCACTATTGATTTATTGCAGGAACCCTCCATTTATTGAATACTTTATGGGTATCTGATTATATGGCAGTTGATGGGGCAATGAGAGAATACTGATCCTCACAGCAAAAATATTTGCTGTAAATGTCATGACATGCCTTGTCTATAATATGATTCTTTCCAGATGGTTATTTTTCAAGTTTCAGAAATGGAAAAATATGCCTTAAGACAAGTATACATAAAAATGATGCCTTTCTTCTTTGTCTCTTCTTGATTTTCATTTATTAATCTCTGCTGTTTACTATGAAGCAATGTGCTCAAGAAATCTGGTCAGAATGACATCTGATTAATTGGGCAGGGCACTTCCTACATAGCTCTTTGCTGATAACCCAGCTGTCCAAGAACCATTTCATTATAAGAGATGCAGAGGCAGGCGACAGTCAAAAAACCACTGGGAAGCCGGGTCTGCTCTAACAGATTGGCACAATTTGTATCACTGGTGCTCAGAACCTACAGGGCTTGCATAGCCCAGAGCCAAGGACAGGCTCTGCCTCTCGGGACAACCTGTATTTCTCTACACCATTTACTCGTTATTGAAACGTTGTGAAGAAAATGGCTCCTCTCCGACACTCCCTGATCCATTTACCTGATACAGAATTAGTTACTCTGGTTTTATAGATATCTAAATGGTGAGACACGCATGCACACAAACACACACGTAACCAAAGAGTCTTTCACAGATGTATTCTAGAGGTAAAATATAATATTGGGGTAGCTGTTACAGCTTACATTAACAAGGCGCTAATATGGAACAACTGATTTTTGATATTTTAGAAAGATAAGGGTTTTAGCTCCTCTGGCTGCTCTGTTTTACTGAGAAAGTATGTCATTTGCACATTCAATTACGTAAATTCAACCGCTGTCTACGGTCTTAGTGGAAAAAATAATGAGAGGGAAAGATAGAAAATTTAAACAGTGCATGTGTGATTTTTGCCCTCCATTCTTCTCAAAAGACACAAGTACCACAGTGACTGAATCAGGCATCCTGAATCGGCAGGTCTCCCTACCTCTGGTCCTGGTTTTCTCGTGCCTCTCACATTGGGAGCCTTTTGCCGCACTGAACCTGGCTCAAGGATAAAGCTGACTGCATCATTGTTTTCACTGTAGATGCTGATGCTACACATGAGTGCTTTAAAATGGGGCTAACTGCAGCCCGCGTCACAGCTAGGAATCCTGTGTGAATAGGCAGAGTGAAAGGTGCCCGAGAAACAGCAAGTTACAAACCAGAGAGTCAAAAAGTCCAAAGGCAAAATAGAAGCGCAAGAATCCGGTTCAAGCAATCAGAAACACAAAGGTCACACAGTCAGTGGAAGGTGACAAAATGTTCGCACTGGGGATTTCAGAGTAGGAACTGTTTTCTTCTCTATAGATTCCTCCATTTTACAACTTGTCCGCAGTAAGCACGGGGTTGTTAGTTTATGGGGAGAAGAAAACACACTGTGAAGACACTAACCATGAAAATGAGAGTGAATAAAGAGAGAGAAAGAGAGATCCTAAAATAACAGCCTGGACCTGGAAAGTACAAGGGCTGGGAAGCCACAGAAAAGGCACTGAAAACCTACGTTCACTTCTTTCCTCTTTTTCTTTTCTTTCCCGTCTCCCCCCACCCCACCTCCTCCTTCTTCTTCTTTTTAAATTTACCATCTCTTTCCTTTCTGCTGTTTAAAAAAGAGTTTGCCTGCCTAGGTTTTTAAAGCCTTACCAGCTTGAATGTCAAATTTTAGGAGCCCCCCCCCACCCTTTCAGGATTCCCTTGCCTTTTGTATGTAGGAGAATTAGGGGTGGGCAGAGGGGTAGGCATTGGGAAGGTGGAGGGGAGTTGGCAATTATGTTACTTTCCCCGCACCCTGCCTCTCCAGCAGTTCCAGGTCTTGGTTCCATCACAGTGGTCTCAGAGCAGAAGCGAATCTCCTCTCTAGTCTAGAACCCCCAAAATGCAAGAGGCCTTTCCCTTGATTCTGCACAGCAGTATTGAGACTAGCCTCCAACTTCTAATACGATTCCATTTATAGTTCAAGAAGAACAAAAGAAAGCGACAACAGAGAAAAACTTGCCTCTACCCCTAGAATAGGCTCGGCCGCTCCCTCTGGGAGTCACTTATGGAGATAACCCCTGCCCTAGCCTCAACTCAAAGTGTAGCCAAAGCCATCTCCCTTCCATACAGTCCGGGTTCCACAGCCACATTTCCCAAGAAGATCATCTCAGACCATAATCTTCATTCCTAGTAGATCCACTCTTGGCCAGGGTGATGGACAGAGGCTATACCATTCCCACCTAAAGCAAAGGCTACCCTCTCCCACAAGAATGTGGTCCCACTCTTTGGTCCCAGCATGAAATTAATATAAAAGAACAATAATCCAGAATCGGAGCATTTCTCAAAGTCTGGATTACTAGATCTCCAGTAGATCATCAAAAACTCCATCCTCTACTTCAAACCAGTCTGATCCTCCCAGGATGAAATGGAAGATCTCACTTGCTTATCCTTCTGGAAATCACTTCCCCTGAAGGCCGTAGTTCAAATTGCAATCTCCAGGTCACCTGAACACGCAACCATATCTAAGGCACTGTGCCCTCTAAATCACCCAGAAAACAGAAGCATGAGGAGCTCTGGCTCATACATGGGCCACAAATGTACATGATAATACAGGGCATTCAGCTTCTCAGCCAAGAGTATCTCCATGATTTTACAAGCCCCCCAAATAAGAGGTGGTCTCGCTTTACATTTGGGTAACATAGAGAAAATTCGGTGATTCTCCTAGAACAAAAAACCAGTCTGACCCAGACAAGTTCAGAAGGCTGACTTTCTTATAAGACAGAAAATCTTTGCAGCTTCTAAATGACAGGAATTTTTTCAGCTTTTACTCATAAATGTTTCAAAATCTTCAGACACAGTTTTAGTTAGGTCATCCTGCTACACTCATATAATTTTTACATGACTATGATCATATTCCAGATAAAATATTGCATTTGACCTTTCTTTATTTAATATGATGCATACATATGTTCATGTCTCATCTATGTTGTTTAGAATTAAAATGGTGATATGAGTGCTGTAATAATAATGATATTAATAGTGAAGAAAGTAGACTCCCTAAGTGGAAAGGATGGAAGTCAGTGTAACCTTAAGCAAACTCTGTTAAGTGTATCATTTATTTTCAGAGCTAGTCTCCTCCCTTCTGAAACCTTCCTATATTCAGGTATCTACATCCCCAGCATTTGGTGCAATGCCTAGAGCTAAACACATACTTGTCAAGTCTTTGTTGGGTAAATGAACAATCGAATAAAGAAGTGAGTACTGTTCCTCTCTGCAATGACCACTCTGACTTGTCTTCTCTGTGGTATCTCATGCCTCAGACCCATTGGAGCACCTCTCGCCAACATAGCCCCATTCTGTGTTCTCGCAATTTCAAGTCATTGCCTAATAAAAGCAAATTTTACAAACTCATTATTTTAGGAAGTACATTGGACCCCTAAGGAAGAGCCCCACTAAATAGGCCAATGCTTTTTGAAGAATCAGAGGGTTACCTGACCTGGGAAATTGTGGCCTGCAACGGGTTTAAGGTCAAAGTTGTTCCAGATCTGTGTTTTGCATTTTCTGTTCTCTATGCTCTTGTTCAATATTCTCCTGGTTTCTCAGGAGACATGCTTTCTCAGCATAATGAAGAGAGGCATGAAAGGCCTCACTGAAAGCCCAAAAACAATCTGCCATATAAACTGTGTATAGAGACATAGACTTTGGAGCCCAAAAGACTTTGGTTCAATTTCTAGAGAACGAGTCTCACTGTCTTCATCTATACAATAGGAATGAATCAGATAATATACGCAAAGTGCTAGTACTGCCTGGCATATATGAAGAACCCAATACATGATAGCTCTCTCTCTCTCTTTTTTTTTTTTAAATAATAATGTAGGCCAAGCAGCAATAAGAGGTGATCATTTACAAGCACTTCAGTGAAACAGTGAAGAAGCTATTTGGGGATAGACATAGCCTTTGCAATAGCTCAAACAATACAGTTTACATCACAATATCAAATACACCATATCCTGCCACCATTCTCTCCTCCTGTGCCCATGACAGACATCATTAATCAAATCCAGACTTGGCCTCAGTCATCTTCTCAGATTGACTCTACTGATCAGTATCGTCACAAGAAAGGAAATCTATTTGCCATTCCATGTTTATCTGTTTCCCTCCTTTGACTGTGCCAATGTTAGCCCAGGGAAGAACACTGTTAACTCAGACAGTTGTATAAAAAAAATTTTTTTAAATAAGGCATTAGGGGCACCTGGGTGACTCAGTGGGTTAAAGCCTCTGCCTTCGGCTCAGGTCATGATCCCAGGGTCCTGGGATCGAGCCCTGCATCAGGCTCTCTACTCTCTTCTCTCTCTGCTTGCCTCTCTGCCTACTTGTGATCCCTGTCTGTCAAATAAATAAATAAAATTTTTAAAAAATAAATAAATAAATAAGGCATTAGGACCAACTACTCGGTTGTAAGCTTCCATTCACCTCAGGTTATAAAGTTACTGAGCGCCAACACAGGGAGCTAACCAACTCTTGTTTTTATCCCCAATGCAGAGCATTAATCCCCCTCGCTGAGGAGGTCTTCAATGAATAGCTGTTGGATTTCACGCTGTTTCAAACCCTGAAGCTGGAGTGTATAAATTCACCCCTGCTCAAACTTAATTCCCTTTGTTTTCCTTTTCCTTCACTGCTTCTCTAAACATTCTCTTTGATTGTCATTAGCTAATTTCCCAAATGAAGACTAAGTTTAGGAACTGGGTATGTTTTCAGGCTGGACAATGCCTGTTTGAAGAGCAACCTGACATTTTATTAGACCATTCTTTGTCCCAAGATGCAGAGCAAGTAAAATAATACACCAATTCATTCTTTAATAATAACAACAGTGAAAGGGCTTAAATTACAGAAGAATAAGTGTTTTAGGGGAATTTTTTTATTGATATAACTCTTTTGAGGTCACAACTCAAGGTCTTTTCTTCAGGTTATAAAGGAACCATTTAGCTGAGCTTGTGTTTTCTTTGTCAATTTCATGCCAAATAAATACATGGTCCTAAGGCAAGGTGGCAAGGGACAAGATGATAAACACAGCTTCCAGAATTCTCCTTAAGAACTTCCATCTTACCTCTGCATCCTGGCATGCCAAGGCATGTGCTGGTACATCACAGCTGTGTTTATACAAGAAAAGTGAACTGGAGACTTACGTATCCAAGCAGTGAAACTGTTCCAATCTGGCTAATTGGGGCTCCTAACTTATCTTTCCTCACTAATATTTATTTTGGGGGAGGCTGAACAGTTTTGAAAATGGCTGTAATTATATTATCCCCATAAACACAGCCTCAGTGACCTGTTTTGACCATGCCTCAAGACTAATCATTTATTTTCTTTCTTCTCACCTCTGTTTCTTTCATTGGGTAAGAAAATATAAACCGGTTTCGGATTCCCATAGTGATAGATAATTTGCATCCTTTTTCCTCGAATATTTGCATATTTCTGAGCAGCAGGTAACAGACATCTGGGCAGAGTTCAGGGCTTGGGACAGTGTTTCTTACTTGGAGTTTTGCGTATTCTTTTCTTGCAGCAAAAGGGAAAAAAAATTAAAATGCTTAAACACTTCTAGACAATGTTTCAGCCTATCTACTGCATCCTGCCATCACTTGTAAGTGAACCTTAAGCAACACGCATTCTGAATATAAAATTGCGGGGGAACCATGCTGGCTTTGATGAATGCAGTCCTGTGCTTTAGCAACCCCATATAACAGGCCAACAAATTATGTTCCATCTCCCCCTCTGTGCCTTGCACAGTCCCAGGAGGATTGCACCGTCGTCAGCTGAAAATCCCCAGAGTAGCTAGCTGGGAAGCGGGGGGAATGGCATAGCAAGGAATAGCAAGAATATTGATTGTAGGCCCACCTCTCTAATTAAGGAAACACGGGGGTTGTGATTCTGAGGAGCTTACAGCACCAATTTCCCAAATCAACCTGATGTACTTGCTTTTCTATCTGACATCCCCTGAGGGTCTACCAAAGGCTTTGTATTCAGTGCAAGAGAAAGAAGCACAGCAACAGCAGCAAGAGGTCCGTTTTCCATTTTGACTTCTGAGTATGGATGTTACATACCAAGACCCAATGTTTTGAATTGTTTTTCCCAAGGCCCAGGCAGGACAAGCTTGAGTGAAGGGGCAGCAACCAGTTCTGCCCACAGTGGGTCTCTACATGGCCCATGTGGCCCACCATAGGAAGACCACCATCTTCTGGCCTGTAATAAAAATGTGATGACTACAAGCTAAGACATAGGATGAACAATATGGCATAGAGGTTACCAGTACAGTCTCTGGAGTCCAAGAGTGTCATGTTGCAGTGCCAGCTGTTCCACTTACTAGCAAATTTCTTAAATTCTCTGCTCTCCACTGGACTCAGATATTAAATCAGGATAGTAATAGTATCTGCTTAAAATTGGGTTCCTGAGAATTTAATCATATAATTCATGTAAAATGCTTATACTATCATCTAGTAAATAGTAAGTGCTCAAAAATGCTAGCTGATAACTAACTCATCATTGAGTTTATTGGGCAAGAGGATAAAAGTTCTCTGCTGAGATCAATCATGACTTAGTCTTGCTAAACTAGAGAATTAAATTGCCAAAGAGTGTCAGAAATAAGGTTCATTTGGCTTGCAGTTATATAATATTATGGCCGAGGGATCTTGAAATACCCCAGTCCTACCCCAAACTGCAGCCATCCCAAGTGTCTCACTCAGGAGATTGATACGTTCGAGGAATAATGGCAGATAGAAATCAAAGTAATACTATCACTAGAGACCTGGGCTCCAAATTTCAGTGCAGAGAATCTGTGGTCTGGACTGGACCATGTGGAACACTGCTTTTGTCAAGTTAGATGGTCAATCTATAATACATGCCACCTCCAAAATGAATAAACCCAGACATACACAGACTACAAAAAAGAGCAGGTTTGCTCCCAATGCCCCACTTCAAGCTGGCCTTGGCTGTGGCCAGTGAAGTAGCTTGCACACTTAGCTGCCACACAGGAGAAGAAACTGCAGAGAAATGACTCAACTGTTTCTGAGGCGAATACCCTGGCCGTGCCAGTACATTGGCTGCATGGAAGGCAGAAGCTAAAAAGAAGAAAAGCCAGAGGAGAAAGACAAAGAGACCCAGAGATGAGGGGCAGGTACAGACACCATTTGAAAGCAGACTTTTGTCTGCAGTGAAGAGAATTACCCAGAAATATATATAGAGAAAGAATCCTCCACTGGTGAGTGACCTTGGCCTACATCACTACGTACACAATGACTCAACTCTACATTAACACTCTTGGTCCAGTCATTATGCTTGATTTCCACCAAGCCACTTTGGAGGGAAGAGAAAAAAAAAAAAACCTGGCCTGAATATGCTGAACAAAGTCAGGGGACCTAGTGAAGAGTCCCCTGGGATAGAAGCCAAAAACTCAATGGCATTCCACTTGCTTTGGTAAACATTTGCTTATTACTATGTCAGCTTCTTCAAGTCAGGGCCATTTCTACCATTTCTATAGAGCGGAATTGTAGACTTTTAGACTATTTTTGCTATTTTATCAAGCCACATACACTATATCAGGGTTTCTCACATTGGCACTATTGATATTTTGAGCTAAATAATTCTTTGTCCGGTGGGCTGTCTCGTCCACTGTAGGATGTTCAGCAGCATCTCGGGACTCTCCCCACTGCATATCAGTAGCACAACTCCCCCACCCGAGTTGTGACAACCAAGGTTATCTCCAGACATTGTCAAATGTTTCCTCAAAGGCAAAATCAACACCCAGTTGGGAATTATTCACTAGGTTATGCCATTTTAACAAACAGTTGCCACTTCACAACCAGTGACCTTTATTTCTTGCCCATACTACTTGTCCATTGTAGATAGGATGGGAACTCTGTTTCTGTATCAGGCTAATGGAGCAGCCACCATCTGGAGCATTGCTATTCATTCAGCAGAGCAGAGGGAAAGACAGAGTTCTTTGTAAATCTTGCACTAACAAACAAGTTTTCCACCTAGAAGTGACACATCCTCCTTCCACTCACATTTCATCAGCCAAAACAAATCACATGGCCACACATAACGCCAACGCCAGGGAAAATGCCATCCCATTAGCCTAGGATTGGAAATACTTGGTGAACAGCACTAGTGACAATCATGGCTAGCATGGGAAGAAGTTCAAAGCTCTCTCCTACATTAATTTCTTTATTATCTTTACTAGTTCCTTGCTTCTATATTCTTTCTCATTTTTTTCTAATTTAAATTAGATGTTTACTTACTAATTTTTAGCCTTTCTTCTTTTCTATTCTAACCAAATACAGCTTTGAGTTGCTTCTAGCACCATCTTTCTTATATCCCACAAATTTTAATATGAAATATTTTAAAAAGATTTTGTTTATTTATTTGACAGACAGAAAACACAAGTAGGCAGAGAGGCAGGCAGAGAGAGAGGGGGAAACAGGCTCCCCGCTGAGCAGAGAGCCCAATTCGGGGCTTGACCCCAGGACCCTGAGATCATGACCTGAGCTAAAGGCAGAGGCTTAACCCACTGAACCACCCATGTGGCCCTGTAATGCTTGTCCTGTTGTTCAGATCCAAGAACTTTCTAATTTTCATTATAATTTACACATTATAATTTAACTTTTGACACAAGTTATTTAGAATTATGTTTTTCTCATCACTTCTCGGCCTTTTGGCTAAGATCAAGTGTAGAATTATGTTTTTCTTAGTTTCTATATATAAAATACTTTGAGGGACAATTCATTCTTTTAATGTCTTATCTATGGTAAGAAAATAGGGTCTGTGTGAATCAGTATCCACATGATACTGATTTTTTTCTTTTTTTAATGTTGATTTTTTTTTAAAAGATTTTTATTTATTTATTTGACAGAGAGAGATCACAAGTAGGCAGAGAGGCAGGCAGAGAGAGAGGAAGGGAAGCAGGCTCCCTGCTGATCAGAGAGCCCGATGCGGGGCTCGATCCCAGGACCCCAGGATCATGACCTGAGCCAAAGGCAGAGGCTTAACCCACTGAGCCACCCAGGAGCCCCTAATGTTGATTTTTTAAAAATTTGTTGGGATTTGGTTTATGGCCTAGTAAAGAGTCAATTTCTATAAATGTTATATGTATCTTTGAAAATGAGTTATAGAACTACATGTGACATATAAATTAATGTTGTTAATTTTACTATTCAAATGTTCTCTATTCTTACCAAGATTTTATCTGCCTGATCTGTCAGTTTTTGAAAAAAGTTATGTTTAAGTTCCCACTAAGATGTTGTCAGTTTCTCTTTGTAATTCTTTCAGTTTTTAGTTTATATAATTTGAAACTATATTATTAGGTACACATAAACTTAAAAACATTATCTTTCCCTGATGAGTTGAAACATTTTCATTTAAATGGTAGCACTCTTTATCCTCAGTAATGTTTCTGCCTTAACACACATATATATATAAAATAAAATGATAGAAAAAGGCATACCAGGCAGCCAAAAGAAAGATTATATAGCTGTGTTAATATATATTGACTTAATATACATTAATAATTATATATATATATAATGTGCTAATATATAATATAATGTGTTAATATTATATGTATTTCTTTTTTTCCCCCCAACCATTCTTGAAAGATTTAATTGGATATATAATTCTAGGTTGACAGATTTCTGCTTTCAGTCTTTGAAGATATTCTGGACTCCATTGTATCTACTGAAATTCAGTGCTTGTTGTTTAATTATTTTTCATTTGTAGAAATTAAGACTAAGTATATAGATGATCTGGAGGTCTTTTTCTGTTTGCTTTTAAGATTTCTTTGTTTTACTATTATGTGTTTGGCTACAGATTTATTTTTATTTATCCTGCTCACTATTCTTTCTTAATCCGAAAGTTTTATTAACTCCAGGAAAATCATTAGTCATTATCCCCTCAAATATTATCCCCATTCTTATTCTCTTCTTCTGGAACTGTTTACACATAATTTAGATTCTCTTAAATCTATGACTCTTTCTCTTAACATTTTCCTCTTTCTCTGTGTTGCATTCTGTGTAATTTCTTCAGTTTTATCTTCTAATCCACTAATTTGCTTTTTAATTATGTCTAATCTGCAATTTGATTCACCTAGTAACTTTTTTATTTCAATAATTCTACTTTTTAAGTTTTTAAGTTTTGTTTGCTTTCTTTTACAAATTCCCCAAGAGTCTTATAGTCTCAATTTATTACCCTCAACATAATTCTCTCTCATGGAAAAGTAGTATAAAAACCAGATATATGTTAAATAGCTCATAATAACAACAGCAATCAAGACTGATGATTCTTATACAAATACCTGTGAGGCAAATCTTCCCCATCCCAAGTTCAAACTTAGGGAATGAAAGAGGTTTTCTGTATTTCACTGGATAATTATAGTTATGAAGACACATTCTCCTTTGGCCCTAAGTGTTTGAAAGCTTAGAACCTATATTTATCTCCAAGTGCAATGGTTTTCCTCAGCCTAGACTTTTTGATTCAACCATTCCTCTTTCCACCTTACCTTAAAAAACTAAAACAGACAAATAAAATTTGTACCCATGAACCCACTTCTATTATATCTGTATTTTCTATTATAAGACTACTCAGATCTTTGGAAAGTATATGAGGCAAAAATAACCATCATCACAAATGTCCCTAAGCCTCATTTTGCACTAGATGATTTATTTATGGATTTAAAATATCTAATAGTTTGGTGCAAAGAAAAATGAAACTTCTAGCAAAGCACAGTTGAAAACTTATGGTAAGTCCTCTAAACGAAGACTTTCAACCCAAACTATGAAGAACATCTTAGTATAACAATGTATCTTAAGTTTATTTGGGAGAATTATTAAAATAACCCAGCCTCAAGCACTCTGCAACTTCCATCAAGAGATGGAGTCTTTCTCTCCACCCCTAGAATCTGCACTGGTTTTGTGACTTGTTCTTATCAGTAGAATGCAGCAGAAGTAACAGATCAGTTCTAAGTATAGGCCTTAAGAGGATTCTCATCTGTCTTCACCTTTTTAGGATAATCCCATCACTATGTGAATAAGCCCAAACCAGCCTCCTTGGGGATGAGAGACCACATGGAGGCCCATACCACAGCCAATACCAACCCCTGGATATGCAAATGAAATGAGGTCATGCTGGATCACTAGCTCACCCTAAGCCAGTAGCTGATATGTGACCACAAGATGAGTCCAGTTAAGGCTGGCAAAAAAACCCAGTCAAAACTGCTAAACCACAGAATTATAAACTAATAAATACTTGTTGTTTTAAACCACTGAGTTTTGGGTGGTTTGTTACACAGCAATAGCTAACTGATACTGTTATTATAGTCACTATTGTTTCATTTGATGTTCTTCACAATCCTGTGAAATATGCAAGATAGATAATAATCCCATTAATGAAATAAGAAAATAGACTATATTACTACTCTGAGTGGTACTGTATTACTACTCTGAGTGTATTACCACTCAAAGTGGACTCTCAAATAGAATGTGTGGAAAATGACTCAAACAGATATGGAAATAGTACAGCTTGTTTTTAATCCTTATTTTCATTTTAAAAAAAGGAAACAAATGTAACTTTACTAATATCAATATATAGCAAGGGAGAATATGTATATAATTTATCACAACTGTGCATACATTAGAGATGCATGCTCAAAGATGTTTTATTGATAGTGATGTGACATGATAAAGTTTGTAAACAACCACCTTAAGCAAAATGGTAGAAGAGAACAGTTTAGAATACAGGTCTGTGAACTCTACTATACCTACCTGGACTGTAGGACCTCCAAACCCAAAGAGCAGGAAGAACTAAATAGAATTTAAAAATGAATAGAAGATTTGCTATAGCAAATAAAAGAAGTTCCAATGACTAATTGCTTTCCTTTGAGGAATTAGGCATGATAGTTAAAAATTCAAATTATATAGTTTTCCAAAGCATAAATAAAATATCTCAGTGTGGAAAGAATGCATTTTTTAAAAGCAGAATAGATTAATTTAAATTATACCCTGGTGGGCATTTCATAATTAGGTTTATATATGATTGCATCTGGAAAACATCATTCTTCTCAATAGGAAAATTATGCAATATGTATTGTATTGTGGGAGAATCACATGAAATTATTTTGTTGCTCCCATCAGCATGAAGGTCCCAACTTGCTTCAAGAATAATTATGATACTATCCTATCATATATGTTATATGGAATAAAAAATATAATTGGCCCCCAAATTCCATATCCAGCAGATAGGAACAAAATTGTTTTGTGGAATTCAATTGATAATTCATTGAACTTCAACCACATTCTCTAAACAATGTCAATAGGGGAAAGACATTGGAATCTAGTTATGTGATCAGCTAGCCAAGCATTTTTATGTCTGGGTTTATCAGGAAGTATGAGGATCAACTGATATAATACATATGAAACTCAGAATAATGGCACATAAAAAGTGCTCAGCGAAGGTTACAAATTACAAAGACAGGAATAGTAATAAAGATGTAATCTTTGAGGAACCTTTGGATTGGCCCATCTCCTTTGTCTTCACACACAAACCTGGAGGTAGGAGCTGTTGTCAGCCTGGTGCCTTAGAACTTAGATTGCTTAGTCATCTAAGCAATCTTCCCAGAATCCCTAATTTTACAGATGAGGAAGCAAGCTCATAGAAATTAAATGACTTGACCAGGAAAACTCATATCAGAGTCTAAAGGTCTCCTAAGCATTTGCTCTTTCTATATATCAGGCGACCTATAGCCATCATTCTAGGACAGATGCAATTTTATCTTAAAGCTAACATGAATCTCAGAAGTAACCCATAGACCCTTTGGAGTCCTCTCCCTTCATCCAGCTTCCTGGATGAGGGACTTGCCAGTTTATAACCAATGTGCCATGATCCCAAAGCCCTGATATGACATGACTCCCTTATTCACATACACATAAACACACCTAAGTGGCTTTACAAAAGACCCCATTAAAGCTTCACCAGGCAACACCTACACCTATAATAAGTGTAACAAATACACCATCCATTCATACACACTGTGAGGCCAGGCAAAATAAACCATCTTTCAGAGTTGAGCTCACTTTGGGCTTTCCTTTAGTACTGTAGCTCTCAACTGGGGGTGATTTTTTCCCAAGGGGACACTTGACAATATCTAGAGACAAATGAGGAGGAGGAAATATGTTAATGGCTTCTAGTAAATAGAGGCTAGGGTGCTACTAACATCCTACAAAGCACAGGACAGCACTTTACAACAAAAACTCATCGAACCCCAAAGCCAGCTGCTGTCACAGTTAGGAAACCCTGCTTTAGTAACTACAAAACCAACATACCCTTCTATAAGAGTATAGACACTTTAGGCAACTTGCTTTAACAGTCATGGCCTCTTTTTAACTTGTCAGTAAAATGGGGGTAATAATAATAGTTATCTTACAAAATCCTTATGAGGATTGAACGAGAAAGTCTACGTTAAAGCCCCGGTATGGTATCTTTCTTGCAATAAACAGTTGACTCATTCATTCAGTAAATATATATTGAGTCACAAGATGCAGTGGACATAGGGGTAAGTGAAAACACTTATGATTTCTGTGTTCAGGGAACCACCATTTGGGGGGGCAGACATTAATCAAAGAGTCACACAAACAATAAAATTAATTGTCATTATTGTTGTTGTTATTAATAAGAGAATCTCCTCCCTTTTTGCGGACGTCCCCATGCTTCTACTCCTACATCTTTCCTGTGATTTTTTTTTTTTTTATATATAATCCAAGAAGGACTAATAGGTGAGTAGGCTAAAAGTCTTCCATTCCCACAATGGGATGGAAGAGCAGAAAAGCTCTTTGCTCATCTGTCAGCTTTTCGACCTCTGAGAGAAGCTGCCCCCAACTTCTAATTGCCTGCTCCAAACTCCACTGTGTCTGGGGAAGGGGCACGTGATCCACAGGCAGCCCTGCCACCGTGCTGCGTTGCTATAGTAAGGATGCCCTTTATTGATCAGACTTGCCTGGAGTCATGTAACTCCCCAGACTGCTGCTGGGCTCCCCAAGGGGCAGTTGGCAGGCAACAGTGTCTCTCTGGACCAAGGCTGATCCCCAGCCCTGCCCTCTCTCCCACCCTGGACACATGAAGGCTGCCCACAAAACACCTAATGCTTCTTTGTAGTGTCTTGTCATTCACACACTAATTTGAAGTCACAGATCAAAACTGGATAGAGACACCAGGGAAAAGAGATTTGAAGATTCCCTGCCTTCCCTAAAGCGACACTGCAGTCCTGCATCAGCAGTCAACAAACCCTATTGTTTTCCCCAGAGAATCTCTCTCCTACCCTTTAATTTCACCACTTTCTGGAGTCTCTCCATCTTGCCAACATTTTTATTACAGGAAATTTGACACCGTATCTTAGAAGAAGTGCAATATGTCTGCTACCGATTAGAAAGTCGATGCCCTGAGAGGTTAACGGACTTGCTCAAAGGTCACAATCTGGTTAGTAGCTACACAACCCAGAGACATAGCCAGTTTCTCTAGTACCCTCAGAGAATGAGGCAGCCAGAAGGTGTTTCCGCATAGACTTTTTTTATTTCCCTAGATTTTTAAAAGGCAAGATTAATAGTTTCTCCCTGTAAATGTTTGCATAGAAATATAGGTAAGAGGTCATTATTTCTAAAAAATAAGGCATTTAAGTTTTCTTGCTTTCTCAGGGACTCCAGATGTCATTGAATATCTGCATTTATCTATTGAAACCCCATCCCCCTACACACACACACCCACATGCGTTGGTGGTCTGAGTTCACTGTGGGTACTTGTTGGTGAGTGTGAGGCAGAGGGATCACATAATTAAGTAAAAATCTTATAGCAAGTCAGCAGCACAGCCTGAATTTTGGGCTTTAGTTAATGCAAAATTCTTTCAGCCAAAAAAGAAAAGATATACAGAAAGGATTCTGCAGTGTTCTATCCCATACCCATGGCAGGCATCGTTAATTGATCACAGCAACTTTTCCTTACAGGCATAGATTCAGTCTCAGAATCCTTCTTAAGACTACGGCCCAAACAGCTGTTACCCATCAACCAGTTCCACATAATATGAGATGACACAGGAAAGCCTCTTCAAGCAGAGTCCATTTCACATGAGACTTGAAGATGAAATGAAGACAGATTTGAGAAGTCAGAGGAAGAGCATTCTAGGCACAGGGAACAACACATGAAAAAGTGACAAATGTGAAATGATACTGACATATCCAAGGAACTGAAAGAAGGAATTCTGGTTGTACTGCAATGAGCAAGGAAGAGCTAAAGGCAGGGGATTATCCCCAACCATTCAATCACCTCCTATTACCTTAGAGTGAATTAATCTACTATATTCATAGGTAGAGCATAATCAAAAGATGATGAAAAGTACAAGAAATTTCCCCAAGGAATACAGTTTGAAGAGAAGATCTGGACACTGGGGCATCTGGGTGACTCAGTTAAGTGTCTGCCTTCAGCTCAGGTCATGAGCCAGGGGCCTGGGATCAAAACCCACATCGTGCTCCCTGCTCAGCGGGAAGTCTGCTTCTCCCTCTCCCTCTGCCCCTCTGCCTGCTTGTGCTCTCTCTCTCAAATAAATAAGTAAAACCTTTAAAAAAAAATCTAGATAATAAAAAAGAAGATAGTAGTACTGAGTATTTTGCCAGAAAGAAAGAATCACTGTCAGCTAGGTACGCATGTTTACAATCAACTATTACCAGTCAGGATTCAATCAGAGAACCAGAACCAGGAGAAAGGACATGTATGTGTGTAGATATGTATATGCACATATTATAGGATGTAGTGCAGGAATTTAACTCTACACAATTATGGCAGCTTGTTAGATAGACTTTATAAAGCTGCGATCTTTCCTTCCCTGCTGAATCATGGAACCAAGGAAGGGAAGATCGGCTTAAAGTGAACAAAGACAAGCTGGAAGCCACTATATGAGCTGGAGCCCACAAGAAAGTCCTGGAGCCATGTAAGTTCTCATTGCCTCTGAACCTAGATGGTGTGGATTTCCTGCAGAAGCCTAGGTCTTTCATCATGAATCTAAACACACACATTGCCCAAGAGTTAGAAAATCTGAAGGAGGGTCCCCAAGAAGAAGGAATAGTTGGAAGTCCTGCCTGACTGCTTCCTCATGCAACGGCGGTAATCCTTCAGATAAGGAACAATGTGTGAGCTACAGAATGACGACAGCTTCATCTCCAACTTCCAAATCTCACGTAAGGAAGTTCTCTTTGACCCACCGTAACTGGACACATACCAAGATGACCTGGGGACATAAGGTCCAGCCTAGCAAGTTATTATATTTCCAAGCCATCCATCAACTGAAAGATGGACTAGTAATGCCAGTTCTTGCCTACTCATGGGCACCCCCAACTACTCTTCTTCCCTCTATAATCCCACACAGCCATGGTCATCTCTAGATACAGATGACTGGATTAAGAATGACACTTGATGCAAGGAATATCAACCAGTGGCTCACTGAACCATTAGTTATTCTCTCTCTGTCTCTCTCATTTGAACCAAGAAGCATAGAGAAACTCCATTGATTAGATGTCTGAGGGGACTTTTAGAGACTAAGCACAGTAGAGACTTAGTAGAAGTTGATAGGTCCATTCAGACCCTGTGCAAGCAGGGAGAACTGGAGCGATTCGGGGATGCTTGAAAAATCCAAACCACTCGGTTCCTGGCTTTCTCTGAGGGACCCAACTGAACTTTGCTTTCTATGTAAACAAGTGATGGCCATCAGCAATAAAAAAAAACTTCACTTTCACCTTTACTTTTGCCAGTGGGGCTGTTTCTGGGTTTTGCAGACAATCTGTCCCCAAGTCAGACAGTGGAAGTTGAAGTCAATCTGTACCTGCTTCCCAATCCTCCCTAGTTACCATAGTCAGTGACCCAGACAGCACAAGTTAGAAGTGCTTCAGTTCACACTCAGAAAGATGTGCCACGAAGTCATAGCAACTAGGAGGAAATGGTGCGGGGGGGGGGGGGGGGGAGTGAGAGCCGAAGGAGTCATTTCCCTCCCCTGCTGAGCGCCGGGCACATCACGTCATGTCAGCAGAGGCTTCATGCTGTAGTGAGAGGGGGGCAATTTCAACTCACTGCTACTCCTGAAATGCGCACTTGAGAGATGGCGCTCTTCCCAGAGCTGTCAATCTTTTAGCATTCACGATCCTGAAAATCGATTTAATAGAACATTTTAAAGTAACTTTTTTGAAACTTTATGCCAAAAAGAAAGAAGAAGAAAGCAAGGTGCTAATTGCACTTTAGAGCTTCAGGTGATTTTCAGTCCAGGCAGGATCTCAAAGTATTTGATGAACTCTAATCTCACATAACCTTGCTTCACCCCTTAGTGGGAACAGATCAGTATTGTTGAGTTCATTTTACAATATGGAGAAACTGAGGCCCTACTCAAAAAAGATGAGAATGTCACTGCTTCCACTTTTTGACTTCAAGAGGAATTAAAGGAAAATGTGGCTTGTCTGGATCACTGGTCTCAGACTGAGATACCACGTCACGCACATTTCAGTTGCAAATGCTCCACTCAAGATGTCAGTGTCAAAAAAAAAAAAAAAAAGATGTCAGTGTCACTGGTCAGTATGTCTTTGCCACAGGCTTGGAAACACGCAGGCAGCTGATAGCTCACATCCCTACAATTCTACAAAGAGAAATGGAAAGAAAGTGCATTTATCATCCAAGTTACTTTTTGCTAAAAATCTCAAGGAAGAATTCTGACTGGGTGGTTTGGGTATGCATACCTACACCTGGACCAATTGTTGAGGTCAGAAAATGGATGGCCAGGCCTAGATCGCATGGGTCACTCCCCATGATTGTGATTGGCCAGGCCTAGATCACATGGGTCACCCCCCATGGCCGATGGGAGCATGGACTACTACCCAAAAAAGAGGATTAGCCAAGATACACCCCGGCAGAGGAATTGTGGCCTGAGCAGCCATCCCAAATTGTGTCTTCAATCAATCTTCTACCTCAGCAAAAAGAGGCCGCCAAAAACACACATCTTTCCCCCTCCGTATCTTAAGCCCTCTAAGATAAAGATGACTTGCCACTAAGTCCTTGTGTGTGCACACACTTGATTCCTTAGGGTAAAATCACAGCAGTGGCACAACTGGGTCAAATGGTCCATTTTTTGAAGGTTTGATCCTCCTTACTGATCTGCTTTTCCGAAAGGGGGTATGACTTTACATCCCCACCAGTATGTGAATGTATTATCATTATTCTTTTTATCTGCTTCCTAAAGAAAATGCAAAATGGCCAAAAGGAACAAGTGAAACAAAAGAGAAGGAAAGGATCCAAATAAATTACCATTTAGACAACCAAGATCTGAACAACTGAGAAATGTTTGCCCTGACAAGGTATGAATGAAATCAGGCAAAAGACAGATGATGCTGGATCCTATCTATGAGCAAGGGCCGTGACCTTTCAGAATCAGGCAGCAATGTGAACGAGAAGTGTCCTCATGTCAGGCAGCTGAGCATTTAGAAGTAGCCGGCCATGCATAGCTTACGTACCCAGCCTCCTCTGACAAGAAAGTCAGATGAACTCCCGGCAGCATGTAGACGGGATTACATTTCTCAAGGATAACAGCCCATCGAAGCCAGAGCAACATACCTGTCAAAGGCACACTCAGCCCCATATCTGCCCCAATGAACTGTGGGCTAATTGCCATTGCCAAAAATAATCTCCACAGATTATAGCAAGCATCATAAATAACAAGGGGCTCTGTGACGGTGCATTATGACAAGGTCTCAATCGCTCTTATCTTTTACTAGACTGGAGCTTGTGCATTTGTGTTACTAATGAATCTTTTTCATTTGTGCAAGTGATGTTTCCATTGACAATGACATGAACATAAAGTGGAGGTTAATTTACTCCATTGCGAGAGGTTCATTATTTAACCTGACGTTGAGGACAAAACAATGTAGCTTAATAGATGACAAATAGAAATTAGTTGTGATGAATTTTGCCATTTAATTCTAGCAGGCTCACTGAATGTTTGCCATAAACATGGCAAGAAAGCCAGAATTAACTTCTCTGTGGGTGGGGTTTGCTCACTCTGCTATTTCCAGGGTATCATCCAAGGATCAAAAAACTTCCATTGGGAGGTTCCACTGGAAACCAGCAATATCCAGTTATATAAAAGACTTTAGGGGCTAATGGTAATACACGGTCATTGGGTCAAGTTTTATTGGATTGTTTTCCTTTAACACCAGATAAACAATTGACTTACAATGCTAGACACTAAAGTTATATTGAATTTTGATAGCTGTTAGCACTGGCATCTAAAACCCTATGCTTGTGGGCGCCTGGGTGGCTCAGTGGGTTAAGCCGCTGCCTTCAGCTCAGGTCATGATCTCAGGGTCCTGGGATCGAGTCCCGCATCGGGCTCTCTGCTCGGCAGGGAGCCTGCTTCCCTTCCTCTTTCCTGCCTCTCTGCCTACTTGTGATCTCTCTCTGTCAAATAAATAAATAAAAAATCTTTAAAAAAAATAAAAAATAAAACCCTATGCTTGTGCCTTTTTGTTCTTCTACATGAAGGTAGCTGACCAGGAACAGGAATGAGCTATAAATCTACAATCAAACAGAGCTTGTGTTTGAATTCCAGGCCAACCAGTCACCAATTAGATGTGTTTAGATTAGTTATTCAACTTCTCCTACCCTCGGTTTTCTCAATCACAGAATGGGAATGATAATAGAACTTCCCTCGTCCTGTAGCTCAGATGGGATTCTGAGGAGGAAGAGGTATATTCAACTTGGAATTTTTATGGAGTCAGTGTTCTTGAATAATGGTTGGAAATTCAGTCATTGATTTTGATTTTTCCCTCTCTGTCAAGACATACTATCTGTAAGAAACTCAGGATATGTCATTTACACCATCACATGATCAGTGTGTGCCTCACCCCAATGGGGTCGGCAATTTGTCTTGTTTTTTTGCTGTAGAGAGAAAGACTGTCCCCAAGTTAAAAAATTTTAGGTTCAGATGATTGGGTAAGGAAGGAAAGAAAGGATAAAGCCATTTTAGGCAAAAAGGACTGCCTACGCAAACCTCTGTGTTAGTAAGAAGTATGGGAAATAAAGAAATCCAGTGTGGTCAGAGTGTAGAAAACCAGAAGGTCATGTAGGAGAAATAGGCAGGGCCAAGATTTTGCAGACTTTTGAAGGCCAAGGTGAAGGGTTCTTGTCTTTATCCAAAGAGCAATACCTGGAAGGCCAATGTCCTAACCAGAGTCATAATATGTTTAGATTTCACTTTAAATAGAGAACTCTGGGACTAGTATGGAAAATAGCTTTGGGTGCCGGCCAGGGTAGATGCATTCAGGCCAGGCTGGAAGCTACTGCAGTGGCCCAGACAAAGATGGCAATAACTTTGGATGAAGCATTGGTAGATAAAGACAAGTAGAAAGATTTCATAAGTATGTTGGAGGTAAAATTAACTAGACCTGGCAGTGGACTGGATGTGGAGAGATAAAGAAGGGACTATCAATGATGATTTGCATGAGTCACTGAGCTCAGCACCCTTGTTTAGAAATAAAAGAGTAAGTCTCAAGGAAAGTGAATTAATTTTCCAGAAACCAACATATCTATTAGTGACTGAGTTTATAACACGTGCTTATGTGTGTGTAGTATCTATATGCATGATTTGTGTATGTAAGTGAGAAAAAGTATTTGTGTGTATACTGTGTATACACACATATCCGGGATATATTATTTAGATAAGCTAGAAATTTGAGGACTATTTTATCTCTAAATAAAAGTTGGAAATCCTATGCCCATCTCCCATCTCCATTAACTGCATCCCTGTGACATAGTATCCCTGTTCTGTGCTTATTTTTCTAAACTGCAGAGTGTATATACAGCCCTCTACATACTTTCTTTTATCTATCCAGTGTGTGGTCACCTCATTTTTATTGTTATTCTGGCTTCTATTCAATTTATTAGTTTGTGGTCTATGAAAGCATATTTTAATAATTTTGAAGGAATCTTTTCATCATAGAACCTTGTCTTAAGAAGGCCTGAAATAATCAGTATTTCAGATTTTTACTACGCTCCAGCCCCTTCCCCCACCATGCACACATACTCATATATGTTTTGCTATTTTAAAGAAAGAGATTTAACAGCCATAAGGCACTTTTAAAAATAACATTCACATCTGGGCTGACCACCTGTATGCCAAAATTTAGCTTGATGTTAATTAAAACAGGCATGTTATAAACCTCAGGAAATGGCAGCTGACCCCTAACTATGAATGTAATGCTATAATAATACATAGTAAAAATAAGACATTTTGAGGCTGTTGCCCAAACCACTCATGCATTAAAATTCTCACCACTGTATACCCTGCGAGAGGACGGGTAAATCAACTGCAGAAATGGTCCAACCAAAAAATAATAATGATAACAATTCAAGGGGTAAGAGCCATTCATTCATTCAACAGATGGCTGTGCTGGACAGACATTGGCATTCTGCCTCATGAGGAAGATTCTGTGTGGAGTTTAGAAGACTGATGAGCTCTATCCTGCTGGACATAATAATAATGATATCGATGCCGCTGATAATTACCAAACCTTTTATTCTGCCTCTTGCACTTACATTTAAGCTAGGCACTTAACACAGATGACTTCATTTAATCCTCCTAACTAGCCTACAAGGTAGGTTCTATGATTATTCCCATTTTACAGATGAAGAAACAAAGGCTTATGAGATGTAGTGACCTGGCTGGTGCAGTGGCAGAACTGGCAGTGGAATGCAGGCCCTCTGACCCCATGGCCCATGTGTGTCACAATGGTTCTGCATGGCCACCAAAGCCTGCCCCCCACTCCCGCTTGAACCTTTCCACCTGTAAACTCACCCCATTCTTTTCATCCCCACCCACAAGTGACTCCTACATTATCTACCACCTCCCTTCCTGATGCTTTTTTGTCACTGCACTCCCATGGGACCCCAGAGCCTCTCCCGTATCCTTGTTTCCATCAGCCCCGCTCTTGAAGCACTTCTCTTAATTGCCTCCAACACCCAGGCATTTGACAACCCAGCTTTTGCTCTGCTTTTCATTTGACCCAGCTATTTGCCATTGTCTGCAAATTCGAAAATTGTCGTCTTTCTCCTTGCACCTTAAATTTTTGCTTCATAAAGCAGGGTATTGGAAATTTGCATTTTAGATCTTAGGACATGTATATTTAGAATGTAACCAAGTAGAATAACATATATTTTTACTGCAACTGGATATTAGAATATACAGACACTGGCATTAAAAAAACAAAAAAACCCAGGATTCTCTATTGTACAGACTACACTGTCAGGAGTACACTGGTACAACCATGAAGAGCATTTGAAGTGGTAAGTCTAAGTTCATATCTAAAATTTCCATGTTCACTTCCAAATGTGTACTTTTAGAAGTTGTTTTTTGTTTTTTTTTTAACTTTGCAATTCAATTGTATTGCAGTGGATGGAGCTACAGTAATGGTGGTGCAAGGTACACAAGGGTCCCTGAATCCACTGCATATGCAATATACAACAAGATTTGACCAAACCCTCCCACAGGACCTCTAAGGCTTTAGATGTGCTAGTCTGGACTCCAGCTTGGAATCAGAAAGATCAAGGTTTTGTTCAAACCTCTACACATATTCACTAAGTGACCTTGGACAAGTCATCGAACGTCACTGTGCCTTGGTAAATTCCTTTAAAATGCGAAAGACTAAGTAGAACCCTCCCTGAATAAAATGAAATGAGAGAATACATTTAACATGCCTTATCTAGTTTGTACTCAATGAATAATATCTGCTGTTTGTGCCAATTCTTTTGTAGTTGTTTTTTTACTAGTAGTAGTTGTCCTAGTGTTTGTTGCAACAGCACATCCAAGTTCTGAGCTAGGGAAATTCTGCCTGCTCCTTCCCTCTTCAGACATACCAAACTGCTGTGGTGACTCCCAAACACCATATTGTTTCATCTCTTCTATGTCTTTTTATATGTCCTTCTCCTTTCCTGGAAGTGTCAGTCCCCTGTAAATTGGCCTGGTGAAGTCCAAATCACTGTCTGCATTTATGAAATTCACCCCAACTCCTCAAGAGAGCCTTAAATATTCCTTATCCCATTTTTCTTAGAGAGGTCTCCCTAAACTGAGCTGGTAGAGAACAGGAACTATGTTTTATTTTATTTTTTTTGATGCTATATTCCCAATACCTGGCATTAGTGGCTGGCAGGCTGTAGAGACCTATGTAAGATGCCTTGGCATCAAGAAACAGAAAACCCCACATCAAACTGGCTGAGCATTAAGGAACCGTGCCATCTCATACAACACCATGTACAGAGGCAAGATGGGATCCAGGGCTCATGCAATGATTCAACATCACATCAAGAGCCTGGCTCTTCCCACCTTCCTGCTGCCATCTCAGGGAGGTGGCTTTGCCTTCACGTGGAGTCTTCATGAGCATAAGATGGCTGCCACAGTTCCAGGCCTCTCATCCAGGTACAACAATAACCAAGGAAGAAGGAACCATTTTTCTCCTGTGTCTTTTTTAGAGTGGCCCAGAAGCCCTTAGCATACTTCTGATACTCCATTTCCCAGGATTAGGTTTTATGTTTGTTCTCAAACCATTCACTCGCAGGGGAAATGAGATTACCATG
This sequence comes from Mustela nivalis, assembly GCF_964662115.1. Classification (NCBI taxonomy): domain Eukaryota; kingdom Metazoa; phylum Chordata; class Mammalia; order Carnivora; family Mustelidae; genus Mustela; species Mustela nivalis. The sequence continues at coordinate 132,424,820 of NC_139022.1, forward strand.
ATTACTATAGGCTAGGGATCAGCAAACTTTTTCTGTAAAAAGCCAGACTGTAAATATTTTTAGGCATGGAGAACCATACAGTCTCATTGCAACTATTCAATGTACCCTTACAGGACAAAAGCACCCATATATAATGTGTAAAAAAATAAGTGCTATTATGTTATGTTCCAGTAAAACTATTTATGGATGCTAAAATTCAAATTTTATATAATATTCATGTGTCATGAAATAGTCTTCTTTTGATTGTTTTTCAACTACTGAAAACAATGTTGAAACTATTCTTTGCTTGAAGGCCACACAAAAACAGGCAGCAGGTCAGATTGGCCCAACGTCAATTGTTTGCCAACCCTTGGCTTAGTGTTTGGTGTCAAATGTAAGTTTAAGTGCCATCTACCATAATGTCCAAAGTGCATAATAAATATTTTAAAAATTAAATGAATAAATGATTCAAGAGAACACAGTTCTTGCCTAGGAGAAGTTCATATGATATACATGAATATGATTTCGAATATGATTTCCTAAAAGATATGTCTTAAATAACTGCTTTCCCTAATGATGGTGGAGTTAGCAGGACTAAACAAACAGAAAATTATGGTTTGTGACAGCTTAGATGCTAAATTGTGAAAATGGAAGGTAAATAATTTTTTGTGTTAGGATGTGTGGGAAATACAGATTTGAAAAACCCTTCATGAATCTAAAGTCATAAAAGGTTTGCTTTGATGGTAAGTAGGTGAAAGAGATTACTTAATGGGTGTTTTCTATGTTAACATCTTCTGACTTCACAATTTTCCAAACATAATGTTGCATGTATCCTGATGCAGGCGAAGAGATAATTATAGAGTAACTGCTTGCACTCAGTGTAAATTAATCAAATGTAAATTAAATAAACTGTAAATAGAAGATACTCCTTAGCTGATACGGCAAGTGAATCACCTCCATTATAGACTCATTTTTGCAAAATTACATCTAATCATAGTATTTTAAGATAGTGTTTGGCAAAACATCTCTAAATCTGTCAACAAAAGCAGCGATTACTTCTTTGCGGCTGAATACCTTTGCCAACAAACACCCATCTGTCTGGAAAGATTTATGTATGATTCTGCCTAAAGGCAGGGCTAAAATCTCAATGACCTCTGGAGGTTTCTTTCACCTTTGTGCTCTGAGAGTCAATAAAAATTCATTTTAGAGCAATACTGCAATCCTTAAAAAACTACAAACCCACGATGTAATCAAGTCTGTTCCAAGAATCCCCAAAATAAATATTCTTCTAGGTAATTATATAACTTATTTTGCTTGATCAACATTTTAATCTTGCTTGTCAGTTGCGGCTTTAACAGAGTCTAACTCCTTAATATGACTCATAAGACCCAGCATAGCTGCAGTTGAAGTCAGCACTGTTCTTTATGCTCCACTGGACTGATTTCCTCAGTTCTTCAAGCACATGGCGCTTGCTTCCAGGCCTTGGATCATGCAGGTCCTTCTGCCTGGGCCACTTCTTTCCTCTTCCTATTTCACTCACCCATTGGTGTGGTTTATGTTTCCTCTTCCTTCAGGCCTTGGATTAGCTTGGAGGATCTGGAAGCCTCCTTTTCTCCTCCTACCCCATCATGGGTTAGGTGCACCTTCCATGCATATAGTGCTCTGTACTTGTTGGCTCCTTTCTTCATATTTATAATCCATGTACTTTCCTGTGTATTTGTTAGTCTCTTAAGAGTCAAGGACAAGAGCTGTGACTTATATTAATTACAATAAAAATTACAGTAAAAAGTAGAGGAGGCCAGGTCGTGAAGGGATTTATATGCCTTGCTAAAGAGTTTAGACTTTGCCCTGAAGGGTATAAAAAGAAACCACTGGAGACATTTGCTGTGCTCATCTACGACTTTGGAAGCAATATCAGAGAATGGACTTCAAGAGAGCAAAACGATGGATTGTAAGAGGTCCACACTAGAGGCAGCAAGACCACTTGGGAAGTGGTTTCTGTGAGAGAGGATAGATGTCTGATACAGCCGTGAATACAGTGAATGGAACATAGTGGTCAGTGACATTTAATGGGTAGAAATCTATACAGTTAGTGACTACCTATGTATGAAACTGAAAGACTGGAAGAGAGAGAAATCAAAGTTTGGACAGCTAAGCAAAGGACAGTGCTAGTTAAGTCAGAAGAAATCTAGGAGGAGAAGCAAGTTGAGAATGGGGGAAAAAGAAGATCAATTCCATCATAGACAAGCTGATTTCAAGGAGCCTGCAAAGCATCTAGGAGGAGATGATCAATAGTTGTCTGTATACATATGGATCTGGAAGTGACTAAGTCTAGACCAGAGAAAATATGAGATCCATCTGATTATAAAGAGCATTGAAGCCACAGGTATTTAGATCACTCAAAGAGAATGAATATTAAAAAAATAGAGGAGAGCTTGGCCAGAAGCTTGAACAATACCAACAATTCAAGGGCAGGTAAAAGAGGGGGAGATCATAAGGAAAACTGAGAAGTGGCCAGAGAGGAGGGTAAAATCAAGAGGAAGTATAGTCAAAGGAAAGAGAAAGTTCAAGAATGCAGATATTAGTAATCAGCTATGATTACATAACAATCATAAAATCTCAGTAACAAACTAGAATAAGCATTTATGAACCAGCTCACAGGTCTAAGATTCAGCTACAATGGCTGGGGCTGATCTGCCCTATGTGTCTCTCATTCTTTTGGGACCAGTAAGCTTCCTGGGGTATGTTCTTTTCCTAGTGATGGCAGAAATTCAAGAGGAGCATGTGGAAGCTTACAACACTTTTAGATTCTCGTCTCAGACTGGCACTGTACCACTTTTACCCATATTCCATCAGCCAAAGTAAGTCACAAGGCTGGGCTCCACACTACTGAGTGGAGAAGTGATTAATAGGAATAAGAATTATGACTGTGGCTGAAGCAATTTCATAAGAGGCTTAATAATGCCCTCAAGTAAAAAGTGACATTGCTCACTCAAATGAAAATATTGTTTTATGTGCTTTAAAACATACCTAGAGCCAGCGGCCTGATTGGCCCATCCCTTTGGAGAACTCTAGCATACCAGGGTCAGCCCCTACAAGACATACCCTTATAAGAAGCCAAAGGACTTCCCAGGAGAAAATAATTAAACTAATGTGATTGTGGGGTCAGGATTTGGTATCAGGAAGACTGACTTAAGTAAGCTCATAAGAAGGAAAGTTCATTGTAAGTACATATGTCGAATAGAAATGGGAAGCCATCAAGAATGGAGTCATATCTAGGGGCTGAATACCTTCGCTGGTTTTCACATAGGTCTGATGGTCTCTTTTTCATATTATTTTAGCTACTCTTTGCACTTCTGCATAATTCTCCCCACTTGTCAACTGGATACTCCTTGTACTCATACAGTTTCTATTCCATTCTAAATTCTATTTGCATGTAATTCTGGATGTCTGTGGCTCTAGCTTGGACCATTTTGTGTCCTTGGGCTGTCCAAGTTTCCCAGTTCAAACTCCTAAACGTGAGATATGCATCTCTTCAACTCATTTCTCACACTAACCTGTGTAACTGGCAAATTTATTAATTGGTTATCCTTGAGTCTTATAGCTGTCCCTAATCTAAATATTTGTGACCCACTGGAGGGAGGTACAAAGAATAAGGAAGTTTCCCTCAGGAAGTACTATGGATAGGAAGGTATCTGCTGAACTTTCTAGTATAGGGAGGTTCCAAGAACATTGGAATTAGGATTCAAGAAAGAGCAAGTAAAATGCTTACCCTTCAACTATTGGGAGAATCCCTACACAGAAAGTTCATCCTGAAGGAAGAAGGGTTGGAGATGTGACTAAAATCCACATCACTGATCTATTATAGATATAAAGAGAGATTTTAGCAAGCTATGTAATGGAATGTTTCTTGTTTATCTCTCGGTCCAACTTCACTTTCAGGAGCTTATCTCAAGATTCTTGAGAAGAACCAAAGAAGTACATGGAATATAAAATTATAATTCTGGGAGAGATGTAAGAGAAACTAAAGCCACACTGTTTGAAATCCCTATTCAAGGAATGAGATGGCTGGCAGAAGGTCCTCCTCCCACTTCCCACCTCACCGAAAGGAATGATACAATAGGGCAGGAAGGACCAAAGTCATGGTCGTGTAAGATGACTGGTGAGATACCAAGTCAACCAGGATGGCTATGTTTGTTCTTCCTACATTATCAAAGAGGAAAAACAATCTTAGAATAATGAGCTAAGAGTTCCCTGCTACTTCATGGCATTCTTAAAGGGAATCATTTGAATTCCATTTCACAAGATTTGATTTCCATCCAGGAGCACAAGGAATAGTCATCCATAGTGTCTGATAGTAGGGCTGTCACTGCTCTTTCCACAGAATTTATAGGGAGGTATCCTTAGTTGATCATGGGGCAGATTTTCTTCTCTATTCTCTAGAAATTATTCAATGAACACTAAGAATCTTATGTTCCAAATATGAGTTGTACCACTACTCCCAACCAAGGATGTCTCTGAGTACTCGATTGCTTTTTTTTTTAACTGTGCAACTACTCTGCTTACAAATGAGTCAGATCTGAGATAAATGATAACACTGGAGACCTAAAACATATTAGAAGCAATTAGAGAACAACAGAGAACAGCATATGACCAAGTGTCACACAAGAGAGTACAAATAACAGTTCAAAGAAGGCAAGGTTAAATTAGCTAGAATCATGGTAATGGGGTCAGGGATAAAGAGAGGATTAAATTTGAGCAAACCCCAAGGAACCAGCTCTTAAGGCCATTAAAAAGGCTCCAAAGTACTTCTCTCTTCCCTCACCCTCAAAAATAAAAGAAAATAATAACAAAAATGTATAAATAATTATTTACTTTAATTTTTTAAATAAACATATGCCACACCTGTTTCTTTTAAAAGGAGGGAAAAGGTGTTAGCAAATCAAGCCATAAGGTGTCACAAATCCAAGAAGGTTGGAAATCACCACATTCAAGTCCCCCTTGGGTTTGGAGAGATTTATGCTTCTTAAAGGCATTCAGACATTAACAGCTCAAACCCCCACACTGTACCCTGGCTTCATTTAAAGGACCCATAGGTCAGACCAAAACACAACAGAGCTTTATATGCCAATTTTTCTTGACTCTCTGTAGGTCAGGGGAAGTTAAGCTCATGTAATTAGGGGATAAAGAGGGAGGCTGGGAATGGGGGATGGAAGCATGATGAAAGTTCCAGAGTTTAAAGGCTCAGTAGGAAGCCAGAGGAAAAGTCGATAAAGTCATGTCTTTATGAAGCATGTGTTTTCCATGGTAGAGTAAACGTATTTGCCATTAAACCCACGGAATCTTTCTCTGTGACTTGGCACACTCACCCACCTGTGGGGCAAGGACAATTCAAAATCATTATGATGATTGTGAGACCATTGTTATCTCAAGCTGCCTTCCCAATTATAAAATATTGATTCAGTTACATTCAGTCTAATATCAGCCCTAACTACATTACATTAACTTTATTCCACAATTGAAAATCCAGGTGACTTTTTGTAATTCTCTTTTAAGTAAAATTGTTGATTAATTAAACTATTCATAAAAGACACCAAAAAACAAAGAGGTTCCTCAAAAGTTCATTCTCAACATGTAATCATCAAAAGAGGTCAGTAAGCAATGACCAGCAGCAATACAAACAAAGCAGTGAAAACCAAGAACAGCCATGGCTGAGAAAATAAATGAAGAAAATCCCATAATCCTCAGAACAAATACATGGAAAGAATCTTAAGATTGTCCCAATCACAAACATCAATACTCATATAAATGACCAGATCCCAGAGTCAGTCTCCCAAATTCCCGCTGTGCTATTAACAAACTAATGAAACCCATGAGTCCTTCAGACTGAAGACAAGTGTTAATGGATCCAGTGAGCTTCTTCTGAAAACTGGGTATCATATTGATGATCATTTACACTACATACTTCCACCAGCAACTATTACCAGTGGTATTCTTGTGACAACATAAAATTGCATGTTGTTAGTCAAATAGGGTTTGTCTATTAGAAATTTTTGAAATCTATCGCTACAAAGAAGAAAGAATTTTTAATGTTAAAAGTTTTTTCAGTCTCTTTATTCATTATCTATCATCTGTCCATCTTTCCATCCATTCAATCATTTCTCTCTTTCTTTCTTTTTTTCTTTCTTTCTCTTTCTCTTTATCCTCCCTTCCTTCCTCCCTTCCTTCCTTTCTTCTTCTTCCCTTCCTTCCTTCCCCCCTTCTTTTCTTCCAAGGAATGTGCACCGAGCATCTGCTAAATGTTAAGCCTTGTCTGGGCTTTGGAAAGACAGTGGTAAACAAAACAAACAATGTTCTTTTTTCAGTGTACTTTACATTTTAGAGAGGACAGGCAGATTTAAAAAATAGTAAATAAATACATAAAGAAAGAAAATCTCCTTTTATAGACCACCTCCTGTAATATTTCTTGAAGGGCTGGCTTATAGGTCACATATTTTTTTCTGTTTCTGCCAGCCCCAGGAGCTCCTTGTCACTCCATCCATTCTGAATGACAGACTTCCCGGCTAAAGAATTCTGGGCTCCATGTTCTTCTCATGTAGTACCCTGAATATGTTTTGCCAGCTGTTCTGGCTTACCAGGTCTCTATGGACGGGTCTGATTTTATTCTGATGTTCCTCCCTCTGTACTTAAGGAGTCTCTTCCCTCTAACTGCCCTTAAGATGGTTTCCTTGGTTCTAAGATTTGTGAGTTTTACTATTACATGCTGGGGAGTTGGTCTGTTCTCCTTGATCTTGGGAGGGATCCTCTTAAGGACAGGAATGCTTGTTTCATTCCCCAGATTAGGGACATTCTCAGCTGTGATTTGCTCAAATATATCTTCTAGTCCTCTCTCTCTCTCCAACCCCCTCAGAGATCCCAATAATTCTGACATTGGAATGTTTCATGACATCATTTATTTCTCTAATTTGGTTTTCATGGATTTTAAGCTGTTTGTTCCAGGCCTCCTCCTGTTCTTTCTTTTCTATCAGTTTGTCTTCCAGATCACCAGTTCATTCTTCTGCCTTGTTTATTTAGAGTATCTAGATTATATTGGATCTCATTGATAGCATTTTTAAGTTCTGCCAGATCAGCTTTCATTTCTGCCCTGAGAGAATCTATGTTGCCATTAATAGTATTCTCCAGCCTAGCTATTGTCTTCATAACTGTTACCCTGAAGTCTATTTCTGACATCTTGCTTATATCCGTATCCTTTAGGTTTGAGAGAGAGGTCATTGTCTCTGGGTCTTTCCTTTGCTGGGAGTTCCTCCTCCTAGTCATTCTGTTAAGTTGTGGTTGAGGGGATGTATAGCTGAAAATATTAACCACAATCCTGTCAAGGTGTACCCTGGGAAAGTTAAGTTCAGAGCAATTGGAAGCCACCACCACCACCACCACCAAAAAAAAAAAAAAAAAAAAAAACCCACACAGCCAAAATGAAACCCAAGAATAAGATTTATAAAGTACAAAAACAAAAACAAACAAACAAAAGGACCCACAAGAAAGAAAGAAAGAAAGAAAGAAAGAAAGAAAGAAAGAAAGAAAGAAAGAAAAAAGGGAGGGGTGAAGGGAAGGTGGGTTCTTTCAAGACACATCTCCAAAGGCAAGGGAAATAAAAGCAAAAATGAACATTTGGGGCTTCATCAAGATAAAAACTTCTGAACATCAAAGGAAACAGTCAACAAAACAACAAAGAAAAGAAGTAACCCATGGAATGGGAGAAGATATTTACAAATGACACTACAGACAGAGGGCTGATATCCAAGATCTGTAAAGAACGTCTCAATCAACACCCAAAAACACAAATAATCAAGTCAAAAAATGGGCAGGAGACATGAACAGACTTCTCCAAAGAAGACATTCAAATGGCTAACAGACACATGAAAAAATGTTCATCATCATTGGCCATCAGGGAAATTCAAATCTAAACCACATTGAGATGCCACATTATAACAATTAGAATGGCAAAATTGACAAGGCAGGAAGCAACAAATGTTGGAGGGAATGTGGAGAAAAGGAATCCCTCTTACACTGTTGGTGGGAAAGCAAATTGGTGCAGCCACTTTGGAAAACAGTGTGGAGTTTCCTCAAAAAATTACAAATAGACCTACCCTATGACCTGGCAATTGCACTACTGGGTATTTACCCCAAAGATACAGATATAGTGAAAAGAAGGACCATAGGCGCCCCAGTGTTCATAGCAGCAATGTCCACAATAGCCAACCTATAGAAAGAGCCAAGATGCCCCTCAATAGATGAATGGTTAAAGAAGATGTGGTCCATACACACAATGGAATATTACTCAGCCATAAGAAAGGATGAATACCCAAATTTTGCATCAGTGTGGTTGGGACTGGAGGAGATTATTCTAAGTGAAATAGATTAAGCAGAGAAAGTCAATTATCGTGTGGTTTCACTTATTTATGGAACATAAGGAATAGCATGGAGGATATTAGGAGAAGGAAGGGGAAAATGAAGGTGGGGAATTGGAGGGGGAAACAAACCATGGTAGACTATGGACTCTGGGAAACAAACTTAAGGTTTTGGAGGGGAAGGGTTGGAATATAGGATAACCTAATGATGGGTATTAAGGAGGGCATGTATTGCACGGAGCACCGGGTGTGATACGCAAACAAAGAATCATGGAACACTACATCAAAAACTAATGATGTACTGTATGGTGACTAACATAACACAGTTAAAAAAAAGGGGGGGGGGGAATCTCATATGATGCTTGGAGTTATATTGGAGTTATAGAGAACAGAAAACAAAGTAATAGGAGAGAGTCTGCTTTAGAGAAGGTGGTGGGGAAGGCCCCTGTCCGAGGGAGAAGTTACATTTGAGCTAACACTTGAACATGGAGAAAGATCAGCTATAACTCAAGGTTTCTCAGCCTCAACATTATTGATATTTGGGGCTGGATATTTCTGTGTTGTGGGGAGTTATCCTGTATATTATAGGATATTCAGCAGCATTCCATATTCAGCCGGCCTCTGCCCATGATTCTAGTGGCAACCCCACTGCTAAGTCATGACAATCAAAAATATCTCTAAACATTGCCAAATATCTATCCCTTGTGCAACAAGGGAATAGATTGTCATTGATCCCTGCTCAGGAATCAATGGACTATATGAAGACCAAGGGGAAAATCAACCCAGACAAGAAGGACCAGCACAGACAAACCCTCTGATGGAAATTAGCTTGATGCATTGGAAGAAAAAGGAAAAAGACCAATGTAGATGGAATGCAGTGAGAAAAGTTTAGAGTAAGGCAAGGTGAGGTTGGGAAGGTACCAGATGAGGCAGGAACTTGCAGGCCATGGTAGGATTTGCACTTAAGTCATGAAAACACATTCTTTATATGGAAGCTGTTAGTCCAGTGCAATAAAGAATAAGTGCATGAACCAGATTTTGGAATTGTCTATGTTTCAGCAATTAACTAAGGATATCCTTGATGTAATGTTCCACAGTTTGAGGACACTTCTTATATCCAAATGTTCATACCTAGAGCAGCATTAGAAAAGAATCATAATCATCTCCATTCTGATAATTGTCTCCACAGTAGGTTACCATACTGCATTAACTGCCCTTTGTAAAAATGCTCCAACTCATCTTTTAAAAGGTTTGCTCTGCGAACAAAACAAAGCAAAACAAACAAAAAAGGTTTGCACTGAACACCTCCAGTACTAAGTGAAGAAGTACTTAATTTATCACCCTGTGGACAGGATCAGGATGGTCAATGGTAAATAAATCATATGTCACCTTTGATGTGTGTTCAGTTTACATGTTACCTTATCAGAGGTTTAAAAAAAAAAAAAAAGGTCTCAAATTTTCCCAGCACAGACACATCTTTTGGAAAGTTTATTCTGAGGCAGGAACAAGAAAATTCTTCTCTTCCTATTTTGCCAAAAGAGAGATATAACTAATGAAAACTGTCTTGAACACTGAAATAACCATACCTTAACATGGTATGGTGGGTAATATAGAATTTCTCAGCTGCGTTAGATCTAGGGAAAGTAGTGCTGAAACCTGGAAGACCAACTCTTCAACACCTTCCAAATTTCAACTAAACAAAAGTTCCCTTCAAAATTACTCAAGCATGATTAGTTGAGCTGCAAGCTAAGAAATTGACTATATGTCAGAAATAACAATAAAAATACAGTGTGGAGCAATTTGTAAATGGTATGGCAGAGAAAGACTTCAGGTCATATTTAAAAAAAAAAAAGCAAGGAGATTTTGCAAATAAGCAATACTGACAAAGTGAATAGGAGAACAAAACACCTGTATCCTCCTTTCTGCTCAATAATCCTGAAAGCTGCATGATCTAGTGAAAAGAGTTTGGGGCAAGGAAATTCAGTTTCTAACTTGAATGCCACTAAATAATGGTCTGACTTTGGCATACCTCCATGATCTGCCTCGGTTTTCTTACCTGCTGAATGGGTGCAATAGTAGCAAGTGTACTTAACTCAAAAAGTGGGTTTAATAACCTAACATCACAAATGTGCAAAAATTACATATAAAACACAAAATCTTATAAGTGTATAAAGAATTATGGCCAGAAAATCACCTGGGTTTTACCCTATGAATAGTCTTTTTTGGGCTGAAAAGAAAATTCCAGGATACAATTCCATTTCAAATGGTCTACATAATCCACAGATCCAGATGATTTGTGGAGAATTCTCAGTTCGTTTCCCCTGCATGGAAACTGAGATACAAGAATGAGAAACAACTGAAAGATATCTTCTCTGGGCTTGATGTCAACAATTTCATTTATTCACATAGAGAATTAAACTCATTCATTCTTTCATTCATTCATGCATTCAACAGTAACTGAATGCCTACTAAGTGTAGGGATGGTGTTAGGTCCTGGATATGGAGAATGGAACGAGATCCTTGTCTGTGAAGAGTTTGTCACCCTATGGCTGACAAATAAGAGAAGAGGGAGCTCCTAACATTTATTGAACATAGAACTATGCCAGGTACTTTCTAGATGGTTTTACACATTTTACAACTATTTTCCAGGTGACAAACTGAGAAATGGGATATTTGAAAAATATCTTGCATAAAATCACAAAGCTCCTAACTCAGGAAGCGAATCAGAGCCTATTCATTCATTCACTCATATTCTTTATTGATTGAGCACCTACTGTGTACCTGACACAATGCCAGACACTGGGGATACAACAGGAAATAGACAAGAATCTCTGTTCTCAGGATGTTTACATAATTGTAAGGGGAGACAGATAAAATGCAATACACGTAAGTCTGCCTGACACCAAAAATCCAAGACCCATCCAAGCTGTCTTCCTCTGGATCACCACTGTATGGCAACAAAAAAGAACAAGGGGGAAAATACATACCCATCCACAGACAGAAAAAAGAAACAAACAACTAAGTATCCCCAGTAAACCAGAAAGCTACAAAGAATAAAGCCAGATAAAGTAGCTAGCAAGACACTAAAATGTCCTCTTCCAAAATCTAAATCAAAAATGTGTGCATTTACAACGGAGCACCTGTAAAGGCAGGCAGCTCACAGACCACCGACGGCACAAAGACAGTGCCTGTCAGGGCACAAACATGAAAACCACCTCTCCACCAGAAGGCCTGAGGTTTACAGGAATTAAAAGGCCTGGGTCCCTGGCTCTTGGAGACGGCGAGACAAGGCAGAAACATATGCCTGCCCGCCTGGCAACAGCTCTCCCTGGCCTGGAATGAGCGTGTCTACACCGTCCAAGGGAAGCTGGCAGCCTCAGTGGCCTCGGGTGGAGAGAAGCCGTCGCCAGCCAGCACCAGCACGGGGCTTCCCTACAGGCAGCTCTTGCTGAAACAAAGAGGGACGAAGGGAAGAACTGTGGATGTCCAGCCTCCAGGCTCAGATCTAAAACCAAGAGCAGCGCTGCGCTAATGGAAGGCCGGATCTGCTCCAAAACCTTGACACTGCGTCTGGGATGCAATCTGAGTAATTTCCTGATGACTCTTCTCTGCATAATGGATTTGAGTTATAAAGGAATTTATGCCCTCAGGACCAAATTACCCAGATAATTGAAGATACAATGAGGGGGGGGGAGGAGGAGGGGAAATAGAAGCAGCCAGAAAGGCCTCAATTACACGGGTTTCTCCTTCACTCTGAATGAGTTCAGCATTTGAATTCACCATGGTGTTTAATTTTTAAAGTCACTTTACATCCACAAACTGCCGTGTGTGGAGTACAGTGAAATCGCGTCAAGCCCTAACCTAACACGGGCTTGAAGATTTTGCAGCCTGGACCTACCACCCTCTCACTGCCCCAGTCCTCCAAGATGAGCTAGAGCAGCTTAATATTAAAATAGGGTCCACTAAAACCTGTAGGTAGCCAGGCTGGCTTTGGGAACTCCGATACATCCCCTAGTCATAGCTAAGAATTTGATGGGGTTTTTAAAGATAGGATGGTTTGAATTCCTCAGACCTGAACACCTACTCTGCTCCTATTCCTTTTTGCAGTATTTCTCATACTTAAAGAATTACTTGCAGAATTGTAAGCACAAAAATCACTAACTGTCTTGTATGAACACATTAAGGGATCTTCAAAGGCATTTTCAAATTCTATCGACCTCTGTGCTGACTTGACACCCAAACCCAAGGAAACTATATCCCCAAAACATTTTTTTTAGGCCTACCTTGGATACCAGTGGCTATAAGGCAAATTTGAAATCTTTTTCTTGTCCCATTTCACACTCATTGAAAGAAATTTTGAAATGTCAGTGTCTAAGGGTGCCTAGGTGGCTCAGTGGGTTAAAGCCTCTGCCTTTGGCTCAGGTCATGATCCCAGGGTCCTGGGATTGAGACCCGCATCAGGCTCTCTGCTCAGTGGGGAGAATCTCCCCCTCCTTTCAGCCTGCCTCTCTGCCTATTTGTGATCTCTGTCTGTCAAATAAATAAATAAAATCTTAAAAAAAAAAAAAAAAAAAGAAATGTCAGTGTCTAAAAAAAATCACATAAGAGACCCCTTATCCACATGCTCTCCACCATCTAGGTTCCCTTCACTACCATAGAAGGTGAGAAAAGGGACACAAAGAAGTTACTTTTTCAAAGTTTCCCATGATTTAGTCCAGATTTATTGAGAGACTGAGGAATCTTCATTGTAGAGGTTACTTACCCCAGCACACTATATTTTATCTATTGACAGAGTCTCATTTTGTCACTATTTACAGAACTGGATAGACGAATGAATAAAAAGTCAAAGGTTCTGAAATATCACTGGAGTCTTGAAGCCCCAGAATCAGGGCTATAACAGATGGTGGCATACATAAGTAAATTTGGTAAATTATGCATAGACTTTACAAGGCACACAACACTGGCCAGCTCAAGTAAAGTCTGCCATGAAGCGCCAAAGGGCTTGGGAGTGGGGGTAGGATAAAGGGTGGTGAGTAGTCTGTAACAGGTGTTAAACCACTTATTCAAGCACTCCCACAAATGGCCTGAAAGATTTTCCCAGCATCCCCCTGCTCTCTATGAGTCACTGTGGGAATAGCAGTGAGGTTCGGAGTTGAGTTATAACCATTCAGTGAAGCATTTCCCTCCAGACTGTACAAAGGAAAGGGGCTATGTTAGTAAATTTATTGACTATTTCATTAGATCAATATGGAATATGATTTAAAAGGCTCTGCTCAGGCTCTTTAAATCTATTTAATCAAACCAATTAATAAAAAAGTAAGAAGTTGAAGCATATCCTGTAAGGTGCATCATAAATATATTCCCTTACTTGGGCTTTTGATCTCACCCAGGTAATTAACAGCTTTAGTTAAGTTCAGTCATTCCTTCACGCTTGGCTATGATCATAAAAACCCCCAGGCTATGTGTAGCTCTTGGATTTATTATGTTTTTCTTACTGCAAGAATGTCTCTCTCATTCCGTTTTCTCCCCTCCTTGAGAAAGTTTATGTAGCCATTGCTTTTGCAGCTGTCATAAAGGCTACACTGGCTGGTGAGCTCTGTGCTCCAGAGGCTGCATGCACTTAGCTGTTGGTATCCAAGTCGGTAGCTTCTTCACTCTTACCCAACTATGCCACACTAACTCCTCTCTAGGAGTGGGGAAATAAAAACACCCTGAAGGACTGACTTCCAAGGTTCTTCTCTCCCATTGTCTATTTATTCTCAGCTACTTTTCATGAGGGAAATGGCCTCTCCTTGTTACAGAGAATATGGTTCTTATGATGGGATTTGGAGCAGCCTCTTCCCCTGTAACTACTGCGGAAGTACCAATCGTATCAGCTGTTCAACGACCCCACTCTCCTCAAACTTCCTTCAAGTCCTCTACCAGTTCACTAGGTCTATCTTCCTAGCTACAAAGCTTTGAGATGCCTAGTCAAGCCAACATATCACCTAAAGCTGGGAGGGAATGTTCAGTGTCCTTCCAATGACAGAGGCTGAGCTTGTAGCTTCATTCTGCTTTACAAGCAAAGAAATCTCAGTTTGGAAAGGCAGCAAATGTTTCCCTCTACACTCTCCTCTATCTCCATTTGAGGAGAAGCCTGGTAAATATAATTACCCAGGTAACCGCGCCAGGGTCCTTCCATAGCTGAAAACAGAGTCTAAAAAAAAATGGTAATTAGCTATAAAATCCAAACTGTGTCAACAGTTGACCTTCTTAAATAAGTCACAATCCTTTGTGCAAAAAGTGGGGGAGATAAGACTCTCTCTTGATAGAACCTGTTTTCCATGGGCAATCAACTTTTGTTTCCACGCACTGGAAAGGCGGGAAGACTCACAAAAATTTGACTGAGGGTCTTAAATCAGAGCAATTGCTTTCTCAGTTTACGATCAATAGCAGCCTATTTTATTCTGCCTCCTTCTACTTACTTTAGCCCAATTCAGTAAGTATTTACCAAACCTCCACCACTCTAGACATGGTCAGAAAAGGCACAAAAGAAATACAAAACACATAGTGAGCACAAGGATTTCATAATCTGTGTAGGAGATAAAAGTAGGCAGACATGAAATGGTCATGTTTAAGACCATCTTCCCCTTAGCCAGCCCTACAAATACCTGTTCCCACAAACTCTTGACCATCATTCATTCAACATTTATTGAGCATCTACTCTGCACTGTACATAAGGCTACAAATGGTGTGTGGACTGTGTATGATAAAAAGATAAGTGAGCAATTATTAGTCTCCATGGGTTTACTGTGGAATAAAGGAGAATGAAGATGCTTACAAATAATGTCATGGCTCTTCACATCAAGGAATTTATATGAATAAAACTCAAAATAGTTTAATTCAGATACTCACATAATTTTAACACAGTCTAAACTAGCAACTCTATTGCCTGAAACCTCATCAATTTGTTCAAAAATAGATAAAGGTCCCTTTGATTTAAGTAGATATCTGATTTAGAGAACATTTAATAAAGCAATATTTTTAAAACTTAAGGTAATTCAAATTAGTATTGACAGAACATGTAGCAGAGGGCATACTTGAATAAGTACCTAAAAATAATATATGATCTCTATGCCAGCTGCTTATAAGCAGGGTTTAGAAGACACATGAGAGGAGCTGAAAACTATACTGAGTTGTTCAAGCATTGCAGTTCTATTATACCAGGGCCTTAAAGAGCAAATTTCTTCAAAGAAATCTTCCTTCTTAGACTAACATTAGTATAAGAAGAAACATCCTCTTCTAATAACATGATAAATTTTAGCTCAACCTCTTTGTAAATAATCCCTTGCAGAAAGAATAGTCATTATTATTCCTAGAACTTTTTGAGATTTTGTGAAATGTCAAATACTAGGCTAAATGCTACGCGCGCATAATCTCACTGGTCGTCACAACAATGCTACAAGGAAGGTTGTCTCATTAGTTCAGTTTTACAGATGAAAACATTGAAGCCAAAGGTCCCATAGCTAGTGAAGACTGTCTGAGTTCAGAGCTCCTACTTTTAAATGAATCCAAAATCAATGGAGTTGTGTCACTCATACGCAGTTCAGGGTTAAAATAAGTAAGTAGGTTGGCAAAAGTCCCAAAAATATCCACAAGCACAGAGGGAACAAATGTGATTTTTTCTTTCCCCTACCAATTTCCTTTCAACCTCCTGATTTCTAGGGGGACCATTTTTGCTCTGCGCCTCCTGTTCTTTCACCTGCTCTCCAATCAAAGATGCTCAAGTGGCCAAATCCACTTAAAATATTTAAAAAAAAAAAATGTTCCTTCTTCTCGCTTCAGGTGCTTGTCTGTATGAAGTGACTCGGGGACGCCTGGAGAAATGGGAGCCTGGAGAACGGTATAGAATTCCCATCACTAAAATTAAATTATTAATTTTTTATCAATTAATTGGATGAGGATTGGTGGGAAAGAACAGGCCCTCAGCTCAGCAGAGCTCTACTGGGTGCCAGATAAAACAAGAAATCTGCCTGGGTGAAGTGGGTAAGAGGGGAGGAAAAGCCACAATAGTCATAAACGTGAGAATCCCCTAGTTTCAGGAGAGGGAGAGCACACCAGCTCCCAGGAGGAGATAATGCAGAATCACTAAGATTTCTCCAAGGGGGCTTTGATGGAATCAGCCCTTCAGGCCTTGTGAAAGAGACGCTAGTCTTTGCCCAGGAGTAGATTTTCTTAATTCTCTCCCATACTGAGGAAAATCAAATCCCAGAGAAGAGAGGTTTTGAGCCTCCCTTTGAACAGATGGAAACTGTTCTTACTCAAAAGACTGTTTAAAAAAAAAATTTAAAATAGTTCATATTTTCTGGGTATATAAATAAATCACTCATTATAAAAAATATCAACCTATTAAGAACACACATTTTTAAAAATGTCTTTTTTTTTTTTCCACTTGAAATTCTATTACCCCAAGATAACCATTGTTAATACTACAGGAAGCATTATCCATTCATCTTTTTTTTTTTTTTTTTTTTTTGCTTATAGGGAAGTAGTGGAAAGCTACAAAAATCCAGTGATTAGTTTGCTGACAAATATTTACTGAATATGTATTATGTGCCAACAATCATAATTATACATGTTATTCTTTAACCTTTTTTAATTCAATAATATGATGTGAAATTCTTTTCATATCAACGGAGGTCTCTATAATTACATAATTATTTTGAATCATTTCATCACATTTGACCATAAATTTCAGTGACAGGTCTTTAAGTGTTTTGCAACTTCTTGCTATCAAAAACAATCATTCAACAAGAAAGTGTTTAAGATTTCTTTGATTATGTCCTCCAGAGAAGTCAATTGGAATTCAAAACACCTTATATTTATGTAATAGTTCACTATTCAGTTGATGTCATATGTATAGCATGATAATAAAAAGATTGGTTTCTGTAAAACTCACAACAGAACAGGTCTCATTCACAGTTACACTGCATAAATCCAGCTTTCCCTAATAAATTTGAGAGAGTAAAGATTTGACAGATGAGGAAATCACAAGATACATGTGTGTATGAGAGACAGAGAGGGTAAGAGAGGCCTCAAGATAATTCTCTGAAACTAGAAAACAGGTATCTCAAAACAAAAACACCGCGGGGAAGTACAGCATGTGCATATCGACCAGACCAATAGAAGATTCTAGTAGCCTCACTGATCCTTCTAGATAAAAAGTTCCCTGAGGATAGAGGTTTAATCTTACTCACCAGTGTATTTCCAGTACCTAGCTTGGGGCTTGGAATATGACAGGTATTCAATAAATAGTTCTAGATTGAATGAACAAACCACAAAACAGGTCTTCATGGACTGCTGCAACCACAGTCAACGCCCCCCGCCCCCGCCCCGCCGCCTGCGCACTTCCCCCTCAGCAATGGAGACTCTGAAATGAAGCAAAGAAATCCATAGCTGGTAAATTATCTGTAGTTCTTATCCTACCATGAATTTCTCACTCTGAAGGAGCTGTGGACAGTAAGTCTCCTCCAAAGCCACAACAAATCCTTGAATTGGAAGACTTAGTTGAAGGAGCCTGGTAAAAAGTAAATGGAGGATTCTCCCACTGAGCGCTTTATTTTCCCCTTTCTGAAAATTTCCTTCCAACTGCTATTAGCAAATTCCATTCATCTCACCCATCTGTGCCCCTCCTCGTCTTCAACCTATAATATTACCTCACCCTTCGCCTCTTTGTCAGAAATCCGTCTTGTGTACTAATTCATATATACATACACTGTATATGTAAAGGAGCATTAGGAAGTGGGTGGTTCTTGAAAATCAGCCATTCATCATGTATATTGATCACTGGGGTAGTACGGTATGAATCAGAGAGCAGCAATCATTAAATCAAAGATTTATACTAGTAAAAGAGCACCAAAGCAATTCATCAATTCCATACCACCCTCGGTGATTAATTAGGTTCCAATCTGACAGCTTAGAAGCTAGTTCACAATTAAGGCTATTACAGTTAGAAGTAGGCTGCCTTTCTTTCTTTCTTTCTTTTTTTTCCTTCCCTTTAGGAAGAAAAAAAAGGGGGAGGACACTAGTCTATTGGGCTTATGGCATCCTGTACTTTTCCTTCATAGTACTTATCACAGTTTGTAAATATAGTTGAGATTATATGTTTGAATTTTATTATATTATATGTTTGAATTATATTATAGTTGAGATTATATGTTTGAATTTTCTCTCTCCTTTAGACCATAAGGTCTTCAATGCCTTAGAGCCTCTAGCATAGGGCCTAGCACATAGTAGGTGCTCAATAAATATATGACAAACAAATGAATTTATTCACCAGATGCTTCTGATGCTTCAGCCCAGATATAGCACACTTACAATGGGTCTTCCAATGTTTCCCACTAGGTCTTGTCCTCTCAAAAGTTAAGCTAAATCTTTCTAGACTGGAAAACCATCCTGGAAAATTGCCCAGCATCAACTAAAGCCAAAAACATGCATTCCCATGATTTAGTAATTCCAATCCCAGGTATATACCCAATGGAAATGGAAACAAATGTTCACCAAAAGACACGTCCAAGAATGTTTACAGAAACACTGTAACTAATAAATCGAACTAGAAAAAAAAAACTAATTGTTCATCAACAGAAGAACGGGTAAATAAATTGTATATGATCATACAATAAAAAACTACATAGCAATGAGTAAGAAGAAACCATAGTCTTATGCAACACGGATAACTCTCACAAATGTTATGTCAACAGAATGAAACCAGGCACAAGGAGCGTGTGCTGTGTGAATCTACTTATATTGTGTTCAGAAATGTGGAAAACTGGTTTGTGGCATCAAAGTCAGAATAACAATTATCTTTGAAGGGTTAGTAACAGGAAGAGGGCACAAAGAAGGCTTCTGGGTGCTGGAAAAGTTCTATTTCTTCTCTGGATGTTGGTTACACATGTGTGTTCACTTTGTTAAAATTCATTAAGCTATTTTCTGTTGTTTCATTTTGTGAAAATAGAGCTACATGGTTAGTGCTCTTTTCCGTATATATGTGGTAGTTCAAGTCAAAATGTATTTTAAAAAAGAATTAACCTGGTTTGTTTTCCTCTGTGTGATAGAAAAGTGGTAAACACCTTCATAAATACCCCAGGCCCAAATTCAAATTTCAGAAAGTATCCCTTAGTGAGGATTCCAAAGAAGGAGGTTAGACTGCATATGCTTTGGAGTCCCTTTCACTCTACCATTCTGTGATAACATTTTTTTAAATTTTTTTTATTATTATTATTTTTTTTTTTGCTAACTGATATAGAACTCATTGTCCAGTCATTCTGGATTTCTTATGCTAATCTTGGCCACTCTCAAAAAAGTGAAATGATGTAATTAGAGATGACTGACAACTGTCTCTCTAACTTATATTCATGAACCTCCATCACCTTTTATAATGTCCACCAGCAACACTTGCAAAACAAGTAGGGGCTATATGTTGAGAGGGTTTAGAAAAAAATGGGTGTGGTAAAGAAACACTGTGGGTTTAAGAAATTCAGAGATTCCTGATAATCCCTAGCATTAGGTCAGAAAACCAAGATCTAGACTTATAATAATAATAAAGCCTTCTGGTTTTTAAGGCCTCTTCTATACCAGGAACTACATTATTTTTACATATCCTTCCAGCATATTATTTAATTTAATACTTAGAACATTCTATGAGATAGGTACAAATTCCCTCAACTGTAAAGAGGGTGAATCTTGTCCACTGTCTGAGGCTCAGATTCACACCTGCACCACTAGGAATAAAAGGCCATGCTCATATAGTTGTGAAAATGGGCTCTGGAACAAAAATAGCAGTGTTCAAATCCCAGCTAAGTAACTTACTAGGTGTGCACCCTTAGAAAAATATTTAACCTTTCTCTGCTTCAAGTTTCTCTTCTGCAAAACAGGATTACTAATAGTATCCGCCTTACAGGATTACTATTAGAAGTACATGACTATGCATATATGGCATTTAGAACTGTGCATGGCACATAGGAAGTCCTCAATCAATGGTAGATACCTATTAATGTTAATGATTTTCATGGTAATTTTTATATATCTACTCTTCATAAGTGCTATAAAATCAGCAAATATTACATATTCAATTTGTATAATTTTTAGTAAAACAAAAATGTTACTAATAGTTCTTTACTAGTTTAGAATCTATTAGAATCTAAAACATAGAAGAAATAATTGTTAAATCAAGCTCCAAAGTTGTGAAAGCCAGGCTCATGTCCGTCTTGTACATTATTATATCCCTGAAGCCAGTCAGAGTGCCTGACACACACTAACCACTCAACAAGTATTTGATAAAGGTTTTATTAAATACTTTCCCAGTATATCTATCTAATCTTCCTACTTTGTACCTATTGAGGAGAGACCTGGTTATTTATAGAAATTTACTTTCAACATACAAATGGCTAACAGACACATGAAAAAAATGTTCATCATCATTAGCCATCAGGGAGATTCAAATCTAAACCACATTGAGATACCACATTACACCGGTTAGAATGGCAAAAATCAACAAGACAAGAAAAAAGTGTTGGAGAGGATGTGGAGAAAGGGGAACCCTCTTACACTGTTGGTGGGAATGCGAGTTGATGCATCCACTTTGGAAAACACTGCAGAGAATCCTTAAGAAATTAAAAATAGAGCTACCCTATGGCCTGGCAATTGCACTACTGGGTATTTACCCTAAAGATGCACATGTAGTGAAAGGAAGGGCCATATGTACCCCAGTGTTCATAGCAGCAATGGCCACAATTGCCAAACTGTGGAAGGAGCCGAGATGCCCTTCAACAGACGAATGGATAAAGAAGATATGGTCCATATATACAATGGAATATTATGCCTCCATCAGAAAGGATGAATACCCAACTTTTGTAGCAACATGGACGGGACTGGAAGAGATGATGTTGAGTGAAATAAGTCAAGCAGAGAAAGTCAACCATCACATGGTTTCACTTGTGGAGCATAAGGAATAACATGGAGGACATGAGGAGAAGGAAAGGAAAAGTGAATTGGGGGAAATCAGAGGGGGAGACAAACCATGAGAGACTGTGGACTCTGAGAAACAAACTGAGGGTTTTGGGAGTGAGAGGATGGGTGAGCCTGGTGGTGGGTATGGAGGAGGGTACGTATTGCATGGAGCACTGGGCGTGGTACATAAACAATGAATCTTGGAACGCTGAAGAAATAAAATAAAATTAATAAAGAAAGAAAGAGGGGCTCCTGGGTGGCTCAGTGAGTTAAAGCCTCTGTCTTCAGCTCAGGTCATGATCC
This sequence comes from Mustela nivalis, assembly GCF_964662115.1. Taxonomy (NCBI): domain Eukaryota; kingdom Metazoa; phylum Chordata; class Mammalia; order Carnivora; family Mustelidae; genus Mustela; species Mustela nivalis. Next base: position 132,446,497 of record NC_139022.1, read on the forward strand.
CAGGGTCCTGGGATTGAGCCCCACATCGAGCTCTCTGCTTAGCAGGGAGCCTGCTTCCTCCTCTCTCTTTGCCTGCCTCTCTGCCTACTTGTGATCTCTGTCTGTCAAATAAATAAATAAATAATCTTTTTTTAAAAAAAAAGAAAGAAAGAGAAAGATAGGAAGGAAAAAGAAATTTTCTTTCAACCATAATAACCACAGTTATCCCCTATTTTTTTTTAAAAAAGAACAATTTCATAAGATAAAAAAATTGTCTTTTCAAAAGGATTCACTGTGTGTTCTCAATACATCAAAATCTGACTTATTCTTACTTTTTAAAAATTTGCCCATTCTAATGTCAGATACATAAAAACTTTCATTCTTAGAACATAAACTTCAAATGCATTTCCTTGTTCATTCATTCATTTGTTCATTACCAAGTGTTTATTAAGGACCTTGTATCTGTGTTCAGTGATCTCAGTTTTAAATTACAGAAACCTCAAACAGATTTATGGCACATAATGGAAGGTCTACAGGTAGTTGGGCAGGCTTTTTATTTGGTTTGATTCAGCAGCTCATTATGTCATCAAGGACTCGGATTCTTTCGGTCTGTCTACCCTGTCATCCTTGTGTTGGTTTCATTCATACTGTTAGCCTGGTGACAATTGTTGCAGCCTGTGGCCGACCCTATTGATTATCTATCCAACAGTTACACACTCCCACTTCTTCCTTTCCAAAGAAGCCCCACTTTGTTTGGGTATCAGACATCAGTGTACTTCATTAACTCCTCTTAAATCTGGTGGTTAATTATCTAAGCCAATTATGGCCATTCCATTTGTCTTCCCACAATTGTTTGAAGAATGTGCATGTAACAAATCTTGGCAATGTAAGGGGAAGTCAGCTTTGGCCCTTCTAATGTTTTCCAGACTTGTGTAAAGGGATACAAGTCAGGAACTTGCCCCATTTCCTGCCTCTGAACATTCTTGCCTCTCCTGTGTGAAATGATTCTTGGAGTTGCTATGACCATCTTGTCACCACAAAGAAAGTTACCAACACACATTACAGAAAGATGGAAGGAAACTTGTGCCCCTGTTATTAGCCAACACTGGAACTGTCCTACCTCTGAACTTCTTGTGTGACAAATTAGAAAATAAACTTATATTCTTTAAGCTGATTTCAGTTGGGTCTTCCAGAAAGTTATAAAGCTCTGTGAGATATATATAGTTATCACTATACAAGCACAGCTACTTCCAGAGTAAAGAAAAAGATAAACTTTCTGAGCTTTTCTCTTAAAATAGAAGAAAATTTACCCGGACACCTCAACCTCTCTCCCTCCTCGCCCACTTCCTCTCAATTTTGACTGGCCAGTATCAAGTCATACGCCCAATCACAGGCTAGAGGAATTGGAATACCCTAAATCCAATCTGATCTACCCCTGGGATCTGAGACTGGGATTGGCTGTGTCTGAGATAACTGGCTGTATGGGAGGGGGGCCGGGCGCAGGTGGGGGTGCGGGTGGTGACTACCTGAATGAAACTGAGTTCTGTTAGCAAGAAGAGATTGGATATTAGGGACTCGTTTGTTGTATCCTGCTTATTAATGTACACATGCTGTGTACTGGACTTGGGACTCATCAATGATAGGAAATGTTTAGCACAGCTCTACTTCAGTAATCAAATCAAAGTCTGCATCCTTCTTCAGGAGCCTATTTTTGGAATCTCAAAATCTCTTACATCTAAGGCAAGTCAGATCTCTAACCGGACTGCTTGGGCTGAGTCCAAGTGTGGATTTTGCTAACAGAGATTTTTATCTAAAGTCAGGTCAAACTAGGTTTCTTCCTACCCCTCGCCCCCCAATTTTGCAGAACTGCAAAAACAGTTCTTAAGCGTATTAGCATATTAAGAAGTACTAACCTGCTTCTAGGCGCATTTCTAATACTCTCATTTCCGATTAAACTTTTCTAAACCTAAATCATCAGACTTCCTGGAGCCTAGAAAATCATTCTTCAAATTGGAAAGAGCTTTACTCCTTTGGAGGTAGTAAGGTATAGTGGTTAAGAGGGGTTTCAAATCCCTACCCTACCACTGACTAGGTGGTCCTTGAGCAAGTTGCTTAACCTCTCCATGCCTTAACTTCCTCAACCATAAAATGTGAATCATAATCGTAGTTCTTACCTCAGAGAGTTGTAGAAAGTATTAAACTAGTGCATGGAAAGTGCTAAGCACAGTACCTGGAAAACAAGATATTATCTCAATCAGTATTAACTATTCATCGTGTTACTCTCTTCATCTCTATCTTTCTTCACTCTTTCACTGAATTCTCACAGCACAACTAGTTGACTGACTACCTCTGACTGAGTTTTGTCGGTCAATCAAATTGCTCCAATTTCTTTTTTCCTATTTGGTTAAACAAATTCACTCTTTGGTATTATCCTTAGCTCGGCCAACAAATTGGGAAAAATATATAGCATTTATACGGTGATTATCTCTACCCTGAGCTTTCTGGGAGGTCTCAGGGCTGAGCCTTTCTGGACCAGGCCTCTGTAGTGGAGGTGGCTTCCTTCTCTTTAGGCTGCCTTCCTGGCTTTCTGCCAGTTCATCTCCACAGCCTCAGAAAACCTGAGCTCCGAGAGTGCCTTGGGGATTCAACTTCATTGACTCGCAAAATCAAAATATACAAATTCCCCTTTTAAACCATGATATATAACTGGGAGAATATTGCCTCTCCACTGCATTAGGGCCCACCCTATTACCTTATGGAATTACCCACAGTGGCAGAAATCCATTCACCTGATCCACCGACACCCTGGGGGCAGCTCAGATAGCATAAAGCCAATTGATAGATGTATATTTGATATATATTTTATGCCTGGAATTTATGTCTCCTGCATGTTTCATTTGCCATTCTGACTCACTTTATGCCACAGGAGAACTAGAGAAATTTCAAGAGGGGCTGAGAAAGAAACGGCATGGAAGAACAGTGTGGAAATCAAAATAGCAATTTTTCTTTCTGATCTAGGACCTTACAACTGAGCATCCTGATCAGCTTTAAAGCAAAAAGGATGTATTCCCCCCACCCCCCCCCTTCTCAGGAAGAGATTATGAGAAAAAGCTAAACCTGGAAGAATGGAAAAACCCTTTTCCTGTAATCCAGCAGCTGAGCCAGGTCTCCACTACAAAGGGTGTGTACTGGGGGCAAGGTATAAAGATACAAGCATAATAATACTAAAGGTATGCATTTTATTCTATAGAGTTATCAAGCCCCCACTGCATATTTTAGCTCATTTTACTCTCAAGGTAGTCAAGACTGCTATTTTCAGAGTCATATTACTGGTGTTTCAGGGAGGGGAATGACCTGCCTAAGATCATAGCTTATGGCAAAGCTGGATCTCAGATCCAGCCTTCCACCTTCCTAATGTGAAGAAGAAAAAAAAAAAAAACTTTTTTTTTTAGAGGGCTTCTTCATAAGCTCCCATATATATATAGGGAAATAATTCACCATCCTTGTACTACTCAAAGCCCTACTGTGTGTCCTATATTTTCCAACAGCTTAATTTTAGGAATTTATACCAATTTATAACAGCTTGCACACACACACACACACACACACACACACACACACACACACATTCAATCCTCATAACAACTCTATGAAAGTCATACAAAGGAATTGACTCTGGGAACTGTGCTCTTAACCATTCTGCTAGCTCATGAATGGAGAAAGGAAGGCGACACCTAAAAGGTCTCCTATTGGCTCAATACCTGGTACATAAAAGACAGGGCCCAGGGAAAGACAAAAATCAACTGACCCAGTCCCTTTGATTAATTTCCTTTCTTCCATTGGAGCTAAGCTGCTCCATTAGCCGTGGCTACCTAGGATGGCAACCATTCATTTTACCTCACCAGGTAACTATTGAAAACAAAGCTCTATGCCAGGCTGTGGTAATTCAGTGTGAACAAAATAGACATAGATAGCCCTCATCCTCACAGAGCTTACAGCCTACAGGGTAAAGGAGATAATAAGCTAGTAACAAGAAGGAAACCAGTGAGGCAGCTAGCCTTTTTATAGCCTCTCCACTGAAAAAGAATGAAGAAGCCATGTACCTGGCCCAATCAATGCAGAAATCTCCTCTATGAATGTTTCCTACAGATGGCCATGCAGCTTCAGCTAGAATCCTCAAATCCAGAAAGCTCCCTCTTCTAACAGCAGTGTAGTTCAATTTAATCTACAAAGCAGTGTAGTTCAACTTAATCTACAAAGCTTTTCCAAATATTAAGTCTACATCTTCTGCCTTGTAATGTCTCCCATTGTTTCAAATATGTCTTCTGCATCTCACAGAACAGTATCTATCCCTCTTCATTATGGCGGTCCTTCAACATGTTGGAGGACAGCCAACAAGTGGCCCTCAAGCTTCTTCCTTTTTAAGACTAAACTCCCCTCAAATGTTACGTTTAGGCCATGGCTTCCCAAACTCTTCTCTACAAGGTAGCATTCTGGGTTCTATCCAGTCTGCCAAAAACTAAAGTAAAAGCCTATAAAAAATACTTTAAATGGGGCGCCTGGGTGGCTCAGTGGGTTAAGCCGCTGCCTTCGGCTCGGGTCATGATCTCAGGGTCCTGGGATCGAGGCCCGCATCGGGCTCTCTGCTCGGCAGGGAGCCTGCTTCCCTCCCTCTCTCTCTGCCTGCCTCTCTGTCTACTTGTGATCTCTCTCTGTCAAATAAATAAATAAATAAAAATCTTTAAAAAAAAAAAAAAAAAGACTTTAAATGTAGTCTGACCAATAGGCTAAAGTAGAACTATAACGTACTTTGACTAGGATTCTGTCCTCCAATTAATTACCGCATTTATAGTTTTAGTTTTAATACCGGCCACAAAGAATTGGCTCATGTTGCACTCAGATAATCGCTCATGTTTTCAAAGAGAAAAGTATCAAAAATGGGTGTTCCTTAAATCTTGATTCGGACAACTGATTTTTTTTTTTAAATGTATATGCAGGGCTTTACATTTCCTTCTGTTAAACTTAATCAGGCGAAACTTAGATGACAGTGTCACCTTTGTACTTAATGAATAACCAACTCTGTCTTAGCTTCACAAAAACGATTTTCCATAAGAAATCTATTCAGGGGGTGCCTGGGTGGCTCAGTCTGTTAAGCCTTTGCCTTTGGCTCAGGTCATGATCCTGTCCATGGATCAATATCTTCATTAATGGACCATTAATGATCAGATGTCAACCTGCAACTTGGGCGGCTTTATATTTTTCTTTTTTCAGATTTTATTTATTTATTTGAAAGAGAGAGAGAGAATGAGCAGGGAGAGAGGCAGAGGGAGAGGGAGAAGCAGGCTGCCCACTGAGCAGGGAACCTGATGCGGGACCCAATTTCAGGACCCTCGGATCATGATCGGAGCTGAAGGCAGACACTTAATCGAATGAGCCACCCAGGCGCCCTGGCTTTATATTTTTCTTAGTAGGATCAAGCCCTGCATTGGTCTCCCTGCTTAGTGGGGAGTCTGCTTGTCTCTCTCCCTCAGCTGCTCCCCCATTTGTGCTCTCTGTCAAATAAATTAATAAAATCTTAAAAAAAAAAAAAAAGAGAAATCTATTCAGACTAAGCACTTGATAAGCTGAATAGTCTTTTCTGAAGACTTCAAAGTTGTGGAGAAAGATCCCATTGTATGGTATTTCATATGAAAAATCTTTTCTCTAAAACTTTTTACTGTCCTCACCATCAGCTTTAGGGCCTACATTTCAGCTTCCCTCTCACAGATCACAGCCTTTCTAACTACTGTCCACCTGCCCCTTCTCCATCATCCCAACTCTAATCAATTCCTCTCTCATCTATTATGAAAACAATCCAGTTCATCCCAAGCTCCAACCAAAATATTATCTCAACATACACCCAAAATAAAGTTAAAGTTTCCCTTTCTGTAATAGGCCTACTCTCCTTAGAAGTAAATGTATGGAGATAGATGGTAATCAATATTCAGAAAATGTTTATTGAGCACATACTATGGGCTAGGCACCGAGCTCCTTGAAAGATGCAATATCAGTCATAATCCTGGACTTCATGGCATTTACCACCTAACCGGAGAAGATAGATGATAATCAGCTAAATATAGAGTCCATGTAAATTATAGGCATAACAAGCTCTGTGAAGAAAAGATAACTCCAGATAACTGAAAGATTTGATATAGTCAGAGGGTCAGGAAGGGATTCTTTTACGAAGTGGTGAATGAGTTGATACTAAGGAGAGGGATTAATAAGACGCTTCATTGTCACTTATTTACAATGCTGAAAACTAGAAGCAACATAAGTGTCTATATAAAGGAACCATAGTGATATTAATTTGTGCCATATCCATGTGGTAGACTATTAGAAAGCCATTAAGAATTAAATTTTGACAAGTAAAATATCACAAATGGAAAATATGCAAACCAACCTAACTTTAAAAATATTAATGTAAAGTCCTAAATAAAATGTTAACAATGAGAGTAATGGCAGTACATTAGGCATATTGATTCACTCCAGGAATTCAAGAGTATTTTTTAATCTCAGAAAATCCATTAATGAAATTAATCATATAAATAGGTCAAAGGAGAAAACTACGATTACCAAGAAAACTGCCAAAAGCATTTGTTAAAATTTAAATCCATCTCCAAGTTAAAAAGAAAAAAAACCTTACTTTTTGAAAAAAAGACATACAGATCCCCCCCAAATTAAGTATCATATTTTTAAAAAACATGAAGAATCCTACTAACTAGTGAAACACTAGAAGGATCCCCATTAAAGCCAGCAATATGACAGAGAAGTGGGAGGGGCATTCTTTTCTTCCTTTCTTTCTTTCTTTCTTTTTTTTTTTTTAAGTATAGTTAACACACAATTTTATATTAGTTTCAGGTGTGCAACATGGTGATTTGACAAGTCTATATGTTATGCTTATGCTTACCACAAGTGTAGCTACCATCTGCCTCTGCACAACGGTATTATAATACCATTCCCATACTCCCTATGCGATACCTTTTTTCCCTGTGACCTATTCATTGCATAATGACAGCTGTATCTCCCACTCCACTTCAACCATTTGGCCCATCCCCCACTCATGGAGACATTCTTTTATATTTGTTATTTAATATTGTTCTAAAAGTGCCAGCCAATACATTTAAAATCAACAAAATAAGAGATACAATTATTGGAACAATGAATGTACAATTTGTCATTATGTGCATAGGTGATATCACACTTAGAAAACACAAAAGAATAAACAAAAAAGCAGAAACAAGAAAAACATTAATAAAGTGGTCATTTATAAAAGAAATACACAAAAATCAACTCTGTTCTCACAAACAAACTAAAACCTACAGTAACTTAAAATTTTTGATCCTAAAAAAATAAAAGATGGACAAATAATACAGATATAACAGAATAGACAGAGGCTCGAATATGCATGAAAATTTAATATGTGATAAAGAAAACATTATAGTGATCATTTTTAAGAATTACATATGTTAGAATCTATAAAACATGGGCACCTGGGTGGTTCAGTGGGCTAAGCCTCTGACTTCAGCTCAGGACATGGACTCACGGTCCTCGGATCGAGCCCAGCATGGGGCTCTCTGCTCAGCAGGGAGCCTGCTGCCCCCCATCCCCAGCCTGCCTCTCTGCCTACTTGTGATCTCTGTCAAATAAATAAATAAAATATTTTTTAAAAATCTATAAACCACAGCTAAATCATCTGTAGTGAAGATGAAAGAATAAAAATACATTAAACAACCAAATCAAAAGTTTGAAAAAGAACAAAATACATCAAATCAAAGAAGAAGGTAGAAAACAAATAGAAAAACCTAATGTTTAGAAAAGAGAAAAAGGTATAACTAATAAACAAATTAAAAAGCTGGTGTTTCAAGAAATCAATAAACAAACCACTAGCTCAGTTAGTCGAGAAGAAGAAATGGGAGAAAGTGCAAGTATACAAAGTAAGAAACAGCAAAAAGCAAACAAAACTAAAAACATCATTAGAAAATACTTTGAATTCTGTGCAATAAACTTGAAAACCTAAATAAATATATAAATTTAAGAAAATACAACTCACCAAGGTGATCCCAGTAGACAAAAGCTGAGCATTTCCTAGAAGAAAACAAGAAATTATCAAAGACCTACCACAAAACAAAACAAGAAAATAAAGCAGCAAACAAAGCAACTGGCCTAAATAATTTCATACAGAAACTGGACCTTCAAATAAAACATAATATAAAAATAAAATAAAAAATAAAATGAATAAAATTAAATAAAATAAAAAATAAAAGCACACTCCCTCTGGCAAAGAGGACAAAAGTAGCTATGGCAGAATACATTGTAAGCAGGTGATGTCCCAGGTGGGGCTAGGGGATCTGGTCAGGATATGGGTGTCTGCTGCATTAGGGAACACTCTCTAATTCAAAATATCAATATCAATAAAAATATCAAGGAGCCCACAGGCTACTTGTACAATGTGAAGGAAAAGGAAAAACACACCTTAACATTGCCTAAATCTGCCTTGGTAATTCCCAATGCAGCATCTAATGTAATCCTCCACACCACCACCCAAGAGATAGGTAGACTCATCTCTATTTCAGAGATAAAAATCTGAGGGGCAGAGATGCTTAGTAGTTTACTCAGAGTAAAGAGGTTGGGTTTATAGACAGGGATGCCGGGGTGGCAAACTACTTTAGTTATAGGTCACTCTCCTCCCTGTATCCTGCTATCTTTCTAAGGAAAGCTAGGAAGCTTTTGTTATCAGGGATCTCTACTGCCAAATCCAGAAGGAAGCCAGAGGGCAGAGGAGCAGCGGATGGGATCCTTATCTGTCAGCCTTCCAGGTCCTGAACAGGGTGCAGAAGTGTGAGGTACACACCTAGATGGGTTAATGCAGGATAACAGGCATATCCCACTTCTTAACTGTAAGACTAGGACAATGAAGAGCTCCTGCCACAGGAGTTTTTCAAGGATTGATAGAATATTGCATGTAAACATCTCAGCACCTTCTTGGCACTGATCAAACTCTCAACAAATGCTAGCCATGTGAAAGACCATCATTAGCTTGCATTGGTTAAATGCTCTGAATCAATTAGACTTCATTATTTGGTCAAAAGTTTGGCTTTGATACTTAAACTTAAAGAACAAAAAGCCACAGAGAAATGACACAGCTGGCTCCATCCATCAATATCCAGTGAAAAAAACAGTTAAATACCACAAACAAACCAACACCTGGGCAGAGAATGCCGATAAAATGAGCAACACCGATTTCCCCTCCAAACAACACTTTAAATCCATTTTTAACAGTGGTGCCAATGAGGAACATTCTTACTATGGGAATATCTTTTTGAGCTGTGGCTCACTCTAAGAATATTCTCTTTGTCCCATCTTGTAAATGGTAAGGTTCATACTTAATAATTTTGGTCATGAATGACCACCTAAATATGTCAGGAATCGTTTCGCATCTCTGACCCTCAGAGCCGAAAATATAGATGAATGTAATTAACCTACTTCCAAAATTGGGGTAAAAAAAAAAATCTGCTCTATTCTCTCCTGACTTGGGAACATATGGTGTCAGATTACATGGTTGGCACCTGGCTGACTGCTGGGTCCATGTGTCGCATTCTAACACAAACAGGCAGAGGCACAAAGCCTGCCCAGAAGAGTCGCCAGCCAAATCCAAAATGGGCAGCTCAAGCCACAAGCTCAGCCAGAAACTGCTATTAACATCCTGGTGGAGGAAACAGAGCTCTCAGCACCATCCTCTGAGCCCAGTTTCCCCTCTTGCCCCACGACCTCTTTCCATAAACATCTTGAGCAGGATCCATGAGTTTGGTTTCTCCGTTGACGTACATCGTCAACACTCCTGGCTCTATTTATCAGGGAGAAATTGAATTGGCCTCAACTCATTTTGGGGGTTGGCTCTCTTCAGTTAAGGCATTTTTAAGCAAGTAGATCCAACGAAATGCTTTCCATACCAATTAAAGGTATGCTTGTCATTCTCCCCACCCAAGTTCCTAACTCCTGGCTTGTTTATACTGAGTGAAGGACATTCACCCCTAGCCTAGTGCAGAGAAAGCAAAGCGAGTGTCAGTGGCTTCCTGGCTTCACTTTTCTGTTCTCTCCCCATCTTCCTGTAGGCTCAATCTCTGTCTCTGTAAATCAGTTCAAATTGCTGATACATCATGAGACGGAATATACTCCACACTCCAGTCCCCCAAATTGCTGTTACAATACCAAAGCGTTGAATTATATTATTCCTTCCTGCTTGTGATTATTTTATTCCTGTTTTTCACTTCTTTTTCTGAAGTGTGCCCACTGTTTCAAGCTGAATTGTGGATGAAGAGGGTTTAGCTCATGTCTGCTGTGGGAATTAAGAAACCCCAAGGAACCAGGTGGAGTGCTACGCTTAGAATGAGAAGCAGCCTAAGGCAAGAGACCAAGGGTGGCACATGTGTGACTTTTTTGACTCACCTGAGGTGATCCCTTACAACAGACTGGGAGCTAGAAGACATAAGTGACAAGGAGGAAAGGTCACTGGTGGGATTAAAAACTGGGTCTTTTCTACAAGCTAGAAGGATCTCTAAGACCAAAGAGAAAAGATCATCCACATGCACTAGCAAGAAATTCAACTCTCCTACCTGCTTATCAATACACATTTTTTGGCCAGAACAAGATAGTGGTATGGGAAAGTGTTCTTTTCTTTCCATAACCCTGTCTTGGTGGTTGTGGTACATATCTGCTGTTCTTGTCTGCCCAGAATCTGTCTCCCATTTCTTCTGTTCATAATATTCTCATTTCCTCAATGGAAGGCTCCTTTCCTGCTCTAAGTGATTATTATGGGGCTGCCAATCTAAACACCTTGCCCCTACCCTCATCCCCACTGGCCACACAGATAGGCATTTGACCTACATGAGACATCTTATTTTGCTGGTGTAAGTGAATTAATTTCAAAAGGTAGGCATGTAACCCAAGCCAGGTTAATGAAAAACTTCTCAGAAATTTACATAAAACTGGAGTCTAAGGGAGAAGCATTCTTTTTGCTATGGAGTCATCAAGCTGGGAACCTGTAAAACTGGAGCTGCCTGTGTCCTGTCCGCCACTATGTTGAGGAAACAACTACATAGTCTGTATGAAAAGGTTGAGAGATGGGAAAGGTGTGGAGGAGAGAGAGTCAGATGGGGTGGAGAGAAAATGAGCTGGAGGAGAGATGAGAGAGAGACAGATGCAAGAGAGGTTGGGGAGATGAAATGAGAGGAGAGAGATGGAGGAGCGGGGGAGACAAAAATGGGAGATGGAGATACGGGTAGAAATGGGGTGAAAGAAAGAGGGAGGGAGAAAATGGAGAGAGCACAAGAGGGGAGAAAGGGTGGGAAGAGAGAGAAATGGAGAAGAGAAGTGAAATAGAGAGTGATGGAGGGAGAAAGAGAAAGATGGGGAGATAAATCAGAGAGGAAAGTAAAAATGGGCAGTGAGAAAAAAAAAAAAAAACGGAGAAGAAGTGGGGAAAAGAGAGATGGGAAAGGGGGAGGAAGAAAAGACAGAAACCTGATGACGCCTCATGAAGTCCTACTTCCAGGCCACCCTGGAGGCCACATGCATCCTCGTGTATTCCCATGTACAACCAGGTTTGAGTTAAAGCCTATCTTAGTTGCCACCGAGAGTGATAACCATTCTCCTGCCCTTAACCAAATCCAATCCTGTTTCAAACTTAGCTCTTAATGGCTGTGTTCTAAAACCCAAAGATGAAGCAGAGGTTTCATGGATCACCTCAAAACATAATCACTCTTAGAATCTACCTAGCTGATTTTCATACTTCGAATAAGTGGAGAAAATATAAGTTGCTTTTCCCTGCCTTCAGAGAGCATGTAAAGATCTTCATTTTTTCCTTTCTACTTCCCAATTGGGATCTGGCTATCAGAAACCAACCTTCCATCAAAAATACAAAAGAAACTACTTGGAGGTTAAAAGCAACATTTAGGGGAAAACCATGTTGTACATCGTACCAAAATTTAATATGACTTTATGCAAAATAGTAATGTGTCTGGTAATACAAAGATCCTTCTAAAGTAGGTTAATAACAATCCAATATTATTCTCCTTAAAAAAAATGAAAATGTATGTCAAAAAAAAAAAAAGGCCTAAAGTAGCTGAATCTTGTACCCATTGATGGAGCTGATTTACATAGATAGCATTTAACATTCCATCATCATTATCCTATCAGTCTCCTGTCTAATGTGCAAGCCTAAAGACATTCAACGTTCTTAGAGGTTAAAAAAAAAAAAAAAAAAAACCACAAAAACCTATATCCACAAGCCAAAATGGTGGTAAGTGACAAAAAAAAAAAAAAAAAAAAAAAGGGAAAAAAAAATTTTAGGCAGACAGATGAATATCAACTGGGATGAGAAAAAGACTGTCTCCCTGCTCCCTTCTGTTCCAATATAGTAACCTAAGACTGAATAAAAGAAAACGAAATATTTAAGAGCAAAATGTGGCTATCAAATGGAGAGAAGGGGGAAAAAAGGAAGCATTATGATAATATTCGAGTCTGCATCTGCTAGAGGAAGCAGCTTTGAGTGTGTGCACCTTGACTTAAATGGAAAGCAAATGTAAATGAAACACCGTTCCTCCTTTAGAGTCCAGTGTGTGAATATTTTCAGATGTTTTTTCTTTTAAAATGTTAAGTGAATTTAATTCTGGTGAGAAGAACCAGAGAAAAGAGAGACTCTGGAGAGATTTACTTGTCCATCTGTGTATCGTGTGGAGAGGAGAAGCAGAGGGTTACATATGTGTATAACTTCCTCATGTTGAGAGCTCCTTCTTGGCCATGTACTTGACTGTGGCCTTGCAGATCCAATGACCTGGACTCCTTAGTCCCTCTGCCGGCATATCAAAGAAGGCCAGAGGGATTAGAGGCAAAACAGAGCCTGGGGTGTTGTAAAGCCATTGACCTCCATCACCCTAACCACTACATAGTTCTGAACATATTTAGACTAACCCAGAAGAGCCATAGTTACATCAGATGTGTGTAGCTGGGTGGGTGTGGGGAGGTACAGTTTAAATCAGCTGAAAGAGAGGTATGTGGAGGCAGAGAGAGAAGAAAAGGAGAAACAATGGAGCATGAGAAGAAAGAACAGGGAAATAGGAGCAGGGAGAAAAGGCAACAGTGAAAGAGAAGATTATAAAGAGATAGAGAAAAGATTAGTCAAGGGAAATGAAACTTTTCTTAGGCTCCATTCATCTGGTTCCTTGCCCAGAACACCTAAACTAAGGCTCAGCCTTTCAATAGTTGCTCCAAATCGATGCTGCAGGTCCCCATCCCCTTGCCCCTGGGCAGCCGTCACTAACACTGCTCTTCCCTACCATGCTACATTAGAATCCTTTCTAACACAACATTCCAGTCGCTGCTATTAAAGAGGACTATGGCCCTGATAGATAAATGCCATCCCTGGAGATTTTCTTCAGCCTTAAATCTAGACTGTGTGCCCTCTAGCAACTGTCCACTCAACAGCAGTCCACGCCTGGGATTGCTCCTAACAATGTTGAATCTTATTTACAAGAAAAGGGGACAGAAGTCAATGACATAGAGTGTGATACCATGAGAAATATGCAGAACCCCCCCCCCATTTTTAAAACACTAACAACCTTGAGCCATGTCTCTTTTTGTCCTACCCCACAGTGTGACAAGACTAACCCAGACAAACCAGGTTCTCCCAGCCAGCAGTCTAGTCTACTAAAGAACAAAGATAAAATAAAGTGACAGCTTTTGAATATTAATAGGGCATATCAGCAAGGGTGAGCAGCAAACAGTGGAAGTCATCCACAAGTTCTAAAAGCAGTTCCTAAAAGCCCGAATTCATCTCATCGCTCCCCACTTAAGAATTCCACTAAGAAAATGAATCTTTATTTCAAAAATAAACTTCTGAGATGACTAGAGATGAAAGCAGAGAAAGAAATACTGAAGCACCACAGGACCATCCTTCACTCATCTTCTCCCCCTGGGGCCCATCACAATGCCAAGTATATTATAGATGCCCAGTAAATGTTTGTGGCATGAATGATGTGAAAAGAAAAGGAATATTTTAAAATCAACTTCAGAATGGGAATGGGCTTTGAAAACAAGCTGGCCCCAATCAGGATCACAGAAATAGAAAATAGAGTTTGAGGTCACTGAGAGCTACTCCAGATATTACCTATAGAACTTTCGAGAGTTTTCATTTCTAAAGAAAAGTAGGAACCCAGTTTTCTGGAGCACCACATTTCTATTTTTTTTTTTTTTTTAATTCACTCACCCACTTACTCACTCACTCATTCAATCAATCATTCATTCATTCAGTAAACGTTATTGAATGCCTACGATTTGCCAAGTGCTATCTATGCAAGGCTCTGGGGCTCTTGTGTAAAGAAAGACAAGCAAAGGCCAGATTCTCATCGAAATTGTTTTTGTTTTGTTCCTTCCCTTCACCCTAAACCTAAGCCTTACATGCTGAAGACATTTCAGCCAACTAAAGTGCCTCCCTCCCACAAATGTCCTCCACCTCTAATTCACTGCCCACTCACTCTGCATTAATTTTTCTAGAAATGAACTGTCATCATGTTGTTCACCTGCTCAAAAACGTCCAGTGACTCCCTATCATCTTTAATTCATTCTGGGACCCATTCATCAACCACGCACTCAATACAAAGCATGGGGCAAGGATTATGAGATAAAGTCTAAACTCAACATAGCACCAAGGGCTGCACTGATTATTTATTGCTATATAGCAAGTTATTCCCAAAGTTGTCAGCTTACAACAATAAACAAACATTATCTTCCAGTTTCTGTGCTCAGGAATCCAGAAAAGGCTTAGCTGTCAAAATGAGATTGCAGTCAAGTTGCTGGCCAGAGCTACTGTAATCTGAAGATCTGATCAAGGCTACAAGAATCACTTGCAAGAAGGGTTGCTCACATGGCTGTTGGCAAGTGCCTCCGCTTCTTGCCAGGTGGGTTTCTCCATGAGCTTCTGGAGTGACCTCACAACCTGGCAGCTGGCTTCCCCCAAAGTGAGACCCAAAAGAGACAAAGAGGAGGAAGCCACAATGCCTTGATGACCTCATCTTAAAAGTCACACACCTTCATTTCACTGTATTCTATTAGAAGTGAGTCACTCTATACTTAAGAGGAGGGCAGTCCAGTTCCACCTCTGGGAGGAATATAGAAGAATCCATGGATTCTAAAACCTAAAACCACCACAGATGTATTATCAGGCTCTATTCTGTTCTATTCTATTCCATTCTATTCTAATCACCACCAACTATAATCACACCCAAACCTATTTACATATTTTCATAATTCTCTGCTGGTATTCCCAGTATTAACCTCCAAACTCCAGTCCAGCTGGTTGTCCTGAATACACTGTACCCATTGTAAATACTCTTTCCTCATTTGTTGCCCACACCTATTTCCTGTTCTCTGCCCTTCCAATTCCTTACTCCAAGAGTAAGTAAGATGTTGGACACTGGGCTGCCTTGGGTTCAAATCCTACCCGACTTCTGGCGAGTTACTTAAGTTCCATCCACTTGAATTTCCTCATCTATAAAATGGTGATAAGAGCATATTTTTGAGGGTGCCTGGGTGGCTCAGATGGTTAAGCCTCTGCCTTTGGCTCGGGTCTGATCTCGGGGTCCTGGGATCAAGCCCCACATAGGGCTCTCTGCTGGGCAGGAAGCCTGCTTCTCCCTCTCTCTCTGCCTGCCTCTCTGCCTACTTGTGATCTTGATCTGTCAAATAAATAAATAAAATATTTTTTTTTAAAAAGAGTATCTATTTAAAAAATTTGTTAGGAGGATTAAGTGAACCAGTATTTATAAATTACTAACAATAGTGCCTGGCATGTAATAAATTCTTTCTTAGGTAAATAATATAGATATTGTTCTTCTACATCCAGTTCAAGTTCAAGGCTATAGCCCATAGTGAACTTCTTCAGTGAACTCCTAATACTATAATTGTACCCCTTCTTAATCTTGGTCAGATCTACAAATTATCACTTAATTACCTCACTTGTAGATGTTTTGCCTCATCTCCCAATTGCTGTTTCCTGATCGTCTTTAAATTCTGTACCTCCTTAGAGTGCTTAGGAAAGTCAGTATCCAATTCAAAAGGAAGAGAGGAGGGAATTAATTCACATTAGTACTTAGGAAAATATTCGTGCTGCTAGTCTAGTCATCCCAAATACCAAGAAACCACACTCTCATTATTTCCATGTGACCCTGTGATATCAGTCAACCCAAATTAGGATCTCCTATAAGATCGGCCGTCTATGGACTCCCTTCCTCATTAAGGGAAACTTAAGAAAACACATAATATGGAAGAGGTGGGATTCCCTTAGTCCTAGAAGTAGGAAGGGAAGAACAGGTATGAGATCAGCAAAGAGACCCAGGTACTACTATAACCACAGGTAAAGCAAACTTCAACATTCTGAGATTGTTAAATCTACAAGAGTCTAATATTTTGAAATCATCACCAATAAAAGGCCTTCTCCAGCCCTAACACAAACATATTTGGCACCTGCTGGTACTGCCAGGTGAACATACAGGCAATGGCAATTAATAGGTGTAGGGGGTTGGGAGAAAATGTTCCTTGCCACCCGCATCACAGACAGGAGGTTCTGTGGTCCTGATTTAGCTACCAAGAGACTACCTTCATTTATAGAGTCATTTTTCCATTCATTCCTTTTTTGACTAATCTTTTTAAAGCATTTACTGGGAATAGTCTATGATACCAAGAAGTAGAATGCAAGTGCCTGGGCTTCAGGTAACTTACCTGGAACAAGTCACCCTCTCTGGCATCAATTTCTTTGTCTATAAAATGAGGAGGTTGGACAAAGTCTCTAGGGTTCTTTTCACTTAAAAAAAAAAAAATTGCTATTTTTCTGATTCTAATGCTGGCTCTGCTTTGCCAGGCAGGGTTGCTATGAAGATGAAGTTAGAAAATGTGCATGAAAGTGCTTTGAAAACTATAAAGCACTGCTCAAAATGTGAGGCATTATCCTCATTGTTGTTGCCATAGCCCCAAAAATCCCTAGAGGAACGTTTTCAAAGACCTGCTTGATAACATCCCACTGGGATCTTAAATAGGAAAAGCTCTTCCTCAAGTCTCACTGGGATCTCTCCTGCTGCTAGAAAGTCCACAAAGTTGTTTCTGTACATTAGCAGCTTCTCATAGCGAATGCTTTTCAGAGATTGCAGCTACCCCCAGGGGAAAGAAAATCATTATGTGACCTAATCCTGTAGGTCTAGTCTAAAGTCCAGAAGGAAAAAGGCTGAGATCAATTAGTGATGTCTGCTATGGGCACAGGAAGAAGTGGTCACCAGCTGATCGACATGCCTGGACCAGGTCCTTCTGCAGCTAGGATGTATGTGCCCTGCATTTTACTAAATGTTTCACAAGAATTATCTCATTTTTGAAATAAGGACTGATATCAATCCCATTTTACAAATGAGGAAACTGAGACCCAGAACGGCTGACTCACCCAAGTTTACACTGCTAGTATGTGCCAGAGCCAGATTAGAAACAAAGGCTGAACGATCCCAAGGCCAGTGTACTTTATTACATTACACTGAACTTCGAAAGAGATCTCAAAAGAGCATACAGATAGGTAAACTAAAGGAACTTCCTTATATTTTATTTTCCTGTGTAGTAGGTGAAACTGTTAATATCAGTTCAAGGTTAGATGGTTATTGGCAGCATCTAGTTCAGCACAGGGATTTAATCTCTAAAGTAACACCGTGTTAACGTGTTTTGTTTTGTTTTAAGTAGACTCAGTGTAAGTAGGCTCAAAGCTCGGTGTGGAGGCTAATGTGGGGCTTGAACTCATGACCCTGAGATCTAGACCAGAGCTGAGATCTAGAGCTGGACACTTAACCAACTGAGCCACTCAGGGCTCCCAGCAGTCTGTAAACTTTGATTGCATACTCCATTAGTTAAAACAAAAAAATGGTGTCATCCAATCCAACGTATAAATATCTATATATGCACATATTTATTTTCATATCACATATCACATACATGTATCACAACACTAATGCAATAGAGACATATTAAAACATATGAGAAATAGGAAATTCTCAGATGAGAAATCCATATAAATACAAATTCTAATATTTTCTACCCAAACCCCAAAAGGATTATTGGGCCCAATCCTTGGGGCACACACAGCCATTTCTTACAACACAGAGCAAGAATAATGTGTTTTCCTTATTTTGCTTCTGTTTCCCCTTTGGGCTTAGCTTTAAGGCTTGTCCCAAGCAAAATGCTCAAAAACAGAACCAATCCCTCTTCCCAACCTCCCCTCCCTACACCTCCATGCTACATGCCCCCTTTTCCCAGGCTCCCAGGCACACAGGCAGCTTCATGTTTTTCATATCCACTGCCCAAAGTTCCCACTTTGAGTTCTTGTCCAGGGATGGCACCTCCCACTATGGCCAAGAGCCATGCATTTATACATTCATTCCTTCTTACAACCAACAAACACTTACTGAGCCCCTATTACAGGAAGGTACTGTAGGAGCTCAAGAGAATTCAAAGATGAACCAGTCCCAGGCATATCCAGACAAGAAGGGAAATTAATGCACACACATAAATCAATACGATATTAAGTTAAAAGTAATAAGTTCATGATGAGACACAGGACAGAGATTCTTTCCAGGTGCAAGGGTAAAGGAAATGTGCACGAATAAGAAGATATGAGCACGGGGCGGATGGGTCTCGGAACAGCCAGGAAGTGCACTTGGGACTCATGGAATAATGGGGAGGAAAGGCCAAGAGGTCGGGGAACTTGCTTAGTGGAATAGAAGATGTGCACAACAGGTGGGGACCTGGTCCTATGTTATGTGAACTGTGCAGTCCAGGCAGAGACAAGAGCATTCACAACAAAGCAAAAGAGGAAAAGAGCACAGTGGTTGGAGTCGACAGGCTAGGGAGTACAGAACTTGATAAGGCTGAGGGGTGGGCATGGCTCAAAGCCTGAAAGGCTCACAAGGCTGGTTAAGTTATTGAAAGTCTGCAGAGCAGCCAAAATCAGATGTGCCTTCAAGAAAGATAGCTCTGGCTACAGCGCACAGAATAGACTGAAGACGGGTAAGGGAGGGCGCATCACTAAGGGAGGTACAGTACACAGCCCTCCAGGAATGAACACATCACTCCAGGGGGTGAAAGACTTCTGCTCTGCAAAACGCTCCCAGCCTAGGCGCATCTTCTCTGGAGCCAGGCTATCAGGATTAATCACAGAACACAGGCCCAAAAAGATGGCTTGGGAACTCATGGTCCAACCCCTGTACATTTTGTAGGCCAGCCCCTCTCTTTAGGGAGACTTTTGGAAAGGATTTCCTGCCTCTGGTCCGCTTATTGCCTGGGGTAAGCCTCCTCCTGGCAGGACAGATTCCTCTCTTGGTCAATCAGAAGCTCGGGAATCAGATTTCCCGTTCAGTTCCCAGGGTGCTCCAGCTTGAGCGGACACACTGCCTCTTTAAACACATTATGAAGATTATCAGCAATGTATCAAGGTGTCTTTGCAGAATGGTATAAACTTCGGCTGCACTACTTATTGCCATAAACCACACTTCCAGGTTTTTATTTATATGCGCATTAGTTCAATATGATTGGATCTGTAGGCAGCAGAGGGGATTGGGGTAATTTATATATATATCAATAAAGGTCTCCAGCCAGCCACTGGGTGCTCTAAGGGGAACAGTAGTTCCATTTAAAACATTAGGAACTGAAGAAATTGAAAATAACTCTCTATTTAGAGGCCAGGGATTAAGGCATTTTGCAGGGAAGGTCTCAGTCCAGTCAGGCTATGCTAAAAAAGCTGTTAAAATGTCATTTGGCTGATAGTTAAGCCACAGAATTTACCTTAACTCCTTCATTTCAACTGGATTGTGTGTGTGTGTGTGTGTGTGTGTGTGTGTGTGTGTGTAAAGCATTGCCCTCCTCCAGCCACCAACAATGGAGACAGCACAGCGTGGTGGGAAAGGTGGCTGAGGGTATGGGCATGATGTTTTTTGCCTCCTAACCTGCATTTCACTTTCTATGGTAGCATCACCTCAATGAGATCTATCACATCCAGCGAATAAGGGAATAAAGTTTTCCTGGAACTGTCAGCCAAGGTTCACTGTGATCAACCAAGGGGACCTCCTTATCAAAGCTGTGCCAATCAGACCTTCTTTCCCAAGATTCTGACTACTGATAAAGTACCCCAAGGACCAGCACTGGTGCTAACTGACTGTTTTGGGCAGTGGTGTCCTGAAGGGACTCTGTTAATTCCTGCTTCGGTGGAGCATTACTGAGTCCTGGGTCTTTGCTTTCTCTTCCACTTTCTGAAGCATAAAATAGCTTTCCAATGAGTTCTTCTGCTTATGCTCGCCAGAGTTCCTATTGCTTACAACTAAGGAATCTACGTGAGCTGCCAGGAGCCCTGGCTGTTAGGCGTGGACCCATCACTAGTTGTGTGACTACAAACAAATGATCTCCCTGCTCTGGATATCAGTTTCCACGCCTGCAACATGAAAGCACAATGATTCTTGAACTTTAGAGAATGTGAGTACCTTGTTGAAAATTTGGATTCTGATTTTTTCAGAATGGGACCCGGGGATCTGCTTTATAACCAGCAGTGATTCTGCACCTATCAAGGTTTATGAGCACATTTTCAAATTATGCTCTCCAGGATCCCTGGTTCTGGACACGACCCATAGAGATGGGCTCTGGTGCAAGAAAAGTGGACAAGGTTGGCCCTTTTGCTTCAACTAGGGCAACTCTCCTTTCGTGTTTTATAGGTTGAGGTTCTACATTAAATTTCCCCTGTAAAAAAGAATCTACCACTGACAAAAAAAATTTTAAATCCATGAAATACAATCACAGGATAATTTCTGAGATACTTTACTGTCTGATTCCATGAAGCACCTTCGAAATGGCTTCCAAGGGAAGCAGATGTCAAACTCTCTGGGGAACAGACCACTGTATTTGACTTGAACTTCAGTTTAGAGCAACCAAATCAAAACCTCAATACTGGAATTATCTTCCTAACAAACCCACGAACAGTTTATTTACCCCACTGGTGATGAGGCAGCTGCAGGAGCCCTGAGTGACTTGCCCCGTGCGATGCAATTAGATAACAGAGAGCCGGGTGACCTCTCAATCATACGGCGGGGCTCCTCCTACAGTGCTTCTTCCTGCTGTGGAATTTGAAACACCATAAACTGGAGCCAGAGGAGATCCATAAACAGCCCAGTTCTTATTTTTTACTTTAGAGTCCCTATGTGGCTTCATTTATTTTCAAAAGAGCATGTGACATGTTCGTTGGCACCTTCTCTGCCATAAAATATCTGTTGACATTTGTGGTTTGGGGCTGGGTTGGATTAGTTGCTGTTTCATTCCATTCACCTACTGCATGTCTTACCAGAAGAAACACCCTTCTACCCTGAGCCCCCATTACAACTTCTACCCTCTATTCAGAACAACCCATGTGTGCCCTCTGCAGAATGGGAAGACTGAAAAAGAGCTACTCCATCTTTTATCAACTATGCATGACCTTTGACAAGGCATGGGACTTCTGTCTCCATTTCTTGGTCCATGTGAGGCTTTTATAAGAATGACAATTTTAAAACAAAGAAAAGAAAAGAAAAGAAAGAAGGAGGTGAGTGACAGTGACTAACATTTTTCTACCACCACTCACTATGAACTAGAACACCTGAATTGTTTCCATTGGTCCTCTCACAAGACTACAATGTAGGTATAACTATCACTACCCCATTTTACAGAAGAAAAAATGAAGAAGTGAAAAAGTTCAGTAGTTTTCCCAGGGTTACATAGCCAGTAAGTGGTAGAGGAGGCTTCAGTTTCATGAACTCTGACACCACAGATGTGTCTCTCATTGCAATACTATCTTCATGGTGCTTCTCCACACCTGGTTGAAAACTTTGGAGGAGGGTCAGTTTCCCTTAGTATGTTGGAGGAATCAGATGGAGGGTGATTTAGGGCAAAATAAGACAAAATAGAAGCATGATACAATGGAAAGAACACCACCCTAGCCCTCACTAGCGGTGGGATCTTGTGTTACTTGTCCTCCCTGAGGCTTGGTCTTCTCATCAGCAATATGGGGAGCTTTCCTACCTTGTAAAGAGAGTGTAAAAATAGAGATGTATGCACAGCAATCTACAAGATTTAGTAAATTGGAGTGCTGTAATGTGTGTGCCAGCATTCCAAAAAGCTAGTGGAAAGCAAGACATTATTCATATAAAGTATTAATATATATTAGAGTAGCATTGAATTCCTTCCAAAATTATGAAGCCAACTAGAGTTTTCTTCCCTAAGTTAAACTCACAGAGAGATTCAGTCAAAAGTCCACAGAGTTAAAACAAACAAACTTGTCTCCATCTTTCACCCACCCTATTTACCTAGGCCAAGAGCCTTGAAATTCCTACAATAGGAATGTCAGGGCATTACATATGAAGGGCAATTTAAGTATTATCCCATATGGAAAGTAATCTCTTTAACACTTAGCATTTAGATAGAATTTCTATTAATATATTTACATAAATCCTTTTATATTTCTGTACCTATACACATACACTCACAAATAAATATTTATTTTAATGAGATCATACTACAAATGCTAAAATTGAAATCTACCCTTTTTACCTTAAAAATATGCCATAGACATCATTCTATGCCAACAAATGCAGATACATATCATCATTCTAATACCATCCTTATATTCTACTGTGTAGATTTTTTTTTAAAGATTTTATTTATTTGACAGAGAGAGAGAGAAATCACAAGTAGGCAGAGAGGCAGGCAGAGAGAGAGGAGGGAGGAAGCAGGTTCCCTGCGGAGCAGAGAGCCCGATGTGGGGATCGATCCCAGAACCCTGGGATCATGACCTGAGTCGAAGGCAGAGGCTTTAACCCACTGAGCCACCCAGGTGCCCCTCTACTGTGTAGATTTATGATGATTAACCAATTAGAAGTTTAGGTGGCTTTCAATTTTTGCTATTACAAATAGCACTGGAGGGAGAGATACACCTTGAGAGACTGTGGACTCTAAGAAACAAACAGGTTTTTGGAGGGGAGAAGGGTGGTGGGTTGAGGGAGCCAGGTAGTGGGTATTACGGAGGGCACATATTGCATGGAGCACTGGGTGTGGTGCATAAACAATGAATGCTGGAACACTAAAAAAAATAAAATAAAATAAAATGAAAAAAAAAATATCACTGCAACAAACATCCCTGTATATATGTACATCTTTGTGTTTTTATCCTTTAAGGTCTTAGGATAAATTCCTGGATATAGATTACAGTGTAATGGGTGCCCCAGGTGGCTCAGCCTGTTAAGCACCTACCTTTGTCTCAGGTCATAATTCTGGGGTCCTGGGATCAAGTCCTGCATCCTCGGCTTGGCAGGGAGCCTTCTTCTCCCTCTACCCTTCTATCCCACTCCCTACCCCCAACTTGTGTGCTCACTCACTCTCTTTTTTCTCTCTCCACCACAAAAATAAATAAATTTTAAAAAGAAAAGAAAAGAACTGCAGTGTCACATATACACACATTTAAAACTTTGCTATGAGAGCTTCCAGGCTGGTGAACACATCCACATTTCAGGAGGGGGGTACATCCCAGTTCCAGAGGGACAAAAATCTCCTCTAGGGACTATTGAAGACCTCACCCTATGTACCTCTTTATGGGGCTGTTTATCTGCATACTTTATAAAATCCTTCGTAATAAGCTGGTACACAGGGGGTTAAGAAAGTTCAACACTGAGAATAAAATTTACAACTGGTCAAGTGCAGGGCTAGTATTGAAAATAAGTTTGCTGGACACCAAAGCAAATGTCCTCTCTGCTCTGGCTGGGCCTCCTCATGGCTTGTTGGTCCTTGCAGTTAGCACATTGAGTACAAAATTGCAGAATAAGAAGACTGGCCACTATGAATAAATTAAAGATTCTGAGTGGTTATTAACTGACCTGATTGGAGCAACATTGTTGACAGTGATGAAGACAGTTGACTGAATGTACCAAACAAAAATCCCTAAGAAAACTAAGTACAGGTTTGGACAGGAAAACATAGCTATGGGGTGCTGGGAACTCAACAAAGCCTTAGAGGATAAATATTAGACCTCGTGGAGAAAGGATGAGAAATTTAGGCTTTCTTAGCATAACAGGACTGGGTGGTAATTCGATAATGACTCTACAATATATAAAGGTTTATTCTGTGGAACTACAGTCTGAATCCATCATGTGTACGTGGCATGATCTGTTAGTTTACACACAATTCTCAACATTTGCTCTTGAGAAGGCTTAAATATAGTGATTTTGCATATAAAAAATACTTTGCTATGTATTTCTAAACTATATTTTTTCATAAACACAGCTCCACCTTAGCTTTCCAATAACTGTTATGAGTAGAGGGACTTATTATAATTAGTATGTTGAATCACAAGAAATTGTCCTGTTTTGTAGGTCAAAAGTGGTTGAATATGGGTCAATTCATATAGTTCCATTTAATAATTCATTCCTTTTTTTAAAGATCTTATTTAATTATTTGACAGAGAGAGAGAGCGAGCACAAGTGGAAGGCAGGGAGATAACAGAGGGAGTAAGAAAAAGTAGGCTCCCTGTCAAGCTGGAAGTCCGACGTGGGACTTGATCCCAGAACCCTGAGGTCATGACCTGAACCAAAGGCCAATGCTTAACCGACTGAACTACCCAGTTCTCCTAAAATTCATTCCTCATGGGAACCAAACATTGCCTTTTCACTGAAAACACTATGTCAGCCATTAAGAAAGGGGCAAGTAACATATGTCCATTGTGTACCTTTTCAGGTGGGAGGGGGGAGGAGGAAATAAGTAAATGAAGATTGTTTTCACTGCCCGTCTGACAACGAGCAATATTTTAAGAACTCCTACTTTCTAATCTGGAAACCATCTTGAGTAAGGTAAGGCACTGATTCTGCGTCACTTGATGGCAAAGAGTGAGTTGTTACTCTACACCCCCACTTTTTTCTTGTCAAGTGAAAGATAGATTTAATAAAACGGAAAAGAAATCAGTGCACATTGTCGCAAGCTCTTGAGACCATGACCTTAAACATAGACTAAATCAGGAGGAATGTAAAGCTGAAGAGACTTACGTCAACCCAGGGATTCCTGGACCATGTTCCAGGGAGAGCCAGTTCTGCAAATGCTCTGAGAAGAAAAGTTCCACGGTCATACATGTTGGGACAATAGGACATCGTCTTTATTTTTTTTAAGACTTTTATTTATTTATTTGACAGAGAGAGAGCAGCAGGCAGAGGAAGGGGGAATAGCAGGCTCCCTGTTGACAGGGAACCCAATATGATGCTGGAATCATGACCTGAGCCAAAGGCAGACGCTTCACTGACTAAGCCACCCAGGCACTCCAGGACATCCTCTCTAATTTAAAGTTTTTGATTTATTAAAATTAAATTAAGTTAAAAGTTTAATCCTGTCAAGTCATAGTGCTCTGAAACCTTCAAGGCCTTGAGAAGCCCTTCAGTAAAGAAACCTGCTCCTTTTATTGGACCCCGTGTTTTTCACACTTGTTTGACCACAAATCCCTTTGATCCCATGATATTTGTTACCACCCAGTGCAACAGACTTTCAAAAGCCTCCCAAACTCCCATTTTATTAGAGAAGAACTTGAATTATGAAGATTACACAGTAAATCAAGGACAAAACCATGATTAGATGTGTTATCTCAAGCCATTTAACAGGTATTTATTGAGTGCCTGCTATGTACCAAAATCTGTGCCAGGCACTGGCAAATACAGTGAACAAGACTTGATCCTTGATCTCAAAAAGGTTATGATCTGGTGGGAGGAAAAGACAAATCAACAGGCAATTTCAGCTAACTGGAACTTGCAGTAATCTAGAACATGTGGCTATTGAACACTTAAAATGTGGCTTCTGAAACCGAGGAACTGAATTTCTTAATTTAATTTCATTTTAATAAATTTAAATTTAAAAACTAAAGCAGTGTGAAATATTTTTCTATTAAATGCAGCTTTGTTATTTTGGCAGGACTATATTTCACTTTAACCATTGAAAATTTAGCATCTAAATTGAGAGGAGCTATAAGTATAAAATACATACCAGATTTCAAAGATTTAGTTAGAAAAATGTAAAATATCTCATTAATAACTTTTGTATTGATCACATATTAAAATGTTAATGTTGTAGGTATATTGGGTTAAATAAAATAGATTATGAAAATTAATTTCATCTGTCCCTTGTTTAATATTTTTAATGTGGCTACCATGAAAACCTTAAACTACATATGCAGCTCATTATATTCCTTACAGAGAGAGTTGATCTAAGACTTAGAGCTCAGGAAGCACACAGGAAGATGCTTAGCCAAGATCTAGGGAAAGCTTCCCAAGCGACGATTGTTGATGTGAGACCTGAAGAAAGAAAACAAATGAGCCAGAAAAGAAGGAAGAGTGTTCTAACAGAGGCAATGGCTGTGCAAAGGCCCAGGGGCCAAACAGAGCAGAGCGCCTGGTTTCAGATCAGTATCATTTCTATTGCACTGTGCCTTCCTTGCTCCAGGCCAACAAATGCACCCCCGCCCCGCCCCCCCCCCCCCCCCCCGCCACAGATCACTACCTCTGAAACCACTGGAAGCTCTTTATTTGGAGTGGAATATCTCCGAAACTACACAGAGATACTAGGTGCTTGAAAAAGAGTAACATATCCACATTTCATGTAGATTAAAGCTAAGTGTAGACTCTACTCTTGCAGGGGTCACTAATATATTCAAGCTATACAATGATTTCAAGTGTGCTCAAAGGAATCTTCTTTATAAGAAATAAGTCCCACCAAAGCAAACATATTATTCCCAAACTGGTTGTTGGAAAAGAGAAGAGGAAGCTCACCAGCAAAGGATAGATGCAGAGGGAGACACTAGGAAGTCATCTAGCATGGTGATAAGCGCTCAGGCTCTGCCAGCTCCGTCACTTACCAGCCGTGTGACATCAGACACTCTCATAATCACTCTGGGCCTCAGTTTCCCCATTTGTAAATGAGGAAAGGTGTAGCATCTACCACCGTTGTCGGGACCTGCTTGCTGTACTGCAGGGTGTTGAGCAGCTTTCCTGGTCTCTGCCCACTAGTTGCCAGCAGCACCCCTCACCCCAGCTGTGACAACCGCAAATGTCTCCAGACTTGACCAAATGTCCACGGGAGGAAATCACTGCTTGTTGAGAACCACTGATCTACCGAATGAGTTGTTGTAAGGCTTAAATGGGATCCTGCCGGAGAAGTAGTGCTACAGTGCTGAAACTTGTCCAATGCTCAATAAAGGTCTGGTAAATAAATACAGAAAGGGAGGAAACGCTCCTACAGGGATGACAATGGTGCTTAGCAGATCTGCCATTTTGTGAATTTAACCAGCCGTCACGTTAGCCCAAGAACTTTCATCTATTCCCTCTCCTCCTCCCACCTCAAGAAGCCAGGCCCTGAGTCTCCTGGGTAATGTGGGCAGAAAGGCCCTGCAAATGGGACATGACTGCCTCGATGGATTTAATGGTGCTTTTTAAATGTGGATAATTATAGGGCCTCTTCTAAGCAAGTGCACCGGTGGCAGGAGGCTGCAGGCTCTGGGGCACCGTGGGCCCGCATAGCTCAGCTCCGCCGAGCTCATGGTAATGTTATTAAATGTGCTCTCTCCTTTTATTAGGCATCTTAATAACCTCTAAGTTGCACCCAGGAGAGTTGGTGCAGAAAAGGAATTCTGGCCAACCTAATTTGTATTTGAAAATACCCCATAGGCCAACGGAACAAGATTCAGATGAATTTCACAGGCAGCTGAGGGCTACACAAGGCAAGTGTTTCCAAATTGTGCTCGATTACTGAATGCAAAATGCGTGCCTCCCTGCCTTCCCCACCCCCGTTCTTTGCCCTCCTTCTCTGTTAATGCTGTTGTACCCCCACACATGAATATACAACCCACACTTCAGCCACTGGCTAACTAAGAGGCTTAATGTGGGTCCTCCCTTATCTACAGGGAAATAATGATAGGAACTCGGATGTATTGACCATTTATTACCCTGAGGCAAACCCCAGTGCATTCCTTAGAATAACCCAAAAGGTAAGTGTAATCCTTATCCCATTTTATAGTTGAAGAAACTGCAGTTTGAAAAGGTTAGTGTCTTGCCAGAAAGAATTACACAACAAGATAATTACAGAGCATGGATAGAAACCATCTAACTCCAATACTCCAATTGCATCTAACTCCCGAACTGGTGCTCTTCACCACCCACAAACAGTATTCAATAGCTGAGCAGTGAAAAGGACTAAGTCTAATTATTGGTTCACCATGTTTAGGTCACTGTATGTTTCAGAACTGTATGGAGTGTTGGGAAAAGACACTGCCCCTACCCTCAGAGATTTCACAATGGTCATTCTACACAAAGGAAAGAACGTTTTAAAGGAACCAGGAAGGAGGAGTCACAACTCACATTCATTTAACACACATTCCATGAGAAGTTACTATATGCCAGGCAGTGTGTTCCGGCTACTGGGAATATTGTCAGAGTTACAAATAAAGGGGACAGATTTGAGAAACATTCCAGGTCTAGAATGACTGAAAGGCAAAGCAAAAGAGACTTAGATTTCCCTTGTTCAAGAGACTCTGAGAATGAGCTAGTGATTAGGGAAGGTTGAAAGGTAGAATTTGGAGAAGTGGTGAGTTGGTCTTTGGGATTGTTATGTTAGAATCATCATAAGACATCATAATAGTTTCTTCTTACTGCTATAACATATTACCATAAGCCTAGTGGCTTTCAACAATGCCATTTAATTTCTTTCAGTTACGGGGATCAGAACTCCAAAGTAAAAATCAAGGTGTTCACAGAGCTGGTTCTTCCTGAAGGCTCCAGGGAAATATCCATTCCTTGCCTCTTCTAGATTCCTGGGGCTGCCAGCATTTCCTGGATCCTTGTCACATCACTCTATTTTTTTGCTTCCATCATCACATATTTCTTCTCTGTCTTCCTGCACCCCGTTTGTAACCAGGCTTATAATTACAACGGGTCCACTGGGATAATTCTGGATAATTTCCTTATTTCAAAATCCTTAACTTTTTGTCAACTAAGTTAATGGTCAGAGGTTCCGGGGACTGGCACATAGACATAGTTGGGGGAGTCGTTATTTAGCGTATCACAGACATTTAGGAAGAGATGTTCTACACACAGTCAAAAAGGTACGTCTAGAACTTGGGGGAAATGATATTTATTCATCCATTCAACTATTAAATAAACTTTCATTAAGCAGTTAATATGTGCTAACATGACAATTGCACCAAAATAGTGGATTTGGAACTCATTCCCATCGTTCATAGGTGACGGGGGCTTATGCACAGAGAGTGTAGAGAGGGAAAAACAGAGAATTGAAGACACCATTTGGGGGGAAATTCACACATTTCTGGAACAGACAAGAGAAGGAAAACCAACGTGAATGTGTCCCGATTAAGACTTATCACCCAGCACCCTTTGTGCAGGCGTATTTGTTTTGAACGGGTGGCCATAGGTGATTATACATATATATGACACGTGATTTTGAAATACGCCGTTTAGCGGCAGGTAGGTGGGGCCGATAAAGGGGGGCAGGATCCAGGCACATTTCTTCTTGAGCCACAGCATCTCTGGAAGGTCTATTCTCCAGCCTCTGAGCAACACTAGTCACTGTGGTTCTGGCCCAATCTTTTCTTCTCCTTTTCTCAGCCAAGTGCAGCCATTAAGCACTTCACATCCAATCCCTACAGCCCAAGCTCTTGGCTGCCCCAGTAATGGAGGCAGCAAGAATTTAATCCATGGCAGCCTCAGGTGCAGAAAGATGATACTAAATATTTCATTCCTGGGATGATGGGAACTGGAAGCCCCTGGAGAGGATCTGGCTGAATCTTTTAAGTGAGCCCTTCCAGGAATCCATTGGGTAACTGTGCTATTGGCAGTAATGACTGCCACTCGGGCCTTCGCTTCCCAGTGGGAGGGGAAGCAGCATTAATGTGCAACAGTGTTAAAAGGCCAACTCCAACGCTGGTTCAAGGAAATTAATTTTTTTTTTTTAATTCTGCTTTCAGAGGTTTCCTGTCACCTCTCTGGATCCAAAACACATTTGTCACCCATTTTTCCCTTTTTTGTTTTTCATAAAGAGCCAAATGAAAGGAGAATAAAAAGTTCTAACAAAGAGAAATCATTTAAGGTACATTTCTTCTCTTCAGGAAATTACCTGCTTTGGCTTACATCTTTAACTCCTCTCAATCTTTAATAGCAAGCACTAGAAGACGGTAAGTGTTAGAATGGACGAGAGAAAAACAGATGCATTATCTTGGTGAAAAATTGCATAGATTATGTTGGTAAGTAAATACCACTTGTTAAGTACTAAAGTATTAAAATGAAAAAAAAAGACTATTTTTTCCTAAAAAATTAAGTGTTTTGAGAAACTGGATTAGATTTTTTTTCGTTACTCTTCACAAAATTGAAAACAGATGGTATATGCTATAGTAAAAAAAAAAAAAAGAAAATGAAAAAGGTCAGTTTCAGTGTAATATGAAGGTGAGATGACCTGAAATATGACCCTTTTGCCCTTGAGACCTGAATCTGATTTGTGATTTTGATCAGACCTGCATACACTAAAGGGTTAGGGTGCAAATTAGAAGTTAAAAGAACTATTGAGCTGGAAACTGAGCTCCTATGGGCACTTGGAAGTAACCCTTTCACAACTCCTCCCTAACCCTGCCCATCCTGCAGGAAACTCCACTGTTCAGCCCGTGTCTTCTACCTCCTGTGAGCTCCTTCCTTGCTATCTGGACCATTCCCTGTGTCATATAGCTTGCTTCCCTCAAAGAAATATGAACTCCTTGAAGGACAGTTGGATGGAAGCTATTAGGAGCCCACATGGTTTATTTACCTGCTCCCAAACTATTGTTTGCTTCATAGATTTGTAGATGGAGCAAATTTTTGTGTATCCTTGTATCCTCTGTTTCCCATGAGGGATGAGTGAACTAAAGGAAGTGTGAAAGGAGACTGTAGATGGTAGTACATTTTCTCTAAAGAGAAAATATTGCTAAATAATTAACATTACTACATACTAAAGAGCAAGCATTTTTTAAAGATTTTATTTATTTATTTGACAGACAGAGATCACAAGTAGGCAGAGAGCAGGCAGAGAGAGAGCAGGGGGGAAGCAGGCTCCCCACGCAGCGGAGAGCCCGATGCAGGGCTCGATCCCAGAACCCTGAGATCATGACCTAAGCCAAAGGCAGAGGCTTTAACCCACTGAGCCACCCAGGCACCCCTAGAAAGCATTTTCTATGAGTACCAATATTATTTTAATGTGTCCTAGATACAAACACATTAAGAATCCTTCAAGAGCACCTGGGTGGCTCAGTCATTTAAGCCACTGACTCTTGATTTCAGCTCAGGTCATGATCTCAGTGTCCTGGGATAGAGCCCAGTATCTGGCTCCCCACTTAGCAGGGAGTCTGCTTGTCCCTCTTCCTCTGCCTCTGCCTCTCCCCCTCTACATACACTCATGCTCTCTCTCTCAAATAAATAAATAAAATCTTTTTTAAAAAAAGAATCCCTCAAAATATCATTACTGTGGAATATAAATATATAATAGCTTTCAAAAACGAATTTCTGTAGAAAAATGTTAAGTCAAAGTTCACAGGGAATTTAGATTCAGCAAAAATCATGAAGATGATGTACAAAGACTGAAGTATTGGGAAACACTGCCCTAGGCCATAGAGCACGATATTTTTTATATCATCCAACAAATATTTGTCAACTGAATGTACCTCAAATGCTATCATTTGCTTATCATCATAGTAGCTTTTTTTAATATATCCTGAGAAAATATCAAGAGGAGAATCATTTGACAGAATAAATAAATAGAAGCTTTCATAAGCACTGATCATCACAGCAATGAGCTCCGGAATAAAAGCAGACTTCTGGTCAAGTTCTGGCACTGTTATTTTCCAGCAGAACTTCTAAGTGTAAATAATTATGTGTTCAGTGCCTCAGTGTTCCCATTTGCCAATGAAATTGTTATGAGGAGGAAGTTAAATAATGTTTTCAAAGTGCTAGCATAGTGCCTGGCACATAAAAAGAGCCAGTATATGGTAACTGTTATTATTAACAATAATAGCATCAGCAATAACAATACCACTTGGCATTTGTATGGAAATTCATGTCTTTCAAATGGCTTTTATCCAACCATTAGCATTTATCCAACCCATCTACTAGGTGCCAAGTACTGTGTAAGACTCGAGGATTCAACTATGGAACAAGAAAAGCATGACTTCAGGGTAGACAGGGTAAAGAAACAGTATAAAAGAAACAGGTGGCCTATTTTCAAGTCCAAGTTTTGCTACTTCTACCTCAGCAAGTGACTTATCTTTCCATGCCTCCGTTTTCTCATCTATAAAATAGTAATAATGACAATAATAATAATTAGTATTATTATATATTTATATATAAATATTATAATATAAGTTATAATAATGTATTATATTATATATAATATAATTATATAATAATATACATTATATATTATATAATATATACATATTATAATTATAATAACCTTGTAGGGTTGCTGTGATGATTAAATAAGTTCATAGATATAAAGTATCAACATTATCAGAAAGGTATCTCTAAGTACCCTAAGTTTATTTTGGCTTTTATCATTGTAGTTCTTGCCCTCACAAGGCTACCATATTCTTCAAATGGCAGCTGCTTTCCAAACTTTGTATTTGCCACAGATTATACCCAGCCACTAATTCAGAGACAAAGGTACAGCCATTTAGGATGTTTGAGGTTTCTCTGCTGAGAACATTTTATCACTGTATCCAATCAGTTACTTCATACAGATTCAGATCAAGCCAGTCTTATCATTAGAGTAGAAGGTCACCTACACTGTGCATTCTCCCACCTGCCAGGAAAGTTTCCACCCTCGTCCACTATACCTAGAGACTAGAGCACACAAACATAGACACATACACCTTCCCATTGTCTGGAAGTTCTGCTGTTAATAGAAATATCGAAAAAGGCAACTGCATGCTTCACACTTGAACCTGAGGCCAATTTGGAGCAAGCACTGACCTAACACCTTCCGTAGGAATGACTGTTATCTCAAAGCAGCTGTACTATTTGTGTAAGAAGGGATATAAAAAGCCTGATTTTTTTTTAATCTGAAAATCTTTTTTTTTTTTTTTCACCCTGATAGAAAATCTAGACAGGTACTTGAATGGCCAGATTCAACATGTAGATAATGTAGCTGCATGAACCCAGCCCCAGATAGTGTCAGAACAACCATTCTTTTGACAAGTGAAAACAGCCAAGTCAAGACATTTCCAACCAGAGACTGTGGCTTCTCCCCCTGATGAAAATAACTGCTTCAATCTGGGCTGTGCCAAAGCAGCCTCAGACATAAAGGTGATGAAGGGCTGTTTTCAAAGCCCAAAGTCTTGTCTCAGGACCATTTAGAAAACACTGCTGGCTAGGGAGCCATCATACACATAAGTCAATGAAATATTACCCCTAATTGAGTGGGCCATTTGAGAATGCAACCAAGAGCATGTCCAAGGAGTCAGCACTCCCCTTTACAACTCCCCAAGCCCCTTCTGGGTTAGTATCCATTTAAAGAGAGAGGAAAAAAAAGACCACTTTCATCACTTAAGTGTAAATGAATCAAAGTATGATATGGATAGGGGAGCAATCAGGTTCCCCTGATGACTGATCTATTAAAGGGAATGAAGGGTGATTCATTCCGGATGTGGTACTCCTGAAACACACTACTGGGTCATTGATTCTAGACTCCCCAAACTTCCACAAACACAGAAGGATATTTAGGAGTTCAGTTGGCATGAAGAACATAGGAGAATCAGTGGCCTTAAACACGAAAAGGCCTTGGATGCATCACATTTGGTCACCAAGGGCAATCCAACTTGTCTCTAAGTCACTCTTGAAGATTCCATTAAGAAGTCTCCTGGAGAAACTAATTCCAAAGCCAGTTTTGACCAACTGAGCCACCCAGGCGTCCCCCAAAGCCAGTTTTGAAAAGCCAGATATCTCCCAGTACTAAAGAGGCATATTAAAGTCAGTAGTAGCAAACCGGTCTGTTTCCTTTGGTCCGAACAGTGTTTTGTTGTTTTCATTTAATTTATTGTCAATATATAAAAAATCAGGATATTTGACTGGGATTTTACATCTCTTGAAGATCATCTGACCCTCTATTTTCATACGGTGAGAATCAGCAAAAGTTGAGTACTGGCTACATCTTCGTACAATCCCTGTGGTCTCCATCTGGCCTCCGTGATTAACTATTGGCCTCTGTAACCCATGACTTTGCAACTGCTATCAGGAAGTGCCTGTATAGACAGAAAACAATTCTACTCCCCCGGTACCAACAAAGAATCTATGTTAAAGACTGAATATGGGAAAAGACAGAACTGTCTCTAATTGGCTTGACTTGAAACCCCACCCAACAGATGCGTCATGCTGAGTGAGGACAAACTGGTTGATTTAGATCCTTTCTCAGGAAAGGTATGACGTATCTGTGAGGCAGCTTGAGCTAGTTGTCAGTTTGCCATAAGGTCTGCCATATATCCCAGTTTTGAAGATACCAGAATCCAGAATGTTGTGTCCACTAAGGTTGACTAAAATTTGCAATAACTCCTATTCCTGGAGATAGGCTAAGCTTGTCTCTTTTTAGAAGCTTTAGAAACAAAAATATGTACCTTCTGCCCATCTCAAAGCTCCAGTCTCTCTACACTTGCATCACCATGGGGTAATATTGATTGAAGAGGAAGCGTAGCAGAGTGGGGATGAGCAGCGCCTCTAAAATTCAAATGCCTGGGTTTGAGTCCCCATTCTAGCCCTTGCAACATAATTTCAGTCAAGTTTCTTTACCTCTCTGAGCCAGTCTCCTCTTATAAAAAATTAGATCAAAAGTAATACCCACATCCTGGGTGCCTGGGTGGCTCAGCGGGTTAAGCGTCTGCTTTTGGTTTTGGTCATGATCCCAGGGTCCTAGGATCAAGATCTGCATGGAGCTTCTTTCTCAGAAGGGAGTAGGCTTCTCCCTCTCCCTCTGCCCCTCCCCACTGCTCCTGTTTTACTCTCTCTTGCTCTCACTCTCTCTCAAATAAATAAAATCTTTAAAAAATAATAAAAATAAAAATAAAAAATGAGAATAGTACCCACATCAAAAGAAAGGGAAGGAAGGAAGGAAGGAAGGAAGGAAGGAAGGAAGGAAGGAAGGAAGGAAGGAAGGAAGGAATAGTACCCACATCATAGGACTGTTGCAATAATTAAATAAAGCAACACATGTTGGGGTGCCTGGGTGGCACAGTTGGTTAAGCAACCGACACTTGGTTTCAGCTCAGATTGTGATCTCAGGGTCATGAGATTGAGCCCCACTTGGGCTCCATGCTCTGTGTGGAATCTGCTGAAGGCTCTCCTTCCCTCTCCCTCTGCTACCCACTCCACCTCACCCCCCACTCTCTTATTCACAAATAAATAAATATTTTTTAAAAAGAAAGCATGAAAAACACCTCGTGCAGCACTTGCCTAGATAACATGTATTCCATAAATATTGGGTTAAAAAAAGTGAAATCTACAATGTGGAACTTTTCACCTATAACTTGTTTAAACCTTTCACTTTAGCCTTCCTGTTGCTCCATGGACTACCCAAATATAAATTGCATAACCCCATATTTTATACTTTTGTTCCCAAAACTCCTCTCTTATTTGAATACTCTTTTTTCTCTGTATCTAATATACTCTAATCAATATAATAAGGCTTAATCCAAGTACCACTTTTCCAACAAAGCCTTCCGTGATAACCCCAACTACAGCATGAATTCCCACTCTTCTGCAATCCAACCTGTGAACCAGTAGCTATTTCAAAACTGCCCAGAGCATCACAATGGAACTGATATTGTTGCACACTAACACAGCAACCTGAATGTAGCAAAAAGATAGAATTATGTACAGCTTTTCACCTTGCAGTCATGGTCACGTAGATCTATACGATACTGTGAACATTTCACAGTCACCCAAAGGCTTAGAGGCATTTCACCTCAAAATTCCCTGCAGTAAATTCTTTCTTTATATTAACAGTTAATGTCTGCTTCCTAATCATTGTAGCTACTGAGTTTGATATGACAAAACTAAGTATTACAATTATCATTGATGGGGGATAAAAACTTTGAAAGTAGAGTCAATGGGATTTTGTTGCTGGATTTGAAGAAAGGAGATGTGAAGAAAGAAGCCACCAAGAATGACTCAATGACTCCTAGATTTAGAGATTAAACGAGTGAGTGAATGGCAATGCCCTCTCCTGAGACGGGAGACATTGAGGAAAATATGAGAATTTTCTTGACAATAGTCAAGATATGGAAGCATGAATGGGTAAAGAAGATGTAATGCATATGGACACCACACACACACACACACACACACACACAGAGGAATATTAACTGCCTTAAAAAAGAAAGAGATTGTGCCATTTCCAACAACATGGATGAGCCTAGCAGGTATTATGCTAAGTGAAGTAAGTAGGACAGAGAAAGAAAAGTGCCATATGATTTCATTTATATGTGGAATCTAAAAACAAGACAAATGAACAAACGACAACAACAAACCATACTCTTAAATACAGAGAACAAAGAGGTGGTTGCCAGAAGGGAGGGGAGGGGTGGGAAAATGGGCAAATGTATAATAGGGATTAAAGAAATACAAAATCCCATGAGGCGCCTGGGTGGCTCAGTGGGTTAAGCCTCTGCCTTCGGCTCAGGTCCTGATCTCAGGGTCCTGGGATGGAGCCCTGCATTGGGCCCTCTGCTCAGTGGGGAGCCTGCATCCCCTCTCTCTCTGCCTGCCTCTCTGCCTACTTGTGATCTCTCTCTGTCAAATAAATAAATAAAATCTTAAAAAAAAAAAGAAATACAAAATTCTAGTTATAAAATAAATAAGTCATAGAGATGAAAAATACAGCATAGAGAATATAGTTAATAACACTGTAGGA
Source organism: Mustela nivalis (assembly GCF_964662115.1). Lineage (NCBI taxonomy): Eukaryota > Metazoa > Chordata > Mammalia > Carnivora > Mustelidae > Mustela > Mustela nivalis. Next base: position 132,483,565 of record NC_139022.1, read on the forward strand.
AAAAACTAAAGGTCAAACACGTGAGTTTTAAGCTGCAGTTCTGACTTGGCCAGTTATTAACTGCATGACCTTGGTCGAGTTACTTGCCTTCTCTAAACCTCAGTTTCTTCATTCATAAAATGGGATAATAATAGCACCTACCTCATAGGGTTTTTATGAGGATGAACTAAGCTGATGTACATAAAAACATAATGTCAGATAATCAGTAAGGACTTAATAAATTGATAGCTATTAGTCTGATTTGTTGTCTTTTATTTTTGGTAGTTCGGGTACAAATTGAGAGGCCAAAAAATCTTAACAACTGACAATGACTGGAAGAGAAATTCTAAGCAGAGAAAAGATCATGATCAAAGTCATCAAGGAAGGGACCACAAACCATATTTGAGGAAGAGTATAACACAAAGTAATAACAAAACATTATTTTGGAACTCAGATTACAGAGAGTCAAAAGGAAATTCAAATTCACACAGATATGGAGCTTTTTTTTTTTTTTTAATGCTAGTCAATTACATCTGGGGACTCTGTGATTCATGAATCAAATGAGCATTTGATTCCTCAGCCCCGCAAGATAAGCCAGGCAATTACTGTTATTATTATGCCCATTTTAGAGATAAATAAATGAGGCTAAGAGAGATTAGGGCCATGAAATCTAATATGTCCCAAGGCCAGAACTAAAGCTCAGGTCTCCAGAATTTTCCATTTAGGTGTCTGATTACTTGGGAGAACCTAAATACAGCTTCTGTAGCATTTGATGATTTTATGATGTGCTTTGGGATTTATGGATGTTATTTTGTTGGTACCTCTCCACCTCATAATCCACAAAAGCGGTGTCTGCCTTTTGTCTATGAAACATATAAAAGTACCCAGAGGTTGTTAAGTGGTGGGTGCATCCAATAAATACATAAATCATAAAAATACAAAAAGCATATGATGGCTGGTTTCCTTTCTGACAAATCTGTTTCCTTCCTGACAAGAGATGCTGCCCTGTGGTTCTTCATGTGGGGAAATAAATGTCATAAGTTATCAGCCATTTAGTATTATGCCGTGTATGCACCTAGAGTCCTATGGGGATTTAAATTTCAAATTGAGGCATATCATTTATGAGGGCTGGTCTAGTCCTATACATAGGCAGTCAGTGGATCATTTTAAGAGATTATTTGAGAACCCTCAGACATGTCTCTTCTGTCCCCAAAATTATTTCTCTGTTTTGCCAGTCTCTAGAATTTCCACCTTTATGCAGTTCTTTGGGTTAAGTTATTTAAGGTTCTTCATTATTCCAGAAATATCTGTTGAGTTATGACATATTAGCTATGACACTGTCCTTGGAGTTGAAGATGCAGCTGTAAGTAAAAGAGATAAAGCCCTTACCATCACAGAACTTTCATTCCATTGAGGGATGTAATGGTAGACAGATGGCAGGGTTGAGAAACAGGAAATAAACAAAGATAACATAATACTATTAAAATACTTTCATTCAACCCATATCAATGAAGAGCCTATTACATGCAAAGTCAACACAGGTCTTGAGAGAGTTTACTCAGGAGGTCATTTAGAATAATTTAATTTGCCAGATTAGCCAGCTAATACCTTAAAACCTCAAAGAAATCCACATAGTGCCAAGCTCTATATAGCTTCTTGTCTCTCTGTGTCTCCCTTTCCTGCCCCCCAAATCATTTGGTTTAGTTTCATCTCTGGGACCAGTCCTCACCATATATGAACAGGAAGGATCCAAGCAACGCCAGTCACCAACCCTTTGGAATTCCTTCTCCCAAATTATCCCAACAACTGAGTTTCTTTCATTTGCTCAAAAGATATTCCTGAGTACCTATTATGTATATTAAATGTTGGAGATACAAAGATGCACAAGGTAATCCCTGCTCTAAACACCTCACAAACTCTGGCAAGAAGAGAGACAAGTGAAAAAACAAATGAATTGTAGTACAGATGCTAAAGCACTATTACTACTTATAGACTTCCCTGCTATTTCTTCTAGATAAATTCACCATCTAGAATTCCCATACCGTAGAGCAGTATGCCTAATAGAACTTTCTGCAATGAAGTAAATATTCTGTATGTGTACTGTCCAATATGACACCCCTTGCCACATGTCAAGTTGAAATACAGCTAGTACAACTAAAGAACAGAAGTTTTTGGCTTATTTATTCTAATTAATGTGAAATTCATGTCTAGTAACCACATGTAGCTAGTGGCTACCATATTGGACAGCACAGGTCTAGAATTAGGAAAGTTTCCCGGGGAGACCAATCTTGATAAGAGATCTTAGAATCCAGGGTCTATGAGGTTATAGGGTTCTAATGTCAGATTCTCCAAAATGTTGTCATTGTCCTGGAAGTTCACTTGGACTTTCTTAATTGGAGACCTTTTTCTTTCTCCATGTAGTGATTGAGGACCCAGGCAACCTTCCTCTTGTAGCTCCACAAGCATCCCCTAGAATCTTGGAGGCCTCTGTGTTTAGGCAGTACATGGAAAGAAATAAAACAGAACTGTCACACTGACTTCTTAGAAAACCCAAGAAAAGTTTCCTCCATATTCCATCGGATAGATTGGGTATTAGAAAAAGTAGTCCCTGACTAAGCAACTGCTTTGCAGTGATAACTACATGGTATAGAATGAGGATAACAAACTTCTGGTGGACAGGTATCCATCTTTGCCAACCAACTCTCTGTTGGGATTCTAAAGTTGAGCTGAGAAAAGCACCTAATACATAGCCCCAAGTAAAAGCTACTGTTCTGTCAGTAAAAATAGGTATAGCATTAATCAAAGTGTCACTGAACTCAATTCGCCAAATAGGAAATCAGAGGATAAATTTGTGGCAAACTCCTAGGAAGGAATGTCCTTCATAGCCAAGGAGAAAATGTCTCCTTGCCCATGGATGAAAGAAATCTGCGCTGTTTACACTATTTCTTTATCACACATTCATTAAATGGCCCTCTAACTGTCCCAATTTCTCAGCACATTTTCTAAAAGGCTGAGTTGTGACTCTTTCCCCATCCCCTTTCCACCCTCCATGATCAGCTTCAAAGTGTGCCCAACCATCTGACAACCTAAGTCCAGTTTGAAGGGAGAATTTAGGAGGTGTGAAACAGGAGGTTCCTTTCATCTCTGTGGCCCTGAAATACTATAGTTGTATGTGTCAGAACAGGAGGAAGAATTTGAATATTTGTGATTTATGGCTTTTATTTCTGTTTTGGCAGCTTCAGCTTCAAATTCAGGTTTCCTCGATGGTGAGACCACACAGAATGCATTGCTCTGTTGTCAGGATCATGAATTATGGTTGTATTGATGACATTGGAAGAGTGTTATATGAATAACTTTCCACGAATAAATACAATGTAAGGCCCATATTTCTTGTTGTTCATTAAAATGGCCTGAATCACTAAAGCAAGAATATTCCTATGCCAGACGATTCTTCCCTTGGAATTCCATTGTTCCTTTACTGCAAGAACAATTAGATTATCAATGGATATGGTCACTGCTACAATCATGTTAGCACTAAAAAATATGTATAAATTCACATCAAATCTACATTATTATGGAAAATGATCAATGATGCCATTGCCATTACTCCATAAATAACAAAATCTACCTCCTCAGGTTCTTGGGGGGTCTAAATGAAATACTGTATGAAAAATGTTTCACACTTTTCTAACATACAGCAAGTACTTAATAAATATTAATTTTAATTATTATAATTTGTCTAGTGAATATCCATTAACTTTTTGGAGACTAACAATCCAGTTTTCTTTTTAGGGACATTTCTACACCAATATTAACCTATATGGTTGGCAGTGGAAAGCTGTCACCATCACCAGTCTCCAAGGGTGACCCTATAATATGGTTGGCAGTGGAAAGCTGTCACCATCACCAGTCTCCGAAGGTGACCCTATAATCTAAGCCTGAGCAAACAACCACACAGTGCCTGACCAGTTCAGGGATGAGTAGGGTCACTCAAGCCAGGCCATAAAGGCACTCCCTAGAGACTTGCTGGAACAAATGATAAAAAGGTGGTCTCAGATTTTTGTTATTCTTCCTAGCTGGTAGAATATAAGTTTTGAAGAGCCAGGGACACCTCACCCCAACCTCTGGAGAGGGTTTAAATGCAGATAAAGTCAACAGTAAGGAAGGAAGAACTGAGACAGAGAAAAACAAGTCATGAGAATATTTAGAACCCTGGGCCTCAAAAATCCTCTACCCAAACCCCTTATCCACCCCACCCCCAAAAGTTTCCCTTTTCTTATAGAGCTTATCAGAGTGGGATTCTGCCATTTGCAACATAAAGAGGTAAAAACAAGAGCAATTGTGATAATGTGATGATCACTGCGCATCTTTTATCAGTGAGAGAATGTAAATAATGATTAAATCATAAAATATGTTATTTTGAAGTTTACAAAGGACTTTCATATGTTATCATCTGTTAACACAAGCTGTTACAACAGATCAACCCTAGATTGATTATCAATGGATATGGTCACAACAAAGTTTTATTTCCCATTCACATCATAGTCCATGGGACTTAGGTGACCCCTCTTCACTTTGTTGACACAATTCTAGAACACATGGTTCCCATGGCAGGGAAGAAGAGGGCTGGAGAATCACACATGACCATGTAAAGGCCAAGTCCTGGAAATGGTGTACATCACTGCTGCGCACATTCAATTAGCCAGACTCAGTTACATGGTAACAACTTAGCTGCAAGGGAGGTTTGGAAATATAATCTTCCTGCATGCTCACAAAAAGAAAAAAAATGTGATGAGTAAAATGTTATCTTTGCCACATCTCCTTTTATTTATTGTATTTAATTCCCTGCTGGACAGGCAGGAGCCTGGGGGTCTTGACCCAAGCCGGACTACTGGGTCCCAGGAGCCTATCTGGGGTACAGGGTCAGAAGCTGACTACAGAATATGAAACTGTGGTATCCTGAGAGGCAACATCCCATCGTGAAACTGAAACTAGCTCGCCAACCTAAAGAAATCAGAGAGGATGAGAGCAATCAAGTATAAGTTCATACAATGGATCCAGAAAAAACAGATCCTGGTTAGAAGAGACAAAGTGGAGGTCAGGGGCAGAGCCTATAGCAATGTCAGGGGCAGAACCTATAGGAATGTCTCAGCTATGAAAAAAGAGCTATAGACTCTTTTTGTAGAGTGCTAATCACCTCTGTATAAGGGAAGGGACAAGGATACTTATAATGTCCCTTTGACATAGGCAAGGTAAATATAATTAACCCTGTTTCACAGGTAAGGCTCAGAGAGGTGAGATGACTTACTTGCCCAAGGTCACACAGCTAAGAAAGAAAAATAAAATTGAACCTAAGCCTTCTGACATTCAATTCATGGTGCGTGAGTTAGACTACTAAACCTACTCAAACCTCTTCATTCTCTCTGCCCTCAGCAAATCCATGTGCTTGTTGATAAGCAAGAAAGGAAACATCTAATCCAAGGTATTGAAGTTTCTACTAAGCAGGAAATGCATTCAGAGTCTGCAACTGTGTTCCTTCCATCTCTATCTGGAATAGTGTGGGACTCTTCACTGTCCCCAAGTCCTGGGGGCTAAGTTGGGTATATTATTCCTGTGTCCTCACTACTCTTGTATCACCCATTTTAGTACACATCACCATGTGCTTTACTGGCTCATTTGCCTGTCTGTATCCTCCATTTGAACAGGAGTTCTATGAGGACAGAGACTATGCTGATCTAAAACACACTCATGTCCCCAAGATGTAGCACAGGGCCTGGTACACAGTAGAGGCTCAATAAATATTTATCAAATTAATTAATTTAATTAATTTTTATCAAATGGATGAAGAAATATAACTTCTCATACTGTACTAGAATCTCCAGTTATGCTAGAATTCTTTAAATCTCTCCTTAGATTTTAATCTCCATGGAGGGCAGGCACTCTATCTATCAGAACCTCTGAGTGTCATTGCCATTGCTCAGTCTCTAGCATATATGAAACTCATAATAGAAAAAAAATAGCTATAGCAATTTTTGTAGCAATTCTATACCTAGATTTTATACCCAGAGTACCTTTTGGAAAATCAAGCCTACTCATTCCACCTTATTTCTTTTTTTTTCTTTTTAGATTTTATTTATTTGACAGAGATCACAAGTAGGCAGAGAGGCAGGCAGAGAGAGAGGAAGGGAAGCAGGGTTCCCAGTGAGCAGGGAGCCCAGTGCGGGGCTTGATCCCAGGACAGAGATCATGAACTGAGCTGAAGGCAGAGGCTTTAACCCACTGAGCCACCCAGGCACCCCTCTGCCTTACTTCTTTAAACTTTACTGGCTGCTCATTACAGTGTCCAGAAAAAAAACAAAAACAAAACAAAACTCCTTAAAATTAACCACAGAGCCCTGTCTGGAGAACTGAACAGGACAGCCCTCTATTTGAGAGTCACAAACCCTTGAGATGCTAATGAAAGGTATGGCCTTCTCTCCTAGGGGGGAAAAAAAAAGTCCTATGTTTATGAGGATATACTTCTGCATGCTGTTTTACAAGGTTGATAGAGCCCCTAATGTCTAATCCTGGGCCCTCCTGGGACCCATAACCCTAGGTTGAAGGCATCTCAGTGGCTCACCTAATCTGTTCTCAGAGCAAGGAGGGAGGTCAGGCCTGCTAAGGACCTCTCTGCAGCTCCTCAAATACAAGGAAGCCTACCCCCACTTGAATGCTAGCTCTCTGTTAGCAATTCAGAGTGATTTTTCAGAGTAATCCCTCAGTCTCCCATGATACTTGTCTGACAACCCCTTAATCTTGGCAAAAGCTGCATTAAACCAACCTGTCATCATCGTCACTGCACAGAGCAGCAGCTCTGAGAGAGACACACACGCTCACTTAGAAGCAAACCCTTCAACCCGTTAGAAGAAATTAGAATTTGGGGGGCCTATTGCTCCATAAGCAGCACTCAAGAGCAGTCAGACAGGGCCTGCCAAGAGGCACTGGGCCAAATTCAGGCTTAAGGTGAGCTGCTTCCATCCTAGGCTCTGTCAGGAGTTGTCAAAAGGAATGTTTAAACAATCACTACTCTCAAAACCCAAGTCCATGCCCCATTGGATTAAAACAAAGGCATGGAACCATGATAAGAAAAGGTGTCAGAGGAAATTTGCTGAGAATGGAATTTATTTTGACAGATAGAAAGAGCCTTATGGTTACCTTGGTTCTGCAGAAACTGTTTCATCAGTTACTTTTGTGACCTGTGAAATCTTAGCCCTTTTTAAAAGAAAAAGCGGCACTATGTCTAGCTGACACCCCCAATATATTTTGGAAACTTAAAGAAAAACAACAACAACAATGCATGATTGGTCAAAAGGCATGGATTAACCCTTTTATAAAACCCACAGTTTATCAGGTAATTTTGATAATTGTTTTTTTCCTTCAATTGAAGTATAGTTGACATAAAACATTATATTAGTTTCAGGTGTACAACATAGTGATTGGACATTTATACACATTACAAAATGCTCACCACAGTAAGTGTAGTTACCATCTGTCACCATACCAAGTTATTACAATATTATTGACTATATTTCCTGTGTTATACTTTACATCCCCATGACTTATTTATTTTATGACTGTAAGTTTGTACCTCTTAAATTCCCTTCAACTATTTTGCCCAAAACGAGTAAACTACCATTTTTTGATCCTTTATCATGCCCAAGCACTTTAAAATCCTTTTTTCAAATATTTACTGAGATCAGTTATGGTACATTGATTGCAAATTGGCCCCAATTCTTCAACTCTCCCAGCTTGGTCCAGGTGACCTATCCTATAACTTGACTCTGGGCTTGGCCCAGTGGTGCTTTGGTCGGTGGTATATTAGCAGATGTGAAGTAACCAGAGGCTTGAAAAAGCCTTTGTGCATTTCTTCTTGCACGCTGGTACCTCTGATGTTACTATAAGAATGTGCTCAGGCTGTCCTTCTGCAGGAAGAGAGATATGTGGCAAATAACTAAGTTGCCTCAGGTATCCTAGACAAAAACCAAGTGACCCTCAAACCCATGAGTAAACCCATACAAGATCAGCAGACCTATCTAGATAGAGTCCAACAGACTCTTTTTTTTTTTTAATTGAAGGATAGTTGACACACGTTTTTACGTTAGTTTTAGATGGGCAACACAATGAGTCAATGTGTTGACTGTTAAGCTTATACTTATAAGCTTATACTTATGCTGTGTTCACGACCAAATTGTACCCAGCTACCATCTGACTCCATACAATGCTATTAGAGCACCCATGGACTATATTCTCTATGCCGTGCCCATCGCTTATTGACTCCATAACTGAAAATCTTAATCTTCCATTTCCTTTCACCCATTCCCATTCCCCGACCTCCTCTCCTTGGCAACCATCAGTGTGTTCTCTGTATTTATGGGCCTGTTTATTTGTTTATTCATTTGTTTTGCTTTGTTAGATTCCACATATAAGTGAAATCATATAGTATTTGTCTTTCTCTGACTTATTTCACTTTGCATAATGCCCTCCAGGTCCATTCATATTGTCAGAAGTGGCAAGATTTCATCTTTTTTGTGGTTGGATAATATTCTATTGTATATATACACCAGTTCTTTTTTATTTATTCATCTATTGATGAACTCAGGTTGTTTCCATATCTTATTTATTATAATTAGTGATGCAATAAACATAGGGGTTCACATATCTTTTCCAATTAGTGTTTTCATTTTCTTTTTAGGCAAATATCCAGTAGTTGAATCACTGGATCATATGGTCTTTCTATTTTTAATTTTTTGAGGAGCCTCCATACTGTTTTCTACAGTGGCTGCAACAATTTACATTCCCCACCAACAGTGTACAAGGTTCCTTTTTCTCCACATCCAAAAAAAATTTTTTTTTATTTTTTTTAGAGAGAGAGAGAACATGTGCAAGCAGTGGGGAGAAGCAAAGGGAGGAGAGAGAGAGAATCTCAAACAGACTCCACACTAAGTATGGAACCAGACATGGAGCCCCACCTCACAACCCTGAGATCGTGACCTGAGCCAAAATCAAAGCCAGATGCTTGACTGACTGAGCCACCCTGGTGCCCCTATTTCTTATCTTTTTATTTCTAACCATTGTGGCAGGTGTAAGGTAAAACCTCATTGTAGTTTTGATTTTCATTTCCCTGATAATCAGTAATGTCAAGCGTCTGTTTGCCATCTGTATGTTTTCTTTAGAAAAATGTCTATTCAGCCCCTATGTCCATTTTTTAATCAGATTTTTTTGGTGTTGGATATATATATATATATATATATATATATATATATATAGTTTGGATATTAATCTATTGGATCTAACACATGCAATTACCTTCTCCTATTCAGTGGGTTGCCTTTCCATTATGTTGATGGTTTCCTTCAATGTGCAAAAGCTCTTTATTTTGGTGCAGTCCCAGAATTAGTATTGTTAAAATGTCCATATCATCCAAAGCAATCTACAGATTCAAATTCAATGTAACCTTTATCAAAGTACCAATAGTTTGGGGGATTTTTTTTCCCACAAAAGTAGAGCAAATAATACTAAAATCTGTATGGAACCACAAAAGATACCAAATAGCCAAAGCTATCTTCTTCTTAAAAAAGAAAAACAAATCTAGAAACGTTACAATTCTAGATCTCAAGATATACTACAAGGCTGTAGTAATCAAAATAGTATAGTATCGGCACAAAAATAAAAACAAATCAATGAAACAGAATAGAGAGTCCAGAAATAACCCACATTATATGAGTTTATTCTATGACAAAGGAGGCAAGAATATACAATGGGGAAAGGACAGTCTCTTTAACAAATGGTGCTGGAAAAACTGGACAGCTATGTATGAAAGAAGACGGCTGGATTACTCTCTCACACCGTACATAAGAATAAACTCAAAATGGATTAAAGAACCTAAATGTGAGACCTGAGGCCACAAAACTTCTAGAAGAAAACATAGGCAATGATTTCTTTGACGTCAGCCATGGCAAAATTTTTCTAGGTGTACCTCCTAAGACAAGAGAAACAAAAGCAAAAAATAAGCTATTGGGACTACACCAACTGACTCTTGACATACAAGCAATAACAAGCAATAAAGTTACACCTTATTGCTTATTCCTACATACCATTAAAGTTGTGTGAGTGGTTATTGCATGGCATTTTGGCAGTGGATAGCTGATGCACCAACTGTGTGTCCAGGCACTCTTCTAAAACACGGCATACAACAATAAGCAAAATGGGCAAGGCCCTTCCTCTACATTCCCAGATTGCATTACCTAATTCAAAATGTATAATAATTTTATAAAGTAAGCTATATTCCCATTCATACACACGCAAAGCAAAGTACAGAATGGTTGCTGACGCAAGGCATTATAGCCAACAAATAGAGCCAGGTTCCCATCTCAGGCTGCATTCAGCCATGATTTCTGCGTCTGAAAGACAGGAATAATAATGTAATGCATACCCCAAGATTTACTGTGAGCATTAAAGGAGATCATGCATGTCAAAGCATTTAGTATAGGGCTTTGTACATGGGAAATTCAGAAAGGTTTTGCTGTGGATTATACTCTTTCTGTTATCATTATTACCATAGCTGTTGTTGTGATGCTGTCTGAACCCAGAGCCTGACTATTTAACTAGTTCTTTATTATTTTATTCCCTGTGGTCTAGTTTCCTGCCCTTTCTACCTGATCAATGTGTAGATAGCACTGATTGATAAGCCTGGTAAATGTCACCACTTCTTTTCATAGGGAAATAATCAACTTTAAAAACCTTTATTCCTGTGACCCTACAGGGGGCAATAGGCCATTTCTGACAGGTGCGCTAATGAGGGCTTATTATACATTTAGGCTAGAAGCAGACAGATCTAAAGGGAAAAATGAGCTACATAAATTACAGGACTCACTGAAAAATAAAAATACAGGGCCCCTTGTTCAAATATTATTAGGGATTTATACCAGAGGTATGGTTACACCAGAGTATTGAATGAACCAAGCATGGGGCCCTTCTAAATTAGTACCTTCTTCATGGAATTGTTTTGAAGAACAAATGAAATGCGTATATCCAGTCGAAAGAAATGCCTGGCAAAGACAAATACTCAGTACAAGTGGTCTAAGTTTTCACTGTTATCATTACATGCTTGTCAAAGTAATGAAGGGAATCCCAGCCAATGTGTAAGCCCTTTCAGTGACTCTTAGGCAGTCATTTGCTCACGTGGTTTTGTAAACAGCTTGGACAATCAGGCAGACTGGAGCCTTGTCCGTCCCACAGTTAAAGAAATAAAAGCTCAGAGAGTGTTTGGGGATTTCCAGAAGCTACACAAGAAGAAGGATTGCAGTCAGCCATCTGGGATGCCCCAACCCTGCAGTCCTCCCACCAGGTCCTCCCGGTTCCAGCTTTATCTGGTCCTGACAGAATTGCCACGAAGAGAGCATTTATTTATTTGGTATAGTCAGGACCCCAAGATCAGGCAGGCTGAGAATACAGATTTACTTTGCACCAGAGGCTCCTGATTTGTTCCCTCGAGTCACTTAGCTCCCCAAGCCAACCCCAATTCACGTTATAATGGAAACTGTGTCTTCCGAGCAAACCATAGGGTATCCAAGCAGAGAGGGACTGGGAGAATTGTTTAGTAGATGATCGGCACACAGGCCCTGGAGTCAGATAGGGAATTTGAATTCTGGCTCTGCTACTTAACAGCTTGGGCAAGCACTTAACCCGGATTATCTCAATATTGACATTTTGGGCTGGATATTTTTTGTTGTGGGAAGGTGCCCTGTGCATTGCAGGATGTTTACAACAACCCTAGCTTCTACTCATTAAGGTGCCAATAGCACACCTGCCCACCTTCCTTACCCTGGCTGTCTTCAGAATGTCCATTGTTCCTTTTGTTGGGGGAGTGGGGAGGGAAATCACTCCCAGTTGATTACCACTGACTTAACATCTCCAAACTTCAATGCCTTCAATATAATCTAGAGGTAATAATGAGAAAAAAACCAGTTTCATCAGGTTCTGAGGATTGAATGAGATGATCATGTACTGGCATGGCACAGGGCCTGGCACACAGGTAGTCAATAAATATGATAGATATGCTGCTATTATTGCAGTATTGGCCAAGGAATGGGGACCTCTGCAAGAACTCCATAAGCTCACTGAATTTAAAGCTGAAAATTCATTTCAGCAAATATGTATTGAGGACCCATTACCCAAGGTATTTTCCCAGGTACTGGGAATTAAAGCTTGAATAAGATTTAGACCCTCCCTTCAAGGAGCTAGTCTACCTAGTGGGAAGCTCACAGCCTAGACCCAGTTCACATCCTAGCTCTATAACTTACATATGTGACTTAGGACAAGTTTGCAGCACTTTGTGGAGTCTCAGTTACCTTATCTGTAAAATGGAGGTAGTAATAAAAATCCCTAAGGGACTTACCTCTTAACCAGTCAGCTACACTGTCTCCCAGCAACACCCCTGGCTCCCTGATTGTCTGATTCCTTTCCCCTCACCATGCAGCCTGCAACTCGGAGCATAAGCCCATAGCATTCCCCAATGGGAGATGCTCCTTCCTTCCTTCCGTGAACATTTGCAATCACCTAGGAGGTGATGAGGAAGCTGAGTCATGTGATCAGATGGCTTTGGACTCATGACCTTGCCCAAGTTGCTTTACTTCCCTCATCCTTCAGTTTATTTACTTATGCGATGGGGACAACAATGTACCTACTTCATAGGGTCTCATGCGGATAAAATGAGATCATTCATGTAAAACACGGCAGAAAGCCCAGCACGGAGCAAGCATGCAATACCCCGTTGCCATGGCGATAAAGGTGTTGAGAAGGGGGAGGAGGACACTGACCTACCGCGAAGGGAAGGAGGAAGATGTGGCTCTCCGTGGCCTGATCCAATAGCCTTTTGAGAGCTGACACAGGAGCCCCGAACTCCATTCCCTCCAGCCGGTGGGGCATAACCTGCTAAACCTTTCAACACCCAAACCTCCTCTCCACCTCAGCCCTTCCCCGGGCCGGTTGTAGCGGCTTTTTCCCAGGCCCTGGCCAAACCGATTCAAGAGGATTAAAATATGTATGTATATATTTATGCGGACAAGAAAGAGGAAAAGCGTAACTTCTAGTCATAGCCTAAATTTCCTGCCTCCAAAGCCCAGCTGGAGTGCAGGAGTTCTAACAGAAAACAGCCGCACAATTAGCTGGAGTTCTGTAGCTGTCTGCAGCAGTCTGCTTACGCCGATGTCTCGATAGGTGGTCTCCCAGTTCATCAGTTCATAAATAAGTAATTTGAAATGTGTTCCTGAGGGAAATTTTCCTCCTGCTCTCCCCAACAGACTGTACTCATCAGTTTTCCCATTCTCCAGGTAGCTGCCGTCCTCATTTATAATGGCCAGAGGAACTACGCTGTTCTAATTCCTGCTTCATTACATTGTCTAATGCGAGTTTTCACCAGCCTCACAACTCTGCGTTTCTTTATATTGATAAGAAAAAAAAAAAAAACTTTGCATATATTATTTATTGGCACTTTGGAGGTAGCTGGGCTACAGGTTTAAGTGGAATATTTTTACATACAAAGCAAGACGGGCAAGTTGAGCTCTGGACAGAGGTTTGGAAATGTTGATAAGCTCTCAAGTGGCACACTTGGGCGTGCTGGGCGGGCACGCACATGTAGCACACAGACTATGCACACCGCGCCCCGGTCCACACACAGCCAAACCACCACCCACCCCCATTTTACTTCCTCTGCCTTGGTTCCTACCCCTTGCCACACATTTAGACCTGCAAATATTTTGTATCCATCTTGATGCATTGTTCCAACCCCCTATTTTTCCACTCGAGAAAATGTACAACCAGATCAAAAGCACCTGGTGACTTAGGAAAACCAGGGTCCCCCACTGGTGAAGCTAATGGAGTCACTAATTTGCCTGGCCAATAAAACCAATGATTTCTATACTAAAAGCCTTTGAGTGAAGCCTCCGGGGCTTGCTCCAGGGGTAATGAAGGGGGGCTAGCTTCCTCTTAGCCAATAACCTAATTATTTTTTTAAAGCACTAACTGTACCTTTCATTATAATAATGCATATAATTGATTTTACTGATTATGTCTTTTATGGCATCTATTAGTCACTGGGAACTATATTTACTTCTTTTTGTTGTTTTTATGATTGTTTAGCTTTGGGGGTCTCATAATAGGTAATTAATAAAATATGTTAATCTGAGAGTAATTTACCTAATGAGATCTCCAGGAATGCTTTTCTCTCCTGATAAAGGAATTTCTCAGAAGGCTTTTGTGGAAGAAAGCTTTCCTGTGAAATCTTGGCACAATCTGGAACCAAAATTCAGATTTATTTTTGTTTTCCTAGCCTCTGGACAGCCAGAGAATTTCATCAAAAAATTTTAAAAATGAATGTCAGGGACTGTCCTGTTTCAGAGGAAATTGTCCTCTTCTCCAGCCCAGTGGCAATCGTCAACACTCTGTCCCCCAGGATAACTATCCCATTAGCCATCAGCGAAGGTTGCCCTCCAGCTACTTGGAAGGCTCTTTAAGAAAGGGGTTAGAGGGGCGCCTGGGTGACTCAGTGGGTTAAGGCCTTTGCCTTCGGCTCAGGTCACGATCCCAGGTTCCTGGGATTGGGCCCAGCATCAGGCTTTCTGCTCAGCGGGGAGCCTGCTTCCCTTCCTCTCTCTCTGCCTCTCTGCCTACTTGTGGTCTTTGTCAAATAAATAAATAAAATATTAAAAAAAAAAAAAAAGAAAGGGGTTATAGTTACAGTTTAGAAGGAGAGCTAGATTATTGCAGTCTGAGAAAAGCAAAACCAAGAGGGCCAGGCAAAGAAATGAAAGGAAATGAGGGGGGTAAACGGGGACAAAGTTTACTCTACAGGTGACATTTGGCACAGAATATACCAGCCGGTAAGAGAGAATGACAAAATCTAGACTGGTCTCTCCTGGGCGGGAGCAAGTCACCTGTATCTGTGCGGGCTGCAGCGTACTGAGTGGAAATAGCTCATTCTCTGGGAGGCCGGTCAAACACAGATAAGGATGTCTGCAGCACAGAGTGCTGCTTAAAACGGTCTGGAAGATGGATCTCGCTTACGCACAGTCCTGCTCCTGGGCCTTAGTGGCCTTGGCCCTGTCATTTCTTCCCTCCATGCCATATTACCTTTCACTTTCAAAGGCGGAGGACAGCAGTACCTAGCCCACTGGATCTGTGAGAGGTTAATGGAAACTTGCCTGTCATGAAGGAACAGAGAGCTTGGCGTTCACCAGGGTTTCTCAACTTCAGTATGACTGACATTTGGGTGGGAGATTTTTTTGTTTTTTGTTTTTTTTGGTTGGGTGGGAGAAAGTGTGTGCATTGTATTCTAGCGGCATCTCTGCTTCTAGCCACGAGATGTCCAGAGCACTCCTCCTCTCCTGGTTTTGGTAACCAAAATTGTCTCCAAGTATTCCCAAACGCCCTTTAGAGTGGGAAGGTAAATATGGTATGCAAAACTGCCACCCCTGAGAACCAGTGGCCTACATTAAAGACTCAACAAACACTAGCATAGAAAAGATCATCTTTCCTGGGGTGTCTGGGTGCCTCAGTCGTT
Source organism: Mustela nivalis (assembly GCF_964662115.1). Taxonomy (NCBI): domain Eukaryota; kingdom Metazoa; phylum Chordata; class Mammalia; order Carnivora; family Mustelidae; genus Mustela; species Mustela nivalis. Next base: position 132,499,142 of record NC_139022.1, read on the forward strand.
AGGTGTCTGCCTTCCGATCTAGTCATGATCCCAGGGTCCTTCGATCAAGCCCCGCATCTAACTTCCTGCTCAGCAGGAAGCCTGCTTCTCCCTCTCCCACTCCCCCTGCTTACATTCCCTTTCTCAGTGTTTTTCTCTGTCAAATAAATAAATAAAATCTTAAAAAAAAAAATACTCTTTTCTGAGACAAACCTAGCAGGACAGATGAGAAAGCTACTTGGGGGAAAAATGTAGGGTACCCTACAGTGAATTCCTCCCACTCTTGTGATGATCACTGGGACTATAACTTCAGACTTTGTTTTGAATGAGTATCTCACGCTAACATGCAGAAACTTCTTTCCAGAGGAGGCCAAAGTCTCTAGAGCAAATAGGAATCAAGCAGGGGTTATACTGACTCCAGGTTATGGATTACAGACCAAGATGTGCAGGAACCCTCTTACCTCCTGCTTCTGGAGAGCCAAACCAAACCAAAACCAAAGGCCACCGATATGAAGCAATGTATGTTTGTATATGTGTCTATCTAGATAGATATAGAGATATAGGTAGAGATATATAGATGTATCTTACACATAAGTTGCTCATATGTACACACAGAAAAACTACAGCTAACTCTTTGCTAATTGACTTTTGCCTCTACCCATAAAAAGCAAATTATGAAAATAATGCCTGAAACTGACCTGCCCTATCTTTGACTCCTATGATACACAACTTTCTCTAAAAATTCAGGTTCCAGATGCTTTTCTAACTCAGACTACTTCAAGTTTAGATGGGAATTCATCTGGAGTGGTTCTGTCTTTTATTTGGTGAGGAAAAAGTAACCGTGCATTGAATACAGGCCATGTGAAAGGCTCTTTGACAAATGTCATCTCATTTAGCAAACTAGAGCCTGCCAATTTTAGCAATTAGGTTGCCTCACTCCATAGAGAAAAGAGAAAACTGTGTATGTATACATACATATTCACCCAGAAAACCCGTATGCCTTTAATACCTTAGAAAACCACATAAACACAAAAATAGCAATTGCCCAAATATCTGTTCACACAACCCTCTCATGCACTCATTCAAAATTAAGTATCTCATGACACTCGAGATCCATACACAGGATTTCCCAATAAGAAAAAAAAAAAAAAAAGGCATGTGCCTGAGACACCCTGGTGAAACAAGAGAACCCCAAATCAAAAATTTTAAGTCAAATTTGCTATTTGGAATTTATCAGAGTAGTCATCATGGAAAAGAATCATTCTCTATTCTACTTTCTTATAATTCAATTGCAGTTTTGCCTGGTTTTTATTTTGATTCACCTAAATTGAAAGGAGGGAAGGTCACCACAATTTTTTGAGTTATTCAGATCTTTAAAATCTTAACTGAGCCCTGAGACACAACCAAACATTCACATCCAAATTATGAAACATGGAAACCAACGCCTGTTGATCCAGGCACCTCTTAGCATGACACTCCGGATGGGTGGAGGGACTCTGTTTTGGCAGCCAGGGGACCTGTATTTTAATCCTTGCCTTCTACTTACTCCCCATTGATACTTCAGATCTCAGTTTCTCCATGGGGGGGGGGGGGGGGGGGACAAAAAAAAAAACAAAACAACTACAAGAAAAAAAATCTAGATGATGAAATTGGAATGATTTCAACATTTACTTGAGATGTGACTGTCTGTGAATCCCACCTCTTCCCCAAGGTCACCCTCAGCTGGTGGCCACAGAGACAGAACTGGAGGTTAATTCCGCCTCCTAGTTCAAGGCCTTTTACACAAAGTTGCACCCACCCACGAAAGCCCCCTTCCTGCTCTCTCCTCCCTCAGCTTCTCATTACTATGCATCTCCTCTCTCCTCTCCTGTGCAGCCAATCCACAGCCCCCTCCCCACCCCCTACAGCTCGCACAGCAGGTAGTGCAGGAAAAGATAGCAATGGGGAAAGACAGCCAGGCACATTGAAGGGGTTACTTTGCCCGGGGACCCCTTTATCTGAAGTTGTCCTCAAAAGCGGAAATGAGTTGATTTGCATTTTCCCACTGAAGCATGCAGAGTAGCTGAGGAGTGTTTCTCGTTACCAAGTATCGTCTTCTCTGGTTTGCCCTGAGGCCTTCTCTGGGGCTGCAGCAGCTCTGAAAACACCTGTATGCTGCCCATTTAAATACATGCTTCAGACAAATTTTTCGGGGGTTTCAAAAGGGAAAGACTAATGCTTTCCCTCTCCAGCATACATTATCCTTCCTGTGAATGCTGAAGGCAGAAATTAACCCTTTCCAGATTGCTTGATTTCTTGTCTGTCTATCCACGCAAGGCCTGGATATTCACGTTCAAAAACTGGAGTTCATAGCTCTCTCCTCTACTCATTCATTCATTCGACTGGTCATTCAGTCAGTCAGCAAGTATTTACTAGAATCTGCTGTGTGCAAAAGCATTTAACCTACAGAAACAACTTCGATAAAAATCTTGTTCTGAAAATGCTCACAATTTAACCAAAGGGATAACATGCCTGAATGTACCCACGCATACCCAGATGTTACCTAGGGGGCTCACCCGAACTCAAAATTGGTTCAGACAATATCATAACTTCTTGGAATCCATAGTTTGCCCTATGACTTCCTGCAAATTCCTGGCCTTCCTTCTCTGCTGATGCATTTAAGCCTGCTGCTATGATTGGGCACCAGTATCTCATGATTTTGGTAACTTTGCAGAAGAACTGAGATGAGTGGAGGGGTGACATCACACACATAGAGTTTTCTGCCATCTTGGTGGCCCTTTACCTCATTCTCCTCTGGCTCCCAAAGTCTGGGCTTTCTAAAAGATGACCTGCCTCACCATGTACATTCCTCTGTGAAGTGTAAGCCCACCCTGCTTCTCTCATAGCTAGCACAACCTACAGGCCAGTCTTCCTTCCCTGGTATCCTGGGAATTGGGGGAAAAAAGTTTTCTCCATCCTTTTATTCAAATAACTACAATACAAGTGGGAGAGTGATGGGAGCCATAAGGGTATATACTAATGGCCCCAGGCAGGCAACTAATAAATACACTGAATGAACTTACTTATTGAAGGAGACTGTGGGAAAAGGACTATGGGTGTTAAGGGGAGGGAAAGATGGCTATCATAAATAACTCAAAGGAAGGCTTTTCTGCAAAAGCATGTAATGGCACGTGAGCAAGCAATATCTCCTGTTACCTAATCCATTCTGACCTTCATCTCTATGTTTCTTCTCCTCATTTCTTCTTTTGGGCATCTACCCAGTTCTTCATGAAGTTTTAGGAGATGAAGGGATCTTGAAGGTTAGAATACAGATCTAAGGAAGAAAAACTTGTGGAGCTCATCTACAGCAATCATTTGGTTTAAAAATGAGTAAGCAAACCTTTCCAAGGTCATGTGGCATGTTAATGGACCATAATGCTCTTAACCCTCTTTGTTCTGTGGCAGAGACATCCAGAAAACTGATCTGTTTTATTTGGCTGGTAGGGTTTTTTTCCCCCCCTTAATTTGAAGAGTGATCAGCATTTTTAAACCATGGGACTTCACAGAATAACCCAGAAGAAAAAAAAATAAAAATCAATGGTCTGCCAGCACTGGGCTCACACTCCTGCCCAACAGCAATGGCTGAGGTTGGGTGGTGTGGTCCCCTGTTTGCATAGTCCTTCACTCCTAGTTGTCTAACACTCAGATGGGTTCACTCATCTCCATCACAGTCACAGCTCCTATGTCTTTAAACTGGGAAACCCTGCCCTTCAGTGGGCTTCTTGCCCTGACCAAGAGAAAAACCATTTAGCATGACTAACCTCAAGCAGTACTATAAGTAATGTGATTCTAGAACCCTTAAATTCAGTAATTTCTCTCACCCTTCCTCCCAATGAAAAGCTAATAATAATAATAAATTGCAGGTAAACAAGCAAACAAGAAAAGCTTTTCCCATTGTCTGGTATTGCCTAGAATTCCACTGTAGCTTAGGTTAAGTACTGTGGTCCTCTGGCATCTTGGACTTGGAATAAAAGTGATGAAGAAAAAAGTGGTCCTTAGCACACATCTTCATCTACTTTAATATTCTGCCTAAGGGTAATTCTTGCCCAAGAATGCTCAGGCCCTCTACGTGTACTTACACACACAATATACAGTGCAACACACAGTCCCTTCTCTCATTTTCTCTCTCACTTTTAAAATCAGCCCCATACCGAACCTTGTTGAAATCCGATCCAATCAACAAAACAGAATTTTCCCCTTAAAAAGAAGAAAATACAATAATTTTAATAAAATGAAAACACAGGGAAAATGTACCTTTTGAGGAGGAAAAGGTGATGGTTTCCTCTAGAGGATGAGCCAAAGGAACAGACTTCAAGAGTACAGGGTAGTGCATTTTGCTAATGTGAATGTGTGGACTTGGAGAGGCAGAAGGTATGTGAACACAAGGCAGAAAGAAAGAGAGAAAACCTGTCCTTTTAGCAGCGAGTACTTTATTGTGATACCAAGTTAACAGGCGGGTGAATACCAAAATGCTCTTCCCAGGATTTCGACAAATCTTCTTCCTTTTTCATGTTCCCATTGTGAATTCCAGGAAATGGAGAGAAACTGTAATGAAGCATATTTCTTTTTAAGTGGCATGTAGCTGGCCTCTATGTGGATCTTGTTTTCTGGCATCATTTTAATTAGGGAAGGCGAGAAAGTTTTCAGTGTCCCCCTACCCCCATCCTTCTCTGTGTCTAAGTGAGGGTTTCACAGAGAACTGGCAACCAACACAATTTTGACAGAGTGAACTTCTTTCTCTCATAAGCATTCCTCCAATCCCCAGATAATAACCCTCATTCCTCCCACATTAACTAACACACACAACTTTCTTCCTCCCACCCTCCCCCAACCCACACTTCTTTCCAAAACGTATAACATAATTGTGAAGGCTAATTATCAAATAATGCTTAAGCCTTTGGGAGCAAGATAGAGGGTTCTAGAAATGTTTTAAAAAGTCCCCAGGCTGCAATAGAAACGTGATTAACTGAAACAAAAATGCCTGGTGAAAAGTTTCAAAACTAAAATCAGTCAAAAAAATTCTTCATATACATGATTACACACAAATATATGTATTATTGTAATATGTATTATACATTATATCATATATAGTATTTGTGTATATGTACATATGTGTGTGTACACAGACATATAGATATAATGTGTCAGCTGGTCACAAAGATTCTCTGACATTCTAGGGCAAGTCCCTTAAAGAGTGAAATAATTTGAAGTTGACCCATCCTTTTCCTGATACTGGGATATCCACCCAGTGGGTAGATAGATTTCTGTGCACTCTGTCCTTCAGAGAGAGGGCCTCTCAGCTGGCTCTGGAGGAAGGGAAGAGACGTCTGCCTCTAGTAAGAGGAAAGGAGAGAGCAAATCTGGGCAATATAATTCTCTTCCCAACCCCAAGATGAGCCAATATAGCCTGACAGATGTAGTCTTTATCATAGAATAAAACAGGCTCAAAGCAGTATGCCATACACAGGAATGCCACATTTTATGAATTGTTGTATTGCCATACTAAACACTGTAGGAAGCAGAGATGGGTGGGCCAGGTGGTTGTGAGAAAACAACTGGGCCTCCTGCCTCCCATGCCCCCTCCATCCAGGCACAGGCATTGGTTTTCTGTCTGCATCCTCCAAGAGGAAGAAACAGTGAGTGGATGCAACTGTGTGGGGGCCAAGTCCTCAGCTGTGCTGTGTGAAGAAGTTAAAAATAGCACCCCAGCTGGCCCAATTTCAACTGTCCTGGGACCCTGAGCAGTTACAGAGCAGAAGGGGTTGGGGGTAGAAGGAGAGGAAGGATTCAAAGAAAGTGGGCATAATAACTATGCATGGCCTGTCATGCAAAGAGCTGTAGGAAGGGGAGAGGGGCCTCCTCCCTCTTCCATTAGTAGAAATCAGGCCTAGATTTCTATGATAAGACCTGTGACAGGAAAGAGAGATCATCCATGGACCCTGGGTCAGGAAAACAAGGAAGGTCCACTCTAAATCTCAATCCACAGATGAGCATTCCATGAGAACCAGCTCCTGACCCAACACTGTAGAGTAGATGGTATCCATGATCTCCTGGGACTCACTCACATTGAAGGGCAAGTGTGACTCACACTCTTTCCTCCTCCCATGACATCCTGTGATGTCATGTCATGCCATCCAAATAAAATACAGTTATTACCAGGGTGTAAGGCAGTATTCCAGACTTCTTACAACCATGAAAGCATCGTGGCCCATCTTCCCAGACCAATTTTTCTTTTGTTGCAAGAAATGAGGCTAGCAAGCATATGTGTAGAGTACAAAATTCAAACACCTTTAAGGTAAAATGCTAGTCTTCAAAGAAACCACAGGCTTCCAGGAGACTGTTTTGAGCTGCAACTCAATCACCAACATGGAAATGAGTTTGCTTCCCTCTGTCATTAGAGATTCTTTGGTATAAAAAGATTATGCATATGTTAGGCTAAATAGTGGCTGCCCAAATAGATCCATGTCCAAATCCTCAAAACCTATGAATCTTACAGTATATGACAAAAGGGACTTTGCAGATGTGATTAAATTAAGGATTATGAGATAAGGAGAATATCCTGGATTATCTGGGTGGACCCTAAATGTAATCACAAGTGTCCTTATAACAAAAACGCAAAGGAAGATTTGGGGGCAGAGAGAAAACAATGTGATGAGGCAGAGACTGGAATGATATAGTTTGATGATGGAAAGAAAAAGCCATAAGCAAAGAAATACCAAGGGCCACCTAAAGCTAAAAAGGCAGGGAAGCAAATTCCTCCCCTAGCCTCAGAAGGAACCCTGCCAACACTTGATCTTAACCCATTTGGACTTCTAACCTCCAAAACTGTAAGAGAATAAATCTATATTGTTTAAGCCACTGAATTTGTAATTCAGAAACAAAAGTCCAGGTCATGGGGGTCAGCAACTTCACACTATTATAATGAGTGATTTTTCTTTGAACCACACAGAACTCAGGATGTTGAAGATAATTATTTTATCCCTTGTCCATTAAAAATTATCCTATTAAGCCAAAAGCCATTTTTGCTCAGACCGGCTCCCATACATTTGTTCCTATCATTCCCCCTGCATCAAGAGTCATTCTCATCATGGTTATTTTAGGTTCTGTAGGGAAACAAATAAATGAAATTTCCTTAAATTTATATGCTTGAAGAAAATGAAGCTTTCCATGCCTAATGGGCTTTAGTAATTAGAAGATCCAAAGAAAGGATTTCAAATTCCATAAAAGGTGGAGGATTGACCTCCAGTACCAATCTCAGATCTTTAGGCCATATGATCTGAGGGACAATGAGTCTCAGGACACCAAACTCTCTTTTCTACTGGCCTACTATTCTACTGCAAATACAGTTCTTTGTTCTTTGGGGATTATAGCTCAGATTCTCAATGCCCCCTCAATACAAAGAAAATAATATAAAATGTCATGGTCAGCCATTACCCCCAAATCAGTTTAGAAATAAGCCCACTTGCCCAGACTGCTTATGAATTATGATGAAATCCAAACAATTGGAATTTACATTAAAAAGAGTTAACTGGAAGATAGGCAAAGAGGATCCAATATACAACAATCAGGAGACCCTGAAAAAGTAACCAAGGGAACAGAAAAATCTCAAGAGAACAAAGAAAATACCAAAAACTGTCATACAACAAAGTTTTCCTAATATAAAAGATGATTTGAAATATATGTTGAAAAAAGCATACCATGTACCTGAGAATATTGACCCAGAATGATAAAAACCAAGATATTCTAGGGAAAAAAATATTGTATTTAAAAGAAAAGGGGAAAAAATTAGATATCTAGGCAAAAAGGAGCATATAACTTACAAGGGAAATCAAATTAAATTATCCTTAGATTTTTTTTTTTTTTGACAGCAAAGCTTTTTGCCAGAAGAAATTAGAGTAATGTATTTAAGATATTCAAGGAGAGAAAATGTGAACTAAAGATTTTTTTATCCAGGAATTCACAAACTGCTAATAACATGTTAAGACTCTGAGAATATTATTCCCAGGAGCCCTTCCTAAGGAGTCTACTAAGGAACAAGTTTCAGACAGGTATTGCTGGCGAATATTAGATATATAGTTACTTGCAGATAAAAGAATAAATGAGGGTTAAAAGGTAGAGACTCTAGTATATGATTCAAAGTATGAATATACTACAACTTTTAAAAAATGGGGAGATGATCAGCATATGCAAAAAAAAACCATTTTATCTACTTTCAGTAACAATAATGTCAGTGATAGTATGAATATTACTATCCTTAGATAAAGTTGTATATGTAAAGTATAAAAAAAGCAAATGCTAATTATGGGATATTCTGATTCTACCATCCCCCCTGCCTTAAAGGATTTTCTGGTGAAAGAAAGGAACTACTCCGATAATAGAAGATGTTAAGTAAACATTCTGTAGATATGAATCTGAATTAGAAATATCAGTATGAACTCATGGGGTAATTGTTTATCCTGGCACTTTCCGTTAAAAGGACTGAAAAACAAAAAGTCAACCGAATAGCATTTGGATTTGATCTTCAAATGACATATCCCCTTGAACTAAACTAGGATTTCTTGGAGAAATGACTAATTCCAGGTCTGAGGCAGGAAATGTTTATGATGAGTTTGGTACATCTTGACATGCAGTTAGAAGGAAGCTGTCAAAGACTACTAGAGTCATGTCAGAAGAACTCAGGAAGCACCTTGAAGAGTTTTCCACTGGCCAAAGATTTGAGTTTTACGATAGACTGAAACTCATCAAATATAAATATAAACAAATTCAAGAGTTTATGACCTATATTTAAGAAATATTAATTGGTCACCTTCTGAGGAAACAACAATCCAATTATCATCTTGCAAATTGGGTAGAAGAAGGAAATAATCAAACCTTTTCCTACCTATCCTATATGAATCACAGCACTGGGTAACAGAATAATAGATGAGGGCAAGTGTCTCTTGATAAAATTATCCCAGGTGATAATTAAAAGAAAATGTAGCATTAAAATATTACTATTTTGTAAATCCCCGTGAATTAATGGTTATAGACACTGAGCATCTGCTTCAACACAAGACATAACACCATCTTAACCTTGTTAAAGGAATCAGACCTGTGTCAGGTCAAACCTTTAGATTCAGCTCCCAATTTGCAGGAAATTCAGAAGACAGAGGAACACACTGAACTGTACCATGACTAAGAAGTCAGCAAATCGGACTATAGGAAACTGGACAGGCCAAATGACCCAAATTTGTCACCAGATAAAGAAAAGAAAGAGGTAGAGGGAGGAGACCATAGATTAAAGGAGACCTAAAAGGCATATCAAGTTAAAAAAAAAAAAAAAAAAACATATGGAAAGACTAAACTATGGGGTTTAGGGGTACACAGTTGAGTCATAAAACCATAAATAACTACAAGAAAGTGGTTATTATAAAGGTCACAGTGGTGACCTTTGGGAGGTAGAAAGGGATTGTGTTAGGATAAGGCATGTGGAAGGGTTATAGGGCTGGCTGGCAATTTTATTTCTTGATTTTGGTGGTAGTTAGAAGGGTGTTCACTCTATAATAATTCACTAAGCCACATATTTGTTTGGTTTGGTTTTCTGTGTCTGTGTTTAATTTTACAATAAAAATATTTTTTTAAAAAAAGGAATTAACTGTAGTGGTTATTTGTATTCTTTCTCTCTGGGCTAACTATTTGGTCATGATGAATTAAGAAGCTCTCCCCAAAGCAAGGACTCCTTTGATTTCTGAAGGAACTAGGACATAATAACTAGTGTCCAGCTATGATCATTGAATTAAGCACTTAGGAGAGCTCATTAAACTTGTGTTGCATGAAATCAGTGAATCAGTGAGTCAACAGATAATGCAAACACCCCATACTCAAAATCAATCTGCAGACTTCTACTAGATGCCTCTCTCTAGCTAGAAAAAGGGTTTAGAGTTCTTTATTACCTATAGGAAATACTTATGCTCCCCAGCTTCACATTCTAGCCTCTTTTCCAGATTTTCCAGAAATCAGTCTCAAACAACCTTTCCAATCTTACCACCACTACTTTCTCAAAAGCTCTACTCCAGCCAAATAGGTCTACTTTTAGAATTCTATCTCCTAACTTTTCCAATTTCTCTGGCCTTCTCTTCTCTTTCCCTTTTCTTTCTCCTCACACAAACTCTACCCATCCTTCAAGGCCTGGCTCCATTCCCATATCTTCTCTAAAGTCAGTCCTTATTACTCTGCACCATTGTCCTGCTTCTTTCCTTTGAGCCTCAACAATGTCTATCATTCTTGGACACTTAGCCCTCACTTGCACTAGTATTATGAGAGAACTTCTTATATTTTTAACTTGTTTTTTTTTTTTTTTTTTTTTTAAAGACCTTATTTATTTACTTGAGAGAGAGACAGTGAGAGAGAGCATTAACGAGGAGAAGGTCAGAGAGAGAAGCAGACTCCCCATGGAGCTGGGAGCCCGATGCGGGACTCGATCCCGGGACTCCAGGATCATGACCTGAGCCAAAGGCAGTCGTCCAACCAACTGAGCCACCCAGGCGTCCCTTTAACTTGTTTTGAGCCCGCAAACACATTCTATATTTCTTAAGTCTGGAACTGTGACTCACACTTTTTAAAATTATTAAACAAAGCCCACCACCATATTTTGTGTATCTCCAATCAGTATTTTCCAGTTGACTGGTAAGGTGGGTGGGTGGTTGAATAGATGAATGGGTAAAAGAATGGACCAAGTTATCATACATTTGAGAATATTCAGTGGGTACCGACAGACATAAGACAGGTAAGTTTATATACTCAATTAGAATTATGGGGTATATTTGTCTACAAGGGTCTCTGGTCAACTACAGGCAGTTACAGATGTTGAGTACTTGAAGCCTGAGATACTAAAATGAAAAAAGGGGACAATGAGAGTAAATGGAAGAAGGTACTAATAAGATCTCTTTCACTCACAGCTTTACCCATATCTAGACCTCTCTGTGGCAGGACACACACTTAAATACTAAAACTTCTAGCAAAAATTTTCAAGAGTCCCACTCCATATACTTTAAAAAAAAAAAAAACCACATTTATAAAATCACTTATGGCAAGTTTGGGGGTGAACAGGACTATTGATTGGGTTGAGCAAGAGCTCTTTTCAGCCTAAAATCTAGGTATGAATGATTACCATGAAAAATTGTGGAAGCTCAATCCTTCACTTAGGATGGTGACTTCTGCATAAAGAAGAAAGGTAAAGTCCCTGAAATATGTCAGCTATCCCAGAGAACTCTGAGCTGTGAAAAAAAAAAAAAAAAATCCTTGTCCTGGTCAGAACACTAGGTAGCCGAGTGGCATAGTACCTGAGTCCTGCTCCTAGTTCCCTCCTTCCAGCTAACCACAGACCTGCCCTCCTTTTGAAAGACTTGCTCTAGGGAGAAATCTTCAAGGACAGGCAGATTGGAAGGAATAAATGAATTGGAGTCTGTGAGCTAAGATGTACACAAATATAAATAAACAGAATTAGAGGTGGAAAGAATGGAAACCTCCAGAGCCAACAAATTTCTGTCTCTTCGTGCTCAGGCATTTTCCCTTTAAGAAAGCCAGGAAAGAAAAGAAAGGTTCTAACATGGATTGAATGCCTCCCATGTAATGAGAGGGATTCTAGCTGCTTTCAAACAGGCAATTTTATTTAATCCTCCCCCTCAACTTACATGTCATCCTCGCACAGGGCCCATGCGAACCTCCTCTGTATCATTCCAGTTTTACTGGACGTGCTGCCAAAGGGAGTACCCCTTCAGCTTCAAGGGAAGCGTTACCTCCCATGTTTTACTGAAAATGCAAACCAAGATTCAAAGAGATCAAGAGACTTGGCCAAGGCTACACATTTAGGAAATATAAAAACCAGGATTCAAAATGCTTATTTTCCTCTAAACCCTGCCCACTACACCCCTAGTGGAAACAGAATTATAGCATGCTTTAACTGACAGATGGTCTCACCATCATCTCCATTTCATAGATGAAGAAACTAAAGCCAAAAGCAGAAGCAACTTGCCCAGGTCCCATAGTCAACTTGTAATAGGTACTCACTCACTGTAGCCCAGGCCTTCTGATTTTCAAGTAGGAGCTCTCATTACTTATATCCTTCAAAGGCCTACAAGAATGGTACAACACTCAAATGGGGGCATTAGAAGAGAGCTTAACGAAGGGACTGTTAAGCACAAGGACACATTTAAAGGAAGCCAACAAAGGATGGTGAAGCAATCCAAGAGTAGCAGCTATCAGGGTACCATGAATACCCCTGTACCTGAACAGACAAGGACAGTGCCCTGAACTCACTCTGACCTTTGGTAGAGAAAGGCACCGCCAGCCTACAACCTGGTAGGGTGGGAATCTAGGCCTTTAAGGCTCTGCTCTCTCGCTCTCTCTCCTAGCCTACCTGTGCCTACCGGGACCTCCCATAAGCTGTACTCTACAGAAAGCCAGAAGACAATGGATTTCCAAGATGCAGCTTCCAGGGTTGGGAGCAAGAGAGAAAAGGGAGAAAAATGGACTGGGAGGGGCATGTGGCGACTTCTGAATACACTACTAAACAGGGATGCTTCTCCAAACCTGTCTTGGGAAGAGCTTGCCTTAGCAGGTCAAAGACAGTAAAAACAATAGATCTGTCTCTCGTGCTAGGCAGTGTGGGGCCAAGAAGGTTTGGCATGGGGAAATAAAGGGCAGCTCCCAGCACAGAGCTAGATTTCCCACCGTGGGCGCATTATCCTAGTCTCGCCAACTTGTCTCTGATGGAAGGGGACGGAAGCCCTGTTCTAATCACCTCAGGATCGAAGGCATTGCTTTGGGACTCTTCTGCTTTGGTATGAACAACTAGTGTTCAAATAGGAAGTTGCTAGCATTTCAAATGAGCTTTTGTGGGTATTCGAGAATTAAAAACAGGAGAGGGGTAGGGAGGGACCGCATGTGTGCAAAACCGTATCTGTTATTTACCAGTTCTTGGAAATCAATGCCACTTTTCAAATGAAGACAATCCCTAAGTGAAGGTGACTTGGGTATCCTGGTAAGGCACAACCCTCCTCTCAATTCCCCCTAGCACACACATCCTTGCTCTGGTCCTCCATGGCTCCCCCAGCATGGGTACCATACTCTGGTCCTACATGCCCCCCCCCAGCATGGGTACCATGCTCTGGTCCTACATGGCCCCCCCAACATGGGTACCATGCCCCATCAGGTCCCCCCATCTCACCCTTCCATTTCTGCCTGAAGTTTCAACTTCAGCTTCCACTGAGCCCCCATCCTCTCCCTGACTCGGTCGTATTTCCTATTTAGTTTAAATCAACAGTCTGATTTTATCAACAATAATGCTTTATGGAGGTTTATTTCTTCAAACAGACTGCGCTCCTCTTTGCTATAAAGTTAATTTTACGTTCTTTGTTCACTTTCCTAATCTGCAAATTACATCCTCCTGTTCCCTGATTACTTACTATTGGAAAAACAGCCCCTTTTTGCTTCCAGTTTGAATATTCTCTGTCTTATCTTGATGACCCTAATCTTTGTCCCCTGACTGGCCTCTCAAGACAGCCCTGAGTAACAGGGAGGGCACAGCTGGTCCATCAGCACAGACCCCAGCCTGAGCTGGCCAGGGCTGCATGCCTTGCTCCCTCACTGGGTTTCCCCCCACACCCCCCCCCAATCATTTTTTTCTCAAACAAAGTGTGGGAAGACGCTCGGTTGCAGCAGGAAGGATTAGAAATTCTGGGATCCACTCCATGCTCTCAGAAAGTCCTAGTGGGAAGACAGAGAACTTCCGACACTCAGAGAAACAAGGACAAGCGCTTTGGAGGCTGACACTCGGCTGATACCGCATGAAAAATGACCTGACTCTTTTGTTGGAAGTGCCTGGAGGGGGAGGGGCTGCAAAAGGAAGCAAGATCACTGGGAATGGTGAGGGGAAAAATAGAACCAGTTCTTACACGATCAGGATTTTAAAGAGGATGGAGAAGAAATGGCCCTGCTGTCAGAAATGCCAAAGAGAATTAAGCATGTTCCACATAGAGAGAAGGAAGGAAAATGAGGAAGGAGGGAGAAATGGCAAAAAAATAAGAATTGGAAGGGATCTTAGCAAACCTCATGCTTTAAGAACACCAGGGTCCCAAGACCAGACCCCAAGTCCCAATGACAGCAATAGAGTCATAATAGTGATGGCAATAATTACAAGTGAGATTTGTTTACTGTTATTTGCCAAACCAATCCACCATCTTACTGTTGTTTCAGCATATGTCATGTTCCTTTCCATCGCTGGGCCTCTATGTTCTCAATAATAGCAAAAGCTAGTATTTCTTGTGGGTTTCAATGCTTTAGTCCCAATCCTCTAATTTTCTGAGGACATTGCACTCTGTCTAAAACCTCTCCAGACTTCCCAATTTGGGAGCACACTCTTCTTCTGATCCCTAAGTGGAACCGAGTTGTGGTAACTCTATAAAGGGCCAGATAGTAAATATTTTGGGCTTCGCAGACCACATATGGTCTTTGTCACAGGTTCTTCTTTGTTTTCATTTTTGTTTTTTATAATCTTTTTAAAACATTTTTTAAAAAATCATTCTTAGCTTGAAAGCTCCCTCTGACCTTGTTCTATGGCCATAAACCTTAAAGTCATGTGTAAAACGTCCTTTTCCCACCACCTGTCCATCATGAAGATCTTCAGGTTTGGGCTGCCTCTCAAAATACTCTTTTATTTTTTTTTTTTTTTCAGTTTCCCCAATCCCTAGTCCAGTTTCTTACTATCTCATACATGCTTTGGTCACCAAAATGGTCTTCCTACTTCTCAAAGCAGCACACATGTCACTGCTGGTTCTACCTTCACAAACAATCATTCCTTTGCTGAGACACCTTCAAATCTAAGGCCCTTACTCTGCATTCAAGGACTGATTCCCCAAAACACATATTGGCGCGGGCACACGCACACACACACAGCGTTATCTGGTCTTGAATAATAATACAAAGAACAACAGCTAGCAGTTAGTGAGCATTAATATGAACTAGCCACCCTGCCAGCTGCACAGATCACCCCCTAGGTGTCATCAGAACCCTATCAGATCGGTGAGACTATGAGCCCAATTGTATGACGAGTAGCTGAGGCTAGAAGAGACTTAAAACATATACGCTGGTTTACACAGTAAAATGGAAAAACTAGGAGCAGAATTATGACTGTCAGACTCAAGGGGCCCTTGCCTTCACATCCATCCTGCATTGCCTTTAACGTGCCTCCCACTCTGCTCTCCCAGAATCAGCCCCACTGAGAAACATCCTCAAAGAAATCACTGATTCAGGAGACAGCAAGCAAGTCACCAGCATGATACACATCTCAACTCTAAGGCCCCAAAGCAAAGCAGTTGCTCTGGAAGAGAAGCTGGTGCGTCTGAACTTAGAGCACCATAAATCGAGCAGGAATGACCCTGGGTACAGACAGCAGGTTGCATCGGATGTCCCCAACAGCAGGCTGCTGGCCGCCAAGTGGGCAGCTCAGAGCAGCTGCATTTCAAAGCAGCAGACCAGGGCACGCTACTAACGTGTGGACGAACCACTCCACAATGTGCTTAAAAGCCACACTGTGTTTCCTGGACAATGGCTGCAGGCCAAAACACACACATTCCAGTTTTTATGACTATAAGGTGAGCATTCTTTTCATGGTTCCCTCCCTGTTCCCTCACGCTCAGTTGTGCTGTGTTTTGCTTGTTCCACATCCTCGCTGCTCTGCTCTCTGCCTCCTTGCTTCGACCACCCCCCACCCCATCTGCTTCAATGCTTCCTTGCCACTGTCTCTCCTGCCTTGCTTTTCTGCAATGTCCCCATCGCAGTGGTTTTCTCCTCCTTTCAGGCCCTTGGTCAGGTTTTCTCTAATTACTCGACTTCCTCTCCCTCTGTTTTCCTGTTTGCCTGGCACAGCCTCCTTCCCCCTGCCTGCGCAGTTTCCCGGCTTTAGCACAGATTTAAAAGCTCCATTCCAGCTTCCTTGTCTTCCCCTGACCCCCGCTGGTCCACCCTCTCTCCTCCACCACGGCTCCTCTCTATGGCCCTTCCTTTCTTTAGGGACACCTGGTCCCTCCTGTCCCCCTGGCCTCTCCCCACCCCCTTCACCCTTCACCTCTGGTCTTTGTTCCCTTGTCTCCTGCCTTTCCTCAGCCCTCCCCTCTCTCCTCTTGGGTCCCCTCCTGGTTTCCATCCCCCCCTTATCTTTGTTTTCCTTCCTTCTGGCTGCTGATAGAGTGGGAGTAGTTGCAGGCTGTGGCCCTGATTTCACATGCAGACCCGGATGGAGCCAGCCTGTCAGTCTAACACTAACATTGCCTGGGGAAAGGGAGTCTCAGTCCCCACATGTCCTCCGTCTGTCCCCGCAGACTGGAGCTGAGCGAGAAGGCTTCAGAGTAAAGAAAGCCACCAGCAATCTCAGGGGTCCAGCTTGGTGAGCAGAATGAAGAACGGACTGGTTTTTTTTTCCAACTGATCTCATTTAAGTCAAGGTCAAAGACCAGGGCTGGAACATGTCATTTGTAAGTTGCAGCCTTGGGGCAGAAGCTCAGTGACCATCCCTGCCCTCCTCACAATGCATGCGTGCGCACACACACACACACACACACACTTCCTACTCACTTTTGTTAGGAGCAAAAGGCCCTGAGACTTTTCAGATGGGAGTGTGTGAAACACCCACACTGCAAAATAAGAACTGTAAAGGAAACCAGAACCACCACAAAAGGAGATGTCGCTGGGGGCGAGGGTGGGGGGGGGGGTAGGGGGAAGGAGGGTTCCCAGCTCCTCTACCTCTAGCCCATCAATTCTTTTCAACTTCAGTTATTCTGTTTCCTGGACTGAGCCCCAGTGGAGCGGAGCTGGCGTTTTTCCTTAGAGGACAGCGCCATCTAGCAGGTGAAATGCCAAACCCTTAGCTAGGAGCTGAGAAGGAAACCAACCTCCAACCCCAGGCTTCCAGGCTCCCAGTTTCTACCCTCAGCCAGTAAACCCCAACTGGTCTGAAAAAAAAAAAAAAAAAAATGTTTCAACCCTTGGCTTTGGGGAGATTTTAGTCCATTTCCAGCCACCCCTATTTCTCCAGTGCCTGATTTAGTTTCAGTTTGTGGCCTTTGTCCCTAGAAAAGGTGAGGAGGTTCTAGGTGAACCAACAGGCTCTGCCCGATGGCTAGGGAGCTCCAGGAGACTTCTCCTAAGAAAACAAAATAGAATGTCTTAAAGATGCATCTGCAAAACTGGTCAGGCCACCTCCAGAATTCTCTGGCAACATCTGTTACTCTTTCCTTTTTTTCCCAATTGTTTCTTCGTCCCTCCTTCCTTTCACATGAATTGAGTGCCTGCTGTATAACCTGGCATCGTGGTAAGTTACTTAAGAGACAGCTCCTCTCTCAAGCATCCCACAGTCCAACAAACTCAGATGTTAGACTCTCAGATTTGTAGAATGTCTGACTTGGGATGGGTCCTTTTAATTTTAGCTGTGCTAAGAGTCTAGGGAATAGAGAGAAGACAGGCTTAAGACGCTCCCCTCCCCAACACTTCTACCTCATCACAACAGCTTCATTTTTATTTAGGTTTTACCTATGAAATGTCTGCCTAAATTTTGTTTGAATGAAGACTTTTTATGCTTGTGAAGGAATCTGAAAATATCTGCTTCAATCTAGATCTCCTTCTAGAGATGAGGAGATGAGATTCAGAGAAATTCAAGCTTACTCAAGCCCAGGGAAATAGGGGAATAACTCTCCACATTCTACTTTTATAGTTCTTTGACAATAAACCCCAAACTCACCAGGTCTTCAAGGCCAGACTTTGACAATGGGAATGAGGACAAAATAAACTGCTCTGATTATTTTGTATTTTTGTTTGCTTCTCTCCGCCAGATTCCATATAGGCAAGGATGGTATATGAGTCTGCGAGGGCTGCCATAACAAAATACCCTTAAGGAGGTGACTTTAGCAACAGAGAATCATTTTCTTATAGTTCTGGAGGTTAGGAGTCCAAGATCAAGTTGTGAGCAGGGGGACTTCCTTTCTGAAAGCCATGAGGAAGGATCTGTTCCAGGACTCTCTCCTTGTCTTGCAGATACCATTTTCTTCTGTGTCTTCCCATCATCTTCCCTCTGTACATTGTTCTGCCCAAATCTTTTAATTTTTTTAATATTTTTAATTTTTTAATATTTTATTTATTTATTTGACAGAGAGAGAGAGATCACAAGTAGGCAGAGAGGCAGGCAGAGAGAGAGGGGGGAGCAGGCTCCCCCGCTAAGCAGAGAGCCTGATGCAGTGCTCGATCCCAGGACCCTGAAATCATGACCTGATCCTAAGGAATAGGCTAAACCCACTGAGCCACCCAGGCGCCCCCAAGTTTCCTCTTCTTATAAGGACACCAGTCATATTGAATTAGGGCCCACCCTGTTGACCTCATATTAATTTAACTACCTCCGTAAAGACCCTATCTCTAAATACAGTCCCATTCTGAGGCACCAGGGATTGGAACTTCAATGTGAAGTTTTGGAAAGACACAACTTAACCCACAACAAATGGCAAATGGTTTTCATTTTCCTTGCAAACCTCAGTTGGTAGTGGCTTCCTGTATACCTCCTGCTAAAAAGAATGAAAATGACTCTAAGACCAAGTCTACACAGGGTCCATATTACCAGTGGAAGCTATGGGCATGGGAGTGGAGAGTAGAAGTGTGATTGTCACGTGTCTACCCTTAGTGATGTGGGGCATATAGACACTGCCCCCTAGGAACAAGGGCATGCTTTTCTCAACATAGCCACACTACTAAAAGAGGGTCCATGGCAATCATGCACTCCTCTCAAGCCCTTCCTTTTACACCAGGAAGGTGATGCCTTGCCTAAGATCACTTAATTCCTTTGTGACAATGTCGAGGCCAGATCCTGACTTCATATCTTTGATTTAGTCTTCTTTCCAAGACCCCAAGTTATCCTAAGTGACATCCAACAAAGACACAAACCCCTATATTTCCTAGGAAGGATTTCCCAAGTCTCCTATTCCTTCCCAAGAAGGAACCATGTGGAGAGAACTAAGCTAAAATTCAAAGGTCTTGGTTGGCTTCTATGGACAACTCCATGATTGCACAGACCACTAAGTATTAAAGGATTCTGAGGCTGCATCTAGGCCTTTCTGGAGAGAATGCTGCCATCAGGAACCATGGATTTTTTTCCTTGATCTTAACCAGGAACCTGGGTTAAGAGACATGCCATGATGATCCTGATACCCAGACACAGTTATGTGACCTGCTCTGAAGGCTTTAAGCACATGCCCTTTCTTCATTACTTTCCAACCCAGAAGCTCCAGCTATCCATTATATGTGCCCCTATATGTTCAATCCCACTTAAATTATCACTGGTATTTCTCCATGTAGCATCTCCCTTCTGGAGATCTAACTCCTGGTCCCAATCACACACTGGCAACTTCCATACACTTGATGCAGCAATAGGCAAGGAATGTTTACTAAAGAGTTAGCCCTCAGCCACTGTTGGTGAGGGGACATACAAAGGTCAGCTGGCTCATGGGCCCCGGAAAAGGTCAACTTCGTGAGAAGAGATACCATTTCTCAAAGGCTTTCTAACATGCTACAACCTCATACGTGGCTGAACCATGGGGCTGCTCAGAGAGAGGCACTTCGGAGGAGTTGAAGCCATTTGCCTTTTAACTTCATACAGAGGAAATGAGTCTTTTTTAAGCTCTCCTGTTCCACTCAGCTCAGAACTCCCCAGCCCCTTCTTACTCCTGCTCTCGGCAGGCAGACCTGGACAGCTTCTGGAATAGATGTTTGTCACGTAGAGGAAGATATTCCATGTGAATGGGCACAAGAACCTGGAAATAACTGGTTAAGAGCTCAGAGCTGAAGATGGTAAGATCTAGATTCAAATCTCAGTCCTGCTACTTTCTAGCTGTGTAAGCTCACCAAGTTAAGTAACTCGGTTAAGTAACAAGTTAAGTGATAATTTCATTATTCCCTAGACTTCAGTGTCCCTGTCCCAAATATGGGGACAATAACAGAACCTAGCTCATAGGGTTGCTATAAGATCAAGTGGGCTCATAGTGGCACCATTATCAGTAGAATTAATTCAGTGGATATTTAGGGAACACCTACTGTGAAGTATTTAGGATACAGATATGCATAAGACATTGTTTTTTATTTCACAAAATTCCTGGCCAATGACAATTCAGTTATGGTATGATATCAAGTGCCTAATCAGGTATTTGTCCAAAATACAAGGCAAGAAGGATTAATTCAGCCTGGGGAGCTGGAGAATTTCCTTTATATCATCCATATTTGAGCCTGACTTTGAGGAAGGAATAAGATTTCACCACAAATTCTTACCAAGACATCAACGTATGCCAGAGGAGCAAAGCTTCTTGTGGAAACTTTCAAGTATAGGCTGTGCCTGTAGATGATGAAGTCCCTGGATTTATTCTCTCAGGTCCAGGAGGGAGAACCCTGTTAGTCAGGAGACATGACCTCATCCAGGCTTGCTAAGTTATCTTGGTCAAGCCACCCTACTTCTCGGTGCCTCGGTTTCTTCAACAGTCAAGTGAGATTGATTTCCCACAAAGAGTTTCCATTAGGCTTGAGATTTTAAGTAAGAGGTGTGTGAAAGCTTTGGGAAATTAAAAGAGCTATTCAAGCAACAAAGGAGAATAGTAACAAATGTTTACTAAGCACTTACTACCTGCCAGGTACTGTGTCAAGGGCCTACAAGTCATCTTATCACAACCACCATTACCATTTTGCCAGTTCACAGATTAAAAAATTGAGAAGGTGACTTGCTCAAGGTGACAAAACTAATGTTGATGTGTAAGTGAGGGCAAGGCAGAGTGCCCCTCCCCCCCACCTCTAGACATGCTGGAACTACTTTCTAATTATCATGAGATCTGGGGTCTGGGTAGATACCATGAGAAACGGAGGCACCAAGTAATACCACATCCATAATTGGATTCAGGGTGCAAAACAGAGGTCTGCTTGAATCTTGGGGTTTGCTAGACCCTAGAGAAGCACAGAGCATTCTAGTTCCTTCTGTTTTTTTATGGGGGAGATCAGTGCATAGCACAGCACTCCTCTATGACCAACAGGAGCCAAGAAGAGCTCAATACATAAATGCCAATTTTCCTTGAAACACACTCTGGGTCACTGCCTGGACAGAGTAGGGGGCCAATCAGAGCGTGACTCCTACTGCTATGGTTTCTATGTCACTGGGGTCATCCCTTGGCTATAGGCCCCAGTCCCACAAGACACCCCACTGGAGGACCTAAGTCTCCTAGGAAGAGCTCTCTTAATCCCTACAATGAGCCTTAGCAGAACAGAGCTAACAGAAAGTAGGCCCAAGGACACCAATGCCTCCAAGCCATAAACAAGAAGGATCAGCTGTGAGAAGCTGAGTGGGAGGCTGACTGGGGTTCCCAGGGAAGGCCTACTAGGGAGAATGTGGAAGATGCATTGGGCTGTGTGAGGGTGGAGATAACCGAAGCCTCACAGCTGAGAAGGTCAGCTCAGGGCATCAGAGGACTCTCATCTACTGAGAAAGCCAAGAAATAGAAATTCCCAAAGACAAAATGGCACCCAAGACACTGGACCTGAGAGAAATCCCTGGTTACAATTTCTTCTGCTTTTGAGAGAAAGAAGTTATAGGGAAGATGGCTGTTGGTGTATAATACAGGAGTTACTCAAGGGCGACCTTGAGTGTGGACTATCTGCTATGGCTCTTACCATTCCAACCACTTGTCCAAGTTTCTTTTTCCTCCTTCCATTTTTCCTCTTCTCCATCTCTTGCTACTACTTCTAGATAAAGTTTATTGAGTACTACCTCTAAGCCAAGCTTTAAATGCATCATCTTATTTAATCTGTGTTACAACCCTCTGAGGTGGGTAATATATAAAGATTTCAGAGAGGAAGAAACTAAAGCTCATAGAAGATTAAATAAGCTGTGCAATGCCACAGATCTGATGCAGCCTCCAAATCCAAATTCGTACTTTAAAGCTCATGATGCTCCCATTGCACTACCTTTCCTGAGAAACTTATTTGTAGAGAGAGAGCTCATAAGAGGACTGTCTACCAGAGAGTGAGCTTGGGCTAAGTTTCTTTTTCTTTCTTACCAGCTATGTTATGGTAGAAATACCTGACAGGAACTTTCTTCAAAACAGAGATGTTGTGAGAGTACTCAACTGTTCTTAGATAGGGATGTAATAAACCTACCTTTTGAGGGTTTGAGAAAGAAGCAGCCCCACACCAGGGGAGGGGTCAGAGGTGAGAAAGTGAGATCCACGTTGTAGGCTGGGGTAGACTTTGAAGCCAGCCCATAGCAGATGATGCTGTTGACAACTTTGATTGGAGCAAGTGAAGACAAGCTGAGAAAGCCTAAGTTCCTCGTGTGACCATGACCAGACTTGAGCCAAAGCCTCCCTCAAGAATGCTGCAGAACTATGCTTCACCAGCCACACCATGCTCCAATGAGAAACTATATCACTAGAAGATTGACCATACTCCAATTCCCTCCTCAGTAGGTGCCCAACGAAGATTAATAACCTTTCAGGCTAAGTAAGCTAGCCTTGGGGTTTGGAATAAGTCAAGGGGTGATGGGAGACTCTGAGTTTGCTTTAGTAAGTCATGGTAGGATTTTTTTTTTTTCTAAAGATTTTATTTATTTATTTGTCAGAGAGAGAGCGAGCGAGAGCGAGCACAGGCAGACAGAGTGGAAGGCAGAGTCAGAGGGAGACGCAGGCTCCCCATGGAGCAAGGAGCCTGATGTGGGACTCGATCCCAGGACGCTGAAGGCAGCTGCTTAACCAACTGAGCCACCCAGGCGTCCCATGGATTTTTTTTTTAAGATTTTACTTACTTATTTGCCAGAGAGAGAAAGAGAAAGAGAGAGCAAGCACACAAGCACAAGCAGGGAGAGTGGTAGGCAGAGGGAAAAGCAGGCTCCCGCTGAGCCAGAAGCCCAATGTGGAACTCAATCCTAGAACCCTGGGATCATGACCTGAATCGAAGGCAGACGACTCTTAACCAGTGAGCCACCCAGGCATCCTGTCATGTGAGGATTTCAAGCAATTACATGGAAAAATAAGAAAATTGATTCTATTCACACACTTAAGGTTGCTCCCCAAGCAGTGATATGACAGAATTTTTCTTTGGTGTTTCTCCTGTTAGTCTTCGTATTCTGTTGGTGAGATATGACAAAGGAGTAATTGGAATAACCTGCTCAAGAAAGCCATAACTCGGGGCGCCTGGGTGGCTCAGTGGGTTATGCCTCTGCCTTCAGCCCAGGTCATGATCTCAGGGTCCTGGGATCCAGCCCCATATCAGCTCTCCGCTTGGTGGGGAGCCTGCTTCCCCCTCTCTCTCTGCCTGCCTCTCTGTCTACTTGTGATCTCTCTCTCTCTCTCTCTCTCTCTGTAAAATAAATAAATAAAATCCTTAAAAAAAAAAAAAAAGCCATAACTCACCAACACAAAGATGGTTTCTCTCCCCTAGTCAAGTTAGTGTGGCCATATAAGGCTATTCAGGCTGTACACTGCTCAACTCCAAGGGACACTATTCAAATAGACCATGATATAAATGCTTTCTCCAGGAGTTATGCAATGAACTTCACTCTCCCATTTTTAAGAATCAAGCCAGACATATCCTTCTCCACTCTGCCCTCCCCAAAGAGCCCAGCTGATAATCGCTCCCTCTTTTGTACACAGTGTACTCCTACAGTGTATACTCTAAAGACACTTCCTGCCTTGTAGTTACTGCTTCATGTGAATAGCTTATCTTTCCCACCAGACTATGGTTCTTAACCCTTTCGGAGGAGTCCTGGGCCCCTTTGAAAATCCTATCAAAGATACAAACATTTCCCCAAGGGAGGAAAAAAACATGTAATTTTGTATCCAATTTTAGGAAGTTCATGGATGCCCTGAAGTCCATCCACAGCAAGTTAGAATGTAGCTTCCATAAAAGCAAAGACAGTATGTGTCTTGTTTATGATGGTACCCTGAACATCAGCACAGTGCCTGAGACACAGTAGCATAATAAATGCCAGCTGAATGAAAAAATGATTGAACCCTGGGAAGGTCTTGAGTGCGGGGTCAGTGTCAGAGCCATTTCTTTAGCCTCAAGAAGGTTTCCAAGACAATGGACCCTCAACCAACCTGACATAACACTCAAAAGGCCAGCTGATAAATTAAGGCTCAGTCCCCCTCTGGCATGGGTACCTCAGCCAGCCTAGCCCGTCCAGGCCCAGCCAGACAAGGAAACTTTATCAAGCTCCAGAGTCTCCACCATAGAAAGGCAGTGTCCCTGCTTGGTGAATGGGAAATCTAATCTGACACAATTGGCTCTTTTGGCCACTTAGAATCCTAAGAATTTATGCTTCCCTTCCTTTCTGCCCAAGGAAATAGAGAAGTTTGTTTAGGGACGTGAATGATAATGTTAATAAAATAATAATAACCCCTCTTATAATTTGAAAATTAAACTAACTGCCCTCCACACGTTCACACGCATGGGCTCTTCCAGTCTTCGTACAACATCCTGTGAAACAGGTATTGCTCTCATTTTACAGGTCAGGAAGTCACGGCTCAGCAAGGCCGAGTTATCCAAGTCACACCGCCTGTCAAAGGCTAGAACTGGGCACCCTGGAATTCTATCTGTTTTCCTAGATTCTTTTGCTGACCTCAGGCATCCATCTGAGCAATTACTGAATCATGTATTAAATGTCTTCCATATGCATATATCAGCTGATTCTGAGTTTAATCTATCCAGGCCATGCCCCAGTCTTACTACATCAAGCTAGCAAAGTTAATCTGCTCAACGACTATCACCTGCCACAGGCCTCCAGCTGCCAGAGGCTAGGCTAAATCTGACCAGGGACTGCCACGAGGACTCTCTTAGGTCAACGATCAGCAACACAGTGGACTAAAATGGCCCACCTCTCCTCTATTATCAACTGCTGGTCACAGCAACTTCTCAATCATACATGCTCTCCATCAAGAGTAGGCTAGGTATATCCTCACTCCTGGACCACAAGACAGGAAGGACAGAAATTGAACAATTGGAACCTCAGGTACCACAAAGAACAGTACAAATAACTGAAGGAAAGAAAGTGAGATTGGGAAGTAAGTGAAAAGACCTCTGAGGGCAGGGACCCCTCCTGGAAGGAAAAGAAGTCTGTGGGGGGCACTCCAGGTGTTCTTTAAGGACACAAAGGTCCATGCCTCTGTGGCTGATTTAGACTTGCTTTCGTGCTTTCTATTTAGACCTGTATCAGAAGTAAAGAAAGGTAAGTGCTCCCAAGGCAACAGGCAAATTTTAGGTTAAGTACCAATAAGGACACAGGAGTGAATGAGACTGTGGAATGCCCCCCCCCCAAACAGGGAGTTCCAGAGTAGGATTTGCAACCTCCAGCATCAAATTGCTTAAGGGCAAATCACCGTGCACTGAGACGAAGGGGTAGATCAACGAACTTCTACACAGGGTTCCCTTCCAAATTTGAAATTATATTGTCACCTCAAATCAGGGTAATATCTTATAGTTGTATGGACTTTACAGTGTTCAAAGCACTTTTATGGAGATTGGATTGCCTTTGACAATTCTGGAAGATGGTCTGGGAAGAAATCACTATCTCCATTTTATAATAAAGAGTGGGATTAGGACCCATACAGGACAATGCTCCTTCTACCACGCTATAGAGGACTGTGCATCTTACCAGATGGGATTTCAGCTCTTAGCAGCTCAGCTGACAAGGTCTGGACCTTTAATGCCAACCATTTGGATTTCTGAGAAAGCCCAAGGAAGCCCGCGCACAGACACTGAGGCCTGGGGTTGGACAACAGCATAGTCATAGCAGCCAAGAGTGAGAAATTACAGTGACACCCCTTATCTGGCCGGAGCTGCCTGAAGATAAGTAGAAAAAGTGCACGTCACAGCTACTTCCTGGGTTTGTGTTCAGACAACCGTGGCCCCATAATCCCATTAAAAAAGACTCAGGTCATGAAATGCTCCTCTCTTCCTGCCTTTTTTGTCTTTTCTCTGCTCTTTGCTCTCTCCCAAGCCTCCTTCCTTATCTTACTGATAAGATAAGAGGCATGCTAGTCCTCACCTCTCACCTCTTCCTGTAGGACAGAGAAGCCACTTGCATGATGACAGGTGCTGGGAAAAGTCCCTTGCCCCCAGAGATCACGGCTCTCATAAGAGTTAATGTCCCCAAAATGAAGGGCAGCTTGACATATGTATATTAATTAGTTAAATCGCTAGCAACTTCGTGGGAATTATTTTATCACAATGTGTCCCTTTGCACCAGGAGTGGTTCTATTGATATATCTAGTCAACAATTATGCTAGGCACAAAGACACATGGCTCTAGACCTCCTGGCAGTCCTGGTCTGTTACACAGCTTCCCACAACTCTGTTATAGGAGTACATATCCTAATCTATCTCAGCCTGCAGGCAGCTGGGCAGCAGACACAGGGATAGCCTGGCCCCCCATATGAAGTTCTCATTTTCTGTGTGCTGCATCATGAGAAAGGCTGAGTACTGGTCTGGTGGTCAAATCCAAGAATCCTAGAGAGGAAAAGACAACCCCAGACCAAAGAATGGGAGAGCCTAAAGATAAACATCACTTCACAGTGTGTCTGGGATTTACCACCCTCCCCACTGCCACTCCCAGTCCATTCACACACACACACTACAACCCAAGCAAAGAATTGCTATGGACTCTGCCTTTTAACAGCATCTGATCTTGAAATCAGGGACCTGAGAGCCTCTGACCTCCCACTTGCTTCAATTTCCAAGCCTCCTGAGATGTGAGAGGCCCAAGACCACTTTATTACTTAACTTGCTTACCTTCCCTTATCTATACAATGGGTATTCTAATAGTACCTAAGTTGCTGTAGTCTACTGAAGACTAAACGAGGTAGTACAAGGAGATGCTTAATACTTGTCAAATAAGCATTCAGAAATATTAGTAGCCAGGTCTAGAGCCTTTCCGTTTGGATTTGTGGTAGTGTTTGTTTTGTTTTGTCACCAAATTACCCTTTGTGTCATGGAGAGGCGGGCTGAGATGTTTATGATTCAGTTCCTAATTCAGGGAGCGGACTGACCCTTTGAAATCTCACCGGAAATGTACTTTGTCCTGCTGCAGAGTTTTGTACCTCCCCATGTCTTTTGTATTTCCCGGTAGCGCAAAGCACACCCCAAACCTGAGGTCTCCCCAACCATTTCTCAAGACCAGCCTCTTGAATCGAATTACAGGAAGATGATCTTTTCAAATGCAACTTTGATATCAGATTAGCCAAAAAGATACAGTGCTCCGGTCTTAGTGACACAATTCTTATCTCACTAGAGATTCTTGCAAAGACAGATATGAAAGTCTCATTCTTCCACAGAAGGGCTTGAGTAGAATTGAAGATTGTGCAGTTCAGGGGAGACTTGCTATATAATATCTGAAATCGCTAGACATTTGAAAGCAGAAATGTCTTTCTCCTTTGAGTATTGCATCCTAACTGCCATCCAGAGATGATTTATATGTGCTCATCCTTATTACAGACTACACATAATAAAGGCATGATAGAAATCATATCTGCATAGATTCAGGCAGCTCTGGGAGAGAGGCTGCCAGTTTTGTTTGACAAGACACTCAATCAAGCAAAAAGGTTTAAAATATTCCAGGAGGATCTCACTGCCTGCTCAAGACTGTATATTTTTATCCAGATAACAGAAATCCTAATTGAGCACAACATTAGTACTCATTTTTCCTAACTCCTTCCTGCAATAAGAAGCACCAAAGGAAAATTATGGAAACACTTTGCTTTTGGGGGCTTGGGTTTGGAAGGAGGAGAGTTTGCCATTCGGTCGTTCTCATAAACTCAGGCATTGCCATTTGTTTGGATGCTTCTAAGTAGAAAGTGAGGTCAGTGCACACCATGCTCAGAAAGAAATACACACAGCTGAGTTTTTTGCTACATTTTTGACTCACTGTGTGAAAATTTGCCTTCGGGACTTCTTCATATGCTTAAATCCCTTTTAAAGTCTTCTTTGCCCTTAGGTTTATAGTGGGGTCTAAACCAGGGGAGGCAAATGAGACACTTACCCAGGTGCAAAATTTAAGGGCGTACCAAAAACTCAGGAATCAAAAGAAATAGTTTAGTGCAACTTAAAAAAATAGAAATGAAGGCCAAAAAAAAAATCCATAGTGAACAAAATACCAGAATTTTAAATAAAAACAGAAACCCCAGTCTATAGTTGTACAATGTTGCCTCAACTCACCTTATCCCAGCTTCAGCCCTGGATCTGGAAAAATTCATTTGCAAAATCAGGTCAGCTGGTCTGCGAGTTACATTTTCCTGATTTTATTTCTTAATGTTGCATTAAAATATTATTTATCTCAATCCCTGCACTTTTCATTGCCTACTTAAATTTTGCCCAGGAGGAAAACACTTTACCTGCCTCATCCTAGTCCCAGCCCCAAAATAGACAAAGATGCTCCAAAACCCTCCAGGAAACTTAAAAACGTCAGATTCACTCATTTAAATACCCCCTCATCACCAGGCTATCCAGTGGCACCGAAGACCTTTAATCCAGACTAAAGGGGAGCAAAAGCGAGGGTGTGGGGCAAAGCCATCATCCTCCTTCCAAAAAGAATCTCTTTTCTAGCCATTACAAGAGCTGACAGGTTGATAAAATGTTTCAAGGCATAATGTTCAAACAGAGAAAAAATTAAAAATGTAATAATAAAGTTAAATGTAACTGTTTTAAAGCATAATTCTTTTGAGAGAAGAGTTTTATGTTGGACCAGCATTTGAAGTAGCAGAGTAGTCATTATTAACAGGAACCTCTGAGAGAGAAGATTTAAATCACCAAAGTAATAAAAGCAGAACAAGGACTAGCACCTTGAAAGGCACTTGGAGAGAAGATTGCATACAAATGCAATTAAAACGATGCTTATAAAATACTAAGATGTTAATTGGGTTCGGTCCCAGAAGCCCCAGCAGTACAGTATGTCAGAAGTTAGCTGGTTTGAAGTTTAAAAAGAGTAGTTTAATTTGTACACCTTGTCCTAATTACAGAGCTTTCTGCAGCCCACGTATCTGTATGGTTTATTGTAGCTTGGAGCTTTGTAAAACAAACACACACACCAGTTAATTGGGTTATTGCGATGGAAAATTGGGCTACAGAACAGCAGCCTCTCTTGCTGGCGTGCCTTTACGGCTGGTAATGAACGCTCCAGCCACGTCAGGGAACCCTGATTTGTAAGGTGTGCGGTTTACAGCTTGGTGATTCTGTTGGTCTGAGGAATCGGAGGTGATGCCGTGAAAACAAAGAATCACACCAGATAATGTTCCCGCACCACCATGCTCCCGCCCCAGCTGGCTTGTTTAGAACTTTTAACACAGCCACCCTACTCCCTGGTCCCTGCCCTTTCAAACATCCCAGCCCCCCCGTCTGAAGGCCACGTTCTCACATTAGAGCCCTAAGCCCCTGGAATGGAGCAAGGACAAGGGGCTCCTCCAGTAGGCCTGTTTTTAGAGCACCTGCGGGGAGAGGGAGACGCTGTGAGGTGGTGGTTTTTCTCCTAACCAGCAAATAAATACGTAATACTATCAAACTAGGACCATTAAATCGGATTAGGAGTGAGTGTGGCTGAATCATTTTCCAGGAGTCCTATCGGAACGTGCTTCCCACGGTTGGGATTTGGGCCATTTCGTGCCGGAGACTGGCGAACTTCCTTCACGAGAGAGGCCATAAAGCTGTGACATATCCCGGGTTTACGGCCTCTTGCAGTCACTCTCCCTGTCCCCTTCTACCTCTAGCTGCTAAATGTGAATCCTAAATGAAGTGAGACGAGGGTACTGGCACTTTTATTCCTAGGCCAGCTAAATTATTCATCTCTGGGAGGTTCAGCGTGAGCAATGAGGTAGCAGAGAGTGTGGAAAACAACAAATTCAAGATCTCCAGCCCTGAACCTAGCTTTAGGAAAATACAGGAGGGCCCCTCAGTGTAACCCCGGACAGACCCAGAGCAGTTTTCCACACGGAGTCTGTGGTCCAGGCCAGTGCCAGGTGGCTGACACAAAGCAAACCCAGACAGTCAACACCTCATTGCCACTGCGCTTCTACCTGGGTGCCGGGACGCTGGTTCCTCAAAAGAGAGAGGAATGGGGAGTCTGAGTGGCTCAGTGCATTGAACCTCTGCCTTCGGCTCAGATTGTCATCTCAGGGTCCTGGGATCGAGCCCCGCATCAGGCTCTCTGCTCGGCAGGGAGCCTGCTTCCTCCTCTCTCTCTCTCTGCCTGCCTCTCTGCCTGCTTGTGATCTCTCTCTGTCAAGTGAATAAATAAAATCTTCAAAAAAAAAAAAAAAAAGAGAGAGAGAGAAAGGAAAGAAGGAAAGTAATCTGGTAAATGAAGGCACCCTAACGAGCTGATGTCTCCAAGTTTTCTGCAACCAAGAATACTGCAGCCTAAAGGAGAATCACCATGGGTTGGCTGTGCTTTACACAAATTGGAGTAGGAAGGGCTTGCAAGCCAGGACCCTCACCCAAGAACTCATTCACCATGCAGAGTGAACTTCAAAACTCTCTTAACATTGGGGATCAACTTTCCAGTGTGCTGTAAAGAATCTCAAAATGCAAAGTCTGTCTGGTCAATGAGCTGACATTCGGGAGAGGCAAAGCCTGAACTTGGCTGTAAAGGCTTGTCTGGGGGGTAGAGCAGAGTAGGGATAATTATCTGTACCAACAATCTCCCTGGACCTGAAAATTTAATCTTAAAAGTATTTACTTTGGGTTAATCAAAATCCGAAAGGGAAAATTCCCCTGTCCCACAGTCTGGATTTTAAGTAAGCCTGGCCATGGTGACTGCCACTTAGCATGCAAGAGACATGGAGCAGAGGCTCAGCCCTGTGAGTGATCCCAGCCCACTACTCAGCAGCCATGTGGCCTGGGGTACACACTCCCCAACTACTCTCTGCCTCAGTATCCACATCTGTAAGCCAGAGACAATTCTATTACCTCTCTCGTGGGGTTCAAAGAACCAATGCAGATAACGTACTTAGGATACGGCCCAGGACACAACAAGCACAAATAAATGTTGCCTGTGATAATTACTACTATTCATACTATTCTTATTTTACAGACGAGGAATTGAGGCTCGGAGAAGCTAAGTAATATGCTCAAGGTCACACACACACACAGAGGTGAAAGAGTAGAAATTCACATTCGAACCTAGGCATTCAAAGCCCAAAGCCCAAGATCTTAATCATTATGCAGGGCAAGTGTCCCTGAAGTGGGTAGCCCCTCAGACCCCAGGACTCATTTACTCAATCTGGGTCTTTTCCAACCCATAACCTGGAAGAAAGGAAGGGGAAGTCGGGACATTTGAGAATACCATGGTGCCCAAGACAGGGTGCATCCGAAGAGAGAAAAAAACTGCAGATCTGAGAATCCCAGGTCACAACAGACACATCACCCATTTCACAATCTCACTAAGATGGGTCCCAACCCTGGGAATCAGACTTAAGGACAGTGGCAAGGAGAAATTCCTGCAGTGCAAAGCTGCTATGGTTTCTGCTTAAAATTGACTTTGAGGTTGTATTAAGAAGCAAGAAATCGTCAGCAAACCCAACCTCCCTGGCTCCGACAAGCCTGCGGCAGGTAGGTTATTATTATTATTTATTATTTGTTGATGGATATTCAAAGCCATCAGTCAGGTCTTCCCCTCGGGCCAGGAAACCGAGGAGCAACAGAGCTGGAAATCTCGCACTTGGTTTCCAGAGCTGCTCGGGAAGTGAGTTATTAAAGTACACTTTGCTATTGCTATCTGCTCTGTGGAGTGCTTGACCCTACATCTGACTGCAGGCTTCTGCTGTCCCTGCAGTACAGGCAACAGAAAGTCCTACAAATTGCAAAGAGGGACTCCCGGGAAGGGTGAGGAGGAACTGGACGGAAGCAGCAGAATGCAGGAACTTCTTGGAATGGGGATTTCAAACCCTTGTTTTGAACCCTCTATGCCTTAACCATTCATTACTCCATAACCACTGGACTCAGTGAGATCAGAAGATGAAGACATTGTCCATTTAAGGATGGATGAGCTGTCAATGGCAATAAAAGTCCACAGAGTAAGAGAAGAGTCACTTGCCATATCATGTCACAAGGGCGAATAGTGACATAGTGACAGTACATTCCTCACCAGCGTCTTTCAAATTTTTTTGACCTTGACTATGACCCACAGTTACAATAACCCCCCAGCACCTCAGGCACATACTCACAAAGTGAAACGGACATTTCACTGAAACAGTACCCACTTGTACCACATGGGATGCCCTCCGATTCTTTCTATCATCTTTTCATTCTCCTTTTTTTTTTTTTTTTTTAAATCTTGATGAAGATCCATGATGTTAACTTCATACCCACTGGAGGAATAAGAATCCTCTTGGGATTAAGAATAAGAATAAGAATCCTCTGAGAATGAAGTCAGGGAACCAACATTTTTGACAACAAGCACTCTGATGGTTTTCTTGCACACTAAACTACGCCTTCAACCCTCAGCTGCCTCAGCTCACCTTCTCAAGGAACTAGCGAAATCAGCCAGGAACTCTCAAAGTCTGGAGGTGACCAGCTCTGTAACACCTACTTCCCATCCGTGTTGCTTAATTTTATGTGCCAGCTTACCTGCCCTGTGGTGGCCAGTTATCTGGCCAAACACTAGTCTAGATGTTGTGGTAAAGGCATTTTGCAGGTATGACTTATTGTTACTCTCAGTTGACTTTAAGTAAAGCAGATAATACTCCATAATGTGGGTAGGCCTCCCCCAGTGAGTTGTGGGCCTTAAGAGCAAAAACTGAAAAGACAAAGTTTTCCCGAAGAAAAAAATTCTACCTCAAGACTAAAGAAATCCTGCCTGAGCAGCCAGCCCACCAGCCTGCCCTCCATATTACAGACTTACCATCCCCCACAAGTGCATGAGCCAATTGTTTAAAATACACACACATATATACAAATATATATGCATAAAACTCCTAGTGGTTCCTCCTTGTGGTTCCTTTTCTCTGGAGAATCCTAACTGACATAAGATCCTAAGTCACATTGACCATTCTGTGAACATCTTAAAACAAGAAAAGAGGATGTTTACTCTGGCCACATGGTGCAAACTAAAGGGCAGGAAGAATCGAAAGAGACTTGAAATCTGGGTGAGATAGAGGCACCTGAGCTTGAATAGTGGGAATGGAGACAGGAGTGTGTGTTCCCAAGACGTTTATGAGCCATGAGAATTAATGGTTAATTTCTTCAGGAGTTTGAAGGAGAGTAAGGAATACAGAACGACGCCCAGGATTTTGGCTTGGCATGGTGTGTAGAAATAAAAAACAGTGAGCAGTTTGGGAAAGAAAGATCTTGAGCTGAAATTTACGCAGTTTCCAAAAACCTGCAGGGGAAGATACCTACTAGGTGGCTGCTACATGTATCCGGATTTTAGAATCAGATCCAATCTAGAGAGAGATTTTGGAGTCATTCGCTCCGTAATAAGCAGTACTTGAAGACATGGGGGTAGATATGTATATTAATTAAGACATTAGTCAAGACACAAATTGTATGAACCAAAAAAGTGGGTGGGTGGGTGGCAGGCAGTAGTATTTTCTGGCTCATATGTTTAAAAATGCAAGAATATGCTGGCATTATATACAGTTGCATAAGGATGTCCAAATATCCAAATAGCACTACTAGGTATCAGCCTCTATTTCTTATTTCAGGGTTTCTTTCCCCTCAAGGTGGGAAAACAAACACCGCCAGCACATCCAGACTGACATCCTACAAATTTAGTAACCTCCGTATAAAAAGACTACCTCTTTGCAAATAAATCCAGCAAAAGTTCCAGGGTTACAGGTTTGGGCTGCTCCCCCAACTCTTACCTGTTTTGCTTCTCCTCATTCAGGTCTGAGCTCAAATGTCAGTTTCTAGTGAAAACTTCCCTGAACATACTGTCTAAGATAGCTTCCTACCTCAATCATTCTTTTTACTTTTATTCTACTTTATTTTATAGTACTTGTCATTACCTGATATTACCTTGTTAATTAATTTATGTACTTAATTAATTGTTTTTATCTATCATCACACTGGAATAGGAGCCATGAGCACAAAGACTATTTAAATTCTATTCACCTTCTGGATTCCCAGTATCTAAAACAGTACCTCCTGGCACATATTAGGTGCTCAATAAACATGTGTTCAAAAAGCACTAACTATGGTGGGCATATTTACACCAAAAAAATGTTTAAAATCATGGCTTCCCTCCCCTCCCCGAATGCTGATTGTCAAACATTCACCAGCATACCAGAACCACATACACTGAGATTAGGAGAGGTTTTGTTGGTTCCCCACAATAAATCAATCCACTTTAACTAAAGGAAGGGTAGGATGGATACTAGGAGGGCCAAAAAAGCAGATAGCCACCATAACAAAGTTGACCAGGAAAAGGTCATAAACCAAGAGAGATATAACAGTGATAAAACCTTGTAAGCTAACCAACATTTAAAAGAAAAGTGGGTGAAGTAGAACCCACAGAGCATATATTGAGAAGGAGTCACCAGAAATGAGAAAATCAAGTCATTGCGATGGCACAGAAGCCAAGGAAAAAAATAAATTTGAAGAAAGAAGAAATGGTCCATTCTATCTTACACTGAAAAGTGTAAGATCTTGTAAGATCATGCTTTTGTGTGGTGCTAAGTATGAGGATCAAGGGAGCCTAAGGTAGTAGTTCAAAACTAGGGTCTTCATTTGATTGATGAGATGGCAAGATTATGACAATCACTGGTCCACATTTCTCTATTGGGCGGAATTAACATATCAAAAGTTATTTAAGACCCCTATCTCTTTTTCTCAACTACTGGGGTTCTTTGTGCCTACAGGATAAAAGCAGGGCTCTATACTTTATGTGGCTCATTGGAGTACCACTGGCACAACAGATCCTATTCTCTCCTTGAGTGATATCACCTTAAAACCCAATTTTGTTGTGCCAAACACTGTATCAGATACCTCAGCTTCCTTCCACATCCGTGTATCTCTGCCCAAGATTCAAATGCTGGGAGAAAAGGTCATATACTTACCATGGTGATCAAAGAACAGTGACTCCTCCTAGAAGAATAGTATGTATATGGTATATGTATATGTGCATATATGGATGTGTGTAATGTAAGTGTGCAAGAACATGTATGGGTATGTGCATATATATGTGTATATACATGTAGCTACATCTGTATATGGTACATGTGTATGATTCTATGCATATGAGATTGTGTATGTGAGTGTGTTGTATGTTTATATGCATACATGACTGTGCATACATGTAAGGGAGGAACATGCTGGGAAGATAAAGTCCACAGTCTCAAATATTTTTTGTTAAAATCTGTAAGATACTTTTGAACTTCAGTAACATTTCCTACCAGCTATGTAACTAGGTATATATAGCCTATTATCTTTAAACACTAGTTACTCCCTTTTATAAAATGGGAATAGCAATACTTCCCTTTCAGGGTTGCTCCAAGAATAAAATAAGATAAGACATGTATGCAGTACATGTACAAGTACAGGTACAACTGGTACAATAATCTTAATAAATAGGAGTTCCTATTCTTACTACCTTATTATCTCTGATACACTATGGTGTTCATAAATAGGTCAAAATCAAGTCCCAAAAAAAGTCCTATTCAATCTCATTGTGTCTGCCCCAAAAGCATCACTTTGGGAAATTCACTCTTGTCCCAACCCCAGGAGGCTACTCCCTCACTCTCATCTCAGGGGCTTTGTTAATGTGCTTCTTTCCACCTGGAATATTTTCCGTTCTTACAATTCTACTGCTAAATTCTTCCCCTTACTCAGAGCTGGGCTTCAACCCACCATTCCCATTTAGCCTTCACTGACCACTCCAGGCCTTCTTAATCTCCTACTCCTCTGATTGACAACAGTACTTACAGGAAAGATGCGACTAGCTCCAAGAGTTGTGGCCACCTGAGATGCTACGTTGAGAAGGATTCTGAGACTGAAACCATGTCCAGAATCAGCAAGAAAAGAATTACAGGGTCTGACATGGGGTGCAAGAAGTAGATGCTATGAGCTACCCACAACATGGTTGCAATACTTGCCATATTAGTCTTTCATCACACAAGATATTGTACTATTCACCCAATGCTTCATGTGTGCTCTTTCCTTGAAACCAGGGACCTCGTTTCATATTTTTTTATTTATGCCCACTCTAACTAGTGTGGTGCTAAGTATGAAGCAAGGAATCAATCAAGGCTGGTGGGAAGATTAATTCATTCCTTGATTGGTAGCCAAAAAGCATGAGGTCATGTACTACAAAATCAGAGCATCTGGGGACAATGAACAAATGCAATCCCACAACCTCCCCCCAGGGACCACGGGGACAGTGGCGTGATCGTGGCTTTTTGACTGAGCTAGACTCCAGTCTACCTATTAGCTGGGTGGCCTAATGGCCAGGTCATGTAACCACGCCAAATGTCAGTGTCCCTATCCAAAAAGAATGGTGCTAATCATATCCACATTGCAGGATTATTGAGAGGATTAGAAAAGATCACACATATAAAAGGCTTGACCCAGTTCTGGGTAGAAAAGAGGCATTCAGTGTATCTGAGTTTCATTTTTTAAGATATGAATAATGAATTTGAAAAGAATTCAGAAAATCATCATCATGTGGCAATCTGGTCCCCCAGGAAGACAGTCCACACCAACCCCTTGGATCATGCTTTTGTGTGGCACTTATGAGGAATCCCCTCTTCCCCTCCCACTTGGCTGCTAGCCTACTACCCACCTTCTGCCCTCTCCACCATCCCCTTTGCAGGTAATTTGGAGCTCTTCCTACGAGCACAACAGGCTCTCTTTATAAAGGAGAAGTGAGGACTGGAATGTTCAGACACGTTTTCCACTGAATCAAGCCTGTATTTCTCAGGCAGGAGCTAAGCATACTTAGACATGTGGAATGTCAGCCAGGATCAACAGAGACCCTGGATTACCCTTGCTTATGTAATTTTCTGGGGAAATCCAGAGCATTAAAGTCACTAACCACTTTGCTTCAGTTGAAATAGTGCCTCCTTTTAGAGCCAAATGTCAATCTAGGATAAACCATACATTCCAACCCATAGATAAAGCATTTATTTTTGAAAACAGCCACCATTTATTGAGTACTCACTATGTGCTAGGAACTATGGTAAGAACTTAATAGACAGAGTCAGACTTTATCCTCCCAACAATCTCAAGAAGTAGTACAAATTACTGCTTTTCCTCAAATCTATATAAAATCCAGTAATTATCTGAAACGCTGTGTTTCAGTGGTACTTAAAATGCACAGAGACATTGCTCCTACCTGGGCTATATCTCTGCCCTGCCGAACACTTAACACAATCACCAGGAATCCAATGGAGAGAGATGCCCAAGGA
Source organism: Mustela nivalis (assembly GCF_964662115.1). Lineage (NCBI taxonomy): Eukaryota > Metazoa > Chordata > Mammalia > Carnivora > Mustelidae > Mustela > Mustela nivalis. The sequence continues at coordinate 132,536,592 of NC_139022.1, forward strand.
CAAAATTCCCAGTCTTGCTCCAGAGCCCCCAGAGATATCCTCCTACAATATCCATTAGCCCCAGCAGACGTGCCTGGTGTAAATCACCACCCAGCACTAGATGAGAATATAGTTATTATAACAATTGCTGCATTGCATGATGCTTGTGCCATTCGGAAATGTAGGTCTAATTAGCTCTAAGCTCTAGAAGATTTGAGTACGGTAGTTTCATTTTGGCTTAATGCTCAGTGCCTGGTGTAAAATCTGAATTTATTACTCTTTTTTTTAATCATTTCTGCATGGCTCAACCAGTTGTATCAAAACTACTGCATGTTATAGACTTTAAAAAGTGATTCCCTGTAGGCATTTTAAGGTATAGGATCTATTATGAGAAGATATATATTTGACAGCATTCTGTTTATTACTCAGTTCCGCTACGTTGTTCATGAACCCAGTGAAAGATGTTCACAGTGGTAAGTAACACTTTATTCCAGGAAGAAGAAACGCAGGCAACTTCCTTCAGTAAGTATTCGAATCAGTGTGTGACAGGACTAATGGTCAAATGTTTCACATACTCCATCAAGACTTCACAAGCAAGAAACTGCTTTAGTGCTACATGGCTCCCTAGATTTTATCCAAAAATATTTTTGCATTAAAAGTAGTGGGTCTCAGCAGTAGATAATCTATGTTGCATTTCTGAACATTTTAAAGAACAAAACTCAGGTACCATCCTCCCTACTAACCCAGCCCCCAAGAATAGCTGTTTGGAGTTAGGAATGGAAGACATCCCTGTTACTCCTTATCATATTTATTTCTTTATTCTGTTTGTGCCTGAACTAGTCCAGATCTGGGCCAAGTGTCTTGGGGAAGCTAACCCAGAAGCCCTGACCTCACTGAGCCAAACCAACAAACCCCAGCACTTCCTAACCTCCAGAATTCTTGTGTGCAATAATCCTACTGTTTAAACCACTTTCTCTTGGACACTCTGTTATGTGCAGCCAAAAGCATCCTGATTAAATCACTAGAAATAGTATAATCTTCCATCCTCAAAGTATACAAATAGGTAGAGAAGAACATGTACTCGACACTTGGACCTAGATACACATCTTGACTCTCTCGTTTATGGATGTATCTGTCTCCCTACTGGTCTGTAGTCCTCTTGAGGATAAGGAACATGCCTAGGTTATTCTTTATTTGTGAAGAGAATGTACTAGTCTTTTACAAACTCAAACATCTTGAATGCAGCCCAGGCTCTGCCATTTACTAATTCCGTGACCTTTGAGCAAATGATTTAACTGCTCTAACTTAAAAATAAATAAATAAATAAATAAATAAATAAAAATTAGAAAAATAGTACCATAATACCTACTTTATAGAATTGTAATGTGAACTAAGATAATCCATGTAGTAAACTACTTAGCACAGTACCTGAGACAATGAAAGAATTTTTTTCAAAGACAGTTAATAGTAGTAGTTTTGTATATTTACCACCTGCTGATTTAATAAGAAATTATTGAATCAGTGAGTGAATGAATGAATGCATGAAAGAATTAGTGAGTAAATGGATGAGTGAATATTAACTTTGCTTATGTTGCTTTGAATGTTCGAAAAGGCATAAACCTTAGAGGCTTGAGACACTGAGAATTAACTTGGAATTACTGAGAGGCAAAAAAATAAATAAATAAAGGAAATTAACTTGGATTGTGATATAATTTTTAAATCATGGACTTTTCAGCTTCATTGTATCAAGTTTATGGTTCCTTATCCATTTTTAAGAATCTCTAGGAAAAATTTGCCCAAAAGCAATCTGTTCTCTTCTTGGGAAGTAGTCTCTCTTGGTCTTGCTCCCAAGGACACAGAGGAGAGATGCCTCCCACTTTCATGTCCTGTATCAGCTTTCCAAAGCTGAAGAGCACCTCTGGCTTCTGAGACTGCGCTTCTGCTGACTCTACCTATGTTCTCTGCATCATTCCACTGTATCTCCTGGCCTTGGAAAGCAAATATTCTGGAACATCAGCCACATCTCAATCACATGTAGAAGTGCTGTAGGACACCACCCAAACTAACACATTCATTCTCATAGTCTCTGGGAATATTGGCTCTTTCTCCGGCAGCTGCTCACATCCAGAAATGATTGCTCATTTCTGGAGCACAAAGGCCTAATACCCTTGCTTCAATTCAGAGCAGCCCAAGGTCCATCCCAGTGCTGAGGCCACAGTCTCTGCTGCAATTCTACATCCACCTCTGTCCAATCTTAACTTCCTCACTCCCTCCTAGGTGTTATTCCTGCAAACCTGCCCCAGGAGATACCTTTCTCTTTCTCACTAGTCTCAGAGCCTATTTCCAGGAAATCTGGCCTAAAACAGAATCATTTCAGGTGCCAGAGATAATAGCAGTGGGTTTTTATGGAGGCTTCATTACATCGGCATGATTAGTTAAATCATTGGTAGTTGACAGTTAAACTCAATCTCCAGCCCCTTTACCCTCCCAGGAGGTCGGAGGAGGTGGGACTAAAAGTTCCAACTCTAATCACAGGCTCAGCTCCACTGGCAACCAGCCCCCTTCTTTAGCTGCACTCTAAAAGTCACCTCATTAACCTAATGAAAGACACTTTTTTTGTTCCCAACACTTAGGAAATTCCAAGGGTTTTAGAAGCACGAAGCCAGAATCAGGGACAAAGAACAAATACATAAGTCTTACTATAAATCATAATATCATACCCTTCAATCTACATTTCTGAAGACTCTCAACTGGAAGGAACTACTTTTTCCAGAAGTGAGTTGTCCACACAGTAGGTATTAGGTATTTAGCCAAAGACCCAAGGACATAACAGCTATAAAGGTGGTAAGAAGTAGTTGGATTCCAAATTCAAATTTAAGGTAGTGGCAACAAGATTTTCTGATGGATTATACATGGTTTTAAAAGAAAGACAGGAAGGAAGGAAGGAAGGAAGGAAGGAAGGACAGCAATGACTTCAAGATTTAGTCTGAGCAACTAAAATAAAAGATATTACGGGGATAAATAGGCTTGAGGAATAAAATTAAATTGTTAAATTTTAAGCATTTTAAGCTTGAGTCATCTAATAGCCACTTAAGTGGAACTTTAAATAAGGAGTTGGGACTCGAGTTAAAGAGAGGTCCAAGCTGAAGATACAATTTGATAATTATCAGCATACAGATGGTGTTTAAAGCCCTGAAACTGATGAGATCATCAAATGTGAGTGGAGACAGAGAAGTCAGGGCCTGAGGGAACTCCAGTATTTAGAAATGTAGGTGATGAGAAGGAGCCAGAAAGGATACTGAGAAGGAAAAATAATGAGGTAGGAGGAAAACCAAGTGAGTATGGTGTCCTAGAAGCCAAGTGAAGAAGTACATTAAAAAACAAGGAGAGATCAATTGCTAACAAGTTGAACAAGATGAACCCTAAGAAGTGATATTTGGTCTTGGCAATATGGAACTGAACTACCAGCAACTTGGACAAGAGTTGTTTTTGTCCATAGTGGAGAAGAAAGCCTGCACAGAAGAGTTAACAGAAGAACGACAGAAGGACTCTAGTCAAATGACAGAACCGCCTGGAGTTCTGTGCTAAGACTGTGAAATTAAGCCCAATTCAGAGAGTGCTATGCTCAATTAATGATGTCTGCCATGAGTACAGGATAGGAAAACAGTGGTATGTACAATACACATTTACTATTCTTAATCCAGGCTAGTCATTCATTCCATATTCTCTGTACACCTTTTTACTCTACAACCCACTTGGGGGACTCGTTAATGGTTAATTCAATGTTGTTCCAATAAACTTCTGGTTTTTCAACATCCAGTTATTCTTGAATAGAAAAAGATTTTTTATTAAATTCTATGCCCTGGTTGGATTGTTTTAAACCAGTTTCCAGTGTACCATGGAAAGTAATTTATTAGAGTTCTGAACGAACTCTGTATGCCTTAAGATATCGCATCTCTCTGAATAACTAAATTACTAAGCAAAAAGCTTTCAAAAGGGTTTTAAAAAATCATATTTGATTATGCAACACATACTTGTATTTCCGTGTCTCCCTTTTCTCTGGGAGTCAGGACTAGGTAAGAGAGATTTTCACATATGCATGTGAAGTTATTTCTTTTCGTTGAAGGTCAAAAGGCCATAATGGGGCACCTGGGTGGCTCAGTGGGTTAAAGCCTCTGCCTTCGGCTCGGGTCCTGATCTCGGGGTCCTGGAATCGAGCCCCACATCAGGCTCTCTGCTTGGTGGGGAGCCTGCTTCCCTCTCTGTCTCTGTCTCTGCTTGCCTCTCTGCCTGCTTGTGATCTCTCTCTCTCTCTGTGTCAAATAAATAAATAAAATCTTTAAGGGGAAAAAAAAAGGCCACAATGTACAGTAAGAAAAACTGGTAAGAATAAGAGGTACACAGACATATTAAAATTTGATTCAATGACCAATGGATTTTCAATATGACCACATTTTCTCCAAATCTTATATTTTCTCCTCTTCTCTGAAAGCATTTCTTTGGTACTCACTTCCTTAGGAAAATATTTCCTAGAAGGGTATGTGCTATGGTCTTCAAAAGTTAATTTCCCTTTAAATTTACGTGCCTGCATTCTAACACTCAGAGCATCCTAACTGCTCAGAGTTGGAAAGTTTCTTGAGTTATCTTTTTCAAATATCTATTCTGTGTGTGAATGAATCCTAGGTCCACTATCCCTGACAGATGGACTTCAGATCTCTCGTTAAACACCTCCAATAATGGACAACTCACTTCCTTGGGATAAAGCAGTTCCCTCCAGCTGTCAGACTTCTGAAATGAGAGTTGAAGGGGAGCCTGGACGTTCAAATAATTGAAGGGATATGCACATATGTGAGTTTCTTTTCTCACACAATGTGTAGGGTTATATAACAAGATGCTCAGATTCTTTGGTTATCTGGGGTTGACTTCTTTTGATTCTTCTCTGATTTCTGAGACTCCAAGACAGAGTAAACATTCTTCGTCAAGTAAATGCCCTCCAACTATGCCCAGACTTAAGAGGGTTTCCACTGAAATAAACTCAGGACTGTCTGATTTTTAAATCTCTTTTGTTCTTGGCCTAACAGAGAGGCATGTAGTTGGGCGGGTGGAGGGACAACTGGCATAATGACCTCCTAGTTCTCTAATTATGGCACCAATAATCCCTTTTATATTCTGGTGTTTTGTAGCATGTTTATGGTTTTGTCTTATTTCATCTTTAAGGCCAAACAAAAGCTGACTCCAATTGCCACAAACTCATGAGGCCCCAGCCACAGGCCTCAAGCAAGGAAACAAACAAATAGAATGCATGGGAACCCAGTTTCTCAGATTAAATATGACAATGGTGTAGAGTCCATATGTCCCAGGAAAAAGAGGACATTTAAAAAGTCTCCAGGGTGCTCTGTCAAATAGGATCATCCAGGTCTCATGCAATTGTTCATTTTTCATCCTCAGTGGAATGTCATATGGATTCTGTCCTTCACTTATGCTTCAAGATGGATGGCCAATTGTTTAAGCCTGGTGTTTTTCATTAATTATTCTGCCAACAAAGCTTTAAGTAAAGTCATTTAATTTAGGCTTTGCTTAGTGGGTTATAGAAAATCAGTATTTATTACTATTTTTTTTTTACTCCTCCCATCTTTTATTACTATTTTTTATTAACTTTTATTTTCCATAGGACTCAACCAAAGAGACTAGGGCTTTGAAATTTTACAAGCCAATTCCCCGTAGATAACACAAAGCATTAGATTTATTGCCAGGAGTAAGCAATTTTGTAACTTATGCTTAGGTATGTCCAGAGAAAAGAAAGAGTAAGAAAGTAAGACACAAAATTTGTTTTTTTTCCACGTGTGATAAGATAAGGTAAGAATGTGTTTGAGTTCATCTGTGGATTTGAAATGCTTCTTTACAGACTCAAATACCAAAATGACATTCTCATCTATTCTGGGGGCAGAGGGGGATAATTTGGTAAGGACTGGTTTTCTTTTTTTTAAGGCCAGCAAGGCAATCTGGTTATATCCATCGTTACCCTTAGTTAATGACCTACTTGTTTGTTAGCAGCTGCTGTTGCCAAGGAAAGGTACCTGGTTTCTAACAGTAGTACCTCATTGCTAGTTGGAGTGAGAGAATGAGAGGAACCAATGGCCTGCCTCAGGGCCATGTGGGTGAGTGGACCCAGCTTGAAAAGAATGTGCTTTTCTTCAGTTACCTAGAATGACTGTAAGTCTCTCCCTTGGAAGAAACCTAGGAAAAGAACAGTCCAGGTACAGAATTATTCTAAAACTGGACAGAAACAATTTGATAGAAACAAGGTTATGGTGAAAGCATTTCTAGGATTCACATTTACTTGGAAAAGAATATAAAATATAATTTTGACAACAAAATGCCAATTTATTCATTTTTAGTGAGAAAATTATTGAGCAAAATGAAAATATTTGCACTGTATGACTGGAGCATTCTCCTCCTGTTATCAAGCCACATGCAAAGTAAAACATGGGAATTAGAAGGGGCTTGGAGCTCATGGAACCTTAAGAAAAAAGGATGGATAAATGGGTCTTTAATGGCACCCATCTGACAGTGACAAGAATCTTGACAATCCGACCATAAAGTTTCAAAGTCCCTCAGCTAGAACTCCTCTCATTCATTGCCACTAGCCCTAACCTGTGATTAAAACCGAAAATAAACACAAAACTAAAATCAAGCCTTTCCCACTGACCTTTGCGCAGTCTATGGAGAATTTTGCTGCTTCCTTTCCAGGTGATTTGGAGGCAGGGAGATAGCCAAGTTTCTAAGCACAAACACTGACCCATGTATTTGGAACATTAAAGACAATGGAAATAAAAATTAAAAATGCAATCTAGGAATACATCAATTAATACTCAAGTCCTTGAATTTATAACAATAGTTTTAAAAACTAACTGGTTACCTTCAGAGGAGGATAGGGAACCAATTCATAATCTTTATGGTAAATAAAGAGAAAGAGTCAAGCATATCCTGAACTGCACCACTGGGTAATCAAAGAGTAGATGAGGGGAAGCATCTGCTTATAAGTTTTCTAGATAATAAATGAACGGAAAGTGGTAGAATTAGACATCACCATTTAGTCATTCCCAGTGAACTAATGGATCCAAACATTGACCATTGACTGATGTCAACATTCAAAAAAAGAGCAAAAATTGGATGTCATATGCCTCCTGGTGAAATAGCTCAATGCCACCTGCCAACTGAACCTGAATTTAATCAGGTCTCTAAACACAGTTCCCAACTTGCAGACAATACAGAAGACAGAGGAACATATTGAACTGTACAATAAGTACATAATCAGCAACATCCATACTGTAGGAAAACTCCAGAGGTCAAAAGGTAAACTGTAAGAAAAAGAAGGGAATGTATGAGAAATATGTATGTTAAAGGAGATTTGAAGATAATGTCAATTTTTTTTAATGTGTAAGACCGAACTAGAAGGTTTCGGGATGTTCACTTGGATGATGAAACTATATGGGACAGAAGGAAGTGATTACCATAAAAGTCAGGTTACTTTTGGGGAAAAAAAGGGGTGAGATTCAATAGAGCAGATAGCTTTCTGGGGTGAATGACAAAATTTTATCTCTTGACCTCAATGGTGGTGAGAAGGGTGCTGCAACCTTAGAACTCATTAATCTATACAGCTATTTTGTGAGACTTTTCATATGTGTTTAACAATAAAAAGTTTGCAGAATGAGAAATCTACTCTTCCTTTTCACTGTGGGTTTGCTTTTTTTTTTTTATGGTTTTGTTTCACTTGGCCTGAGGAAGACTTCTTACCCTCTCTATAAGAGACTCAGCCAATCATCCAATCAATCAATCACTTCTCAATATCAAGATATTTGGAATAACTATATAATGGGCTATGCTCATTGTAATCTGGTGATTTGGATTTGACTGACACCCCTTGGGCTACTCTGGCCCAAAAGCAACATTTCTAAGAGGCTCTCCAGGAATACAACAAACCCAACCCAGGAGCCCTAGTAGGCTATCTCCTAGTGGTGAAAAACAGGACTTCTAGTTTGAGATGGTTGAAGTCATTCTCTTTAATAGTCATCCCTCCCATGGACCAGAGTGCGGGGGCAATGTATCTCTTGGGAAAACAAGGGTGATTTCAGTATCCCAGCACATTATCATGCGGGAAAAAAAATGACCTCCTCAAAGCCAATCAAGAAATTACACAAGTTTAGGACAATGGCTCACAGTTATAACCAAGTGGCAAAGCTACAAACAGTTCATAAAAGCCTTCCAGGGCATGTAGTAAGGTGGGGGAGACGGGATGACTTCAACTGTATCCATTTTTACAGATCCCTCTCCAGCCCCCTCCACTGCCTGAGCAGGTCTTGGCTGTATACATGCCTACCTTGGCTAATAAAATATAAGAGCTCTCACACTTTTCTAAAACAAGCCCATCTCATTCCCAGGCAGTTTTCAGCCAGTGCCTAGAGACAAGAAAACTGGTGCCTTGAAAGTAGAAGTGAAGACTTCAGCTTCAATCCCACAAAATCAACTAACTTGGTTTTGTCGCTCCCTGACCCAAAATCATTTCTATTATTTTCAATAATAATGATTATAAATTATTTTTGGAGTTCAAGGCTCAAGAGCACTTGAGACTGGCTTATATTAAATTGGCCAATAAAGCACCTTGAGTCAATTCAAATTGTGAAAGGATGCAGAGATCGGGGAGTATGGCGCATGGGAGAAGAGGGAGCTATTGGAAAAAAATCTCCAAACAGAAAGCACTTTATAAGTTTTCAAAGCGTTTTAAAAGTCAATCTGATATGTAAGTAAAAGCTAACAAACTGCACATTTATATCCCTCACCTAGATCACATTCACACTGGGCATGTAAAATCCAAGATGCAAGATTTTATGGGAGCTGGAACACATAACGTGTCTGTGTGTCAGGAAGCTGATGAGACAAGACTTTTAATGACCTAAGGCAGTGGCACTCTGGGGCACAGACAATAGCCTTGACCATCCAAAGCCCTGTAAGGAAGGTTTGACCCCATTATTAAAGGGACAAAGTCCATAGACTCTGTGATAATAATCTGTTATTGGAAGCCTAATTGTCCAACATTCTCAGATTATTAGTGGAGGAACGAAGGTCCAAGGAGGAATGTACTTGCTTAAGGTCTTTGAGGTAAACACTAATTCCATCCTCCTGCTCTTCCCAGAGGACAATTTTGTTGGGGTAATCACTTGTCATACAGCCATGTGCTCAGAAAAGGGGTCCACTGCCACCCCCAAAGAAAGAACCATGAAAGAACCATGGCTGGTCAAAGCCAACCTCAGCCATGTCACTGCCATTGCTCAGGCACAGACATGTGACCAATCCTAGCCAACGGGATCTGGAGATAATTTCCTGGGGAATTACCAGTAAATACTTTCCTCCATAAAAACAAGAAAGAAGAAAAAGAAATACTGCTCTTCTTCTTCATAGGATACTGTAATATCTGCATATGACACATGAAACTTCTATAGCCAGAAGACAGCCATAACAGAAAGGCTAAGCAGAAAGATGGCAGTCCTCAATGACATCAGGAACCTGTGATTCTGGACTTCCTGTTACACACAATAGTAAATATCCTTAAGTTAATTTTTGCTGTACTTCGAATTTCTTTCAATCTAGAGGATCCTAGCTGATACAATCTTTCAGAAAGTTTGTGGCAAGGCTAGGATTAGAAAAGGAACTCATCCCTTCCAGGCCAATGAAGGCCTCTATTTAAGGGACTGATAAAATCTGTGAACAGGTTTACCAGTCTAGGTAATGCCATGGTAAGAAACAATCCACATATCTCAGGGGTTTACAAAAACAAGGTTCTATTTCTTGCTTGTGTAACATGTCCATCAGCATTGGCTGAAGCTCTGCTCCAGGAACCCAGCCCAATGAGTAAACTCTTTTCTGAAATAATACTGACCTTGTGACAAAGCAAGAAACAAAGCATGCCAAACCATGAACTGGCTCTTAAAAGTTCCATTCAGAAATTTCACGTATCACATTCTTTTTTTTTTTATTATTTAAGATTTTATTTATTTATTTGAGAGAGAGAGAGAGGAAAAAAATGAGCAGGATGGAGAGGGTGAGGGAGAGGGAGAAGCAGGCTCTCTTCTGAGCAGGGAGCCCAATGTGGCACTCTATCCTAGGACACCAAGATCATGACCTGAGCTGAAGGCAGAAGCTTAACCAACTGAGCCACCAGGTGCCCTACATGTATCACTTTCACTCACACGTCATTAATCAGAGCAAGTCACATAGTCTAGCTTGATATCAATGAGGAAGTAAAAAAGAACAATTCCTTCAGGCAAACACCACATTTAGTCATATTTAATGCTTCTAAGAAATAGCTAAGCACCCCGGGGGGGCAACTAAAAATGGTTACTGGATTATTTTGGTAATATCTCTAAACTTCAGGATATTTTGGCAAACACAACTGCCATGCCTTCTTTTTATAATAACCTCTTCTTAAAATATCTTTAATTTTAGAATGATATGTCCATTAAAATTTTTTCCATACTGTACTATATACTTGACTATTGCTAAGAGACTAGATCTTAAATGTTCTGACCACAAAACAGAAATGGGAATTTTTGTGATAGGATGGAGGTATTAGCTAATGCTATGGTGGTTATCATTTTGCAAAATATGAGTGTATCAAATCACTATATACCTTAAGCTTATACAATGTTAGATGTCAATTATATCTCAATAAAGCTGGGATAAAAAGAGAATTAAAAAAGTCCAAATCAGGGGCACCTGGGTGGCTCAGTGGGTTAAAGCCTCTGCCTTCAGCTCAGGTCATGATTTCAGGGTCCTGGGATTGAGCCCCACATCAGGCTCTCTGCTCAGCAGGAAGCCTGCTTCCCTTCCTCTCTCTGCCTACTTGTGATCTCTGTCTGTCAAATAAATAAATAAAATCTTAAAAAAAAAAGTCCAAATCAGTAAAAGGTTAAAAAAATAAAATGTTTTGCTTTCCTAATCCTACCCGTCATAGATAAATCACTAATAATTTGGTGTATGTCCTCTAGTCCTTTTCTATGTATGTTCACATGTCTGTATATATAAGTACATCTGTACATATATTTGTGGCTTATTGCAAAAAATACCATTTTAGAGGTGCCTGGGTGGCTCAGTTATTAAGTGTCTGCCTTTGGCTCAGGTCATGTTCCCAGGGTCCTGGGATCAAGCCCTGTGTCGGGCTCCCAGGGAAGCCTGCTTCTCCCTCTCCCACTACCCTTGCTTGTGTTCCTTCTCTCACTGTGTCTTTCTCCGTCAAATAAACAGATAAAATCTTTTTTTAAAAGTACCATTCTATACAATTATACATAATATCATGAACGTTTTTGCTTATCAACATATAGCTTATTATTTTTTCTTTTTTTAATATTTTATTTATTTATTAGAGAGAGAGAGACAGAGAGAAAGAGCATGAGCAGAGGGGAGAGGCAGAGAGAGAAGCAGACTCCCCATTGAGCAGGGAGCCCAATGTGGGGCTCTATCCCAGGACCCCAAGATCATGACCTGAGAGCTGAAGGCAGACAACTAATTGACTGAGCCACCCAGACACCCTGGCTAATTACTTTTCTTTTTTAAAGATTGCATAGTATTCCACTGTGTGTCTGCACCATAATTTATATCACAATTTCTCTCAGGATGGACATTTAAGTTATTCTCATGCTCATTATCACAAATAATTCTGTACTGATCACTCTTTTACATATAGACACAGATATTTTCATACTCTTATGAGAATTTCTGTAGAATAAATTCCGAAAAAGGAGAATTGCTGGAAGAGAAGGCATACATATTCAAATATTTGAGAGATATTGCAAAATGGTCCTCCAAATAAGATTATATAAATTGTGTCTTTTAACTGGTAGGCTTATTGAATCCAGGCAACAGTGTATTAGACAGTGATCCTTTTAGACAAAAAATATGTGCTGACAAAAAATATGTTAATACTGACTGCATATAAATATAAATATTCTGGACATATTTATAGTGGCCCCCTCTCTTCAGGGAGCTTAAATCTAGTAAGGGAGAAAACAAACACATATGAAAATTCTAAAAATACATAAATACTTAGTATAAGAAATTGAATCAGGCACATGTGGAAACAGCTGCAAGAAAGCAGATGTGATAAGAGAATGTTCAGTGAAGTGAAGGTGTCAGTGTAGGGACAGGAAAGGCTTTCAGAAAAGAAACAATGTCATTAATTACAATTGATAGAAGGGGCAGCTGAGCCTTGGCAGGGTGGCTATTGGAGATGGGGTTGATGGTAGCACTGGGAAGGGAAAGGGTAGCTTACCTGGGTAAATGAGCTCACAGGGTTTGCATGCTGGGTGAACTGCATTAGGGCCAGAGTCTCTTCTTCAGGCAAAGATTTTACATAACTAGGTCTATCTTGGGTCATGGTCTGTAGACTCTCTTAACAACAAGGGATTGGTCTGAATAGCCAGTCTAAAGAAGAGAGACTAGAAGAGGTCTGCCCTCTTGCCTAGAATCTCTAAGCTATATACCACCACTACAGCTCAGCCATTTGATCCCATGGAGAAAAAACCAAATCATTCAACAGGATATATCCAAATCCCCCAAACGATATGGATTCTTAGGCCCCTATTGAATACCTTCACCCTTAGCTTTCACAGCAAATAGCCTAATGGGAGTATCATTAGCCCCTCTGGGAGCCTGGTTTCATGGGAAAGACCATAACCAAGTTCAAGCATTAGGGAGCAGGATAAAAATGTATGAAGCAAATGCTGCCACATGCCCCCTTCTAGCCTAAGACATCTCTGATCATAAAAATTAGACCTAGAAAAAAATCCTCAACACAGCCTTCCAAGGAACTACTACCAATCCAATGAAACGGGCACTGGCACTGATGCCCATTTGTCATCCCTGATTTATAGCAACAGATTAACCATTTCCTCGCCAAGCATTCTTTCCCACCTATTACTTCGCCAACCATAAACTTTCTCAGAAGAAGCCATAGGCATTAGGGCCTCATACAGACCTAAACAGCCCACACTGGGAAGGGGGGAAGTCACCCCTACCCACTATGGCATCCACTCCTCCAAGCCCCCGCATTCTTATAAAAGGGTATCCCTCAAAGAGGTTAGCTCTTCATCTGTTTTTACCTCTGTCTAGAGGTGGTTACTTCCATGCATTCTTTCAACCAATATTTATGAGGGCCTACTATGTGCCAAGTCATGTTCTACAGACTGAGGCTACAGCAGTGAGCAACGCAGACAGATCCCTGTGCCCATAGAGCTTACTTGGAGGAGAGAGACACAAAGAAGAAGCAGGTTACTGACACTAAATTCTAAGGATACCCCAAAACTGCAAGAAAGGGAAATGAGGAGCATTGATTGGCAGGTAGGGGATGGAGAGAAATTTTAAAAAGAGAAAATTTCCCCAGTTGATGAAATGCGACAACAGACCTAAAGAAGGAGAAGGAGCATGCCATTCAGACTGAGAGGAGCAGATCAGGAACAGTGAAGAGGCAGATCTCAATGGACAAACTGGGGAGTATAGAAGGGGGAAGAGCATGAAGAAAGAGGGTAAGTCTGGGGGTTGGGGGTTACAGATCATCAAGTGTCTCATAGTGGGGGGTCAAAAGAAAGTCTCTGGTATAGATGGTCTCTGCCTTCACCAATTTTCTATTTATCACAGAAGACAAAGAGTAAGTACATCATTATAAGTAATTCACTCTAAGTGTAACAAATACAGCACATTTATTAAGGGGGGGAGCTGCAAGGTGCCACAGAAGATATAACAGGACAGCCTGATGGCATCTGGTGATCGTAGACAATTTGCTGAAAGAAGGACTTCTGAACTAAGCCCTGAAGGATAAGGAGGAGTTTGCCCAGCAAAAAAAAAGGAAAAGAACGTGCCAAGCAGAGGGAACAGGGTGTGTTCAACGAGACTGGAAGTAGAAGAGAGCACAGAGCACAGGAGAGCAGGTGGATGCGACACCCGTCCGAAGAAGCCGACAGGAACTGGAACCCTCAAGGCCCTGAAATGCTTATTAAGGGTCCTTGACTTTTAAGCACAAGAGGAAGCTTTTGAGAGGTTTTAAGCATAAAAGCGATCTGTCTTACCTTTTTTGTAAAAAGATCTCTCTGATTATTATGTCACTCTCCATGCTAACCTCTTAGACCTGTGAGATGACACAATAAAGCAAAATTGTTTTAAAAATTGCTCTTGCTTCTTTTCTAATTAGCATTTTGAAGCCCACTTTTCATCTCTGACCACCCTTCCTGACCAGTGGAGCTGACCAGTGGTCAGTGGAGCTGCTATTCTCCCATTCATTCTGGTAAAATAAAGCCTTGGCCATTCCTCACCTGTCCTGAGACAGGTAAGTCCCCCAAGATGTTTCCTAAAGCAAGGCAGGACATAGATGTATGAGAATACTTCTCTGAGAATAAGGAGAAGAAAAATCTGGTTTACTCTATTTGATCCAGGCTTTTTCCATACAGAAACTCAACAGATCAAAACCATTCCAAAACTGGGATGAAACCATATGGTTTCCAGAATCACACATTGTTTTTACAAGGTTCAATGGCTGAGACTGCCTTTCTCTATCGGTGGAAATGAACCAGACTTTTCCCATTTACTTCTCACGGTCATTGCATGGAGCTTAATTCATTTGTTACCCACGTAGACAACATATAAGGTGCCACAGGTGATCTGGAACATACAAAGCATCAAAGACAACATTCTTTCCTTCTGCCTGAAATAATCTTGGGTCCTGTGTTTCTCAAAAAGCAGTGAATTTGTGCATCTCCAAGCAGCAGGAAAATGTTGTTGTTTCTTGTATCATGTTCTTTGTATTCTACAGTTCTTGGTATATTCCATACTCTAAATTAGGCTTCAAAAATATTTCTGATTAAAAATTTATACAGCTCATGACAGCCTCTTTCTAGAACATAACCTCTAACTAATTCATGTTCACTTACCCTGCAGTTTTCTATTTATAATATTTTAGAATTTCTGTGTATTTGTATTATAAATTATTAAATGACATCAAGGTTCTTATTTTGATGAGAGAATTTTTGATGAATGTGACAGTGTAATTACTTCAGATACTGCTCTGGATTGCTGGGAAAATATTTAATTTTATTTACCACGATGAATAATTAAAGCATGCGAGTGGTGGGCTCTCTTGCTGTGCCTTCTAGCTCCTTACTTCTGTTTGCTTCTCGCTAATTAAAATAGTGATGCTTGTATGCGTAGTGGCTTAAAAGAAATAAATTACCAATTTGGGGCGGGGGGTGGGGTGAGGAAGAAGCAGGCATGTGATAAGGCTTGAGAAACCTGTATCAAAGTAGAGAGGAAGGAGGGAGATGATGAAAACTTGGCTGTGTTTTATTTCATGTTTTTCTTGCAAGAGCAGAGAGAGAGTGAAGAGTAGTCTCCTTGTTTATTTGGTGAACTACCCTCCCAGTTCTAGAAACTTTTCATGTGCCAGCTTCTCAACTAAAACAACAGAAATGGTAATGGCAAGAAAGGCTGGGAAGAGCACCACAACTTCATCTATAAAGCCCAGGAGATTCCTGATTATCATATGGGTTACCATTTTGGGTTCATTGATTACATCTTTATGATTTTCATTTGGTTATCAGAAAACCCTACTAAGGTACACACCAGGTCAACCTTAATATTTCTACTTGAGGATGAGAAAGTTGAGGTTCAGTTCGATGAACAGCCTAGTCCCACATCACTCAGAAGTACAAAGTCCCAGGTTTGATGACTCTTTATCCACAGGGATTAAGAGATCAAGGAATGAAGTTTTTCTTACCACCTGATCTTAAGTAATGCAAAATAACTGTTTAAAGCAAGACAACATGGGGCACTTGGGTGACTCAATCAGTTAAGCGTCTAATTCTTGATTTTGGCATAAGTCAGCCTGATCGCAGGATTGTGAGATGGAGCCCCGGGTCAGGCTCTGCGCTGGGTGTTACATACAGTGCTTGAGATTCTCGCTCCCTCTCCCTCTGCCCCTGCCTGCTCATACTCTCCCTAAGAAATAATATAATAATAAGAATAATAATAGACAAGAATATGTCCAAAATGGAGTCACTTATGCTAAGCCCCATGTCACCAAGCCAAGACTTAATTAAAGTTTCAGCTCTCCCAGAGATGGAACCTTAAAGCAATCAGGAATTACCCAATCAGCACTAGCTAGGTAATCTGCCTTCCCCTAAAGGAAAGTTACCTTGCAATAACTAATCTGGTTTTTTGCGCAATAAAACATCCTTGCTCCTGCTCCCTTTTGCCTATAAAAGTCTTTCATTTTGTACAGCTCCTCAGAATCCCTGTCTGCCTTCTAGAGTGGATGCTGCCTGATTTAGAATTGTTGAAAAAAACCAGTGCGCTCTTCAAACTTCACTCCGTTAAATTTTGTTTTGTAACATAATAGACATATTATTAGACATTTGGTATATTTTCCCAAAAGAGAATTTACATTTATATATGTACATGTATATGTATGTGTGGGTATGAATTTCAAGTGCTAAAACACCTGCAACATCAGTGGAAATAGTACCAAAGTGTAGATCAGTACAAGTCACTGCTCTACTCTAGCCCTCAGTTTCCACATCCAAAAATGGGGACAATATTGAGGAGGAGACAAGATGGCGCAAAGTAGGAGGAGGTGCCATTTCAACCCATCCCCTAAAGTGAGCTGATTACCTACCAACAAACTCTGATCCCCCATGAAATCAGCCCAAGATTAAAATTATACACTTCTAGATCTCTATGGGGGCAGAAGATGCCAGTGGGCAGAAGCGTTCCAGAGGGCACCTTGCCTGCACCACAGTCAATACATTCAGCTACACATCCGTTCAGCCATCTCTCACCAAAATGACTAGGAGGAGAAATGTCCAACAGAAGAAAAATTTAAAAAAAAAAAAAGAAGAAGAAGAAGAAGAAGAAGAAAAATTCAGAGACTGGGCCTTCTGCATCATAGCTATTGGATATGGACATAGACAGTATGGTGGAAAGGGAATGCAGGCTGACAATTATCCAGGCAATAGCCAGGTTGAAGAAAGCCATGGATGACAAAATGGAATTGATTAGGGTAGAAGTGAAAGCCACCAGGGATGATGTTCACAACGTTCTCAATAAGTTCCAATCTCATCTAAATTCTTTAAAAGCTAGGATAACTGAGGCAGAAGATAGAATTAGTGATCTGGAGGACAAACAGATAGAGAAAAAGGATCAGAGGAAGCCTGGAACAGCTTAGAAGCCACGAAAACAGAATTAGGGAAATAAATGACGCCATGAAACGTTCCAACGTCCAAATTATTGGAATCCCTGAGGGGGGGGACCGATATGGGGATAATATTGGTATCTACCTCTTAGAGTTATAGACATTTAATGAGTCAATGCAGAAAAAGGACTCAGTAAGCCCTAGCTATTTCTAGTTTTCCATGGCATATAGAGTTAAATATGGTACTGGGGGCACCGACCACATCTTGCCCATCTTTGTATCCCAGCCTCCAACACAGAGCAGGTCATTCAATAAATGAGTTGGATGGAGGACTCAGTGGCTTCTGGCTATTCCATAACCAGACTGAAAGCTCCTAATTACATCCTAAGGTCCTTGAAGGCAGGACATTACCTTATTCTTTTCCCCAACTCAGGATATTGCTTGAACATAGATGATGCTTAAAAATGCCTGCTGAGTTTTACCGGAAGGGAATACTCAGTATCATCCACACAGAGCTGAGAAGGGTTTGGCAGCAGTTTTCCCCAGAAGCGTTGCTGAGCCTGGGGCTGTAAAAATCCTGGAAGTGCGGAGGCCACCTTAGTAAAGAACAAGGCATTGTTTGGGGCCAGAACCCCTAGTGAGTGAGGTCTTTTCCAATCAAAGGCCCAGTCACTGGCGTGTGTTCCACAAGCCCCTGGGGACCAGCTCTCATTGTGTGGCAGGGCCACTGGGGGCAGGGACGCCCACCCCTCCCCAGACTGTATCGATTAGCTGCTCCATCTGCCACTCTGCAAACAAGCTGCACGATCCCCCATTGGAGGAAAATGTCACCCATGGTAACAGATCCTCACAGCTGGCATCTGACCACAGGACCCTCAGGGAGGGAATAATCAGATCCTGAAAAGCAGTCAGCCCACACCGAGCTAAATGCAAAATGAAAAATAAATAAATGTCTATTTTAATCTCCCCCTTCCCTTCTCAGCCCCAAGCACCAGACATTATTCTCAAGTTGCACTGCCACAGCAGGGGACCGGTGGCCCTCAAGGCAGGTTGCTTGAGGGTCCCATGTATAGTCTGTGGGAATTATAACTCAGAGACCTCCCCTGGCGCTTCAGGGGCTGTGGAGAATGCCATGAAATCCTGCTTCAGCCACTCCGGTTTCAGTTTTACTCGGGTCTTTCTCCTTGGAGACCTCCCTCTCTTGTCTCTCTCCCCACTCCCATCCCTGTCCACATCCCTGCCCTTCTCTCTCCCTCTGCCTTCCCACCCGCACGTCTCCTCTCGTAGCTCTCTTTTTCCCTCTCACACCCAACATCTCCCTCTTCTTCCTGTCCCCCCTCTCCTCCTAATTTTGTTCTCTCTGCACAGGACATCCTTCCTCATCCTCTTTCCTGGATGATTACTTCTTCTCCTCTTTCAGAGCTCAGTTTAATTACCATTTCCTCTGGGTTTTCTGACAGGAACATGGCCCTCAAACTATGTAAGTATCCCCTGATACTGTGCCCTTCCCAACCTTCCCCTCTCACTCTTTGGCTGCCTGTTTGACCAGGAGAGAAACAACCTTGTCTGTCAAGCTGACTCTTATATCCCCGGCACCAAGTACAGTGCTTGGCACACGAAAGATGCTTAATAACTATTTATGACAAGACTAAACAAACAATGCCAGGTACAAAGCAATTCTTATAGGGCTTCCAGATTTTTCCAGACTCTGAAGATGGGCATGCCATGAGACTGTGTGTCAGTTTCCAGTTACTGAACTAGCTTAAGTCAAAAATAAAGAAATCTGTCAGAAGGGCTCACAAAGGTAAAGGAGCTGTTGATATTTTTGGAGTACAGTCTTCTTCGTAGTCAGGGGCTATGCTGTGCGTTGTAGTTCTACCCAGTAGCACCACTGGATCCCAAAAGCACCCTCTAACCCCCAGTTGTGACAACCAGAAATGTCTCATCTCATAAGGTGAGGATTCCAGAATAACAGGAAAAGGGTTCAGCAGACCAGCCAAAAATAAGGACAAAAGTCCACTGCATTTTTTTCAGTTATGCCAGTGGTTCCCTGGGAACGTGCCTGCCTCTGCTAGGATATATTTACAATGTCTGGAGATATTTCTGGTTGTCACAACTTGGGGCAGGGGAGGGAAAGCACAGCTCCTCCACAACAAAGAATGCTTTAGTTATAAATGTCAATAGTGTGGCTATTAAGAAATCCTGATCTACATGGATAAGATAAAGTTTCCACTAGATATTTTAACTTTTCACTTGAAAACATGAACTATATACTGTTTAATCTTGGATTCCAAAGATACATCAGGGCCCTTGCCTTTTTGTAAGCCAGAAGACACCCCTTTATCCTGGCATGAACACAGTAGGCTGTCAAGAGACCCAATGAGGCATCTCTGGTGGACGGCATTATGTGGTGCAGTTAACAGTATCATTATGAGTATTACTACCACTATTGTTTTCAGGTTTCAAATCCCAACTCGCCACTTTCTATTCATGTCCTTGGACAAGTTACTTAAGTTTTCTGAAATGTTCTCAGTTTCCTAATCTAAAATATGGAATGATAACATAGCCACAAATGATAATCCAAGGAAAGCACATAACACATTTCTTAGCAAAGAAGGATTATTAAACGATGTTATTTATGTGACAATAAACCATTGCCATTTTGTAATACAGAGCTTTGACCGATTCATACTTACTTTCCTTTTCGGACAAGTGCACTGGCCATTATTACTTGCACTATGATTAATCCAGAGCTATAACAGATGATTCTGTATAGGTGAGCATTGTCCCTGGGTACAAAGCTAGAAAGGTAGAAGAGGAGAGGGTCTATTCTGGACAAGAGAAGTTTCTTAGCACAGGAGGAGCTTAAAGTGCATGGATGTGGGGGAATCGGGATCAGCAGAACTCAGCCATACTTTGAGGACAAATCACAAAAGACCCAACCAAGGGATTAGAACTTGATTCCTCAGGGATCAGAGACAAACAGGGACTTTGATTAAGCAGATGAGTAGCATCTCAGGTCTGTCTTTCAGGAAGCTGCAATGGCAACACACTGGCAGCTGCTCAGTTCCCTCACTGTAAACCCTACCGTCCTCTCCCAACGGCAGTTCTTCGTGTTCCATTGCAATAACTTTGAAATGTCAGGGATGGGAAAAGGACGATCTGAATTACCACCCATAGTACTGTAAGTGAATGCCACTTTTCTGAAGACAGTTTGGCAACGTGTCATAGGTGTCTTAAAAATATGCATGCCCTTTTGCCCTAGAAATTCCATTTCCGGGAATCTATCCTGAGGAAATCATGGAAAATAGGCACAAATATTTACCTACAAGAAAGCTCATTTGCAGCACTGTTTTTGGAAGTATAAAGTTAAAAACCTTAAAAGCTCAATAACAATTAATTGGTTAAATAAGTTAAGGTACAATGACTTGCTATGCAGTCATGAAAGCTACATTACTGACATGTAGAAAAACAGGTTACAAAAGACTGCATAGTGTATGATGCCTTTTTAAGGTACCTACATACACACACACACACATGCAAGCATGGGTGCACACACTTATCTTTATACGTTACAGATATCCTTTTGTCCCAGCAAATTATTCTGATAACTTATCCAAAGGAATGAATGAAGGCAGTAGTAGCAACATATGTGAAAGTGTGTGTATACATACATACACCATACAAAATAGTCTGGAAGGGTAGATACCAAGGTATTAGTGCTTGCTACAGGTGAAGAGATTATGGGAGATTATTTTATTTTCTTCTTTTAGCTTTGCCAGATTTTCAAGTCCTTCTAACAGCATTTATTATATTTATAATTTTTACATTAAGAATAATAATAAAGGCAAAGAAAATGCCTCCCCAATTACAGTGCCCACCAAAATTTTGTAGAATATCCAATCATACTGTAACTTTTGAATGACTAGAGGGAGACAGGCTGAGCTATACTTTGAAAATTGTTGTTGATTCTTCTTAGATTTCAGTATGAATTAAACTTGGTGTCTACTGAATTTAGTATGGACTGAGCTGCCAATATCTGCTTAGCTGTATCCTGAGTGATGTGCAGCTACAATGAAAACGGAACCTGTATGATTCCTTTCCTCAAATTACTCATAGTCAACCCAGGATAAATGATACATGTGAAAGAGATACTAGGACTAATTCAAGGCTACTCATGGTAAAGTGCTAAATCACAAGGGAGAGCTGCTCTGAGTTGTACAGAGGTTCAGAGAAGGAGAAGATAATTATTGGAGGGGTCAGGAAAATCTTCGCACACGAAAAAGATGAGATGGCAGACAAGAGAAGAGCACAGCATCAAAGGCGTAAAGGCAGGAAGGATGGGGGGGAGGGCTGGGCTCAAAGACAACAAGAGGTTAGCTTGGCACCCGCATCGGGTTTTAACTGAGCACTGAAGACAGTGAGGACGAATTAAGGAGGAGCCTCCATGTTGGGGTCAGAAATTTGGAAAATAATGTGTGTGAAATAAAGCTCTAGGTCTAAACCTAACAAGTAGATAAGTATTTAAAAATACCAAATAGGAACAAGATGTCGATAACTTAAGCCTTCATCACCTAGAAACCACCTACAAGAAGCAAGTGGTACAAGGAGGGACAAAGTAACCTCTTTTAAATGAACTCCCAAAACCCCTTCTAAAAACACGTTTTTGGAAAAGGGTAACAGCGGTCCTGTCAGCGGGAAGGAGGCTTCATGAATCCTAAGGAAGTGGCAAGAGAGAAACAGGTGTAAGGAAAGGAAAGTTCATTCTGACACACGGTGGTGGAGAAATTTGGATGAGACCCTAAGTATGTAAAATATGTTTCAGTCCCCAAAATGGGAGTTCTGGAATGAGTGAAATTCATTATCTTAAACTTTTGGCTATGATGTGTAATTGTTAACCTCTACTGCTTTGGTTCAAGGCTCCCTTCAGTAAAATATATTGTTTGCCATCAAAGCTGATGTGGATTAGGAGCTGAGCATGTGCCCTCCCTTTTAGGTTATATTAATATACCAAAATCGATAACATGCCATAGCTTTCAGAAGTAGTAATAAAATACCCTAAAATATTCCCAGAATACGTCTATAAATTATTTGTTCAATGTACTTATGTTAAAAAGGTTGTCAGTTACAATGCTCTGGAAGACTCTAAAATTACAAGCCATCGTATTTGTATTTGATAAAGCTCTTGCTGTTTTGGGTCAGAGGGGGTTATGCTGTGGGGGAAAAAAATCATTATTTTCCCTAATAAATAAATTACTTGCCTATATTTCATGTATCACTCAGGCCAGCCAGTATTGAAGGTTTAAATAATAAATAACAAATAGCTCCATTCATTTATTAATAATGATGCATCATGTGTGTGACTGTGTGTGTGTGTGTGTGTATTTGTGTCTTGAGTATATGAGTTTTCCTTTAGAGCCTTGGGGTGACAGATTGAACAGTAGTCATCAGAAAGGACAAAAAGTCATGCCTCTGAGATCATTAACATTTTTCCAGGTTGAGAAAATCATCTAGTGCCAACAGACCTTTTCATTTGGCCAGTGCCTAATGTAGAAAACCATGCTGGGATAAAATTCTTGAAAGGCACAGACCCACCCAACAATACCTTTAGCCTGAAATTCTCTCAAGGGTCCCTTTATTATTAACTCTTCTCAAATGCAGCACCAAGACATAGTTCTAGGGGAAAAGGAGACGATCAGACTCTCTTCCAAACTTTCTCCTTTTATTTAGCAGCAGAAGAAAGGAGCTTAGCCACATCTGCTTCGGGCAGTTTACATCATCATTAGTCCCAGTTAATTAACTGACCTCACAGATGTAAGTATCAATCTCCGCCATATTGTCACAAAGTGACCCTCACCATTACCTACAATGCTACTCCTTTCATTTGAAGCAGACAGAGGCAGGTTAAGCTGAGGTACCCATTCCCACAAAAAGCCAGCTAAGAAATACATTGCACTACATTCCATTCCCAAAGGAATACCTGGACCAAGGAAACGGCTGGCAACAGCTGGACCTTACAATGAGTTACTGTTGGCACTAAGCCAGAGCAAAAGCAATCAGCCTTGCACAGTGAATCCTAAAACAGATGGATCCCCTGTTTGTCCTTCCCTGCTCCGCACACCTAGGGCAAGCACAGGGCTTGGCGGGAGCTCTGGGGACATGTATATCTATTTAAAAGGAGATAAGTCTCAGAACCACTATTTCATTATAAATTGCATACCCTTTTTCTACATTATGTAGCTCTAGGGCAAAAGATCTTTCACCTCTGAAAATACATATGAAAAATCTGGCCTGCTCCAATGACCTAGCTAATTGGGCCCGAGAATGTTGGGTGGAAGAGTCAAGTTCTGCCTACTCTTTGGGGTCTGTTGCTGATTCCTTTTGCCCTAGGCAAATCACTTCTCATTCTTTGGTCTCTTCTTTATGTGACCCTCACCACCAAACAGCAACACAGAGCAGGGCACAGCAGGCGCCACACCATCATCCTTGTTTAAAGAACAGGGTCAGCTCCTTGCTGTGAACAGATTTTCCTCTGTGGAAACAGGTTCATGTTTATCTTTCAAGTTCCAGCAACAAACTCAGGATCACCAACATGTGCCGCACAGCTGCTGCAGGGCCTGATTTATGAAGAAATCTGCATATAATTGTGTTGGTTCTTTTTTTTTTCTCTCCTGGTCTATTTTTTTCTTTAAATAAAATGGCTTAGTCCAGGCTGCATAAAGCCCAATTCTAAAGCCATATAATTTTATGGACAAGGGGAGGGGGTAGGAGTAGGAGAGTTCTTTTGTATGGCACCTGAACTCATTAAAATCCTAAATTCCATAATTTTACACTACCATGTGCTACAACTGAACAGCCTAATTGCTTACCGTCTTTATGAGAACCACAAATGGAGCAAGAAAACCAGGGAACAGGTGGGAAGGCCACACTGAGGTTTGGGTCCAAGCCCTGTCAAGAGGTGCTGTTCAGACTAGAACTGGATGATTTTGTATAGTAAGACACTTTACTCTCCACAGAGGCCTGAATTTAGCCAAGTTAGTGGTGGTGTGAGGTATGGTCAAAAAGGAAGAGATTCCCAAAATTAGACATCTTATAGTGACCACATAGTTCAGACTTTTAAAGAAAGGGAACTATGGGATGAGGTAAGAATCAATGGCTAACAATCTTACCATCCCACGTTCCTGGACACAAAGTTAGATCTAACAATTTAAAAAAAAAAAAAAGTGACTTGGATTTCAAGAAATCAAGTTTCTACCCTGGTCCCTGATGACAGGATCTGGTGATGTGGGAGTCATGGATGTAAAAATTCTTCAGCATCTAATCTATAGACAGTACAAGTGACCGATTAACTAAAATAACTGGCATTTTCAGCATCTTGTTTGATCACTTTGCTTTCCCCACAAAGGAAATTAGTTCCTTTGAAGAGAGTATTATAGTTTGGTGATTGTGGGAAGGAGCCCAGAAATGTGCAATTAGGAAGAAGTCTTCATCATTTTTTTTTTTTTCTCACCTGTCAATTGATAGCAATGACCAGGCCAACCACGCTCCAACTCTCAGACCCCATTCTGAAGACTGGAAAAGCAAGCTGCTTGTTTCCTTCACTTAAAACAAAGAGGAATTCAACATACTTCCAAAATCCAATACTTCATTCAAGCTCCTAGAAGCCTCACTACTAAAAATTAAGGGTACTAGTATGAGACTATCAACCTAGATATAACCACAAGACATGAGAAGAGCAAGTTGATGAGATCCAGAAATCTATTAAGTTGAAAGAAGTTAGAAGATGACAAAAAATCAGGGAAGATGCCAAGCCATACACCTTAGTAATGGAATCCACAATGAAGACTTTTTCAGAACCAGGGTGAAAATTAACAAAGTAAGCATTAATGTTAATTGAAGGGTTCAATGGATGACTGGATGGATAGATGGGTGGGTGGATGAGTGGATGGGTGGAACAAACAGATTGAAAGACAATGAGTTAAGAAGAAAACAGTCAATGAGTTCTAATCTCAAGGAGAGTCCTAGAGGCTGAAGTAGGAAAGGGGTAGCCAAGGGCATGCTGATGATAATCACAATCAGAAGTTGCTGAGAACACTGCTAGTGAGTGTGTCACCTAAGAGGTGGAGAGAGCTTACCAGAGATCTAGTAAGACCTAGAATCACGGGTAAACTCTTACTCTACAAGGAAACTTTCAGAGCAAGCTCCCAGGCCTGGCCAAAGCTTTGGCCTCTCAGCAGTATTTCCAAAAAGCACTGCCAACTTCTTTAGAAATGTGCAGAAAGATCTTCTCCTCTCTGAACTGGAGGGACAGGATGTTTCAGCTTAATCCTTTGCCAAGGCCCAGGATCTCACACCAAGAACATGGTGTTTTGCATTAGGAATTCACTGAGACAAAGTGAGGCCAGATGGATGTCTGATGTGCCAGACATGGTCATGGGGGTACAGAGGTCTCATATTTAGGCCCAGAAATTAGAAAGTAAGACTGGTACAAGAGGAAAAAACACTGAGAATCCTACTTCTAGCTTTGTTAATTTCAAAATTAGCCCAAAAATACCAAGCAGGACAATTCTTTTTGTTCACCTTTCTTCCCCTCACTTCTCTTTTCTTCACTGCCCTCAAAATCTGTTGCCAGGTACCTGTCCTCACTAAATATCCCAGACACTCCTTACCATTGACCAGCTCACAACTATCTAAGAACTTACTTAGCATTAAGCATTTTGCATTCATTGCTTCATTCCGTCTTAATGACAACCTGGTAAGGCAGATACCATAATTATTCTCATTTCCCTTGCCTTCTTCACCTATTCTTTGTTTTTATGGATCTCTTAGTTCCGAAGAACCATGGCTTTCTCTTCAGACTGCAAGGTTTCTCTTCACCCAGCTAATGACTTAAGGCTGTTACACTCTGCATAATGGTAATAAATATGAAAGCATTTCATAAACCATAACAAATAATACAAATGTGAGGTCTTATTTTAGTGTGTGTATCTGTATCTATATGTTGCATTCATTTCTGCTTCTGTCCAGTTTTTGCCTTGTTACTTTGTCTTTTTTCTGGATGCATTCACCTGAAATTCAGACTCCCCAGCCAGAGTAATGCCCACCTCCTAGGCTAGTATTCATACATCTCCAATAGGCCTCTATGCTCCCACTCCTAGTTCCTTTCAAATTTGGAAATGACCTGGGGCCATTTCTGTACCAAACCTAGTAGCGAGGTACTGCCTTGCTGATAGAAATTCTTTATGAAGCATCCTTTCTCCCAGCATCCTCTGGCTATCTCATATGACCCTAAGTCCCTTGCATTGATTCGCACTGCCGTCAGATTGGTCCCTATGTACCCCTTTAAAAAGCTTGAAATAGCCTTTCTTATCAGACCCTTACATCACCAATAGCAAAATTTGATAGTGACCAAGGAAAACAGACACATAATCATAGCTAATACTATTTGAGCATTTACTACATTCCCAGCACTGAGCTAAGCATTTTATTATGCATTATCTCATTTAATCCTCACAGTATCTCGAGAGATATATAGAATTTTTATCTCCATTTAATAGATGGCAGAACCAAGGTATAGAATGTACCAAAAATACCACACAACTAAGATGCCAAGCCAAGGTTCAGACTGGATCTTATGTTTGCTTCCAAAGCCTTATGCTCGTAATTAGTATGCTATAGTCCAGGACATAAGAGATTTTTTTTTTTAATTCTCTGAAATCAATGAAGGCTTTCCTACTCTTCCAGATTCATCAGAAGTCTCCTGTAATCCCTGATAGTTTCCTGACTCCCAAGTCAAGCATAGTCCCATATTCTACAAACAGAATAGCTTGTATCCACTCCTTGTGTCAACCTGCAACGTGGTTCAAGGTCCTGTGAAACAACTATTCCCTGATCACACAGCTACTGTCAGAGATTATAGGACAAGAGCACTTACTAATAGGCCCCAAAGAAGGAAAGCAAACATAAGTGGATCTTCCACATAAAGGCGAAGACACACTGTGGTTTTTTTTTGGGGGGGGGGGGGGTGCATGCTTTTGCAGTCAGTAGGACTCATCTGTTTTCTAGATATAGGAACCCAACATTTAGAACCCAATTCTAGACTACTATGCCCATTTCAGTACTCCTGTGCCGATCACTTCATCCCTTAAGTGGTGGAAAGTACTGTAATAAATCCATTCATGTTAGAGAAATGATACACAGTGTTTGCTTCCATTCAACTGACACTTGAGCAAGTGTTCTGAAGTCTGACCTCCTTGGTTAAAATCCCTGCTTCGTTAACTTTTTAAATTTCTCTAAGCCTCACTTTCCTTAGCTATCATGAATAGCAAATGAAATAATGCAAATATATTACTTAGCCCAAAATGACCTCCACAGGTAGGTAAGAAGAACATTCAGATGCTAAACCAAACAAAAACAAAAATAATAAAAATATGTAGATCAAGCCAATGAGAAGAGAAAAATGATGATGGGTGGCCTAGCTGTACTCCTCCAAATTTTCTGTCATAGCCAAAGGGAAAAATAGAAGTGGGATATTAAAGGGCAAGAAAGAGAGAAAGGATATGAAGCTCATCTTTTCCTAGGCCTTCTAAATGGCATTTGGGACTCAAAATGGACCTCCTGTGGAGGGGGCAGGTCTCTGGGTTGGCATGTCTGTCTCCCAGTCGCTGTAGGTCAGTGGGAAGCATAAGCGCTTCAGGCAAGGAGGGAAGTGTTTCAGCCAAGGTCAAGAGCCTGATCTTATTAACCAAATTTTCTTCTTCTTTTAGAGAGGGGAACTCAGGAAGGAAATGAATAAATAAACGGGAAGGAATGGTGTGGTGTGAGTTAGTGGAGAGTGTGCAAAAAATCCGAGGCGTTTTCAAAAGAAAACAAATTTTTCATCTCTACATATCAGACATCATTGCCTTGACAGTAAATTAGGACAATCATGTTGTATGAAACAAACAAGGGGAATAAACAAATCCAGAGCTGTGAAACATTCTCTCATGCAGTCCAAGAACATCTCCCATGGCCAGTTCGTCAGTGGCAAAAATCTTAGCATGTCCCCATTTAAGAGCCCATGGAACCTCCAAGTGAGGAACAGCTTGTTTCCTGGCTCTCTTTATTACAATTCCTTCTAATTTAAAATTTATAATGAATGCGAACAATAATCAGTTTGTAAATACTGTTTTTAAGTTCACTAGAGCTTTGCCAAGATATTCCTTCTAGGTAACAAGTATGTGGCTCATTACTCTCTCATTAGCAAGATAGAAATAAAGATGCAAAAAAAAAAAAAAAAGAAAGAAAGAAAAGAAAAAAGAAAGAAAGAAAGAAAAGGGGAAAAACACTTCCCAAAGATATTGTTGGAGTCTAATTGCCTGCAAGGAATTCTTAATAATGTTTACTAATGCCTTTTCAGCCTTGCCAATTTTATAATGCTCATTCCAGATTCCAGGTGTGACGTCTGTGGTCCCTGCTGTGATCTTAGCTAGTGAGTTTAGACACCTAGAATAGCAGCTTTGGAGAGTTTTTAGCCCCATCTTATGTCCCCAGAATGCAATCACACCCACTGGGGCTTTAAAAAGGAAATCTGAAGCTCTGGCATTTTTATTTAAAATTAAATCTCTAATTGGACAAGGCTGGCTCTTTACCTACAGAAGACATGACACCATCTCGACCTGGCACGCTGAGGGCAAGACTCTAGAGTAAACCTTGTGTTAGCTAGACAATGCAAGTGGCTAAAAAGCACTTTTCCCCTTATCTCCTAGAAACTCTGGGAATGGTGGATTCTCCTCTTTTGATACATAGATCCTGTGTTTGCCATCTCATTTGGCGTTTTAGAAATAAAAAAAAAAAAAAATGGAAAATATTTTACAGAGATGAAAAGTCTATACCAAATATTAGCTTCTTGAATCTCACCACTGTTAAAGCAAAGAACAGCAACAGGACTTTAAGCAAGAAACTACAGTAGTTTGGAGTGGGGTGGTGTTGGGGGAAGCAAGGGTTTTTTATTATTCTGGACAACAAATGGGTTATTTAGGAATAATATATAGGAATTCACTCATTGACCCTTGCAAGAAGAATTCTGTCTGTGAAGAAACTAAGGCAGGAAATTTACAAATTGACTGCAGTTTAGAACAATCCCCACTGGAAGTTTACCATCACTATTCCATCCCAGAAACTCTCTGCCTCTGAAAGAAATTGAAATGGTCTTCCCAAGCCCATAGGGTCGAGGCTGAGTTGCAGAGCTCTTATTTCGGGAGCTACTTTTGAGATGCAAACTCCATTTCCTTTATGCCAGTGATCCTTTCTCTTACAATTTTATAGTGAGAAGGAGGAAAAGGGGAGGCAAGTCCTAACTCTATCAAAATTCCTTCCAATTCTAGTGTTTAAAGAAAAACTTTTGAACCTGACTTGTTTGCAGGAGTCTGCTGTTGATCACACGTGGAAACCGAGTAGAGAACTGTGAATACGGTCTCCCAACCAGGTTCATAAAACAAGATCCAAGATCGAAAAAAGACTTAAGAAACTATAATTTCAAAACCATCAAGCCAAAAATCAGACACTGTGCCCAGATCTGGATCCATTCCTTAAGCAGGCCAAAGCCTCCAGTGGGCAAGCAAAGCTCCTTTCAGCCCAGGATGGTGAAAGAGTCTTGGGCTAGGGTTTGAGAGTTGTAGGTTCTGCCATCAACTAGCTGTGTGATCTTAAACAAGGCGCTTGACCTCTCAAGCTGAGTTTCAGTTTTAATATCTGCAAAATGAACAGGTTGAACTTGAAAGCAGGTGATATCTGATGCTTGGTTTCAAACCCTGGCTCTGCTACGACTTAGCTGTGTCACCTTATGCAAGATACTCAACCAGAGCACACCTCAGTCTCCTAACTTGTGAACTAGGAATAACTATAATATTTCCCTCACGGGGCTGTTGTGAGGATTAAAGGAAAAATACTATAGGTAAATAGCCTAGAATGGTGCCTGAAATGCAACAACCAATAGACATTGGGAACTGCTGCTATTAAATGCTGTTAAATCACTGTAACTCATTGAGACTAACAGGTGCAGGAAGGGCAAAGCAGTAATCTAAATGGACTTAGACTCAGTGAAAAGTTTCTGATGTCCTGATGAGTTGTCCTCATCACTAACTGACTCTTCCAGAGACTCAGAAATCCTGATCTCTGCCTCCATGAAGAGGTTTTGGTTTTTTGTTCGTTTGGTTTTTATTTAATGCAGGGCTCACATCCACAACCCCAAGATTAAGACCTGAGCTGAAATCAAGAGTCTGATGCTCCACCAACTAAGCCAACCTAACTCTAACCCAAGAGGCATCTGTACCTGCGCCTCTTCCAAAACACACCTGCAGATAGCCAAAGTTTAAATTCCAGATTCTCAGACCACACTCAGCAAACGCCAACTGCTATCCTGGTCTAGCTGCCCTCAAAGGCTCTCTGCAGTTCCTTTCATAGAGAAATTTCTTTTATTTTTTAAGATTTTATTTTTTTATTTGACAGAGAAAGAGATCACAAGTAGGCAGAGAGGTAGGCAGAGAGAGGGAGGGAAACAGGCTCAGACTCCCTGCTGAGCAGAGAGCCCCATGTGGGGCTCCATCCCAGGACCCTGAGATCATGACCTAAGGCAGAGGCAGAGGCTTAACACACTGAGCCACCCAGGTGCCCCACATAGAGAAATTTCAAATTCTAAGCTGGATTTTTTCAATTCATTAGCTGTATGACCTTGACCAAATCATTTAATTTCTTGACCAATTTCTTTTTCTAGAAAACAAAAACAAAAGCACAACATCAGCATCTTGCATGACTCTAGAGAGGAGAAAATGAGAAGATAGTAAAATATGACTATCATTTATTGAGCAACTACTAGGCAGTAGGCACTGTAATAGACATTTTACATATGTTATTTCAGTTAAATAATCCTCACAACAATCCTAAAAGGCAAGTAAAAAGCACTGTCACTTGCCAGTTGTTTGGGTCAAAAACCATGGAGACATTTTTGAATCTTCTCTATTACATTCTACACAAATCCATAAGCAAATCTTTGTTCTTCTTTTTAAAAACAGATCCAGACTAATTCTCACCAATTCTATCTCCACCACCCTAATCCCACCAACCTGCCTGGACTCCTGCAATAGCCTAGTCTGCTAACAAGCGTGCTTGGTCCCTGGCTTCATCTGCTCTTACCAGTAGCCACAGTGATCATTTTAAGAATATAAATTAGAGGGACGTCTGGATGATTCCGTCATTAGTGTCTGCCTTCTGCCCAGATCATAATCCCAGGAATCGAGCCCCATATTGGGCTCTCTGCTCAGCAGGGAGCCTGCTTCCCCCTCTCTCTCTGCCTGCTTCTCTGCCTACTTGTGATCTCTGTCAAATAAATAAAACCTTTTATTTAAAAAAATGACTAAAAGTATAAATCTATGCATTTTAAATGTCTGATAATTGACAAAATATCAAAGACTATTCAACTTCATTATTATTATGCTTATTTGGCTATTTGGGTGAATAATAAAATAAATATGGGGATAATTTATTAATTACTATGCACTCTGTAAGATTCTCCTGTTTTAATTTCAACAAAACTAATCGTGTTCAATTAATAGAAGTAGTCTAAGGTATTAAAAAGTAATTATATTCAAAGTATACAGTAGTTGAATAAATTTTCATCAAAAACTTTAATTAATATAAATTTAAAAATCAAAACCATTAAATTTTTTTTGCAAAAATGCTATTTTTATTCTTAAATATTCAAAATTATCTACTAAAATTTAAAGGTAAAAGGTTAAGTAAAAGGTTAATTATATTAATGAATATAAATTTAAATATAATTATTTAAATGAGCTGAAATGTATTTTTTAATTAATTAAATATATTAAATATTTTTCTAGAAATGAAACCCTTTGTAATTTTGGCTTGAAAGGTCACCTTATCACCAGCATAAAAATTCAGTATCACGAGGCACCTGGGTGCCCCAGTCCGTTGAACATCTGACTCTTGTTTTCAGCTCAGGTGATAGTCTCAGGGTCATGGGATCCAGCCCCATGTGGGGCTCTGCACTGAGCAAGGAGACTGCCTAGATTCTCTCTTCCACTGCTTCTGTCCCTCTCCCCACCACCCGGGGTGGGAACCCCCCTCACCAATCCCACTCACGTGCCCTGTTTCTCTCAAAAAAAAAAAAAAGACTCGGTATCATACCACACTTCACACTTTTTACCAATAGGTAGATACATAGATAGATAGATAAGTTTAAGAGTAATATGAATTTCTTACTATTGTAAAACCTTCTTTAGCCACCACATGCAACTGTGTTCATGAGTATTTTCAGAAGCACATTTTGAAATATGAGGTAAAGAAAGGAAATAAATGCTTCACACTGTTGGGAAATAATTTTGTACTTCATTATGCAAAAGTTTTTTGACATCTGAGGGGCAGAATTTATCAGATTAATTTATCTTTTCTTTTACCTAAATACCTCATCCACTCAAATCTTTTCCACACTCCAAATCAGTGCCTATTTACAAAGTCAGCAGCAGCTTATACTTCAACCAAAACTTTATAGAATCTGGATGCATTGTTGACCTTCTGTTTTGAGATCATAGGCCAAGAAACATGGGGAAGGGTTCCTCTGAGGCCTGAACAGTGGTTAGTTGCAAGTCTGGGTTGCTGTGTGCTAACACCGAATGCTGAATCACAAGGAATGTAGGCCTGGGTGTCTGTTAATAAGTTGATGCTTTCTGTGACTGTAGTATGTAGGATCCTCTAGCGCTCTTGCGTGGGGATAAGGACGATACTGCCTACAAGGTCCTATATGATCTGCTTCCTGGGTATCTCTCCATCCCATCTCTTGTCACTTTCTTCCTCTATCATCCCAATGGATTGAGATCTGCCTTCTTTCAGTTCCTGGATCACAACAGCCATGTTGAACACCTCCAAGGACTTGTGCTGTCCTCCTCTACCTGGAATGTCCTTCCTCTAGATATTGAAGCAACTTACTCCCTCCAGACTTCACGTTTCTGTTCAAACCTCACCTTATCGAGGCCTCCCTTGAATGCACTATCTAACACAGCATTCTCATCACTTTCTATTCCTTTACCCTACTTTATTTTCCTCTTCATACTATCTATCTAATAATTTAAAATATGATTTATTTCTTTATTGCCCACTTTTCTGACTAGAATGTCCTACTTTTGTTCACACAATGTGGTATAGCACATTCTCAATAACTGCTTAGCATATGGGAAGTACTCAGTAAGTCTTGATTTCCTTTTTTTCTGCTGCAATGTATTCTTTGTGGCTTTTTGGTGGTGGTGGTGATGGTGGTAGGTGGGTTTTTAGGGAGTTTTCTTCGTTTTGGTCAGGGAGAGATTTCTTAGATGGGATTCCTTAATCACTGTGAGGAATAATTGCAGTTTCTCATACTTGAAAACAGCAGAGATGCACCAGGTGGGAGCCTGACTTGCAATCCCCAAATGAGGGACAGAAGACAGAGAAGACTGTCTCAAAGTCAAGGGAAGAGAATAAGTAACAGCTATACCGTCTAAGACCAGATGACTTTGACAGTGAGCCACACCTCCAGAGGTTATCACTGTTGGATCTAGTTAAGGGATTCCCTGCCCCTCCCCTCCCTAGCCACACCCTTTTCTGTTCCAAAAAAACTGAGGTCACCATCCTTGCTGTCTACATTCCCTTTTCCCTCTTCCTACCACTTACTGGAGCAAGGAGCATATGCCAACCACTGTGCTTAGCCCTGGCCCTTTCCGCTTCATTTAACCTTCACACCAACCTAAGCAGTTGCTATTGTTGTCCACATTTTTACAGATGAGAAAGATGACATTTAGAGAGAGAATAACAACTTTCAAGACTGGCAGGTATAGAGTCCTCTTTCTAAAAAAAAAGTTCATGCTCTTAACCACTATGCCTTCTCTCTCCTCAAATTTACTTTGGTTCTTCAATTCAACCAACATTTGCCAGAAGCCTCTAATGGAAGGCCGTGATAGATGTGTTGAGGACACAGGATACTAAGACACAATCCATATGCTTAGGTTCTTTTACTCTGAACAGAGAGGCAAGATTTCCGCATGCCAAACCAAGAACAAAGACTATAGTATAGGAGTTCTCGGAGACATGAGAGTATGGATAAAAAGTGCTCTAGGAAGATGGGGGAAAAGGGAAACATAACAGCGGACTTTAGTAAGGTGCAGAAGTAAAGATGGGTGAACATTTGAACCTCCCCCCAAAATATGGCAATAGAGTAGAATATGGCTCTTTGGGCAGAGATACGTGTGTGGATGATGTTTTCATTTATTTGTGTATTTCCTGCACAAGATTTATTGATGTCTTATCACATGCCTGGCAGTATGCTGAGTTCTTGGCAGACTGAAATAAGTGCTTTGCAGGAGAAAAGTAAATGGCCAGTGAAGAGGACATATCTGGGCACTGTGACGAATAGGAGGCTGCTTTCCTGGCTCCAAAGATGCCATTAGAAAAAAAAAAAAAAAAATGTGTTCAGCATTCTTTCTTTACTGCTCAGAGCATAAGAACATTTTGTAATCAGGAACCACTAAGTGTCCCCTGGAGAGCATCCATCCAGCACCAGGTCAGGTATCAGAGGTTCTTCCTTGTACCTGCCCTACGGAGACACACTACAGTAGTCAGAGGAGCGGGTTTGAATTTTGACCTCAAAACATGAGATCTGTGTCCCTGGGTGAATGGCTTAATTTCTCTGAGCTTCATTTTTCTCAGTTATAGAATATAGAAGATAATCCTTACTTCACAGGGTTGCAGCGGGGACTAAATGAGATAAAAATCTATATACATGCTGGGCATATAGTTGGGACCCCAAAAATAATAGTTCCTTTCCCCTCTCCGTTTTCCTTAGAAAATAGTTTCTTGCTCTCTGAGCAAGGAAGTGTAAGGAACTGTGGTCTGACATTTTCTGAAACTGTAAGTTTTTTTTATTTCACCCACTCCTACCAAGTGATTCCTACCATTTAACTTCCTCCCTGAGCTCTCTCCAACACACCTCTAGGCCCCAACCCACCCCACTTAGCTTCATCTTTCCCTTAGGTTCAAAGCTTCAGCTTCCCTACCCAGGGTAAGAATCCACATGGAGTGTCTTAGACTTATTTGAGCTCATGTAGCAAAATCATTATAATGGGCGATCCCCTGCTTTCCCCTGCAATAATCGGGCTCCCTCATTGGGATAAATGACTTGGCCATCAGGTTTATAGTTTACCCATTTGGGAACTGGATTATTGCTTCATAAAACTGTGCTACGTGGTACTATTATCGTTTAATTATGTTGCCTAAAGAAAAAAATAAAAATAAAGATTGCCTTTTTGAACACTACTCTCTAGCACCACCCTAAGTTTTGTGGGAGCTGACTCCTCCAGCACATTTCCTAGCCTCAAATATCTTTAAGGGTGGAAGGTCATTCTGTCATGCATGCTCTCCTTCTCCAGGCACCTCTCCTCAAAAGAGTAATTTGATCTCTTTTTTAACATGCTGTTTCAAATCTCCCAGAAATGTGCTAGACTTTATGGCAACATTTTTCTTCCCAAAAGCATTAGGTGTCTCATGGTTATATATATATATATAACCATGTGTGTGTGTGTGTGTGTGTGTGTGTATGACAATGCAAAAACTGAATTTCCTTATATGTTATATGGTTGTTTAAAAGAGCACCTATGAAAATTATTTTTCCATAACCATCTAGTAAAATGCCAGTAGTTTCCCCTCAAAGATGCATTCTTTGGGGTTATTTTGTCTTGTCTACTACAATGCAAGTGCAGTTTAAGATGTCTGAGGAAGGATGGAGTGGGAGGGAGTACAAATGAAGCAATACTTGCCTTTAGGCGATTACTTGGGAAACTGACCAGTGTTATTTACTGACTCAATATACTGTTCTCTCCATTTTCAATAGGTGTGAAGTTTTTGAAAAGCTGTTGCCCTGGGAGGGGTAATAGATTCGGTTTCATATACATTTTAGTATAAATACATTTATCATGTCTGATTCGATCTTTCAATAAACAAAGCAAGTAATGATGATGGAGAGGCAAAGATGAAATGCTTAATGCTCATCTCCACAAGATTGCTGCGGTTCAGTGCAACCGTGGGTTACACCCCATGGAGCAACTAGTAAATGTGGACCCATGCACTGGGTCACCGAAGGCTTTGAAAGTCAGGAAGGCTTTAAACAGCTGGCCACTTCAAGGTGCTTGAGGGAAGGGTAGAGTTTGTATGGACTCAGGGAGAAAAAAACAGTATTCCAGAAGAGTGATTAGACATAAGGTGAAGTATTAAGTTGCCTGGACAGCTTCCTAACTGGTCTCTGGCCCTCAGTGTGGCCTCCACACTGCAGTCACAGTAGTCTTTCTAAAACACATATCTGATCATCTCAACACTGCTAAAATCCCTTGTCATCTTTTCATTGCACTCAGAATAAAGTTCCAAATCCCTACTACATCTACCAAGCTCTGTGTCTGGTACCCCATTCTCTTTAGCCTCATCTTGCACTGTTTTCTCCTCACTCTCTGCTCTCCACCCATAAACGCCAGGAAATACACTAGCATTTTAATAACGGCTCTCTCGGGGTCACCGGATTAGGGGTAATTTCTATATTTCTTTTTTGCTTGTCTTTCAGTTTCTAAATTTTCTACAGTGAACCAAGATTATGTTTTTAGTAATAATAATATTTTTTAAAAGGCCTAGAAAGTTGTGTGAGAGGAAGTGGTTTAGGAGGCAATTTTGCCAATAATTCTGGAGGCTTTAGCGAGGGCAAGCAGGGTAAGAGCTAATGGAGAATAGGAGACACAGAGCTGCAGCGATGAAATGGCCCAGATGTGACAAAAGACAGGGAAGTCCTGGGGGGCAGGCTGCAAAGTAAGGCAAGACTAAAAGAAAGGTAACATGTAACATCTATTTTTATGAAGAGCGTCTGGAAACACAGGAGACAGAGCAGTGGTTTGGGAGGGAGGCAGAAGTAAAGTCCATTTTTTGTTGCTTTAATTTGATTTGAGTTGAAGATCCTTCACTACTCACCAGGAAGAGCACTCTCCATCTCGGCATCTATCACATGTGGTCTTTCAGTGGTTGCTTGGGCAATGATTGTCAAGGGTTACAAAATATTTTAAATGAACTTTATTTTCAACAAACTTCAGTCATGTTCCCATTTATTAAATGTAAATGGAATTACAAAAATTAAATGTAAATGTAAATACATACATACATACACACACACATAAAGATGAAACTATCATAAGGATGAAGGTGGTTGGGAAAAGTCCTTTTATTATCAACCAGTGACTCAAGTCTCACTATGTCCAGCCTGCTTTCTTATTTGTTATTTCTCTAATTTCTTCCAGCCTCCAAATCTGGTTTGTTTTGTTGTCATTGTTGTTGCTGGTGGTGGTGGCGGTGGTGGTGGTGGTGGTGGTAGTGTGTGTGTGTGTGTGTGTGTGTTTCCCCCTCCGGATCTTTATATTGATGCTAATCCAAAAAAGTGGTTCCCAGGGACCTCTGGAGTCTTTTCAGACCAGCTCACAAGGACTCAATGAGTTAGGAGCTAGTTAAATACATATTTTCAAAGAGCATTTCCCAGCGGTCTCAAGAGCTGGAAAGGGTTATTTAATTACATCACAAAGAGGCTAAAGAAATCAATGCTTGGTATTTTCAAGCTACACAAAAACTCCAAGAATTAACTAACCCAAATCTCATATTTAGAGCAGGAACCTGAAGCGGCAGGGGGTCAAGGATCTCCCCTTAGTCCTCCACAAAATGATGGCTGAGCCAGGGTTGACAACTCAAGTATTCAAACTCTCAACCCAGTGCTCTTTCTAAAGACAATCATTTTTCTGACAGTGCTCCTGGCCAAAACAAACATCTCTCTCCTAAACCTCTAGAATTCCAAACTTCCTGGGGAAATGGGCCTGATGGAGTTCTCTTTAGTATTTGTATTATTTTTTTAAGAAATCTTTTTTTTTTTTTTTTTTAGATTTTATTTATTTATTTGACAGACAGAGATCTCAAGTAGGCAGAGAGGCAGGTAGAGAGAGAGGGAGGAAGCAGGCTTCCTGCTGAGCAGAGAGCCTGATGCAGAACTCAATCTCAGGACCCTGGGATCATGACCTGAGCTGAAGGCAGAGGCTTAACTTACTGAGCCAAGCAGGTGCCCCTTATTTTTTTAAAAAATCTTAACAGGAAAAAAAAAAAAAAAAACAAAAAAAACCCTGCCTTGGAAATGATAAACATGGCACCAGCAAAATAAATTCCCAGCTTTATTGGAACCAGAATTATTCCTTAGTGCTATCTGCTATGTCCTGAATGATATATGAGACCTATACACTTAATGGAGTAAAATGGGAGTAGATATTAATTAAGTGCTGTTTTTAACAACCTATTGACCAGCAAGGCTACTTCTGTGTTTGGTTGGTTGGCTGGCTGGCTAGTTGTTTGGTTGGTTGTTTGGTTGGTTGGTTGGTTGGTTGGTTTTTCCAGAGCCTCAGAGCCAGATCTTGTGCTCAGGTGCAAACAGCTGGCTAATGGACCGTCACCATGCCCACCCGCCCAGGTGTAGCAAGAAAAGTTTTCTTGCAGCAAATGGCAAAATCCTGCTTGATGACCCTCCCCAGTTCCTTTCTTTGGCCCTCTACAGATGTTTCTAGGTCCCTGCTTAGCCCCTCTGTACTTGGCCCTGCTTCTTAGGAGCTAGTCTTTCTTAACCCCCTACTACCTCCTCTGATGACTCCAGTGACATCATAAGGTTAGCCCAGGCCATAAAACTGCACAACTGACTCCAGAGAAGCAACCCTGAGCTCCAGAGAGCAGATGATGTACAAATCCTAAGAGGGATGTGACCTGATTTGGAGGGTAGAGGATGTGCCTTGGCTTTGAGCACCTTTTTCTTTTTAACTGGCCTTTTATGACACAACCCAGGCATCCAGTCACAAGAAGAGATAGCCTAAAAGTAATATAATGAAACTGCTGTCTCTTAAAGAGTGAGCAAATGCATTTTAACCATCAAGTTACCAGGCCTCTGGTGAGAGAGCATCAGGACCTCAAGTAGAGCATGGTCCCCAAATCATAAGCAGGACTTCAAAAGAGATTAGTCCCATTCCTTGCCACCATCTCCCTTTCTCCTCCTTGAATTCAGCCACCTTCAAAGCCCACTGCCCACAAGATAGAGACTGTGGTTTGGAAAAGAGAGTCTGAACACTGGAAAGCTCAAACGTCAACCTGGATCAGTTCATTACGATAGACATAAGTGACATCAAGACTCCCAAACACAGTTAAATTTGACGTGGAGGACCTGCCACAGGTACCAGCTTAGTATATCGGCAAAAATAATCAAAGATCTTTAGTCGGGGCACCTGGGTGGCTCAGAGGGTTAAAGCCTCAGCCTGACTTGGGCCATGATTCCAGCGTTCTGGGATCCAGCCCCACATCGAGCTCTCTGCTCAGCAGGGAGCCTGCTTCCCTCCCTCTCTCTCTCTGACTGCCTCTCGAATGCCTACTTGTGATCTGTATCTGTCAAATAAATAAATAAAATCTTAAAAAAAAAAAAAGATCTTTAGTCATGGGGATAGTGACCCTATTCCCCAGATTTAGCTGATTTTATTATTTCAGTAAGTCAATTGATTCATAAATTATATCTCATATGTATGCAATGTGAACCAGGAACTAGAATGGCATAGTGAACAAGGCAACAGATTTGTGAGTCAGAGAGAAAAATGGCTTTTATAAGCTTTGAATCTGTTAAGTCTTTTAACTTCTCTAACCTTGTTTTTCTCATCTGTATAGTAAGCATATTCCTGATACTTAACTGACAGGATGGTGGGAAAATGAGAAAAATCATGAAAAATTTCAAAGCAGTATTTATTCGATAAATGTTAGCTTTCACTATATAAGTAAACGTGATTTTATGTTTAAAGCTTTATGAGACCTTGATTAAAAATAAATTTACAGGGGGGCCTGGGTGGCTCAGTGGGTTAAGCCTCTGCCTTCTGCTCAGGTCATGATCTCAGGGTCCTGGGATACAGCACCGCATCAGGCTCTCTGCTCAGCAGGGAGCCTGCTTCCCTCTCTCTCTCTCTCTGCCTGCCTCTCTGCCTACTTGTGATCTCTCTCTGTCAAATAAATAAATAAAATCTAAAAAATAAAAATTAAAAAAAATAAATTCATAAATCAAATAACTCCTTGACCCCATGATCTAATTTTTGTTTTGGAAACCAGTCATAGTAGACATAGATAACTGGAAGAATCAAGATATAAAGGTAAATTACACAACAGTGCTTTTCTCTCTAAGTACATTTCTTTTTTTTTTTTTCCTTTTTTTAAGATTTATTTATTTATTTGACAGAGAGAGCACGAGCCAGGAGAGGGGCAGAGAAGCACACTCTCCACTGAGCAAGGAGACCAATGTGGGATTTTATCCCAGAATCTAGCATCCTTATGACCTGAGCTGAAGGAAGACACTTAACCAACTGAGCCACCCAGGCACCCAAGTACATCACCTCTGTAGGACTCTAAATCTATTCATCAATGTCTTTTTCTCCTTATAAAAAATGTAATGCCATAGAGTTTATAAAAACAAATCAACAAGTCAAGATAATAACTGAACACAGGTCAGGAGAACTTGACATCAGGCCTGACTGTGCCACTAGTTGGATGACCTGCCCCTGTCATACTCTGTGAGATTTGGCGGCCTCTTCTATAAGGGCCTTGGAATGTGCCTGAGGGTACTTTCCAGCCCTAAGGTTCTAGTGACCACTATTTTCGTGATTTAATAAGGCTCATAAATAGTAGTAAAGGGTTCTAACATTAGTGATTTGACTTCTGCTCTTGGCTATGCAGAAAGCCACATGGAAGATGACAAGCAAGTATCCAGACAATCATAGGATGGGGTAAGGTGACACTGATAAACTCAGCAAGGCATGCTATTCAATTGCCAGGATGGCAGTGTCCTGGGCTGAGTTTTTAAAGCAGTAGCTATCCCTGCTGCTAGTCCCTCTGTCCCCAGATATGGGGCCTCCACATACCTATCAAGATATTACCCATATCCTTCTGGTGCATGGAGTACTGACAGCAAAGGAAATCCTGGCTCTAATCCAGGCCACCAGGCAAACTTCATCAATACGAGAGTAAGCCCTCAGCTTGTCCCAACATCATTGTTC
This sequence comes from Mustela nivalis, assembly GCF_964662115.1. Lineage (NCBI taxonomy): Eukaryota > Metazoa > Chordata > Mammalia > Carnivora > Mustelidae > Mustela > Mustela nivalis. The sequence continues at coordinate 132,577,959 of NC_139022.1, forward strand.
CTGGAAATAAAACTATCATCAAAATGTCTTCAGATGGAGTACAGCCACGATGCAGTCCTTGACAGTATGCCAAATAAATGCTTCTCCAGACACAGTCCTCAACCATGAACCAATAGCAATTATCATTAGTTCATCACAATACCAAGAACCCAGATGAGTCCTCAGAAGCCTTTTAAATATCAATCAATCAGATGTGCATTAGATTGAAAATCTACTTGTCATAGCTAATACAATTTTAAGTTGTAAAAATAAAATTTTATATATATATTTATATATATATGTATTCTGATATTAGCTATGCTTTTAAAACATGCTAAAATGCTAACAACTATCTCTGGAGTGGTAGAATTATGGGTCCTTATTTTATTTTACTTTATTTTGTTTTCCAAGTTTTCTGCAATTGACATATATTCCTTTTATATTCAAAAAAAAATTAAAGAGAGTTTAACAACAATCAAAAAAATCACCTTGACTGCTCTTTGGCAATGTTTTAGAGAGACTACCAAGCTCGACCATTCATTTGGGAGATTAATTTGAATGAATTGAATGCTGTATTGAATTTGCTCCTTTGAAATGTCATTCCTGTGGCAATTTAAATCAAAAAGCAGTGCAATGTTGTTTAAAAAAAAAAAAAAACACAAAAATCAGAAGCCCTAAATTCTAATCCTAGTTCTGCCCTCTAACTAGCTTGAGTTAAGAGAGTGAGTAACTCACAGCTTGTCTGGGTCTTCTAGTATGGGACTAGAATCAGATTCCCCACATCCAAACCCTACCTCCTCTGCCTTCTCGCTGTGTGACCTCAGGATAGTGACTTTCCCCCGCTGAGCCTCAGTTGCCAATTCAGAAACTGGGAATAGTAATTGTCACTCCTCCCAGAACTTCTGTGAAGATAAAGTAAGACAGCCTATGTAGGCTTTTAACCTCATGCCAAACACTCTGAAAGAGCTCACGGAACATTAACTGAAATTATTATTATTACATTTCTTGTCCCAAAGCAGAGGAAAAGCTACAATATTCTTGAGGTGGGCCTTTCATGAAAGGAACTGTGTCTCTTCTCTTCAGTTCTTTGCCAGAGGCCTAGCCAGTTCTTTCCCACAAAGCCCAAACTCTCCACAATGACCAAGCTCCTTCTGTTTGCCCTTGACATCCATTTCTTTCCCACTGTTCCTCCTAAGCAGCCTCTGAGATCGCCAGGTTTCCCTAGGGGACAGGAAGGGGTAAAAGAAAGCATGTAGTGCCTGCTGACATCCATAGAACATCAAGATGACCCCTCTTACCTTTAAAAGAAATGGTTTGCATGTGTGGCCCAAGACAAAGGGAGCAATGTTGACTTTTATTTGTTAGACACTATCTCAGATCCCCTGAGTTCGTTTGATGAATTGTTTGGGGTAGATAAAATAGCCCTGTTCCCACTCTCCCCGATTCTGCCACTGAGAGCAGATTAACAAAAAATGTGCTCTTCACATCGGAAAATGCAGCCCTACAAAAACAGTTCTTGAGGGAGAATTTTTTTTTTTTTTTTTTTTGTCTCTGCTGATAATTTTCCCACGCTTTGTGGACAGCCCATGCTGGCCTGAACTTGGGGTCACCTTCTCTCATTTGGAAGTGCTAGGAGGACTTAAGGTTGAAGACCCTAAACACAGAGTACAGCTAATGCTGGAACAGATGGAAGAGAACCCCAGGAAACCCATGGGGAATACAGAAGAACAACTCCCACTCTCTGCAACCCATAAGCCTATGACAGAAGAGGACGGACAAGAATGACCTTTTGCTGCCAGAAAATGGAGCTCAGAGAAAGCACAAATAATGGTTCCAAAAGGTTATATAGCCTAGGGCTTAAATGCAGGGTCTTTGAAGTCAAACAGACCTTGGTTCCCATCCCTGGCATTGCCCCCCATTCAGGCAGGTAACTTTGCTGAGGCTCAGCCACACAAGGGAGAAGAAGACTGACCTCATAGAAGTTGTTGTAAGGCCCAAAGGAAAAGATGGAGCCCAAGCACCTGGAGGGTGAAAATGGCGGCTTTATATTAATAACATGTACATCCTTGGTAGGGGCTCTTCTCTAGAGCAGGAAGCATTTTACCACAATAGGACTCCCTTAAAGAGAACTCTTTTCTTTAAACAAGGTTCTGGGGCACCTGGGTGGCTCAGTGGGCTAAACAAGGTTTAAAGAGGGCCATGGAGAACCAATGAAATCCTTGCACATGATCTACACTCTGGAATTATAACTGATATTAAAGTATAAAGGCTGATGGTTATGGAGCAGTACTATAGACCAGACACCATTCTAGGGGCTTTTCACACATCCTCTTATTTGATTCTTAGAGAAATCCCTGTAATAATAAGTATTACTATTATTATCCTCATTTTATTAAAAAAAAAAATGAGGCTTAGAAACTTTCCTGGGGTCACTCAGAGAGTAGATGGCAAAGCCAGAATTTATCTATGCACACACCTGATCCATTTCATGCATACTGGTTTGTAGTCACTGAAGACTGTAACTCTTTTCTATAGAAAGATGTTGGGATAACCTTTTATCACATCACATTAGTCCTTAATCCATGACCAGACTCACATCCTACTTTTGTACCATATCTTACATCAGGACCCTATTGACAGTGCCTAGAAATCATACTGAAAAGTTTTTCCAGCCCAACCCTGAAAAGCTCTTATTTTATCAATCATTCAATGGTACATCCCCCAAACCCTCAGAGATTATCACTCAGTGCCCCACTTTATAAATAAAAAAACAAGACTTGGAGGGGTGGAATAACTACATCAAAGACAAACAGCCAGCTCCCAGCCCAGCCAAGTCTAGAAGAATATAGCTCTCCAAATTCTTTGCTACAATTTCAAGCCGTTACCTCTAATATCATAGTCTTACATGCCGATGAAATGTGGGCTTTCATCAGGGTCCACCTTCTATCCCTCATTCACAGTATATGTGTCCATATAACAACAGAGGAGCCTTCACCATAAATCTGACAAAATGATACCTGCCACCATACCAATGACAATGCTCGCATGACAGTATGACATAGCTGTCCTAAGTATAAGGTACCCACTCCTTCCTCTGACTCATTTCCTGAGCCCATCCTTCTCTTCTTGCTATCTTGGTGTTTGGGACCCTTAGCTGGGACCATGTTCGTCCAGCATGCTAAAGCGTAAGTCCACTGTGGATGTTTCTCTTCTTATCTACAAAGACCTTTGCTGGTGGGCTCTAGGATATAAAAATCATACAGAGGATGAATGTTCACCCATTCATTTCGTAACTCAACAAATATTTGTTGAGCACCGATCATGCAGCAGGCATTGGACTGGAGTGCTGGAGTCAACAACCAGTTGTGATCCCAAATCAGAACCCATAGCCCAGAGGACGAAACATTAAGCAAACACACCAACAAACAAGATGATGGTGAACATGCAGTGAAAGATACCAAACAAGGTGTTATGCAGAGAATACTAGAAGAGCTTAGCTCAGAGCAAGTGCTCAGGACAAGGCCTCTCTAAAGAGGGAATCTCTGACCACATGACGAAGGGACGCTTGAGCTCTTTGTAAGAACAGCACAGAGACTTCCCTTCTAATTCTGTCCCTGGATATCATTCCAGATTTTCAGCTTGTCTCAAATCATGTTTAATATTTCTTTAGTTATAAAAATAAGGTATACTCATTTTAGAACATTTAGATACTCAAAAAAAGATAAAAGGAGTAAAGTTAAATGGCCCACAAACTTATGCTCCCCTTATTGTTAATGGACACATTTATGTATCTATACCATTATAAAAAAGAAACTTTCATTATTGGAAAGAAAGTGTATGGACATGGTTTAAAAAAAGAAAGAAAGAAAGAAAGAAAGAAAGAAAGAAAGAAAGAAAGAAAGAAAGAAAGAAAGAAAGAAAGAAAGAAAATCTAAGGCAAAGAAAAAGGGGGGGGGGGTCTAAAAATTAAGATCTTCTACTCTATTCTTCCACTGTAACTACTACCACCCTCAGTTTTATTCCCCAGAGTAAAAGTTTTTGTGTGTGGACTTGAAATATATACGTTTTTACATGAAATGATATTATTCCATAGAACTTATTCTGCTTCTTGCTTTACTATTTAACAATATATCCTGGAGAAGAAAGTAAAGATCATCTTTATTCTTTTTTAATACCTATTATGCCTATTTTTACATAGCTGAGACCACATTGTATAATAATCTTGCATTCTGTTTTTACACTTAACATTACATCATTAATTCTTATTTCATTTCAAATTATTTGTAAAAATCAAAAATATATATATTTTAATGACCACAAAGCATTCTACTATATGAGTAAACCATAATTTACATAAACATACCTAATTATGCATAAAGCCATCGCTCTGTTTCTCTACTTAAGGAATCTTGCATTCGTTTCTATAAAAATTTATTGAGACCTCTTACAAACCCAGCATTGTTCTCTAGTCTACTACAATATACCAAAGATAGATATGATATGCATATTAATATCCTTAAGAAGAAGAAGAATATGCACTGTGCTATATACAAAGGCTTTCTAGATGATCCCATCACCAAGCAGTGTAAATCAGCTCTGCTGCAGGCTGCAAGACTAATGCCTGTTGCTGCTATTTTTGCTCTTTGGCTTTTTTCTCCCACCACTGACCTTTGCTCACCCCTAGAGTGATAAGATAAAGAGAGACAAGGACTCAGAAAAAGGGGCAAAGAAGACCTCTTTGACAGCTTAGATTCTAGGCCTTGTTCTCCTGTCTTAGTCAAAACATGTCCTCCAGATGGTCCCAAGGAATCTATTTTAGGCACAAGGCTAAGCGTATGCTGGTAATAAAATGTCCATTTTTATGGCTTTGTTATGGGCATATATCTTTTAGGAACCTTGCGGAGGAATGGCTGAAACCAGAGAGAATTTGAGTGCCCACCTCCATTAGACAGACAGTTCCCTATCCAGAAGCACATAATTTAATGGCTTAGTATATATGAATGCAGGTTCTGGAGCCAGAGGCCACCACTCACTAGTCAAGTAATTTGACCTTTCTGTGGCTCCAGTGTCCTCATCTTTAAAATAGGCAATAATAACAGAACCTACCCTGTTGGACTAATGTGAGAATTTCATGAGTTAATTTCAGGTAAGTAATTTAGAACCATGCCTGGGATATAATAAGCACTTAATAAATATTTATCATTAGAATTTGTAATAGGTGAAAAATGAAGTTGATTGCTTAAGTTAAAAAAAAAAAAAAAAAACCTCATTAAATTCCAACAGCGTGACAGAAGTCCAAAAGGAATCAATCACTTTATGAAATCAACTGTAAATATTTAACATTCCTCAGCATATATTTAAGAATGGGACTGTGGGGAACATAGTTAGAATAAAGTAATGAAACATTCCTTAATGTGTCAAACTGTTAAGACCAAGGACTAGACCAAACCATATGAACTTCTTTTTACCCATTACACAGACTCGTGATAGAGGAGATACTACCTATTATTTCAATCACCCAATCATCTAATCAGTTCAATTATCGAATCTTATTTCTAACTCCTCTAGGAAGGAATTGGGGTATAAATTTCTCTAAGAGACATTCCAAGCAGAGGGAATCATATTACACAGGCATGAAAACATGGAACTACACTGTGTGCTCAAAGATGACAAATGACTCACTGGAGATAATACTCGAGCATTTTGCATGGTTGAAGCCAGAACCTAGCAGAAGAAGATGATCTTTAGAAAGACTGGAATTGGGTCAAAATATGCAGGGCCTCTAAGGCCACATAGAAGTGATTGCATTTATCCAACAAATATAAGAAAAAAGGTAACTCTTTATATATCTATTTTGAATTACATATATGGTCATGTAGAAAATGCATCAAATGGCAGAAAAATTAAAGGCAAAAAGAGTACTTTAAGATTGTTATGAATTTAGGTCAGAGAGGATAAAAATCTGGTGTAGGGTGATGGCAAATTCAACAGAAAGAGAGAAAGAAATCAAAAGACATTGCAGAGATAGAAACAGTGGATCTTAGTGACTGTTTAAAGTGAAAGGCAAAAGGAAACGAGAGAAGAGCTAAAGCTGTTCCAAGTCATCATTTAGAAAGATGAATGATTAGAGCACAGCATAGTGAAGTGTTGGTGGTTAGGAAGCATTCATTGTAAGCGGGGGTGTGGAGAAAGGCACATTGTAGTGGTGTTGAGCCACAGAAGAATCCCTGGGTATCCAAGTCATTGGTTTTCCCTGGATCAGGAGATACCTCAAGTAGAGAGAGAGTTCTTGAAACCAGAGACTGAGGCTGTGACAGAAACAATATTTACCCATTTGACTATTGTGCCAAGTGTTGGTCCTACCAAGAAGAATCTTCCTTCATTGCCTTCCAATGCCATGACATTCTCCCAAACCCTCCACACTGCCTCTCTCCACTTCCTACCAAGAATGATGTGTCATTCCTCTGTACCTCCATGGCACCAAGGATGTATGACCACACAATATAATAATTATCTGTTCCTCTACCGAGTTTCCTCTAGACAATGAGCTTCATATTAGCAGGAAATGTATCTTATTTATCTCCAAAATATCGATACCCAGCACAATGTCCAATATACAAGCTATAATCATAATTCTATAATGCAGGATCCTCTCATTGTCTAACACACAAAGATAATCATATGCAGTTGCATTTGTCCCTCACAGATAGTTGCAGTGTTAATGTTCCTTGACCTGTTGAAATTGATAGAAGGAGATGTATAGTCTGACAAATTTTAATCAAGACACTCAGATGTTGTCTGCTGCACACTAAATGCACTATAGACCCATCTGCCTTTTCTCATATTCCTGTCACAACCATTTTGTTATCTCTATTTCTGGAGTCTCACAATAAAAAATTTTAAAATCTTTACCCTACTAGTACCCAGAGAAATAGTAGCAAAGAAAGACCAAATTCAAAATGAAAAGCTGATGACAAGCAATATATTTTTCTGTTTTAATTATTTTATTTATAAACCTGTTAGAAATCTGAATGGATTGTAAAGAGTGTGCCAGGATTTTGAGATTTAATTTGGGTTTTACAAGCAGTGAAAGCAAATGAGGCATTCATCTCAAAGTAATTTCTCAACTGGTATTATTGTCCTCTGTGCATTGACAAGAAAACCAAGACACCAAATAAAGAAATAAGCAGTCCAAAGTCACATGCAGAACCTAGGGACAATAAGAAATGGAATAGAATTCCTGATTCTGAGCAGAGACCAGTGACTTCTAACCTTAAGTAGGCAGAGGCAGAAAAATCACCTGGTATATTTGTTTTAAATGCAGATCCCTAGGCCCCAGCTCAAGCCTGGTAAATCAGACTCAGGAAGCTGTACTTTTCCAGGCTTCCCAAGTGGTTCTTACAAACACTTAAGCTTGAGTGCCACTGATCCAATGGTCAGGGGTCAGAAGCCACACTGAGGGAAGCTACTACACTTGACTCTTCAACTGGTTCTGCTCTATTTAGCTCAATCAGAAAGCCACTGTGTCAAGAGTCTAAAGGAAATCAGCAAGTGGGCATAATGGGAGGCTCCTCCCTCTAAGCCCTTTGGCTATCGTATCAAGCCAAGCCTGGCCAACACGAACCAGCCCCCCACACACCTAGTCCCATTTCCCAATGCCACTGTGCAGACATGGAAACTTCCCCTTCAGTGCTGCTTCTGAAGAGCTGCTGGGACAGGACAGCTCCCCTTTCCCAATCCTTCTTGCAAGATTTTTTGGGGTTTTTTTTTTTGTTGTTCTCTGTACAATTAATTAGCTAATAATTTTTGCTTCTGATCCATTCCTCATTAAAAAGCTGAATCCCCGAGTTGGAGCTGTCGGAACAAAGGTGGGAGAATTTATGTCTTAATTTTGGTTCATTATGGCAGGAAGCCTCTTGCTCCCATCACTCTCTCTCCTCAGCCCCTCCTCTTGGAGCTCTGACGGCTCTGTGACCCTAAATGCCTCTCGCGCAGCAGCCGCCATGGAGGCACTGTCTCTGCCCTTTATCTTCCGCCGCCTCATTAAGAGAAATGAACCTGAGTCTGAGAAAGACGACACAGGGGAAATAAAAATGTAATCCCTTGGTGCCACCTATAATGAATTGTTATGAAAACCATGAAAATATCTGTCTGCGGATATTGTTCTTTGATTTGAAGTCAGTGTTGTAAGCGGTAATTTTTGTCATTAAAGCTGTTAATCTGCTCAGCGCTCCTCATAAGTTTTTATGAAGAAAAACAGCCCTGCTTCCTCCCCGTTCATTGCAGGGTACTTTGGAGGCCAACACACATGCAGAGCACCGTGGAATAATTAGCTTTAATTATGGCTGATACTGCTGTCTATTGAAAGTGGAGGGACTTCCTGCTGCTAGGGCTGGGGATAGGGCCTGCTCAGCCCTCACAAGGCCAGAGGAGAGGGGCCTACAGCTTAGAGTCTGGGCTCCCGACAACAACCATACCCCAGCCGGGGCAAATGCTCTCTAGCCAGCACATGCGCATACTCGAGCATGCACACGCATATTTATGTGCACACACACACACATACAGCCCTCACAACATACACACCCTCACAACTTCATCTCTCTCTCTTTCCCTAGTCATCATGTCCAAATTCAACCAACACAAACACCAATACCATCCATACACACTTCATAACCTATGTATATCAAATTGTGAAAAGACATGCACCAAGACGGGCACCACAAAAACTCAGCATTCACAGCCATATAATTCTTCAGCTACATCATAGGCACACCCCCAAACCCTCAGCCACAATCTACACCAACCACAACACACATTCATCCACCATGACATATGTGTTTGAAATATAAAGCCAACCCAAAACAGACATGTACCCAACTATGAAACACATACCCATGGATTAGCTCTAAAGGGCAGCCAGATAAATCTCCTATATTATGTGAAAAACCTAGTAATAAGTTCTGGAGGAGCAAGTATTCTTCATGTCAAAGAACTCATTGTATGGTCAGAAATAAGAATCTAGACCAAAAACAACTGGCAATTCATTTAGCATCTATTGGTGCTCTGCGCATTGATTTTGTGTCAAGCACAGGGCTAAGCATTCTAGGTCTTCACAGATATATAAGACATGGTCTGTACTTTAAGAAGCTTGTGGCAGACCCTGATTACCTGTTAAGAAAGAATTTGTCCTGGGGCACCTGAGTGACCCAGTGGGTTAAGCATCTGACTCCTGATTTGGCTCAGGTCATGCATGATCTCAGGGTTGTGAGATCAAGGCCCGTGTCAGCCTTGCACTGAGCGTGGAGCCTGCTTAAGATTCTCTCTCCCTCTGTGCATCTGCCACACCCCAAACATGCTGTCCTTGTCTAAGAAAGAGAGAGAGAAGGAAGGAAGGATGGAAGGAAGGAAGAAATAAAGAACTCACCTGCTGAGAGTGCTATCTGCAGAGAGCATTTAGCTGCTGCCACTCCAGGGATTATAACAACTCTAAAAAGCTGCCTTATCCAAGATCACTCCCAGCCCAGGGTGGCCACATCCAGGGACTGATTACTATATGAATATAAGAGCTGGGCCATTTAAGCCAATGCCAAGCAGCTCTGACTGGCCACAGCTCCCCTCATCAGTGGGGTTCTAGTAAGGTCTGTTTCTCCCTCTGCCCACTCCTGAATCTTCCTGCTATAGATGTTAGTCCAAAGGGCACGCCTAACAAACATCCTGCCTCACTCAACTCCACCTGAGTCTGCTTCTCAGGGAACACAGTCTCTGACAGAGCTAAATTCAACATCATCAGGGCTATGTACTAAGTAAGAGCATCAGAATGTAAGGGGACTTTTTGGAAAGAGGGAGGAACTGAGCCGTAAGTGAAGAGTTTCTGGAGAAGGTGAGGTTTAAACTGGGTCTGGAATGAAGTTTAGCATTACATAGCTGAGGAAACAGAGATTTTTAGAGAAAAATAACTTGGGCAAAGGCAGAGGAGCAGGAAATACAAAGTATGTTCTTACCTTGGGAAAACAGTGAGATGTGAGAATGAAGACAAACTGGATGGAGCTTGAATTTAATTTTGTTTTTGTTTTGTTTTTCTAAGAATTTCATTTCATCTGTTAGACCAACTGACCTCAACATTTGGCACTGAAAATTAATTACAAGGCATGTAACCCAAAAGTACATCTGGCAGGATTACTAGGATAGACGTGGGGGAATATCATAAACTGAGGATTATTTAAAAAGACAGAGAGCAGGTTATGGTCATATTCAAAAAGTCTGGCAACCATTACTACAGCAAAAACAATATCAGAGTGCTCTCACTGTGGTTCTCCAGGCCACCTGCCCAACTGTCTATTCAATACTTACTGGAAAAATACTATGAGCAAGTCACATTCCAAATAACTGCCCTCATGGAGCTTAACCTCGAGTTGTGAAGACAGATATTAAACCAAGAAATAGACAAAAATATGGGAAATAATTTCATTTCCGATGGGATAATAAGGTGACCAGAAGATTCAAACTGACCTAAATTGGGGTAGGACAGCAGTCAAAGAAGTTTTCCCTGAATATTAAGATTTTACATGGTGCGACCATTTAATACTGCAAAGGCAAATAAGACCTGACTCTTCCTGAAAACACGGAAGGGGACAGAGATGCCAAACTGAAGGACTAAAGAAGTATTTTGCCTATTTTGCTTTTTCATAGGAAAACAGCTACTCCTGCACCTACACCTACATAGAAAAGTAGCTAATGCCTTTTGCTTCATTTTTGTGATGGCAGGTAGGGTGGTGGTTACAGATGAATTACAGATTAAGTTACAGTCTACTTATCCCTCCTCAAGTATATATCCTAAGAAGTGATGCCTTGGGCTGGATTCCTAATACCAGACTGACCAAGGTTCATATTCTGTTAAAGTCCTGGGGTGAGGCTGGAGTAATACTGCAACATCAGAAGCAAGAGCTAGAATTTTGCGCCACTTCCAGAGTCTGGCCACCCCAACTCCAGCAGTATGCCTCCTGTTACCAGGAACTTTGCATGGATGAACCATTTGTCCTGGCAGATTGAATTTAGAGACATTTGAAGTTCTCCCTTTGTTCCATTTCAACAGTACTCAAAAAATATATAGCTTTTGGACTGCTCTGAACAAATTTCCTAGGGACTTTTAAAAAGAGAAAAAAAAAAAAGACCTTTTCTTTGACTCTCATTCAATTAAAAAATAACATTTGGGTTTGGTTTGACAATTCAAAAAAATTAGTATTCATTTCTTTCAGTGATTTATTTAACCAGTTTCGTTCAAGTTCCTGTAGTTGGCCTAACTTAGAAGAATCTATACAATGAGGCATTGTGGTTACTTAAGATTCATCAACACTTTCCACCAGCTCCCTCCTAGGCCTTGACTTATGGGTCCAGGGGGAATAGGAAGATGGCCCTAGTCTGAATAAATGAAACTAGTGACCTCAACCAAAGAGAACAGACAAATAAAATAATGAATTCTTATTAAGCTAGAAACTGAAGGAAACTTTCTTAACATGGTATTTAAAATATATATCATATAGTAACAGCAAACATATATAATGATGAAAGACTAAGGATATCTCTACTGAAATTAGGAATAAGCAAACACACCAAACCATTGAGATTTGTTCTGGAGGCTTTAACCAATGCAGTAGAACAAGAAAAAAAAAAGTTAAATAAATATTAAAAAGGAAAAGACAAAATTACTTGCAATTATAATTATCTCCCTAGAAAATCCAAAGGAATCAGCTAAAAAAAACCTATTTAAGCTAACAAGGGAGCTCAACATGGAGTAAGATAAAAGATAAATAAATAAAAATTAATAGCTTTACTATATGTCAGCAAAAATCCATTCAAATATTTCCTATTAAGGAAAGATCCCACTTACAAAGAAACTTACAAGGTAAAATTCCTAAGAATATCTTAACAAAAAAATCAAGACCAGTATTTTTTAAATTTAAATAAACCCAGGCATGACTAAAAGCATCAAGCAATCTGAAACTTAAACATACGCTATTAAGGGCTGATAGATCTGAACTTCCTTCTGTTATTAATTTTTATTCTTGAAGAATTCTCTACCTGGAATAATGACTGTGCTTCATTAACAACCAACCCTTTCCATCTCTGGGTCATGGAGATCAATAGAATGCAATTTTAACTTTTTGCCTGCTAGAAGCTTATCAAAGAATATGGTTTCGGAGATTGCTATACCTCTGACCAACAGCACAGCCACCTAACTATTCAAAAACACTTGGACTCATCCAAGAAACTTGAAGGGAAATACCACAGAATTAAAGTTTATAAATTAGAGTTTACATATAATATAAACACATTAAGTATTTGCTAAATGAATAATGTTTATAAATGTCCAAAATTGTCACATCTTTAACAATAAAATTACTTAATTCTACACAGCACCTTCATGTGCAGTGTTTTACTTTGTGCTCACAGAACTATAAAATAAGTTGTACAAGTGTGATTTTTAAATACTAATATGTATGAAGCACATATCCTGTTTCATGGCATACACAGCAATGAACTAAACATTTTATACACAATAACTTATTCAATGGTGTCCCATGACATCATTCTGAGGTTGATGCTATTCATTTTATGTTCAGATAGGTTGAAAATCTAATTACAGAGCCAGTAAGTAGCAGAACTATGATGAGCCTAGTTAATTCTGACTTCAAAACTTCACTCTAAATCTCTGTAGTATGTTTCCTCTGAGGGTGATAGTATTATTGTGACTCTTACCACAATCATCACCAGCAGCACCAGCACCAGCATTATTACCTATTGTATTAGTTTGCTCAGGTTTCCAGAAGAGAATAAAACAGATTTGGTGGCTTAAACAACAGAAATTTACCTTCTTACTTCTAGAGTAAGTTCTGTTCCGGAGGCTTTAAGTCCAGGATCAAAGTGTCAGCAGGGTTAGTTTCTCATGAGGCCTCTCTCCTTGACTTGCAAACAGCTGCCTTCTGCAGTTTTACCTGACACATGACCCACGTAAAATTCCTCACATGTCCTTTCCTCTATGCATGCACACCCAGTGTCTCTTCCTCTTCTTATAAGGACGCCAGCCATATTGAATAAAATCCCCACACTTATGACTTCATTTAACCTTAATTACCTCCTTAAAGGCCCTGTCTCCAAATAAAGTCATGGTGAGAGCTTCAATCTTGAATGTCAGTCCATAACACCTATACTTAAAGATCAGAAAACTGAGATTTAGGGAAGTTAATGGACTTGCTAAGGGCACATAGCTATAAAGTAAAGGAACTTAGACTCAAACCTAGATGTATCCAAGTCTAAATCCCATGTTCTTTCCACTTCCCCACAGTAATTATTCACACTGTGGGAAGGAAAGTGCTATGTAAACAATGTAAATGAACAGATAATGCAAAACTCATTTTCATTCAGCTTTGGAACACTCAGTTTACATTTCCATACCCCAATTTGTCTTCATCATTATTTTTAAACTGCAACTAAAATGAGTTTGCATTGCCTTATGGTGCCCTCCCTGTTACTTCCAACCTAAGAACAAAGAGAGGTAGCCCAAAACCAAATTGACATGCATTGCAAAGACAGCAGGACATCAAAAATCTACCATAGCTAACCACACACATATAAACCAGTACTGACTGTATGTACTTTGATATACTTAGTAGAAAGGGGCTATATAAATTCAAATTGCTCTCCTACCTGGATATTGAATTCAACTTCACAGGGTTCTAGGATGCATGTACAGTATTATTTTCCAGATACATTCATACATTTATTTTTTTTCAAACAGCATTTACTGAGCAGGGTCCACCAATTAGTCAATACCAAACTAATTCATTTAGTCAATGGATAACAGTTGCTGTTCTCACTTTCCCACAGGCACAACCATTTTGGTCAGGAAAGAAATTTGTGTTGGGATTTCCCCTCAATATCTCCACCCATATCCATCCACTCCCAAACCCGAAACCCAAAATAAGGTCATCTATCTCTGGAAGTAACAATGAGGTCTTGTTATTGTATTTATTCATAGATGGAAAAATTGAGAGAGAGGGATGATGTTAATGTCATACAACTTATAAACTACTTATATATAGTGCCAGAATTAGAACCCAAGCAGCCTGAGTCTATACTTGTATCTGTTATGCTGTACATTTTCATAAGCTGTATTTTTAATTAGTTTATCAACATAAGAAGAGAAGGAAAATTTAGGCTTGCAAAGTTCACATTTGCCAAAAAAGGAAATTTTTAAGCTAGAAAAGTAAGGCCTGAGAAGTCAAGGCATTTGTTCAAAGCCAGCCAATGAAGCAGGAGACAAATAGTGCTCAGAACATGGATTCCCCACCTTACCATCCTTACCAGGTGACCCCCTTTTCATAGCATCCAAGGGATCTGGTGTCCCCATAATCCTGGGGCTATGGTCTGGAAGGTAAGAGGAACCTAAGCTCAGGCCCACTATCCATTGTTCAAGTGAGCATGGCATCCCATCAATGAGTCAAGGTAAGTTTAGGAAAGGTGTACATATCCTGCCCAGCCTTATTATGGGCAAATGCCATTGTTGTGTGAAGACTATGAATAAAAGATAAATTTAATAGGTGAGTTAATGTATAATATGTAATATGTAACTAGTGTGGTCAGGGTAGGCTTCATTGAAAAGATGGCCAAGGAGCAAAGACCTAAAGGAGACTGCCATGCTGATATCTGAAGAACTGGCATTCCAGACAGAGAGAAGAGCATGCAGCAAAGCCCCTAAGGCAGGCAGACATAGGAGATATGTTCGAAGGTTACTGAACTAACCCAAGCTAGCGATGATAGTAGCTAGACTGGCAGCAGTAGAGGTGATAAGTGGTTGAATTCTACATACATTTTGAAGGCCAAGTCCATAGTATTTCCTGACAGCCTGGTTGAGGAACCTGAAAGACAAAGTATTCAAGCACGACTCCACACTGTGCTTGAGCATATGAAAGGATGTAAATGCTATCAACTGCTAAGAGAAGAGCTGGATATGCTGTAGAATGTATAAGTCTGAGATTTAGGAGAGAAGTCTGGCTGAAGATATAAATTGGAAGGTCACCAGCACACAGATAGCATTTAAAGCCACAGGACCAAAACATTATAAGGGTACAGATGTTGGTGGACAGAGGGACTGTCAATAAATAAAAACTAGTGAAGGAGTCAGGGCCAGACTATTACGGACCATACAAACTGCCATAAGTGGCCCAGGCTTCATTCTGAGAGCAATATGGAGCCCCATTAAACTAAGAGAAAGACTGTGGATAAAGCAGGTTTGAGGTGGAAGTGAAAAGGGAGATCAGGAATTCAATTTTGAACAAGTTGCATTTGAGATGTCTGTCAGGTATCCAAGTGAAGAAGCTGGATATGCTGTAGAATGTATAAGTCTGAGATTTAGGAGAGAAGTCTGGCTGAAGATATAAATTGGAAGGTCACCAGCACACAGATAGCATTTAAAGCCAGGTGACCAGTCAAACTCTCCAAAAGAATGAATGTAGATAGAAAAAAGAGGAAGACTACAGATGAGTCCTGGGGCACTCCAATATTCAGAGGGCAGGAAGAAGAGAAATGAAGAAAGGAGATTTGGAGGCAACAACCAGTGAGGTAGGAAGAAAGCCAAGCAAATGTGTGATGTTCTGGAAGCCAAGGAAAGAAAGCATTTTAAGAAGGAAAAAGTCCTCGGTATTCATCAAAAGCTGCTGAAAGGTCAGATAACAGGAGTTCTGAAAAACAACTACTAAATTAAATAGTAGGGAAGTCACTTCGTAACTTTAACAGAAACCATTTTGATGAGAGGTATGGGGGCAAATCTTGAGTGGGGTAGGTTTAAGAGAGAAAGGAAAGTAAGAAAATTAAAACAGTATAGGAAAACAAAGAAATGGAGTCACAACTGGCGTAAAAAAGGTAGAATCAAAGATGTGAAAAATAACCACATATTTAAATGCTGATGAGAATAATCCATTAAAGAGGAAAATATTGAGACTGTAGGAGAGAAAGGGAAGAATTGCTAAAATAATGTCCATGAGTAGGCACAATATCAGGATTAAGGGCACAAATAAAAGAACTTAGCTTTAGATAGACACATGAGTAATTCATTTATTACCACAGGACCAAAACATTATAAGGGTACAGATGTTGGTGGACAGAGGGACTGTCAATAAATAAAAACTAGTGAAGGAGTCAGGGCCAGACTATTACGGACCATACAAACTGCCATAAGTGGCCCAGGCTTCATTCTGAGAGCAATATGGAGCCCCATTAAACTTTTAAGCAGACTTTCACATTATAAAATTGATTCACAGAAATATATAAGGTAGACTTGAGGTGCACAAAGGAATCTAAGGCAGGGAGATCAGTTAGGAAGATGTTGAAGATGTCTACTTCACAGAAGAGGATGATTTAACATAAATAATGGCAATAGGAACAAAAGAAGATGACAAATTTGAAATTTTTGAAGCAATGGACCCCAAAGGACCTGATGATCAACTGAACATGATGGAAGAGGGGCAAGAGTCAGAAAATGACCTCAGCTTCCTGGCACAGGCCCCTGAAAATAGAAATGCCATTCACTGAGCTAAGGAACTCAAGAGGAAGAATATGATTGGGGCAAAAGATAAATAGTTGGTTTCTGGACCTCTATAGGGTACCCACAGTGAGGATGTCTCCAAGGTTATGGATTATGGAGAATAGGAGCTAAAGAAAGAGCTATGAATTGGAGCTAAAGGCCTGGCAGTCATTCTTGATAGTTACTACTGTAACACAGGCAAGGAAGGTCTCAGGAGTTCATGCATGTGTACAGTGCTGTCTGGTCCTACACTCAATTATCCAGACAACTCTGCTTTCACAGAACACCTCTCTTTGTCCCCATCATGTCAACAGAACTTGCTTTAATTTATTTGTCAGAGAGAAAGAGAGAGAGAGCACAAGCAGGGGGAGCAGCAGACAAAGGGAGAAGCAGGATCCCTGCTGCACAAGGAGCCCAAGGCAGGACTCAATCCCAGGACCCTGGGATCATGATCTGAGTCAAAGATAGATGCTCAACTGAGCCACCCAGCCGTCTCCGAACTTGCTTTTAATCTGCCTTTATTTTACATTTATTATATCTGTATAAAGGCATGAAAGTAGCTAGTCCTCCAGAATAAAATAACGGACCTTGGTCACAGCAACTCAGAGACATTGTCTATTTTCAGTTTTATGGATATGTTCTTGCTCGTTGACGTTTTAGATAAAAGGATGCTTTTATAAAATTCGTTCTAGTTCTAACTATAAACTTTATCATGCGCTCTAAAACAGTGTCTCCTAAAATGTGGACACATATCCTTCCCTGTGACCTCAAGACCCTTTTAGGTGGTATGGATGGGATTTAAGATTTAAATAACACTGACTCTCATTATAAGAAAGTTCATTTCATTTCCATTTTCTTTCAATTCTTCTGACCAGGCCAGTACAAGGAGAATGATACATTTGTTAATTCCCACTAATATCCCACTAATATCCATTATAACAGAGATAAAGCAAGCCCTGGATTCAGAGTGTCCACAAACCAGTAAAATTCCAGTTAAAATTCAATACCATTGTTTTATTTTCATTGTATTTCTTTTTTATGCTTAAATTCTATTTCTGGTAAACAGTTTCCACTATATTATGGATACCAAATGCCCTCCTAAAATAGATTAAGTATTTTAAAGTGATTTCAAGAAAGATATTAAGTAAAATATGGTTTTTGGATACGTCCTAAACACATGAAGATGGTAGTGTTAAAGATAATTTCCACGATAAAAAGCAAAATTATAAGTTATACACATATAAAACACATGTTAAAGATATCATTAAATGAAGGAACCAAGCAGATGATAAAACCAGTTCAAATGTTGAAGCACGAATTGGTGTTATTTTTTTTAAAAGATGGATTTGTTTATTTGAGAGAGAGAGAAAGAGAGCAAGCAAGGGGGAGGGCAGAGGGAGAAGGAGGAAATCTCAAGCAGTCCCCCCACTGAACAGAGAGCCTGATGTGGGACTTGACCCCAGGACACTGAGATAATGACTTGAGCTGAAATCAAGGGTCAGACACAACCAACTGAGCCACCCAGGCACCCAACAAATTTGTGCTTTTTGAAAGAATATGAAAATGGACATAAAATGACTGGTTGTCCACTGGATAGAACTCAATTGCATATTCATTTGCTTATCAAGGAACAAGAATTATTTTTGCTTTGCTATCTGTTACCTATACTTTACAAAGTAATAAAACCCTTCAAGGGCAATGAAAGGTGAGAATCCAACAGTCTAGAAGGGCATGACCTAAACAATGCAAATTTTTCCACTGAATTAATGGTCTAAGAAATTTATAGTCCTAGTCCTAAGGAGGCAGCATTGAATGGATAAAAGGTACATAGTCATGGAAGTCTGGAAATTTGGAATCTTAACCCTGCAACTGGGTGAGCTTGGGCGAGGAATTTCTCACTTTTGGCCTCAGCTTATTTATCTATAAATGCAGGACCAGGACATGATATTTCCCAAGGGTCCTACATGTTAGGAAATTCTCAGATTCATGATACTTAAACTCCCAGAACTTCAGGGGCATAAGAGTGGAATTTTTTAAAAGTATCTCTTCTTTGTCAACCTGGAATTGGCCTGCTCATCAACCTTCCTAGAACAGAAGTTGGGAAGCCCTCTTACTCAGATCAGAAGTGCAGTCCACAGGCAAGTAATAAGTAATATTAATGCCTTTGTTAAAAAGAGTGTGTCTTTGTGTTCATCTTGTAATTAAGACTTTGCTGAAATCAAACAAATGTACTTCATTTATCATCATTATTAGTATCATTAATAACAAAAGTAGATGTCCCAGCTTCCAATGACTACCACATCACATCATTAACTTCCTTCTCCCTGAACTAGTTGCTGATCCCACTCTTGCTTAGAAAGTTCTTGTGTCATGGGAAGCTTTAACATAGTTATTTTTAAAATAATTTGATATGAGAATTTCAGAGATGCAGTTCAATTTTTGTACCCCACTCTGAGTTTTTCTGGACCACCATTTTGAGGAATTTAATTTGCACTGAGTTCCTCAAAGGACAGTGGATGGAGACAAGAGCAGAGGTTAAGAGAACTGCTCTCCATGATCTTACCCCAGGAAAAAACTCAGGGGGGAGCAAATTCTGCCTTGTTCTCCTCACACACTACTCCTCTATCATCATGGTATCTCGGCAGAGTTGGGGTGAAAAACCAAGAGAGTGGGCTTTGCTGCCAGTAAGTCTTGGATCTTGCAAGCCACTTAACTCAAACAAGTAGATTCATTTCTCTGCACCTCGGTTTCTTGAGCTGTTAAAAGAAATTATAATTGAATCAGAGGGTTCTTATGAGGCTGAAAATCAGGCACATAAAACACTTAGCATGACGCCAGTAAGCACTTAATAAATGTTACCTGTTGTTGTAGTTGTGGTACTTGCCATGTCCTTGCCTCGGCGCACGTAGAACAGGAAATCAGAAATGACCACAAAAATAAGCATTCCTTCATCCAGTCGTTCAACAGTTATTTTCTCCCTTACCCATTTTAATTATTTCCTAGCATAAAAAGTGTGCATAATGCAAGTCTATTAATCTTTGCAGCCAATGTTGGAAAGTATATACACAAAGTATTAGGAGTCATTTCTGAAGTGTGGGATTAGGAAAATTTCACTTGCAACACTATGGGATTTTATTAAATAACAAATATATATCATTATTATAAATTTTCTTGAAGATTTCCATTTTGAAAAAATAAAAATGCCAGTCTCATGTGTACATGACAAACAACTTACAAAGACAGAAAAAGAGAGAAGACTCACCCTCCTGTTACTCTAGCTATCATTGTTCTAATTCCTCTGAAAACCCAGGAATATCTTACTCCTGATGAATGTCAATAAAAGATCCTGAATATAGGTATAACACCATTGGAAAGCTGGAGTTCTTAAAATCTGGAAGGTCATGGATCCCACTAAGTATCTGAAGAAAGCTGTGGACCTTCCTCTAAGGAACAGTGAATACACAAAATAGCTGCATATAATTATAGGGCAGTCCGAAACGTCCCAAGGCTTGTCAAGGTAAAACAAACACTCATATTAATGTCCACAGTATACCATTCACAAGATCCTTCCTCTATCTACTTATTTATTTAAAGTCATACCAAGAAGGTCTCATGACCAAAAATATCTTCCCCACAGGCTTGATTCTGACATCTCATATCATATTATTAGGAACTTCTTTGAATCAAACCATTATTACTTATAAAACAGCAAGAGATCTATAAAATCCCAAGACATTTAACATGTTAAGGTTGCAATATTCATTCATTTTCCCACAAATATTTATTGAGCATATACTATATACCAGGTAACAGGAGAAACAAGATAGTTCTCTTTGAACTCAATCTAGTGTTTCAAAGATGGGCAGAAAGCTGGACAATAAACATGTAAGCAAACCAATTAGTGCTATAACTAATTAGTGTTAATGATGAGTACTATGAAGGAAAGAAAACAAAGTAATAGAGTAGGAAGGCTTGGGGGGAGACAACTTTACACAGGGTGCTCAAGGAGGATTTCTGTAGACCTGCCTGATGAGAACAAGCAAGTATAATGAGTACATCACAAATGACTTTTTGGTTTTGCTCACTTGGTTTATTCCCTTCTCTAGCCCTTTGGGACAGGTTCTGCTATTGTCAGAATGGTTCTTAAAATTCTGTGACAGAAGCAAGGGAGGGGTGAACAAAAGGCATAAAGACTAGCACGGAGAGGTGGAGCTTTCCTATGAATTTCATAAAAATTTTAGAGAAGGAGAAGCTGCAAGGTATGGGGGAGTTAGATGATTAGATGAGAGGAATATTTTTAGAAGAGCTTTTGTGGTATTTGTATCCCTTCTTAAGGTTTGAGCAATTTAAATAAAGAACTTGAGTTGTCTGATAGTAACATTTTTTTTTAAACTATGTTCTTTGCAACACAGCTCCAAGACTTGTCTTCAGTAGGGTTACACACTCATCCTCAAACACACATACATGCACAAATAGCAAAAGCTCAACAACCCTGTTTCTCACACCCCTTGCTAACAAGGTTATTGTGATCAGCTTCAGTGTCAACCTTGTCTAGGCATGTCAGAAGGAAAGAGACTGGAATTTTTTAAAGGTCACTGACCTCTGGGTTTACACTACAGTTCAAGCCATGAACTCTGTACTATAAATCATTATTATTAAAAACAGCTGGGGTGTAGGGAAAAGGTCTTGGATTTATGAGCAGGAAATGGGGGTTGAAATGCTATTTCATAGCTTACTAGCTGAATGATCTTAGTACATTCCTTAACATTCCTTTAGTATCTGTAAAAGGGGCATAAGAGTACTTACTTTACTAGGTTAGCACAAAACTGAATTCCTTGAATATATGGACTTATACATGTAGAATATTCCTTACTCGTTTGTGTATCCTTAAGATAGCTCATTGGTAGCAAATACGCAGCCCTAATGCTCAACTCCCAATCCGTGGAAAATAAAGATAATAAATAATTATAGTTTGTTCCATTAAATCTGGCACATAAAGGTACCAAATAAGTAAATAAATGTTGAGTGAATGAATGAATCGACTGTTCTAAGCATTCACTACCAACTGATCAGAGCTGGCTCTTGAGATGAAGCACAATTGCCTCTCCTGGTCCTAGCCTTTATTCCAGCATTATCACAATGTAGGTAATTGATGCTTGCCCATGCCCTCTAGACCATGGATCCACCAACTATTTTTGCAAATAAAAATGTTTTAGAACACACAACATTCACTGTTTATATACTGTCTATGGCTGCTTTCACATGATAATTACAGAGTTTAGTAGTTGTAGTAGAGACTTTATGACTCACAATACCTAAAACATTTGCTACTGAAGTTTTCACCAAAAAAAAAGTTCTGCTCCAGAACATGACCTCCTTGAAGAAAGAGGCTGTGTGCTTCATCATCTTATCCCTAGCACTTTGTGAAAAGCAGGCACTTGATAAATGTTCATTAAATTATTATATATTGAGTATTCCAAGAAGAATGTTGGTTGATCTGAAATTAAGAGTCCACTAGAATAGCCATTCCATTTCTCATCAATACTCTCAGGTGATGAAAACAAGACGGTCTACTTTCATTAGGAAAAGGGCTATGGCAAGCAACTGAGACTGCATTGTCATGGTCAAGAGTACAGGGAGTGGTGGTGGAATTGAAGGTGACAGGAGACTGGAGAACAAGAGCAGAAGAGCGTAGAGAAAACATGAAGGACAAAGTCCAAAGTCAAACATGGTCTCCCACCTGTTTCACTGAAAACCAACACTGCCTAATCAATGTAATTTAGTGAAGAACCTTAAAGTGTTGTTTGTGGGCTTACATCAGATTCACTTGAAGTGTGTATTAACAAAATGTCCTAGAAAGCATCCCAGATTTAAGAAGTCATGAATTTTAGGGGTGGGTCAGAGAATCAACATTAACAAACTCTGCAGGTGCTTCTTGTACCCACTAATTTTTAGAACCACTGACCTAGAGAATATGCTCTTTTCCCAAGTGAGAATTCCTAATACATAGTTATCTCAGATGGCTCCCTTGTCACACACATTTTCCATTTAAAGACTTTAAGATCAGTGCATTCTCACTGAAGATTTGAGTACTATCTGTTGAGAGCTACTTTTGCTGTGCCCGCACAATGCCAAATGACGGGTCTACCCAACCAAAACTACCGGATAAATCTGTGCTTCAATGAACTGGACGGTCAAAAATTGATTGATGATCCAAGAGTTTCATGGAAAGATAGCCCCAGAGAGAGAAAAGGACAGTGGAGGGGGATACATAACAACATAACTACATCTTACTGGAAAGTATCTTTACCCCAAAATAACCAAGATAAATGATTTGTGACTGTGACATAGGACAAAGAATTTCATATAACAGAGTTGACTATGGAAAAAATGCTGCCAGTACAGTAAATCACTCTGTGGGGAAAAACAAAAAGGAAACAGTTCAGACTAAGTGCCTCTAGAGATAAAAATCACCTCTCTGAGATATTTTTGTAAAAAATTTCCTTAGAAATATTAAAAAATAATTTATAGTAGAAAAAAAGCTATTATAAGCTAAATAGCCTTCCTACATGATAGCAAAGTATATATTTAACATGGGCTCGTTATACCTTATTTACTATCAGTTCTAACTAGGTTTTTATTTGCTGCCAAGATTTGGTACCAAGAGTGTTAACTCAAGCCAACCCTTTCTTCTCAAGGCTATAAACATCTATGAAAGGGGTTAAGAAATGAAGATAGTCTCCTCCCTGCCCCCCCCCTCCTCCCAGCCACCTCTGGGACTCATTTCCTGACTTCTCAATAGCAGTCATTCATTATTTGTGTACCTGGGAAACTCAAGCTACCTGCCAACTAGTCCCACTCAGATTCTGGAATCAGAATTCAGAAAGAGCATACATTCCAAAGAATTCTTATTTATTTTTTTTTTTTAAAGAACTGCAAATGAGTAAAATGGTATTGGGAAAACTGAATAATCATCTGGGAAAATAAATGATGTTTGATTCCTAAATCATTCCCTACACAAAAGGCATTCCAGATGAGCCAAAGATTAAAGTGCAAAATATGAAACCATAAAGCTTCTAGAATAGAAAACACTGAGGGAAATGTTATAATCGTATAACAAAGAAAACATTCCTGTATGTAACCAAAAATTCAGATGCCAAAATGAATTATAGATGAATTTTGCTCCACAAAATTCTGCATGAAAAAAAAACAGAAAAAAAAAAAAAAAAAAGCCAAAGACACATAACAAACTAGAGAAAAGGTAGGTTGCAATGCATATCGTAGACCAAAGACTATTTTCATTAATATACAAAGGACCATTAGAAATCATTAAGAAAAACCCAACTACCAAAATAGAAATCGGCAAGGACATATACACTTCATAGAAAATTAGGTAAAAATGACTTGTAAACATATTAATCTTATACAACTTCCTCAAGTTAAGAGAAATGAACATTAAAAACTGTACTGAGATATCATATTTGACCTATCAGATTAACAATGATAAAAAATTACACCAATTTGCTTTGAATGTAAGAAAACAGACACATTGAAAATCTGATTGATAAGAATGTGGATTAATTTAACCTCTGGGAAAAGTAATTTAGTGAAGTTTGTCAAAATTTAAAATGTACATATTTTTTTAACTCAACAATTAAAGTTCTAGTGATTTTTCCTGAAATTTATCTAGACCTGTATACAGTAATTAGGATTGTTATTATTTATATCCACAAAAGATTGAAATATCCTAAATGTCCATCAACAGAGGGCCGGTAAAAGAAATTATGGTAAATACATAAAGTATAATATAGTTAAGGTTAAATAAAAAGTTAAAAAAAAAAAAAAAAAAATTAAAGAGAGAGCTCTGTATAATTATGTGAAAGAAGTTAAAAATATATATTAAGCCCAAAAAATGGTGCAAAATAATATACTATATTCATATATGATCATACAGGCACAGAATATTTCTAGCAGGAAATGCAACAATCAGGTAACAGTGATTGCCTCTAGGGTGAACTGGTGGTTGGGAATAAGGTCGAGAAGGTATCTTTTTATGATACATCTTGTCTTTTGAATTCTGAACCACGAGCAAGTAGTATCTATTCATAAGATGTTTTTTAAAGAGCTACAAGAAAATTAGACAGATATCCAAATCCTTTCATCATATTCTAAAGGGCTCCTGAATATAGGATTTTTTTCCTGAATGATTTGGATATTATCACTGGGCAGAAAATTTCTTTAAGATATTAATTAGTGTTCTACTTTAATTTTCCTTCCTCCCCCTTCCCAAACATGTATTCTGATTCTTAATATTCCTAGCCTTAGAGAGTTCCACAGAATATAAAACAAAATCTGCTTAAGTGAATGATTCTATCTTTCGTAAAAACCCCAGAACTTTGAAGAGATTGTGGCAGTAGACCCAAAGGGAAGGGAAGAAGAACGCTTTTGAGGAAGGGAGTAGAGAGGGAAAAAGAAAGTTTCTGTAATTTAAAAAAAGAGGTGAAGTACAAGCAAGAGGCAGAGCTCCTAGGAATAGATATTTAGGGTACTAGTGGAGTCTCAACCCTGGATTACAGGGGCTTCTGGGCTCATCAGAGTCCAAACCCCAACAGCCAGCAACTGAAGGGTCTGGAGAATCACTGAGAGCCAATCTATATGGACCAACAGGGCCACTTCTATCTGGCATTAAGAAAAAGCCTAAGACCTTGGCAAATTCCTGGTGCAGGGTTGAAGGAACAGCAGGGGTGACTGGAGGAACTCCCATAATGATAGAGCCTGGGTTTTCCTCCAGCCATCAGGATTCAGGGCTGGATTTAAATTGATTTATTATATAGTGGATTTTTTTTTTTTCTCAGTGGAGGATCCACACCACTATACAGCAGGGGGGCTTTGTAAATGAGCTGGTATGTAGTATAGACTCCATGTATTTTAGTCCCACTGCCCAACTCTTTTTTGATGGCATCACAAGGAAACATCTTTTCTTTTCTCTTTTCTACCATGTTTTGTTCCTCGAATATTTCTACGTTTCTTATACTCTACCTTTGTCTTTTCCTATCTTCTTCCTTTCCTGCTGTCCAAGATGTAGACACACCAAAGGTATCAGCAAGGACAACTTGGCATGAATCCCTCAAAGCTGAAGGTGCTCTCTTGAGCTTACAGAATTTGTGCTCTCAAATGTAGGAAATTGTCTCAGAATGGCTGCCTCTTCTGACTAGATTTCTCCATGAGACTGGAGAATATGTTAATGTGGAGGCAGACGATGAAGATGACCCTCTGAGGCTTCCCAGGAGCCTTCGACAGGGAGAGCTCTCCTTCACAGCTGAGTGGAGAACCAGCCTATGGAGCTGGCACTGAACACAACAGTGCATTTGAACAGAAATTCAGAGATCTGGTCCTTTTCAGATCCTTACAAGTGGACCGTATGGGACTCCTGAGGGACCCCTGCATCATTAATTATCGAAGAAATGTCACTTAGCTGTCTAAAGAAACATAACAGAGAAATGGAGAAAGTGAATGGGGAACTGAGACCCTGGGGGTGTAGGGATTCCCCTGAAGTGCTTATTTTAAAGGGCCCAGAAAGGCCAATTTTCCCCAGCGCCTAAAAGTTTCAAAAACACTTTTTAATTCTGTGTTTTCATTTCAATAAAAATTTCAAAAGAAAAAATTTAGCAACCATAAGACCAAAACTTCTCTTTAGCAATGACAGTTTATAATTGAAAGTTTAAGTCAGTGTTTTCCAAATGGGGGTTATCTTCTCTAGAGTTGAGAGAATTTTTCCCTTTAAAAGGGGTCCACACATCACAAAAACTTGAGAAGCCCTGGTTTTAAGCATTGCCTTTTCAGGAAAGTGACATAAAATATGAAGGTCTTTACGATCTCCCATCCGTGTCTTAGTATTGATCATGTAACAACCAGCCACAGCTTTGGAAAGCAGGGTCCTCAAGACGCTGCTTGGAGGCTTTGAGGAGGAGTGGTAGAGAGTATGGAGTAGCCAGGTGAGACATGAAAGGCAAAAGAAGGGTAGAAACCAAAAAACAAAGAAGGTTACCAAAGTACCATCTAACATTAGATCAGATGTCAACCTAACAGATTGGTCCATAGAGAATTCTGAACTTGAGAGGCACTTGGTTGGCTCAATCAAGCAACTGCCTTCAGCTCAGGTCATGATCCCAGGGCGCTGGGATCAAATGCCACATCAGTCTCCCTGCTCAGCATGGAATCTGCTTGGGCTTCTCTCTTACTCTCTTTCTCTCCCCACCCCCACCCCTCCTCCCTTTTGCGTGCTCTCTCTCTCTCTCTCTCTCTCTCAAATAAATAAATCTTTAAAAAATTAAAAAATTAAAAAAGAAACATGAGCTGAATCCACTCAAACAACCTTTCCCCCCCACCATCACCAGGGTTTTCCAAATGCCAGTGTATACATCAGCATCCCATATGCCCAAAATATAGACTAGTCTGAGACTCCTGCTCTTCTTTTTCTAAACCCATCTTGTCTTCAAGGCTACCTTCTTCCTGACTTGATTCAAATTATTTTACCATTTGTGGCACACACTTTATTACTTACCCATAAACTGAACTACTTACTGCTGATCAACCTATATTCCTCTTGTCTACCTAGGAATTTTGTAAGATCCTTGTGGGTAGGCCCTAGAAAAGCATAAGCCCACCATAATAATCCCCACTGCTTTCATTGACTACAGAACACTTTTTTGCATATTTCCTTATTTTACTCAAACATCCGTCTTATTAGGCAAACTGGACAGAAATAGACTATAGACTTCTATGAAGAAAAGCAAACTGAGTCCCAGAACAGTATGGTGACTGGATTTGAATCCATTAAGTGAGCTCACAACATGCTAATAAACTCCTTGGTAGCCATCTTTATACTGATCTCAGAGCCCTTTTGATAAATATTTGCTAAAGAATGGATTCTACCTCCTCCAGAAGACTGTAAGTTTCATGAGAGTAACACACACCTGTTTTGCTCACTACATGTCCTCAGCTTCCAAATAGTGCCTAGCACACAGTAGGCCCTCATTAAATATTTATTGATAAACAAATCTATTAATCAATGCCTAAGTACCCTCCTGTGAAAAGCATTCATGGTGCCCACAAACATATTTCTTTTAAACATCTACTTTATGTCAACTCCCCAAACCAGGGCAGTGAACCCAAAGCAGAATAAAATTACTTCCAATAAAATGAACTGTTCCCCAGTTGCAAATTGGCTCTGGATGCTGCTGCTTCTCTCCCATTTACACTCTTTTCAGGCAGCTATTTCAGGTGATGGCATTATCATCGATGGAATTCAATAAAGCGACTGGCTTTCCCCCCCCCTCGACGTTTATTTTCTATAATCCGTCTTACAGCGGGAGACCATTATCCAGTCAAACAACGTTCAATTTCATCGGCATTACCGCTTCAAGGAAACATACAGAGGGTTTGCACAAACGGGTGTGTAGTAAATTTAGTCTTTTAATAGGTTCATTCTTTATTAGGTATTTATTTCGGGAGGCAAAGTCCTAATTAGATTAAGTGGAGAAAACTAAAAAGCTATGGAAACACACAGAGAGATTCCAGAATTAGATGGATTTGGTTTAGGTTTCCTGTTTTCCTTTTCTTTTCTTTTCTTCAGATGGCTGGAGAAATCCACACTACAATCTCCAGCCCCTCAGATAAGAGTTTGTGAAACGAAACCCCCGTCAACATTTTGTGTGAGGAAGTCACATTTGTCTTTCTCCCACACAAAGTTATTGTGGGGCCAGAATCTAGGAGAAAGCAGCTCCCGGAGCCAATGGTGAACCCAATTTACTGTGGCAGATGAATATAACAAAGGTGGTGGTCTAGATGTTTGGCCTCAAGGCACAATTCAATTTTCAGCTGTTTCAAAGCTATTATGTCAAAGACTGTTTGCATAAACATAATGTTGCCGGGTAATCTTGGGTAGGCAGGAGTAGAGACGACTGCCCTCTACTGCCTAAAATGGAAATAGCACCGGAGGGTTCTTCAACCCTGAATAAAAGCTACAAGAAAGTCTACAGGCTCCCAAATAATGGGCCATCTCTAGAACGTTCTGAAACCTTTTTTTCTCAAGCTTTATGATCAG
The DNA here is from genome assembly GCF_964662115.1 of Mustela nivalis. Classification (NCBI taxonomy): domain Eukaryota; kingdom Metazoa; phylum Chordata; class Mammalia; order Carnivora; family Mustelidae; genus Mustela; species Mustela nivalis. The sequence continues at coordinate 132,606,623 of NC_139022.1, forward strand.
ATGTGATTATTTCGAAGGAGAAAATGAAGTAGACTGAGGATGTGATGAGTTGATTGATGATGTGGGAACATACGAGAAAGCTATTTCCCTTCTTAGAATTTAAAAGAAAATTCCCTTCACTCTTCCATCCACCCACACATATATATTTATATTATCACACTGATATTTAATATGTTTTTTTAACATAGAAAGAAGAAACAGACAATGAGTCACAGGAAACAAATCAATACATTTCTGAGTGGGCTAAAAATGTCACCATAAAAAAAAATGTTTCATGTTTATGAGGGCAAAAGTGGAAAAAGGATATCTTTTCAGTTTCATGTAAAATTCTAGCTCTTTCTTTGGGTTTCTTCCTTTTTTGTTCTTTCTCTTAAATAAAAACTGTGCCAAGCTCTATGTTAAGCACTCTGTACTCTCAGAGAACCATTGTCAATATTTAAATGTTTTCCCCTCCAATTACAATTAATTTTTTAGTGAAAGAGGGGATGGGCCACTTCCGGGGAAGATTTTTTAAGTAGGGCCCTATAGTGGAGAGTCCCCAGACAAAGAGAAAGGTCATGTGCAAATAGATGGAAGACATGTTCCAGAGGACACTGACGTAAACCCAAAACTGTATAGAGTCAGTCTTGACCCAAACATAGAACAGAATACTGTCCATCAGATGATGTTGGCCCCAAATGACAAAGAATTGATCCCCGACTGGGCTTTGTAAACTAATATCCCTATATCTAGAGTTGTCCTTATGAATTTTTTTATATTCTAAAATGTCCAAATCTTGTTCAAGCCAGTGAACACAGATGTTCCTTCTTTATACCAAGGTCCCCAATGAGGCCATGCATCAAAATCAGACAATATAAACACATTCATTGAGTTCACAGACTAGTAGAGTTTATAGCTCAGTGGACTTTATAGTTCAGTGAAAGAGACTGATATTCATCAGATAACACAGTCGAGGATTAATTACAAAATGAAGGACTTGTTTCTTTATAAGGAGATTTTTTTTTAAAACATAGTGTTCATAGGGCATTTTTAATAGGGTACCTAACAAGACCATCCCTATGGTGGCAAAATGTTAGTCTGTAATAATAAAAATACGTATTACTTATTGGTGTCTTTCTTCATTCCAGGCACTATATGAGGTCTTCATATGGTTTTTCTCTTAGATTCTTCAGTAAACCCCATGAGGTAAGCATACTATTACCCCATTTTACTGATTAATAAACTGAGGTTCAAAGAAGTAAAATAACTTGCCCAAGGTCAAAGAGCCAATAAATGGTTCATATCACTCTAAGTTCAGGGTCAATGCCCTTCACAGCTTCCTACTTTTCTAATTATCTCAGCTAAGTATTCCAGAAAATTTAGTCAATAAGTTTAAGTTGAGAATCAACAGTGTTCACTTTAGACAGAGCTACTGTATTTATTTTCTTGAAGTTTTAATGGCAAAAAATGAGTTACCTATTTTTAAGCAACCGGGGAATGGGAAGTTACTGCCCAGGGTAGTTAGCAAGTAAGTGCGCTTTCTGAGGCCAGACTGCTTGGATTCAAATCCCAGAACTACTAAGTACCAGCTGTGTGACCCTGGGTAAATTTCTTCATCTTCCCATATTCAGTCTCCTTACTTGTAAAATAGGAATGATAATAATAGTATCTTGTCATGGTATTGTTTGTGAGGATTAAACAGGTAATCCAATGTACCTGAAGCACCTTGAGCAGTGTCTGGCAGGCACAAAGCAAGCACTCTAGGGACGCCTGGGTGGCTCAGGTGCTTAAGCCGCTGCCTTCGGCTCAGGTCATGATCCTAGGGTCCTGGAATCAAGTCCCACATTGGGCTCCTTGCTCAGCAGGGAACCTGCTTCTCTTGCTGTCTCTGCCAGTCACTCGGTCTGCTTGTGTGTGCTCTCACTCTCTCTCTCTCTCTCTCTCTGACAAATAAATAAATAAATAAAATCTTAAAAAAAAAAGTAATCACTCTATTTTCGATTCACAATGAAAACACAAGTACTGGTCCCTTGGGTTCAAATAGGTTCTTGAAAAGATTAAATGAGATAATATTTGTAAAATGCTTAGAACAGTGCCCAGAACCAAGTAAGTACTTCTTAACTGTTCAGTGAAATCCCCTGCAGGCTGCCTGTGACTTAGAGGAAGGGGCTCAGCATCCCTTCATCCCTGTGGCAACAGTCACAGCTTTGAGATGAGCCGCTTGTGGGTGGCCACCTAGCTGTCTGAGGCCAGGGCATTTACCAAAGGCTCTGCTCTAACTGAAGAATGGCTTTATGATGTACATTCATTTGCATTTGTTAGGGAAGTCTCAGTGTCGGGACTCTATGGAACTGTCCTACGTGGAGAACAATTAATTAATTAAATAAAGCAAGAGGTTCTTTGGTTTCTTTCTGCATTACCAGTGGTTTGCCTCACTCCCCACAAAAAAACAGGAATTCAGGGATTGGGTAACTTACATCTTCTCAGTTGGTATAGTAAAGGATGAGAAGGCAGAATAAAAGAGTAATTAAGGACACAGAATTTGAAGTCAGGCAAAACTGGGTTCAAATTCCATGGGGCGCCTGGGTGGCTCTGTGGGTTAAAGCCTCTGCTTTCAGCTGGGGTCGTGATGCCGGGGCCCTGGGATCAAGTCCCACATCAGGCTCTCTGTTCAGCAGGGAGCCTGCTTCCCCTCCTCTCTCTGCCTGCCTCTCTACCTACTTGTAATCTCTCTCTCTGTCAAATAAATAAATAAAATCTTAAAAAAAAAAAAAAAAAGTAAAAGAAACAAATTCCTGCTCCATCCCTTACTCACATATGACCCTGATTGAGTATCTTACACTTTCTGAACCTGTTTTCTTATGGACAGGATGTAAATAAAAATAGTATTTTCATTATTATTTGTGGAAAGAATAAAACAGGATAATAAAAAGTGTCAGTCATTAAAAAGATTATATAAAAATAATAATGCCCAGTATTCATTTAGTGGGAAGTATGCCAGGGACCTTTGAGGTCATATTTATGCCTCACCAGAATCCAGCCTAAGTATTGCTCTTGGTCCCACTATACAAATGACCTTGAGATAACTTAGTCATTTGCTGGCATATTAGAGATTTTAAATCAAGTCTGATAGAATCTAGGACATAATGTTCTATAAGTGGCAGCTGTCATTTCCTTCTGTACCACTGATTCCTCAATTATTCAAACCACTAAGTATTGTTTATTTGCTTACTTCTGTGACGTCAGGTCCTGTGAGAAAAAAACCAAGCAGGATAAGGCATAATTCTTACCTTCATAAAGCTTTTAGTTTTATTGTTTAAGTTGGATATAGGCACCTGATGAGTTATTGCTCCCATTCTTTATCTTACGAGATATAACCAGAGTTCTCCAAATAAAATATTCAACTTTCCACCTCGTTTGACTTCCCCAAACTATATCTCCATTACATGAAGTTAACATTATTCACCATCAGCATATTGGTTAGGAATTCTAAAGATGATCCAATGTACTGGGGGATATGATGGTGAGAAACATATATTTACTACTCTACTCAGCACAGACATCTATTATTTTTCCACCCAGTATCCATATATCCCTCTTCAAATAACAGCATCCCAGCTTTGTTCAGGAGCCCCCATCTCTAAGTCTTAGTTCATATGCTTTGGGAAGGGTTGATTCTGCTTCAGTCTCTAGGGGGCCCTCTTTGAGGGGTTGGAGGTGTAAGACTGATATTAACTCAGGCTTGGTTGATCAAAAAGCTGCATTCTCTAAGCCAAGCAAGTGACTTGGGGAATGGGCTCATAATCTAATCAAAGTCAGGGAGGCTTTTCCTGGGACTAGGGAAAGAAAGGCATCATGTTTTCCCATGGGTCTGTTAGCAGGAAAGAGAATTTGAGCCTGGAGATTCCAGGGCCATCACAAGAAGCCTGGGAATGAAGCCAACGTGGCAAGAGGCAGAGCTGAGAAATGAAGAGAGACCAAGTCCTCATGACATCAGTTGAGCCCTTGGACCATGTCACCCCTGAAGCATACCACTAGAAAGAGACAATTTTTCACTTTTCCACAAAAATTACTCCTCTCCTTAAGCCAATTTGAATTAAGTGTGTGTCACTTTCAGCCAAGTAAATTTGGACTGAGAGAGGGTTCCCTAAGTATAAATTCATTCACTGATAGTAGTAGAAGTAGGAATTGATTGTATATACTCTTCCACACTAGTCATCTTTTGAGTATAGGCAACATCCCTGTGAAATGTCTCTCCAGAGTTGAGAATGCTTTCTAAAAAACAAATTTGCATCAAAAACTAGGAATGAGACAAAGTAACCTCGCTACATCTTGACTCCATCAATGTGAAAACATAACATTAACTTTAGCACCCAGCAGGTATAAACTTCATGATGAAGTATGTAGTAAGTGTGTGAAATTCAGGCTGAAAAGTTAGTTGACTTATTAATTCCCAAGCAACTGATTTGAGAAAAGCAAAGGCTAAGACTTAAAGAAGATTCCTTTTTAGGAAAGCAGACATTGTGAGTCAAAGCAGTGTGTTTTATACTCACACAATTGTCTGAGAAATTCATTTATGTGCTTTTATTTCCTTCTTCCTTTCCCCTGTACCCAATCAGGTACCAAGCCGTGTGCTTCCCTGAGGGAGGGTCTGTGACTATGAAACACTTTCTTCCTTGATTTCTGCTCTCAAAAGCCTGTACTGGTGATGACAACCTGATGGCCCATGGACAATTTGATCTGGCCTACACAGATTAGTTCTAAAGACTTTAGCTAACATTTGACATAAAGGAGGTTGCTCCCAAAAGTCTGGATTTTCAGCTTTTCTTGAAAAATCAGAAGATCCAACAACACAGGGCACCATGAATGACAACAGCAAGCCTGAACTAAGTAGAAACCTCCCCTTTATATAGACCAAGCTGCTGACAAGCTGCTTTACTCACTTCCATTCCTATCCAGCCTCTGTAGGCATTTGAGTTTGCAATTCTTGGCCTAAACCTACTGAAGAGAATATGCCAGGAGTCTTTAATGCATAGGAAAATAGGGCTGGAGACCAGAGGTAATTCACCGGATAGAAACAAGAAATGAATGATCTCAAGAGGAAGAAGGAGATTCCTAAACATGGAAGGAAAAGACAGAGAGGGGCACCTGGGTGGCTCAGTGGGTTAAGCCTCTGCCTCGGCTCAGGTCATGATCTCAGGGTCCTGGGATCGAGCCCCACATTGGGTTTCTGCTCAGCTGGGAGCCTGCTTCCCTCTCTCTCTGCCTGCCTCTCTGCCTAGTTGTGATCTCTCTCTCTCTCTCTCTCTGTGTCAAATAAATAAAATCTTAAAAAAAAAAAAAAAAAAGAAAGAAAAAGAAAAGAAAAGACAGAGAGTGTTCTCTCAATGAGGGGAAGACACCTGAAGGCACTACCTCGTAGTGTTCTGGGAAAATAGCAATACTTTAGCAAGGAATGGCTGCGTGGTTCCCTGCTTTGACAATGATGTTCTTTTCCCACTTGTGACACAAAAGCAACAGGGCAGGAGTCACACCATGTAAGACTAGTTTATGGGAGTCTCAGCAAATAAGGCACGTTGATGGCTGATGACCTGGGCCATCCCCAGGAGCTGGTCCCCAGAATTCAGCAAGACTAGATTTCTGGTCTACCAGTGAAATGGGGACTTGGTTGTTTTAAAGAAAAGAGAAGAGCAATCTTTCTTGAGCACATGAAATTGAGAACTGCTGTAATTTCCAAGTGCTCCAGGAAGTCACAAACCTACACCCACCCTCACACGAAAAAATTACTTGGTTTTGTTCTGTTGTTTTGTGATTTTTTTTTTTTTTTTCGTAATCTGGGAAGGTTTTCTCAGATGGCCATTCCTGTCTGCGCTGTTCCAATGGCTGCTATGGCCTTGGCCTACAGAGGCCTGGGTTTTATAGCATCATTAGCCCCAGCATGTTTGGAAGTTTCTCTCTGTTGCTCTGACCTGGACACCATGATCTTGAGATGGCACAGCAATCTGCACGTTCCTCACATACTGGAATAAGCCCAGAGGATAACTTTTTAGCTGCAACAGAGTTCAGCTCAGGCAAGTCTGCAAATGGGGTGAAAAGATACTTCCTGTGGTTTCTCTAGAACTGAAAGAAAAAGAATGGACTCTTTGATTGCTCAGAGGCTGTATTTCCACATAGTCATTAAGAGCACCAGCTTTAAAGCCAGACAAACCAAGTTCAAACCCTGGCTCTGCCACTTACCAGCTTTATTCATTTTTTTTCTAAACTTAGGCAGCCTCAGTTTCCTCAAAATAATAGTACCCACCTCACAGTTCTGCTGGAAAGATTCAATGAGATAATGCACAGAGAGTGGCTAGTTCATCACATATTCATAGTAAGAACCCAACTAAGGGTTAGTGACTAAAATAATAATAATTATTGCTAATGGAAAACTGTCCAGACCCCCCTGGGAATTCAGAACCTGGATACTGAAACCAGCTAAACCAACATCTGCCCAGTGATTTCATCCACGGAATATACATTAAAGAAAACATAGCATACAGCATCAGTACCTGGTCATTCCAGCCTCTGCCAAATCCAATATAAAGACTTATTTGCCCCTCACTGTCCTTAGGGAAGAACCAGAGCTCCCCTGTGCGCAATACATGTAAGGCATATAAGAAAAAAAATTCACAAGGCCTGTTGTTGGCTATTCCAGGGAACACAAAGAAACCAAAGTCAGCCAGCAGGGTCTAATGGTCAAGGCCAATGCCATTAGATAAAACTGTGAAAAATATCAAGGTGCTGTTCAGTTCCTTGTTACTCTCTTTATTTGGTATCCTCCCAATGAAGCACCCAGTGCATCATAGTGCCCTTTTGATGCCCAGAGTCTCAAAGTTAGCTAAGGTTCTCTTTCAAGTACTCTCATGTACTCTCAACCTTCAGATAACACACCCCCTAGTCAAAATATGCCAAGTGGGGGCACCTGGGCGGCTCAGTGGGTTAAGCCTCTGCCTTCGGCTCAGGTCATGATCTCGGGATCCTGGGATCAAGCCCCGCATGGGGCTCTCTGCCCAGTGGGGAGCCTGCTTCCTCTTCTTTCTCTGCCTGCCTCTCTGCCTACTTGTGATCGCTCTCTTTCTCTCTGTGAAATAAATGAATAAAATATATATGCCAAGTGTTCCCTTCCCTTGAGACTCTACTCTCTTTTTACTAATCTGGAAAATTAATTCATTCTAAACTATTATGGGTAGATGGAAGTTTCCTCCATTACCACTTTTATCAAATCTGCATTTTCACCAGGCTTTTAATATCTTAAGAAGCAAGCATTAGGCCTACCACAAGAATGACTAAAACTTGGTACGGAGTAAATAGGACTGGAATTATGGTTTGGTTTTAAACAGCAAGGTACTCCATAAACATGACAAGGTCTGAGTTTTCCTGAGAGAGGCACTGTAGCACATACCATGGCAGGATGGTGAAAATACCTCAGATCTGTGCAGATAAATCTTCCCACCCCCTTCCTCGCACCCCAGTCTCCTCAGCCATGCTGAGGCCTAGGCATACCGAGACTGAAAAGAAGGTAAAGGTGGTCTAATCGGTAGATCAGTCCTAACAGCTTGGGGAGAGAATTCATGGCCCCTAGAAAATCCCACCTGTAAAATCACCTCTCTCTGGTCCTCTCATAACATAATAAACATCTATGAAAAGAAACAGGGGAATTTCCTTTTGAATTAACATCTAAGCTCCTTGAACACATTTATTTCTTTATCATGTCATCTGACACTTCTTTGGCCCTTGAAATCTCAATAGAATTACCTCAAAATCCTAATTCTGTGGTGTGGGGGAAGCCCTACATCTCTCTCAGATATCTGTAATTCCTCAGACTCCCTCAGCTGCCCTTCCCTGAGTCCTGTGTCCAGGGAGTCATCTAAGTTTTCCACTGAAGGCACCCAGATGTGAACTTCAACTCCTCCTCAGGTTGCCCCCAAAATATCCAATCCCAGAGAATTAGGAGAAAACAATGACAATTTTACTAATGATCTCAGAGAAAGACAGTCTGTGGCCTCCAGTGAGCTACATTCGAAGCCACGTTGAATGACCCCTGTCTGACCAGCCACGCTTCCCATAACCTCTGTACAACTCATAACTGATGCCCAAACATTGTTATTCCCTAATCTTGTTTGGGACAGTTGTACTGCTATTGTAATTATGTAATTCAACTAAATATAAACATATAAAATATAAGTATAAAAATACAGCTCTCACTTCTATCAAAACTGAGGCAAATGCATTGTATAGACTCGATAAAGGTTGCACTGTTAAAGGAATTACTGTCAGGTTCAATCTTTGAGAAAAAGAGTAACTACAAAAGATGGGGGATAATAGTAAACCTGGAAGGACTCTGCCCTGAGATAACATCCCAAGTTTCTTTTAAGCTGACAATCCAATTTTACAAAATAAAAACTAGAATTCACAGATGATGCATTATAGAGTGCCTGGTGCAAGAAAAGCAAGGAACTTCAATGGCAGGTGACTTGATCAGGAAACAAAGACCTTCACTGGACATCAAATGATAAGGAGATGAACATTTGCTTTGTGTGTCTTTCGCATTAAAATAAAATTTGTACAATTTTATAATTTGTATAAATGTGTTTTTAAATGATATCTTGACTATCTTGATATCTTAACTCTTTTTTAATTAACTGTACACTGCTCCTATCCTACCAGATTAGAGGACTTCTGCTAGCCTCTCTTTTTTATTTAAATCCAGTTTAATTAACATATACTGTATTATTAGTCTCAGAGGCAGAATTTAGTGATTCATCAGTTGCATACAACACCCAGTGCTCATTACTTCAAGTGCCCTACTTACCCCATCCCCAGCCCCTTCCCCCCATATTTCCCCCAGCAACCCTCAGTTTGTTTTCTATAGTTAAGAGTCTCTTATGTGGGACTTCTGCTATTCTTAAAAATACACTTAGGGGGCAAATAATAAATTGTATGTTAATAACAAATAAATATAAAAAATACACTGAAAAAATTTTAAAAACTTAGGGGCGCCTGGGTGGCTCGGTCGTTAAGCATCTGCCTTTAGCTCAGGTCATGATCCCAGGGTCCTGGGACTGAGCCCCGGCATCAGGCTCCCTGCTCCACGGGATGCCTGCTTCTCCCTCTCTAACTCCCCCTGCTTGTCTTTCCTCTCTCACTGTGTCTCTTTCTGTCAAATAAATAAATAAGATCTTTAAAAAAAAAAAAAAAAAAAACTTAAAAAAATAAATATATATTATACAAAGCAAGATAAATAAATAAATTTAAATTTAAAAATATACACAGTTGACAGTTTCGAAGTCCCTTCTCAGGTACTCTACCCCTAGAGTGTCCCCTACCTAGCCCTTTCTCTACCCAACACCCAGCTGCCCCTGTCATCTCAAATATTCTCCCTTCAGCAATGCAGAATAAGCCAACACTCTATGATTCTCAAACATATCATTAGAAACACTTAACCTGGGTTTTCACTCAGCAGAAAAATAAGAATAACAGCCCACATTTATGTAGTGCTCACTACCTACCAGTCACTGCTCAAAGTTCCTTGTACTATTCACTCAACAATCCTACAAAATAGCATTTTCCAGGTAAAGGATTTGATGCACAGCAAGGTTAATTGCCCAAAAGTCACCAAGCTAGTAAATAGCAGAGATTTCCTACCTAACCTGCTCTGCCCTTCTCTGTGAAAGGCAGTTTCAAAAACAGCAATAACAATGACTCCTTTTTATACAACATATTTATGTGTAGGTATACTTATATGTTTATATTTATTGAACACTTACCATGTGCCTCAGGTGCTGTACTAGTACTGAAGATAGAGCTAGACTCCATGCCTGGCCTCATGGCCCTTACAATCTAGTCAGAGGGGCAGACACTGAGCAAGTAGTTATAAATATGACAAGCATAAGTGTGTAACAAACCACTCTTCATAGAGAGTGACAAGAAAAGCCACAACCTGGGAAGTGACATTTGCAACATATATAAGTAACAAATCTAAGCAATAAAAATAGAAAATTGGCAAAAGACATGAATGGCCATTTTACACAAAAGGAAACAATGAATGGCAATAAGCATATGAAAAGATACTCAGCCTTATATGTGTTAACAAAAAATGTTTTAACCTCGATGAGACACTATTTCACATCTACCATATAGACAAAAACTAACAACTCTGACCATACCAAGTGTTGGTGTTGATGTGGAGTAATGGGGTTTCCCATACACTGCTGGTGAGACTGTGACTTCTCTTCTTCTTCTTCTTCTGAGACCTGCAGAAGCAATCAGCATAGAGTGGAAGCTATATCTGTTCTTCAACCCAACAATTCCACTCCTAAAGGTACACCACAGGGAAACACTTGTCCTTGTATATCAAGAAGATACGTGTAAGAATGTTCATAGCACTGCTTGGAAAAAAGAAAAAAAGAAGAAGAATAAAAAGAAAACCTGAAACAACCCAAATGTCCATCAGTTATCATGAATAAATAGGTCAAAGTATATTTATTCAATGGAACACTGTATAACAGTGAAAACAAAGGGCATACACATGTCTTTGAATGATTGATGATATTCTAGTTCTTAGGCTGTATGGTGAGTATGTGGTTATTTATTCATCATCACTCTCTATCCTGTCCTTGTCTTTTATATTCAGCAACTTGTGTGTATATTTCATGATATTTTCTAAAAGAGAAAAAAAACTAGCAAGTGCTATAAAGAAAAAGGAGCGAGACCTAGGTAGGCATATGCTTTTTCCTATCTTCTATTTCATATCTCCCAGATTCGGATGGGTCTGGGACCTGTCTCAGTTCTTCATATGGGAAAATAATAAATATGAAAGTTCAATCAACTTGATCAATTTGGACCATCAAAACAGATCATTGTGGCCTCAAAGTGGATTTAGAAGAAAGCTTAAATTAACTTAGTGGATGAATTTCAACATAGAGACGATCTCATCTTATGATACATAGACACAGGCACTAATCTTCCTTCTATCAATCAATGTACTAATCTCCTGAAAACTCATCTGGGGAGTGATTGGAGGTCTACAGCTCCCTCACCACCTATTTCTTGAATCTCCTCAAATGATGTTCACAGGTTTTGCCAGAGAAGAATAAGGAAAGTTGCTTCAAACTTGGACGATTTTTCAGAATCTCTATTCTTAACCAGGAATTCATAAGATAGGCTTCAAAGAGTCCAAGAAATTCCTGAAAATCTATGCAAAACATAGATGTGTATTTTTAGGGAAAGAGTCCACACCACTATCATCTGAATTTCAAATGTTCTAAATAGCAACCAGACTGCTACCTTAACAGAGTAAAAAATCATGTCCATGTGACTGTCCTGATTTTAGATTAGAAGTCCTGTGTCCCAGGAAAGCCTGTAGACCTAGGCTAGCTTCATCATTCTAATACAGGACTGCCAGATAAAATGCAGAATGTCCAGTTAAATTTGAATTGGCAGTTAATAATGAATAACTTTTTAGTATAAGTATGTCCTGAGAAATATGTTTTGTTTATCTGAAATTCAGACTTAACAGGCATTTGTATTTTTATCTGTAAAATCTGGCAACCCTACCCTAACAGATTATTTAGTAATAATAGTAGGAGTAGGAATAGTAGTAGCAATAGCAGTAACTAACAATTATTGAATGCTCCCATCATATCAGTCACAGTTTCATATTCAATGCTAACCACTTCACCGGAAGTTAGGAATGATTATGCAATTTCCATTTTATGGATACAGTAATTAAGGATTAGGAGGTGAATAGTTTAGCCATAAAAAAGAATGAAATCTTGTCATTTCCAACACGGATGGAGCTACAGAGTATAATGCTAAGTGAAATAAGTCAGTCAGAGAAAGACAAGTACCATACGATTTCACTCACATGTGGAATTTAAGAAACAAAATAAATAAACAAAGTGGAAACAAGAGAAAGAAAATGACAAAAACCAAGAAACAGACCCTGACTGTTACCAGAGGGAAGGGTAGTGGTGGATGGGGATAAAATTTGTGCGGAAACACAAAAGACCCCAAATAGCCAAAGCAACTTTGAAAAAGAAAAGCAAAGCTGGAGGCATCACAGTTCTGGACTTTAAGTTCTATTTCAAAACTGCAGTAATCAAAACAGTATGGTACTGGTACAAAAACAGCCACATAGATCAACAGAACAGAACTCAAAATCCAGAAACAGACCCAAAATTACATGGTCCATTAATCTTTAAACAAAGCAGGGAAGATATCCAATGGGAAAAAGAGAGTCTCTTCAACACATGGTCTTGGGAAAACTCGACAGCAACAAATAAAAGAATGAAACTGGACCAGTCTCTTACACCATATACAAAAATAAATTCAAGAAAGATTAAAGACCTAAATGTGAGACCTGGAACCATAAGAATCCTAGAAAATCCTAGAAAAGGCAGTAACTTCTTTGACATCAGCTGTAGCAACTTCTTTCAAGATATGTCTCCTCAGGCAAGGAAAATAAAAGCAAAAATAAACTATTAGAACTACATCAAAATAAAAAGCTTTTGCACAGCAAAGGAAACAATCAACAAAACTAAAAGGCAACCTACAGAATGGAAGAAATATTTGCAAATGATACATTCAATAAAGGGCTAGAATCCAAAATATATCAAGAACTTGCACAACTCAACACCCAAAAAACAAATAATCCAATTAAAAAATGGGCAGAACGGGGTGCCTGGGTGGCTCAGTGGGTTAAAGCCTCTGCCTTCGGCTCAGGTCATGATCCCAGGGTCCTGGGATCAAGCCCCACATTGGGCTCTCTGCTCAGCAGGGAGCCTGCTTCCCCCTCTCTCTCTCTCTCTCTGCCTGCCTCTCAGCTTACTTGTGATCTCTGTCAAATAAATAAATAAATAAAATCTTAAAAAAAAAAAATGGGCAGAAGACTTGAATATACATTTCTCCAAAGAAGATATCCAGATGGCCAACAGACACGTGAAAAGATGCTCATCATCACTTACCATCAAGGAAATGCAAATCAAAACTACAATGCGTTATCACCTCACATCTGTCAGAATGACTATAATCAACAACACAAGAGGGATGCCTGGGTGACTCAGTTGGTTAAGTGTCCAACTGTCCAACTCTTGATTTAGCTCAGGTCATGATCTCATGGGTCCTGAGACAGAGCCCTGAGTTGGGCGCCAGGCTCAGCAGGGCATCTGTATGAAGATTCTCTACCTCTGCCCCTCCCCCACTCGTGCTTGCACTCGCTCTCCCACTCTCTCTCTCCAATAAATAAATCAAATTTTTAAAAATAATATAAAATCAACAACACAAGAAAGAACAGGTTTTGGTAAGGATGTGGAGGAAAAGGAACACTCATGCAATGTTGGTGGAAATGCAAACTGGTGCAGCTACTCTGGAAAACAGTGTGGAAGTCCCTCAAAACATTAGAAATAGAACTACTATATGATCCAGTCATTGCAGTACTGGGTATTTCCCCAAAGAACACAAGAACACGAATTCATAAAGATACACGCACCCCTATGTTTATAGCGGCATTATTTATAATAGTCAAGATATGGAAGCAGCCCAAGTGTCCATTGATTGGTAAATGAATAAAGAAGATGGGTATATAGTGTATATGTATGGCATATATATACATGGTATGTATATATATGTGGTGTGTGTGTGTGTATGTATATATATATACATATATGTATGGTGTATATACATATAATACATATGTAGTATATATGGTATATGTATGTGGTGTATATGCATATGGTATATGTATCTATAAAAAATAGAAAACTATTCAGCCATAAAAAAGGAATGAAATCACGCCATTTGCAATGACATTAATGGTGCTACAGAGTATAATGCTAAGTGAAATAAGTCAGAGAAAGACAAATACCAAATGATTTCCTCAACAAAACAAACAAGCAAAAGGAAAAAATAAGGGAAAGTGAGAAAAACAGACTTTTAATTATAGAGAGCAATCTGATGGTTACCAAAAGGCAGGAGGGTGAGGGAATCAGTTAAGTAGGGGATGGAGATTAAGAGTACACGTACCATGATGAACACTGAGTACCGTACAGAATTTTTGAACCACTAAATTGTACACTTGAAACTAACGTAACACTGTATGTTTAATGTACTGAAATCAAAATTTTAAAACTTTTAAAAAATAAAATAAAGAGGTAAAGTAGCTTATTCAATATCATATGGTTAGTCAATGACAAAATCAGATTCAAATTCACCAAAATGCACGTTCTATAAAAGAAGAAAGGGAAAAAGCTCTACCTGGAGAAAGCCAACGCTGGCTGAGTTCGCACCAGGGCTCCCCGCCCCCTACCTTTTGCCTTCCCACCCCTGCCCCTTGTAATCAGTAATTTATCTCCAGCCTCGGAACACAGGCTGTGCATCAGAGGCTTACAGATTTAAAGCATTAGAACCGTGGCTTGACAAGCATCCTGTTTCCTGCAGGCTGCTCTAACTCCCCCACTTTTCTCACAGGCTTTATCAGGGAAACTTCCCTTAAGCCTTTCAGCCCACAGAAGTTGACAGTGGCTTAGATCATCAGCTAATATTCATTTGCCTCCTCAAGCTGCTTCCTGTTCTCCCAAAATCTATGAACACTTTGCCCAAAGGGTCTCCAGGTTGGAACTTGCACAGAGGTGACCAACTGTCCCAGCTTGCCTGGAACTGAGAGATTTCTGAGGATACAGTATTTTCAGTGTTAAAAATGAAAACCTCACAAGAAAAGTGGGACAACTGGTCACCTTGCCTGTCAGGCAGATTAACCATACACTTTCATTATTATTAGCTCATTTGTCCTCAACACAATCCTGGAGCAGAACCTATTTTACAGATGAGGAAAGTGAATCACAGAGAAATTCAGTTATCTCCAAAGCGTGCAGCATTGTGAACTGCAGAGCTGAGCCTGCCAGATGGGCCAAAAAGTGGTTTAATGACCTGGGCTCTGGAGCCAGACTGCCTAAATCCCAATTCTGGTATCTAAAATTAGGGATGATATTAAAATGTACCACCCCATTCTGTAAAGATTAAGTGAGGTAATGCATTTAAAGCACCCAGCATGATGCCTGGTGCTTGATAAGTACTCATTGATGGAAACTCTCATGACTCCATCCTATTGCTAAAAGAATGAGATACAGAAAAGAGTTCCGTCTTCTCTGTATTAATGTAAAAGGTTGGGAATATCCCCAAAACGTCTTTCTTTCCCTTCATACCTAGTTATCCATCTATCATCAAAGTATTTTCCTAAATATTTTTAAGAGTTACATTTTCAGCTTTTACTGTGTCTCTGAGTTCCATATTCTTATCAAAGTTGTTGACTATCCAACTTTTATATCAACATGGACGGGACTGGAAGAGATTATGCTGAGTAAAATATGTCAAGCAGAGTAAGTCAATTATCATATGGTTTCACTTATTTGTGGAGCATAACAAATAACATGGAGGACATAGGGAGATGGAGAGGAGAAGGGAGTTGAGGGAAATTGGAAGGGGAGGTGAACCATGAGAGACTATGGACTCTGAAAAACAATCTGAGGGTTTTGAAGGGGTGGGAGGTTGGGGGAGCCAGGTGGTGGGTATTGAGGAGGGCACGGATTGCATGGAGTACTGGGTGTGGTGCATAAACAATGAATTCTGTTCCGCTGAAAAGAAATAAATTTTTTTAAAAAAAGAAGTTGTTCCTACTAGGGCTTTCTTTTATTCAACCTACATTTAGTTGCATCTTGCACACACTCAAAGGGAAGAAAGATCAGTCAAGGTCTACTTAAAAAACAAATCCTCCTTGATCCCACCTCAAGTGACTTGGTGAGCACAGAGTCTGAATCTGCTTTAATCACTTCTGAGTTACCTCTGGTACCCCAATCATTTCAGGTTCCCAATAAATATTTCTTGTATTCATTAATTCAGCAGTCAATATCATTTCCCCCCCTTATCAGCCATTCTTGCTACTCTGTGTCTGGAATAAACCATTCCACCCTGAGTCTCCTTTTACAGTAATTTGTAATCTCCATCTTATAAGTTGATAATTTTCTAAAATTTACAAACAAACTGAGTCACAAGAAGAAAATCATGCAGAATTAAAGAATCAAAGAATGAGTGAACGTGAGGTAGAAGGAATACCAAACCTGAAGTCAAGAAAACCGGCAGCCAAATTTGCCATTAATCAGCTCTGTGCCTTTGGGAGGAAAGAAAAGGCAATGAGATAACATTTGTATAGCCCTTGCTATGAGCCAACTCTGTACTAAAAACTTTCTACAGAACTTTTTCAATCTAATTCCCCTGCTAAGAAGGTGTTTCTATCCCAGTTCTAAGAGTAAAGAAATTAAAATTCAGGGAAGTTTTTGTTTTGTTTTGTATTTTTGTTTTTTCACCCAAGTTATACCTAATATGAAGACTTGAACCCAGGTTTATTAACTTGAAAGCACATATTTCATTTTTCTCACCACCACCAAGTTGCCTCCTTAAAATGAGAAATCGTAAGAAAATTGCTTCACTCAGCCTCCAGTTTACAGGCCCAACAAGCTTCCCTTGAATCTGATCATGCCATCTATTTAAGCCTTAGATTTCCTCCAGGTAAGATGAGGAGGTTGAACTAAATGATGCCTTTCACATTTTAAATCCTATGACTTGGTGCCAATGTTCTGAGTTTCACTCTGAAAAAAGAAACTGCTAGTTGGAGCCCTCAGAAGAAGGCAGCCTGTGTGTTCAAGCATCCATCCTTCTAGCGTTATCAATCTGCCACATTAATATGCTAATTGCAAGGGAAGAGATGTGGAACTAATTCCATGTTTCATTCAAGTAAGGCCATCCAGGTAGCACCAAGACACTAGAGAATCAAAACCAGCATGACTGCATTGACTTGGAGTGTGTCATGGCGGGAGAATAGGAAATAGGTTCTTCCATCACACCTCCTTAACATGTTCATTCCAAACAGTCCAACAGAAAGAAAGCTCTTCTCTCCATTTTCTTCTGGTGTTGGCATTGTCCAATATATAAGTCACACTGGAAGCCTCTTCCAGCCCTCTAGGAGCCCATCAAAAAGTAATAACCTTGATGCCTTGGGGCTGGGTAAATCTGCTGCTCTCAGAATCCCCACCCAGCTTTGAAGGGTTGGCTGACTTGAATAGATGGAGCTAAAAGAATGTTCCAATTGGCTTTTTCAGAATCTCGACTAATTGAACCATCTGGTGGAGGACAAAAACCATGTCATCTGGGGCATGATGATTTAAAATAAGCTACCAGCATGTGCAGGATAAAAAGGATTGGTGGCATATTGGTGATAGTTACAGGAGACACTAGCTGATATGCCAAAATGGACCTTGACATACAACTTCTTAGATGCAAAATTACCCCTTTTTCCTCCATTACCCCTCCATTTCCTCTGATCCATAAAACCAAATACATGCTCAGATTATTTTTTACATCCATTGCCCAAATAAGGGCATTCCTAGAGTCTTTTTTTCCTTCCTTTACTAAGACAAAACCTAACACATTAAAACCTAAGTCGTCTACATGGCTCAATTCACAAGGCTCATTAAAGTCCCCCTGTCTTATCCCCTATACCACCTACCCACAAAAAAATGTATACTAAGCACTAGCTTTGCCTAGTGGCTGATATTCCCATTGTATCTCCCCTCCATATTAAATGCGTATTATCTCTCTAAGATGTGGAAACTTAGTGTTTTAGGTGGGGCTCCTTAGAAACAGTCTGGGAGGGGAAGGGGAGGGAAAGAAATAAACACATTCTGGGAGAATGATTCAGGGGCAAGTGATTTGTTAAAGAAATGTTCCCAGGATAAATCAGTAAGGGAGAAGTAGGATGGGGGGAGAGAGAGAAGCTAAGTTAAGGCTTGATTTCTGGCAAATCTGCATGGATATAAGAATAAGTCTGATCCCATAGGGAACCCTGGAACGTAAAGCATATATACCTCAGAATTTGTCTCAATTCAAGGCAAAGAAGCTGGGCTTTTGTACTCCTGCACAAGTCAGTTGTTGGCAAAGAGCAACCCTGGGCAAGTAAATCCCAGGCATTTCTACCCCTCTGAGAATTGGGGTAAAGCCATTGCAATCATCCTAGAGTGTCCCTCAAAAACACTAACAAGTTCAGGTCAGAGAAGAAAAAGCACTGAGGGAAAGGTACATGAAAGAGATCCAAGGGGATCTGGGGGAGCATGACAGTGTCTGCTACACACAATGTTTTTTCTCTGCCCTCAAAGGTTTTCTGCAAAATAGGAAGGTTAGCCTTAGAAAAGAAAAGGATCCAAGAGGAAGAATGCAGATGGCAGGAAACTTAAGAGACAAGAATGAGGAGGTGTTCCTGAGTAAGAGGAGATGGGGCTCTGTGAAGGGGTCTCCAGTCAAACCACTTGAGAGCTGAAGGAGAGGCTATGGAAGGACATGGAGATATCCCCACATACAACACAAACATCCATGGAAACAGCTATAGTGAAAGGGAGGGAGAAAATAAAGAGTAGACAGAAAGACAGCAGATCAAGACGGGGTCCTACTCCTGGTCGGCCATGAACTCTCTGTGACTTCGGACAACCACTTTTTCCTCTCTCTCTCTTTTTTTTAAGATTTTATTTATTTATTTGACAGAAAGAGAGAGGTCACAAGCAGGCAGAGAGGCAGGCAGAGGGGTAGGGGGAAGCAGACTTCCTGCTGAGCAGGGAACCCCCCCCCCCCCGCCCCCAAAGCGGGGCTTGATTCCAGGACCCTGAGATCATGACTTGAGCCAAAGGCAGAGGCTTAACTCAGTGAGCCACTCAGGCGCCCCCATTTTTTCTCTCTTAATCTTGGCTTCCTCCTTTGTAAAATGAGGGTTAACCAGATTAGGACTTTCCAGTGCCTATTACAAGGAGTACCAGGGTTCCATGAGCTATTAATAGTTGTTCATGGAAAAGAGCTCTGAGGACATAAACTTTGGGGAATATTCCTGGAAATCCACATTAGCATCGTAAAAGTCCTGCCTTGAAGAAATTGGTTTAACGATTTGAAGTTATTGTTTATTTACTTGACCACGGGACTCTTTTGGGTCCAAACATCTAGAAACTTCTCTCAAGACACTAATGTTATGGGAAACTGAGGGATCTTTCCTGCCCTAGTGTTGAGTCCATTTCACAACTGAACAACTCTTGCACTGAAAAATTAGATGAAATAAAAATATGTGACACATACACAAAAAGATTATGTGACAGAGATTCATGACTATCAAAAGATAGTCAAGAAACTTGGTGATAACATTTACAGCTACCAGGTATCGAGAAGTTAACCTAAGCCAGTCACTACAGCAAGCACTTCATAAATACTGTTGATTTGATTTCCATAGGGACCTTGAAAAATACGTTTAGCTCCATTTCCCAGATGACATAACTGAAGCTCAAACAGGTTAATAATATGCCTTGGTCTCACAGTAAGTTTTAAAGCCAGAAGCCATACCTTAGCAGCCTAATACCATGCGTTGGTCTGATCATTACCCCAATTCTGTGGGCCTTTGTTTCTCATACTTCTCAAGCCACTCTTCCTGTGCTAGACCCTTTGTCTTTTGTCACTCCACCTTTCATACATCATCCATAAAATGGGAATAACAGTACCTGTCATCATGTATATTTGGAAACTCTCACAAAATAATTATAAAATAGGGGCACCTGGGTAGCTCAGTTAAGCGTCTGCCTTCAGCTCAGGTCATGATCCTGGGGTCCTGAGATCAAACCCCACATTGGGCTCTCTGCTCCATGGGGACCCTGCTTTTCTCCCTCTCCTACTCCCTCTGCTGTGTTCCCCCCTCTCTCACTGTATCTTTCTCTCTCTATCAAATAAATAAGTAAATAAATAATATTTTTTTAAAAATCATTGTAAAATGCTTTCAAATAAAAAGGACTCTAAAATGTTATCACCCTGCTAGAGTAGTGATTTGAAGCCAATGTTAAAGACTAAAAAAAAATTAAAATTCCATATTTAGCTATATGACTTTTGAGAAAACTGTTTTTAATGAATCAATGAGGGGAATTATGTCAGCATTATAGGGGAGAGACATGATGAGTAAGCACTGACATTGTTTGGGATTAAAGTCAAAGGTAATTTTACTGAGGTCTGTTATGTTTTCTCTCATCCTTTTCTTTCCATCACCTTCTACTAGACTACCTTGTACAAAGTCTAAGAGACATTTCCCTGTCACTGTATTATTCTAGAAATGCCCTTTGTTATTCTTCTACCTACCTGGTTTTAAGACCTTATTTAGGTCTTGACTCCTCTACTATTCCAGAACTGAATGCCATAAAACCAAAATTTAAGTAATGTTTGTTTTTTCTCTCCTTGAGGGCAGAGATATGTCTGTTTTGCCAGTTTACCCTCAGAATCTGCACCGTCTCTAGCACAGAACAAATTCTTTTAAGAAAAATTGTTGGTCAAGTGAAAGATTAATTAAGTGGGAAATCCTCAGCTAATAATAATAGCAACAATGACAGCATTCATTTGCCACGTAGCAGGATTATGTTTATATAATATATATAACCACCTGTGTTATAGTCACAATCTCATCTGAGCCCCACAACAATCTGTGATGCTGGTGCTATAATTAAGCCTCGTTTAGAGATGGAAAAACTGATACACAGACAGGCTGAATCCCCCGCCCAAGTGTCATAGCAGTTAAGGATATAAACACAGTCAGTCTAACTCCATGACCCATACTCTTAATGATGAAGCTAGTATTAGTATGTGGACATCCTGAAACACCTGTATAACATCCCTGGAAATGGAAAGGATCCAGAAACAAACTCAGATTTTTCAAGGGATCTAAGTCACAGAATACAGGACTAACATTTCATAAACTGGCCCTCAGTGCAGTTGCTGGGTCAACATGCTGCCTTATGTCTGACACACTGATGGGCAAAAGACAATGAAGGAAATTAAGGAAGTCTCCGCACCACTGGAGAGGCACGCAAGCAGAATGTGATGCCGATACTCCACGGCGCGGCCGCCAGGAGGGCCGATCCATTTACTCATTCACTCAACAAACTTTTCTTGAGTATTCATGTGGGGAACACATGAGTATTAGAAATACCCTAATGAATAAGACAGTCAAGGTGCTTACTCTCATCAGCTGCCATTCTACTAGGAGAAAGCAAGCATGATCCAGTAAACCAACCAAGATAATGTAACACAGTGGCAAAGGCTAGCAGAGCAATAAAATCAGGTAATAAGATAATCATGAGGGGATGAGGTGGAGGCTACTCTCAAAAGAGAGAGCAAGGAAACCCTTTCCAAGCAGAGACTTGAATGAAGTGGAAAATACATATCCATGCAAAAATCTGAGGGAGGTTATATGATCAGTTTTGGTTTTGAAAAAAAAAAAATCATTGCAGCTGTTATGTGGAGGAGGAACTGTTATTGGGCAAGAATGGAAATAGACCAGTGAAAAAGCTTTTCTCAAAGACCAGGAGAAATGGTCATGGCTTATTCTTGGGTGACAGGAGTGGAGACGATAAGGAGCAGAAGACACAGGAGGCTCTAGAGAGGGAAGGAAAGGATGTCACCTCGTATGCAGCCCTGGGAGCTGCCTTAAGGGAGAGAGTTTGGGGATACCAAAACTACCTTTTTAATCCCTGTCTTCTTCCCTTAACCTGCCTGTCTGTCCATTTCATGAAATACTCAAGCTCATCAACATCGAGTCATTAACCAAATGCATCAACAGCATAAAAGACCTCGTACTCTTCTAGTCCCAACGCTTTCCAGACCCCAAGTCCAAATTCTTCTTAGACAGGGGATCAGCCGATATTTCCTACAAATGGCCAGATAGTATTTTCAGCTGTGCCGCCTCACAGTCTCTGTCAGAACCACTCAATTTGTACAGTGCAAAAGCAGCCACGGATAATAACTAAACAAATGGGTGTGGCTATGTTCCAATAAAAAAAATGTTACAAACAATGAGATTCTGATTTCATATAATTTTCCCATGCCACAAAATATTCTTCTTCTTTTGATTTTTTTTTTTCAACCATCTAATGTAAAACGCAAAAAGCCATTCTCAGCTCATAGGACATGCGGTATTTGGCCCAAGGGGCATATACTTGAAGCCAAATTCCTGCTCAAAGAAGATGCTGGCTAGAAGAACAGGATCTCTAACGACCCCTCCCCATGTAGTTTCTTATGTGGCATCACTCCTATGGGCTCAATATATGTCATAGTACATATATTACATATAAACATAAGCCAGATTTTTTTATTCCCCTCCATGGAGTTCCCCTGGGGCCTTAAGAGTCTAATAGCCAGAGTGAGCACATTTTGCCAACAATCCCCACTTTCCATAATGGAATTTAATTATTTGGCCTGAAAAGCATTTAAGCTTCACTATACAGAAAGAGTCAAATAAATAAATAATAAAGGGGCACATTTTGATAGCACCTGCCTCAAAGATCTTAAAGGCACTGTCATGCCTGCTTTAATATTTTATGGTGTAGAAATGTGACTGTTACCAGGTCATAAAAATATACTGCTTTTTATACCAGGTCAAAATCTAGGGCCAGCAGTCCTGTTTTGTGGCAGGATGCAGAGAGCCAGCCAGAAAAAAGGATAGTGTTACCTTTTTTGAAATCTGAAAAGAGCTATTTGAAGATGATGGACTAGATAAATGCATATTGGGTTCTCTCTCTCTCTCTCTCTCTCCCTCTCCTGCATCTCAAAACAGAAGGTTTCAGAGTCTGCCGGCAGCTGGTGCAACATTCATTATTTACCACTGAAAAGCCAAGAATCTCAGCCTCTGACCCTCCATTGTTGCTTAGGCGTATTCTGGGAAGAGCCAAGGGGCAGGCAGGTGTTTCCTGGAGCCAGTAACACATGGTTTCTATGCAAACACTCCAAATCTTCAAGTTGAAAGTGACACTAGCAATGATCTACCATGGCTTCCTACATCCTGGAAGAAAGACGCACAGCATTACTGACTGAGGATGATACCATCACGGGACAGGGAATATATCCACTCCCTGGACAGCCTTAGTTATCACTGGAGGCAGAACAAGCTGTTATTTAATTTTCACAACAATCCCAGAAAATAGGAACCATTTTAATGTCTGCTTTAAAGAAAAGGAAACTGAGGTTATCTAACCTGCCCAAAAAAAACACAGTAAGTGGCCAAGCTGGAGTTTGACCCCCAGTTTTTCTAGCTCCTTAAGGAGACAGCTACCAGCCTTCTCTCATCCTCGCCTCCTGCTTCTCAAAACTCTTTGGTGTAACAAAGTCCTCCTTAATACAAGAGCTGCCCAGAGTTCCTACTTAGGGAAAATGACATTTCCAAGATAGAGATGAAAAAGAGAATGAGAGAGAGGGAGAGGAGTAACAATTCCGCCACTAGAGTTAGGTACTAACAAATCTAATAACTGATGTACAAGCAAACAAATGCAGAGAAAGGTTTTTGGCATTATAAAACAAAGATTAATTAATACTAGATTACAATGGAATTCCTATAGAATTACACTTGATCCAGACCCCAGAATAACAAAGGAATTCAACATGATTAATGCTTCAAATAGCAAGGAACATCAGAATGATTTACCTCTTATTACTAAAGAGGGCTGCCAGATTGCTTAAAAAAGCTCTGGCTGGCTCAGGATACTGCTATCTCCAATGCAATCAGCAATCTGAGTTTACTCATTTGACAGGAGCACCGATTCTTTGCCAGCTCTGCTTCATTTCACAGATCTGTTTTTCTCCCTTCCTCCCCCTGGCCCCACCCTCTCTCCCAGTTTGGAGGAATTGTGAAATCCCCAACCAGCTCAGCCGAGGAACCAGCTGGGTGCTGGGAAGAATCAGTTACAGGCAATGGGCAGCACAAGCAAAGCCAGACTGGACAGGAGCACCAGCTGTTCCGCCAGCTCGGAAGGGGCTCCCTTATTTTATCTTCTCATTTCTCCTGTTCGGAAAAATCTCTGCTGGTGAGTCATTTGTGGCCATAGGTGTTTAAAGCACTTATATGAGGAGAAAGACAGATTGATGCCTTTAGCACAGCCTGCCTGCTCTGGTCTAAAGAGAGGTCAGGAGGATGACAAGAATACTAAAGCTTAAGACGACAGAGTCGGCGCCAACATGCATTTAAGCAGAGACTAAGAGTCCAGAATTCCTGGACATCATAAAGAATCTATTATCATTGTGGTCACTTTCAGCAAGACTGATTTCATTACCATCTGTCTTCATCCACCACTGCTTAGTGAATAAATATTAAATATGGAACTTTTCCTGGACTCAAGTCACTGAGGCTGAGAGGAAAGCAGTTATGTAACCATGTGATCTCTGCACACCTCATAGTTAGAAGGAGAACAGATGAGGCAAAGGGGTTGGGGGAGGGGGGGTACCTGGGGAGGGAAACACTGTGGACTGAGATAAGATCATTAGCTCTACTGAGTCGAAAATAAGGGTTCAGTTCTCGGTTGAGTAATAATTCTCTTTTCAAGGTGGGCAATATTTAAGCAATCATCTCTTGAAAATTGGTCATTACCACCAGCTAATAACTGATTTGTTAGTTAATAGCCCAAGGTGAAGCCAAAGGCAGCAAATGCTCTGGCATACCATTCTCTGATGGCAGGATTAACAGATTTCAAGGGCATTATTGCTATTATGAACCATGTTCATTGATTTATAACAACACTAATATGTTTTATATAAAAAAAAAAAGTGGGTGCAATGTCCTGGAAAAATTCATCATTGTCTGGTGCTCTGAAGTCAAATAGCCCCTATAGCATGTCCAAGAGAGACACCCTCTGGTCCATTTCTGGGCATCATCAAGATTTAGATATGCACAATGTGGGATTACAGAATCCAAAACAACATCACTCAGAAGGGCCCAGGCTATAATACTGATTCCAAAAATGTCATTTCTTCCCCTAAACATGTCCTGATTGTGTATTTTTGTTAAACCTACCACTATAATGTCTAGAAGGATAAACAGTAATATTTTATAAGGGGCACCTCTAAAGAGTGGGATTGGCATGGGAAGAGCATACTCCTTCATTTTTTACTTTAGAATTGGTTTCTTTTTTGAATTTTTAATAAAGTTGGCTTTAATTTATTAAATTAAAATTTTTTAAAAATCTTGAAGCCAAAGCTTTCCTAGGAAGCCTGGAATTGTGTCTCCTTCATTTCTCGTACAAGTCCTTTCCCTTTTATTCCTTGAGGTCACAACTCAAATTGTATGTTCCAAAGAAGGTAGGACCTCTCCCAATTCCCAAGAGTGAATCTTAATTAATCTAAACTAATCATGATAATCCCAATTCTCTTCCAGTGATTAGTTTGAGAGTGGGCATGTAACCCAGTTCAAACCAGTAAGATTGAGGAGAGATTAGTAGAGGGATTTCTGAGAAAGCTTTTCTTGCTCCTAAAATCAAATGCTGGAGAAGAAAGAAGCCAATGTTTTCCACTCTCAGCTTAGCTGGTGAGAACATGATACCTGGAACTTCTAGGGCTTTACTTCTAGGGCAGCCAAAAAAAGATGTCAATCCAAGGACAAAAGCAAATATGCTAAGGATGGCAGAGCAGAAAGATGGAAATAACTGAGGAATTTCACTTGGTTGAGCCTCCAAATGAACCAACCCAGCAAGTCTCCTATCTTCAAACTTATTTGACACAACAGAAATGTCCAGATTATTTACACCATTTCTCATAGGGTTCTTTTTATTTACAGTTGACAACACCCAATCTGATACACTCCTGTAGCCTGTCTCAAGAGATTTAAGACCCACAGAGAAGAAAGTGTGGTCAGGGGCGCCTGGGTGGCTCAGTGGGTTAAGCCATTGCCTTCGGCTCAGGTCATGATCTCAGGGTCCTGGGATCGAGTCCTGTATTGGCCTCTCTGCTCAGCGGGGAGCCTGCTTCTCTCTCTCTCTCCCTGCCTCTGCCTACTTGTGATCTCTCTCTGTCAAATAAATAAATAAAATCTTTAAAAAAAAAAAAAAGAAAAGAAAGAAAGAAAGTGTGGTCAGCATCACAACATATGCCAAGGATGCAGGATTTAGAAAATCCAAGAAACTTTGAGTTCCATACAACTGAATAATTCCTTGTACCCTAAAACTTAGGTGGGGTCTTTTCCATGGCAAACACAAAATGAGTATGTACATTAGCCAGGAAAATTAACACTTACCGTGCCAAAGTCCTCAGAAAAATCAGAGTGCAGCTGGTGGAACTCAGTTGGGATGCCCAGTGAAAACCAATCCATACCGGACAAAGTTAAAGGACTTTACCTCTAAGCCAGGGGTACTGGGAAGAAGGAACATGGTGTCAAGGCAGGTCAAGTCAGGCCTGGAAGTGGCATACAACACTGCAACTCACATGCTAGTGGCCAGAACTGTCATATGCCCACCTAATTGCAGAGGATGCTAGGAAACATAGTTTAGCTATCTAAATACATGGGAACAAAGTAACAGTGAGCAGTATCTGCCAAACCCTGAAACCCAGAGGGATAAGAATTGTGCACTCACTACCACATGGACCCGTGACTGACCCATGGCTCCTGCAAACTACATCTGACCAGACTCGAGTCGTTTGTTTTCTAAGAGCTTGCTCTCTGGGTTTCAGTCTGTGAGACTTGACAAAGATCTTTTGCTTCACCAAACTTTAGTCAGTCTAGCTGAACATTGTCCTAGACCCATCTGTGCACTTCCTTGTGAAATCCAGTTTTAGCAAGAACCCAGCCAACTCAGCTTACCCAGAATCCTCCACCCTGGATATCTGATCAGCTTCCTCACCTTCCACCATCCCCGAGGTGATATCTGATCCCCCTGGCCTATCTTCAGCAAGAATCCTGTTAGGTTGCTTGAGCCAGAACTCCCCATTACACCTGATGTTTTTTCTAGTAATTTTCCATCCACTGATCCCCACTTGCTCCTTGGCTTTAAGTTCCCACTGGCCTGTGCTGTATTCAGAGCTGAGCCCAATGTAAAAGCCACTATAAAATCCCACTGCAGTGGTCCCTATTCCTATTACAGTGGTCCTGATTAAATCCTGCCTTACCATTCTAACTTGTATCACTGGATATTTTTTCCTTAACAGACTAAAAGCATGACCCTTGGAGAGATAAAGGCTGGAGGGTTGGATACTCTCAGACATGATGGGTTCTTCTGGAAAAATTATCTTCAGTTTGGGAAAAATTATACACTTTCCAGAATCTTTCACCTTTCCAGAAAAACTGATTTTCCCCTTTAGGAATTTTCTGTTCCATTTCCCAAAAAAATATATCCATGAATATGTAAGGGGAAAACTCCATACTGAGTTTAAATAGCTTTCTTTAATGTGGACCCACAGCATTTTCTTTTGGCTGTCCACTCCATAGGAAAAATAGAGAAGTCCTAACCCAGGGATTACAAAGACTCTTTGATCTAGGGATCATTTCATCAAGGTATTCACCACTCACAGTCCAATCCATCCACTTCATCCTCAGAAAACCTTCCCAAAGTACCTGGAAGGAAATTCACTGCTTTCAATTAGACATCAATGAGGTGATGTCTGGTTTGTATTCAATAGGATAATTATTAATTCAATATCAAATTATTAATTTATGCCAGAAACTAAAGTATGGATGCTGTCATATCACAGCATGAATAATAGAGGAGACCAGACCTTGGGCCACACTTTGAGAATCTCTAATGTAACTGACTGCCATTCCAAACTGGCCCCTCTGGGCAGAACTACATGACCAGTTTGCCCTCTCAAGCTAAGCAGCACTGATTGAAAGGGACTTCTATTTTGTGAATGATCAACCTCACTAAAGATGGCTTTTTTAAAAATATTTATTTATTTATTTGAAATACAGGAAGCATGGGGGGGGGGAGGGAGGGGCAGAAGGAAAGGGAGAGAGAAACTCTAAGCAGGCTCTGCACTGAGCCGAGTCCAAGGCGGGGCTTGATCCCAGGACCCTGAGATCACAACTTCAGCAGAAACCAAGAGTTGAATGCTTAACAGACTATACCACCTAGGCACCCCTCAAAGATGACATTTCTAGCACTGAAGATAAAAGCAAATGTTGACTAGTGAAAATGTTAAAAGCAAAAAAAAAAAAAAAAATTGGCCTTAAGATGAGTCTTTCTACCCCATAATTTATGTATCCTTATAATCTCTAGATTTATTGAGTTCTTACCATTTGCCACAAATAGTTCTAGAAGACTTCCCATGTTTTATTCCATTTACTCCTCAGAATAATCCAAAGAGGTACATACAATCCTTATCTTTAGCAGACAAGGACAGTGATGAATTTACTTAAGGTCGCATTAATACCTCATATTTGTATCCAATACCACAGGTTTTAAAAATACTTTTACTTGCCTTATCTCACTTGATACTTATTAACAACACAGGAGGTAGGGAGAGTGTGTCACATATTTCCCTTTTAGAGATGAAGAAACTGATGCTAAAAGAAGTTAGGTAACGTGACCAACATCTCTGAAAAAATGATGGGGCCAGGACTCAAACCTAGATCTTCACACTCACAATCTCATTCTTCTACATCACGCTACTCTATTTTTAAAAGCACCCACAGTGGGGGCATCTGGATGACACAGTCTGTTAAGTGTCAGACTCTTGATTTCAAAGGCTTATGTCATGATCTCTGGGTCATGAGATCAAGCCCTACATCAGGCTTAATGCTTAGCTGGGAGTTTGCTTGAGATTCTCTCCCCTCTCCCTCTGCCCCTCTGTGCCTGCATGTTCTCTTTTTCTCTCTCTCAAATAAATAAATAAATCTTTTTTTAAAAAATGTACCTGCTGTTTAATTTTAAGAGAGTGGACTGAAGGGGCACTTGGGTGGCTCAGTTGTTAAGCGTCTGCCTTCAGCTCAGGTCACGATCCCAGAGTCCCAGGATCGAGCCCCAGGTCAGGCTCCCTGCTTGGCGGGAAGCCTGCTTCTCCCTCTCTCACTTCCTCTGCCTGTGCTCCCTCTCTCACTATGTCTCTCTCTGTCAAATTAATAAATAAAATCTTTTTTTAAAAAAAGAGAGAGAGAGGGGCGCCTGGGTGGCTCAGTGGGTTAAAGCCTCTGCCTTCGGCTCAGGTCATGATCCCAGGATCCTTGGATCGAGTCCCACATCGGGCTCTCAGCTCAGCAGGGAGCCTGCTTCCTCCTTTCTCTCTCTGCCTGACTCTTCCTACTTGTGATCTCTGTCAAATAAATTAATAAAATCTTTAAAAAAAAAAAAAAAGAGAGAGAGAGAGAGAGTGGAGTGAACCAAAGAATTAACTTTGCAACGTATCTTCAAACTCTTTGATAGAGACAACCCAAAGTAACATGAAAAGAAAACATAAATGATACAAAATGCTGTCTGAACAGTGGTATTGAAAGAGCCTTTCCTCTGGCAGAGAGAAGAGAATGTCTGTAGGAAAATCAGCTCTATTATGTCCACCTATGAGAACATATAAATTGGACCAAAGGACCCACAAGCATCGAGTCAAGAGCAAACTCAGCAATAAACTTCAAACCCCAAAGGTATGAAATACTGAAAAAAGCCCCTGTCCTTCAGGAAGCCCTTCGCAACCCCTCATCTCACAATGATTCTTCCTCCTTGTGAATGTATTTCTCTCACAGTCTATATCACACAATGTAATGCCTGAGGGTATCTGGGATTGACTGTCTTCTATGTATTACAAATACACGTCTAGCTATTTGACTTTTAGAAAGTAGAGACCACACCTTCCTTATACTTCTGTATCCACCAAAAGATGAGCACCATTCTGGGTCCAGAAGAATGATTACTAAAACTTGAAAAGCATTTCTTTTTTTTTTTTTTTTAAAGATTTTATTTATTTATTTGACAGAGAGAGATCACAAGCAGACAGAGAGGCAGGAGGAAGCAGGCTCCCTGCTGAGCAGAGAGCCCGATGCGGGACTCAATCCCAGGACCCTGAGATCCTGACCTGAGCTGAAGGCAGCGGCTTAACCCACTGAGCCACCCAGGCGCCCCTTGAAAAGCATTTCTAATGACAATAGCCATTCCGCTAAAACACTAATACTGTATGATAAAGCTAACCATTTATGAGTGAGCCACATTGTACTGACATGTCATTCTGTGATGTTTTATTTCAGTGGACATAATCTGAACCATGTCAAATATTGTGCATCCAGCACTACACGATAAAGGGGCATGTTTAAGATAGTTTCCCCACATTCATGCAGATGATAATCATTTAAAACCTACTAAATTTTGAAATCCCAGAAATGAAAAGATAGAGATGGCTGGTTAATTATTTGGTATTTATACACAAAAAGTATGTAAATCAACCATAATAAAGACACATTGTAAATACTCCCACCCACCCAGCAATTTTAACAAAACAAGCATTTAAATCTCTATTACTGTTTAAAGAAAAATGAAACTATTTTTACAACTCAGTTACCTAATGAACTGTATGTATCTTTTCCTTTGTCTTGAAGCATGAGCAGAAATGGATAGGAGAGGCTATGCTTGGCAATGATATCACTGATTATTGGAAGATCTTTTACTACTGCCTTTACTATACAGACCTCCAGTGATTTACACACTGAATTTGTGAGCATTCATATATAATAACATATAAAGTGGTTGACAGCATAAAAAGGTTGATGGTCAGGAACCGCCTGCAGAAAACCCTGTTCATCGCCATGTGTCATGCTAGGAACAGAGGATAAAAACAAATCATAACTCACTGTGCTTTATCTCTTCAGAAATACCTCCACATGATCTCCCTCAGTCTGAGAACCAAGGCCATGTCCCTGGACAAAAAACCCCATTTACTTAAGCAAAACATCCTGCACAATAAGAAGTCGGCACGCTAAGCCTTTCTGTAGGTATACGCCGGATGCGTGCACATTTGCCAAGACCTTGAGAATGCCTATAACCACGTAATACCTACGGCTACACATTAAAACTACTGTTTCCAATCAAGCTCAATAGCACAAGGAATTATTCACAAGCTGGTCCATGAGTACAATTCTTTTTTTTTTTTTTAAGATTTTATTTATTTATTTGACAGACAGAGATCACAAGTAGGCAGAGAGGCAGGCAGAGAGAGAGGAGGAAGCAGGCTCCCCGCTGAGCAGAGAGCCCGATGCGGGGCTCAATCCCAGGACCCTGGGATCATGACCTGAGCGGAAGGCAGAGGCTTAACCCACTGAGCCACCCAGACGCCCCCATGAGTACAGTTCTTGACCTAACTAGTCTGACTCATTGGTATCCATAAGCTTGGGTGCATTTATGACTATGATCTAGAAAAGCAAGTGGGAGGAAACATAGACTTCCTCACAAAGCCAGAAGAATTCCCAAGTCTAGACACAATGAAGGCTGCCTGCCAGTCAGCCCTAAGGAAATAGTACCCAGTGCCCAAGACCTTTATTTACAAAACTGACCTGAAAAACAACTCCAGATTCTGGTACCTGTTAAAGCAAATACTTAAAAATAAGAATTGGAGAAGCACATTTGGGCAATTATAGGACAGCATGTGTTTCCAACATAGTTTGAATGTTTGAGCCACAGAGAGAAAAAAAACATGAGTTGAGACACCAGTTCTGATAGCACCAACTAGTTACCAGCCTTAAGCAAGGTGACTGAAACTCTCTGGGCATTTCTTTCTTTTTTTTTTTTAAAGATTTTATTTATTTATTTGACAGAGAGAAATCACAAGTGGGCAGAGAGGCAGAGAGAGAGAGAGGAGGAAGCAGGCTCCCTGCTGAGCAGAGAGCCCGATGCGGGACTCGATCCCAGGACCCCGAGATCATGACCTGAGCCGAAGGCAGCGGCTTAACCCACTGAGCCACCCAGGCGCCCCTCTCTGGGCATTTCTTGCCTCACCATTCAAATGATGATGAGCCTTCATCAAATGATGAAGAGTCATCGACAGCAGTCATTTGATAAATTAAAAAAGTACAGCCATTACACTCGTTGGCTATCTTAGTTAGTGCTACTATAACAAAAATACCATAGACTGGGAGGCTTATAAACAGCAGAGACTTATTTCTCACAGTTCTGGAAGCTGAGAAGTCCAAGATGCCAGCAGATCTGGAATCTGTGAGAGGCTGCTTTTTGGCTTGTAGATGGCTATATTTTCATCATATCTTCACAAGGCAGAGAGCTAAGAAAGGAAGCAGCAAGCTCTCACATACCTCTTCTTATAGAGGCACCAACTCCATTCATCAAGATTCCACTGTCATGACCTAGTCACCTTCCAAAGGCCCCATCTTCTAACACAATCACATTGGGGGGGTGGGTAGGATTTCAACATACAAATTTTGAGGGAACATGAATATTCAGTCCATGACACTGACTAAAGTTTTGACAGCTTTACCCATCGATGCCTTCCAATTTTTTAGGTGGATGCTATTGAGTCCTACAAGTTTTTATAGCTTTATTATGCCTTAAATCTAGGTATTCTGAGACAGTATTTCCCAAAGCATGTGCTGTAGACTGCAAGTTCCAAAGACAATCCACAAAGAAAAAAATCTGTGATAAAATAAATTTGGAAAACACAGTATACCATAACCTCATTTTAGATACTCAGTATCTACACTTATATATTAAAGGCACTTAGAAGTCCTGAAATAAAGAAGCCTTTGCTTTGTTTTGCTCATACCTCTTGACTCCTGTTGGCTTCCACAGTCCCTATTTGCACCTCTTTGTCTAAGGCCTCTCACTCCTTCCCTCTTGCTCTCCCTCAATCTCTCCATCCCCCACTCCCACCCCAAGCCTCAAAAGATTATTCTGTCTGCTTGCAGAGCAGGCTGGAAGTACCAGGAAATTAACTCACATCCCAAGAGCAGCCCCTCAAACAAAAACTGGGTGTAATTATCCCAGTCCTCTGCTACTTGGTAGGGATAAATCTGAGGTATGTGCTCTATACAACGTCCCATAGCTTCGCCATGAGATTAAGTTCTAGTCGCCCACCATGGTTGTTGGCTTGATAAAGTACCAACAATTAGATGCCCTCTCTTCTTCACTGTCTTACTTCCCCACTCCCCACTTCCCAAATAAACTACTTGCACACAAATCTTTTTTTTTTAAGATTTTATTTATTTATCAGAAAGAGAGAGAACGCGCGCACACATGAGCAGGCAGAGGCTGAGAGAGAAGCAGGCTCCCTGCCGAGCAAGGAACCTGATGCTCGACTCGATCCCTGGACCCTGGAATCATGACCTGAGCCAAAGGCAGCGGCTTAAAGGACTGAGCCACCCAGGTGTCCCTACTTGCACACAAATCTTATTGCAGGGTCTACTTCTGAGAGAACTCAAACTAACAGGCCCATGGTTTTCCACACATGTTCAATGACAGATCAGTCTAAACAGCACACTTTTTCAATTAGCCAAAACTCTTGGTGGCAAGTGAGAGAAGCCCAGTACAAACTGACTAAAACAGGAAAATTAAATTTATTTAAATCCAAGGATAGGTTGGCTTTAGGCCTAAAGGACTCAAGCTCTTAGAGAATGTCAAGTTGACTTGCTCTGCCTCCATTTCTGGGCTCTACATTCCTTTGTGCTGGCCTCATTCCAGCAGGTTTCTTCACAAGGCAGAAAGATGACCATTAGCACTGAGCTTATATCCTCTCTTTTCAGGAACCCCAATGAAAAAGGGGCTTTTCCTTCCCAGTGGTTCTAAAAAGGGTCCAGGACGAATCTCAGGAAACCATCTTTAATCATATTGGTCATCCTTGCACCAATTCCCAAGACAGATATGACAGACTTATGCTGACTGAACAGTCCTAAGCCATCTACCCACCCCTGGACCAAGCTACACCCAAACCACTTGTACCAACAGTGAGGAGAAGGAGTTCCTCAAGGCAAATCAGGGTGTTATTATCAGAAAGAAATAGCTTCAGGGCAGTCACAAATAACAGGTGTCCACTCCACTCTTTAACATTCTACAGAAGACACTTTGGGAGATGCTGTTCTATCACATTCACAACTACTTCTCCAAAATTCCTGAAAAAGCCCTTCTCAGAAACAGCTGAAAATACACTTTGAAAAGAACTGAGTCTGTCTGACAACTTCATGTCAGCCCAATACACTCTTTATATATGACCATTTTACTGGTGTTACCAGTTCTCTCTACTTGGCTTTTTGCTTTGGATATATTAAAAGAAGTATTAATTATCAACTCAATTCCTTTCCATCAACCTAGATCCTTATGATAAATTTCTTTACCATTCCTATCAAAAAAAGGTGATCAAATAGCCGTAAGCAAATGGGAAAACACATTCAGAGCAATGAGAAGACTAATAAAAGAATCCTGGAGGTTAGAAATGTACACTATAAATCACCCATCCACTAGCGGAATTTTTTTTTTTGTTTTTACTTTCTTCTCTTTCCCATAGGAAAAAAGATTAAAAACCTAAAAAAAAGGAAAAAAAAACACAGAGGAATTTAAATGCACACTTGTGGTTATACTGGTCTTCCTAGAATTTACTACAATGCCAGAAATTAATTTATAAATAATGGCAAGCATGGGATCTCAACCACCATCACGTAAAGAAAAGGCAAACACCTCAAAAACGTTCTAGTTGGCAAGGAAACACTCATCTGTGGCTGAAATAGCCAAAAGAGAAGGGTGAGTTTCACATATCAGCCCTGAAAAGCATTATTGGTTTTCAAATTCTTTTTTTTTTTTTAAGATTTTATTTATTTATTTATTTATTTATTTATTTATTTATTTGACAGACAGAGATCACAAGTAGGCAGAGAGGTAGGCAGAAGAGATTGGAGGAGAAAAAGAAGAAGAAGAAGAGATTGGAGGAAGCAGGCTCACTGCCGAGCAGAGAGCCCCATGTGGGGCTCGATCCCAGGACCCTGAGATCATGACCTGAGCCAAAGGCAGAGGCTTTAATCCACTGAGTCACCCAGGTGCCCCTGGTTTTCAAATTCTAAGACAATACAATATTGTCTTGTCAATTCTTTTTTTTTTTTTACTACTTCTTTCCTCTGCTCCTAAACTCACTCTCCTGGAAGAAACTCACTGAAACAGGGAGACTCATCTGTATTATTAAAGGAGGCATTATGCTAATTTCTTCCATCTTGCTTTGATAATTCTTCATTTTTTAAAAGAAAGCTCCTGTGTCATTTTTATTTTTTGGCTCCCTTCACAAATATAACTACTGATGTTTATCATAAAAAGATGCACTACATTAAAATAATATGATTTCAAAGTTCTTTGGTCTACCAATGATAAACAGCTTTTCAAATAAAGAACAAAGTCTCCTTTTGACATTTTTTCTGTAATGTCTACTATGCTCATGCGTGTGTGAGCTTGGAGAAGGGCATGAATTAATTCCATGTTGCCGTTCATGCCCCCAACTAGCTCCGCGCCTCACAGCCAAGTGCACTCCATGTGGGCACACTCCCATTTCATGAGACTCTAGTTTCCCCCATGTATCCTAGGACATCCTCAATATTAGGTCTATGTAGCCCATGCAAATGGAAACTTACTTATAAAAATATGAAAAGACTCAACATTAGGAGGCTAGCAAATAAATAGTGGAACATCAGTCCCATTCAGTGATTTAAAAAATATTCTTCCAAAAGATATTAATGATGAGGGAAAATGGCAACAATAAAACTTTGTGTAAAGAATGACAAGAAATATACTCAAACATTAATCAGTAACATTCTGTCTCTGGATAATAAGACTATGAGTAGCATTTTTCCTTAACAGTTTTCTGTTTTTCCCATGTTTTCTACAATGAATATCTGTTCCTTCATAATCAAGGGGAGGAAAAAATAAAAGATAATAACGGGAAGTACATAAAAGCCTTGAGAAAAAGTCTATAAAATTCTGGAGCAAAGCTGGTGGGACCAAGTAGATCATCACCATCAAACTCAGAGCCCTAGATAACCCCTCTACAATTTTAAATGCTTGCCATCACCACCTCATTATATATATTACATTGGAACCTCCTGGACTATCAGTGCCACATCTCAACTCTTTCATCATCTTAGAAATCCTTAGTACAAAACAGGTGCTCAAGAAAGGTAGTGTAAATTGATTTATGAAAGCATGGTGATTACAGGATGGACACGAGCAGGCAAGGACCATCAGGGGAAAGAAAGAATTAAGGGTCCAGGAGTTCCAGAGCCTTGAAATTTCAGGTAAATATCTGAAATCAGAGAAGCTGATGGAAGAGTCAAAAGTCCAAGAAGTCAGGCAGGGTTTTGGGGATTAAGGTTTAAAAAAAAAAAAAAGAAAAAAAAAGAAAAGCACCTAGGAAGTCAGTTGAGTCAAGGGCATTGAAAGTCAAGACAGCAAAGCACCCCTGAGACTGCTTTCAACTTTCTTTAAAGCCGGGTGGTCTTAAGAGCAAGTGTGCTCTGTGGTTACCCAGAGTTGCCCTGCATACACCAGGTCCAGATGGTTTGACTGAAAACAATCTGGCCACAGAAATTTACTCAACTGAGCAATTTATGCCAACAATAGAAGATTCATTGGAACAACCTAGTCCCACAATAGAACTTCTTTTAAAATGTCATTTATTGTTTTCTTCCCAAATTTCAAAAACAATCCATTCTTGTTAGCCTAATGAGCATATCAAACTTAAAATATACAAGCTCCAGATCTTGCTTCCCAAACTCTATCTTCCTACAAACCTCCCCGTCCAATTAATGAAGTTCAATCCCAGTTGCCCAAGCCAAAAAAACCCTGGATTCATTCATAACTATCCTCTTTACCTTATACTGCCCCTCCACCAAATCCCTACCCCACCTCCCACCTCCCAACCACCCCCCCACACACAAGTCCTGATCCCCAGGAAACACCTTTTAAGTTTGCTCTTCCTTCTGCTATCCTGTGTTTTCCCCCAGATATCCACCCGGTTCATACCCTCATCTCCTTTAGATCTTTACTCAAAAGCTACTTAAACAAGAGAGACCTCCCCTTCCCCAACACTCCATTCCCCTTTACATAAGGAGAGGAGAAAGACTAGCCAAACTTCAGCTATTTAACTCACGGCTCATCTTAAGAGAAATGAAAAGAGGAAGGAAATAATATTCTGAACCTGTGTGGCATGCCCTGGGCTGGGGCTTTCACAATGTGTTATCTCGGTTAGCCCTCACAACCAGCACATTAACAACAACCACCTGTAATATGGGTATCATTAGACCAATTACACAGATGAAAATGTGGCTCCAAGAAATGAAAGTAATTTCTAAAAAGCAGTACCAAATTTTTAGTCTAGCCATGCTGTATTTTTGGTCTTCGAACTTAAAAGGAACAGTGGTATCTAGAGTTGTGGAAAATGGGAGGAATAAGAGGTGACCGCTAAAGAATATGAGCTCTCTTCTAAAATTGGCTGTGCTGATGTTTGCCTTGCTCTATAAATATACAAAAATCCACTAAATTATATACTTTAAATTGGTGAGTGGTAGGGTATGTGAATTGCATCATAATAAAGCAGTTAACAAAAAATAATATTTAGTGGAAGGCTTTCCCTGTTTTCCAATGAAGTCACAAATTCTTAAGAATCAGTGTATTCTGGGGTGCCGGGTAGCTCAGTGGGCTAAAGCCTCTGCCTTCGGCTCAGATCATGATCCCAGAGTCCTGGGATTGAGCCCCGAATTGAGCTCTCTGCTCAGCAGGGAGCCTGCTTCCTTCTCTCTCTCTGCCTGCCTCTCTGCCTACTTGTGATCTCTGCCTGTCAAATAAATAAATAAATAATCTTTTTAAAAAATTAATAAATAATCAATGTATTCTGGGGCTCAAAGACAGTCCTTTATATCTCTTCATAATCTTATATGGTGGCAATAAATCAATGGCTCTTGACAGAGATGACGAAACTGATCTGAACTTCCCCACTTCAATTGGTGGAGGAAATGCCCATTAACTGCAACTGAATGGAGGTTAAAATCATAATCCCAAATAGAAACAAGACAGTAAAATTTTCTCCAGCATAGTCCAGCTCCCATTTCAATCATCTGCCCTTACTCCTCACATTTCCTCCTTTTCCAACACCACCACCATCATCTTGGGGTTATACAATTTCGTTCAGAGTCAGAATTAGAAATTAGCTAAAGAAGCTGTGATATTCTCCTGATCCTAAGGTGCTATTTCTTTAAGATGAATCAACAATTTAATAACAACCTTCCAAGGAATAAAAAATGGAATATTACATTAAGCACATACATTGTATACTAACTGAACATTTCGGAAGTGCTCAAATGTCACAGAAAACACACCTTAAAATTTTTCTTTTAAATGGAGTAATTCCCATGGAAGTGGTGATCTAGTTAACATATGATTTCTCCATATCTGAAACAAAACAGAATCAGAGTGCTGAGGAATCTTTAATAAGAGAAATACAGCCCTGAGACTACAGAGAAAACAGTGGCATTTATTACTGGGTTGAGTGAGCAGCTTCCTAGAACCTAGCAAATGCTCAAAGGCCATGCCTTGCTCATTCATTTTGGCGGATGAACCTTCACTCCCATTTTGCAGGGCTAATAAAGGAAGGGGGAAAAGGGTGTGGCTTTGGGCATGCACACTGAAATCTACATGTTCTCAGAGGCCTGAAGAAGTGTGCCCCCTTGCTGGGACTTCATGGCCATCTCCAGCGGGCTGCAGAACTTTCAACAAAGAATTGGTAATTTGGACCACCCAAACTCTGACAAACTATAAAGACTAATTCCTCATTGTCCACAAAAGTAAGTAAATAAATAAAAATTTAACAAGTTAAAATTTTTTTAAAAATTAACGAAGACTACTTAAGAGAGAGCAGAAAGGGAACCAAATCTTGCCCATAAATGAATGCTTTGGCTCTTTAGTATTGGTCAGCCCCTTGCAAGTACAACTTGGGTTGGATCTCTAATGGGAAAGATTTGCCCAGCCTAGCACCCCTTGATTCTCTTCTGCCAAAAGAAGTAAGACCTGGGAACTCCCCTCACCACTTCAGGGTAGAGTTTAAATCGTTGTGCTGCTCTTGCCAATAACTTGATTTTTTAAATTCTGGACTACCTATACTCCCTGCCTATTCCATCTCCTGCTGGATTTAAGCCTGCTGAAACATTGGGTATTTGCTTGATAGGGAACCCAGGAAAACTCCAAAACCATCCCTATATCCACATGATGAAATTTTTTCATGAAAATGGCACTGTAAAACTCCATCCACCTGGGAATAAGACAAGACTGTCAATAGTGAGTTCCATAAAGCCAGAAACTACCGTAAGTGCTAGAATAGAGGTTGCAGGTATACTTTGCATAGAGATTTTCTAAGAGAAAATTTTTACTTATATTATTACATATGAGTTAAAAGTAACTCTAAATTGTAATGATGTAAGATAGTATTATTTTGTTTTATAAATATAGCATATTTCATGTTGGAATTCAGTAAGAATGCATATATTTTGAATTTCCAGTAATATTAGCTTTGAAAATTATAATTCAAATGGCTAAAAAGTTGGTATCAGTAAATATAGGCACACAGCAGAGCTATAGTAAAGAAGTCCTTATATTCATACGACTGAGACTGGTAGTTGGCCAAATAACATTTATTAGTATAAATATAATTATTAATTTATTTAATTTATTAGTGATAAAAATTATTAATTAATTAATTATTATTAAATTTATTAGTAATAAAGAATTATACATAACAGGTACATCACAATTTTATTTTAACTTTCGACATATTAATGTACATTTGTTCAGTGATTCATATAAACTTATTCATTGAGAATAGGTATGTTGATTGAAATTGGTCATTTTTTTTTTTTTGCATAAACTAAACTCACAATGCAGTGTCTACAATTTCCAGCTTAGGTTTCCTTAAAGAGTAATGAAATCTTAAAGACACTTATGAAAAAAATCAAAAGGATACAGAATCCATTCTGGTTTTTACAACATTGTTAAACCAATCTTTTGCAGTTATTTCTCACACTTCTA
The DNA here is from genome assembly GCF_964662115.1 of Mustela nivalis. Classification (NCBI taxonomy): domain Eukaryota; kingdom Metazoa; phylum Chordata; class Mammalia; order Carnivora; family Mustelidae; genus Mustela; species Mustela nivalis. The sequence goes on from NC_139022.1 coordinate 132,646,486, forward strand.
ATTCCACAGCTATATATATTTTTAATGATCAAATTAATGAGCTTTTAGAAAGTATCCAACCTTATCCTTACATGTATACTAACTTTACTTTTACACACACATCTTACTGGTTTTCTCACTAGCAAACAAGGATAATTTCTCTATGGAGAAACAGTGCATTATAGTAGGGAAAGAAAGGGCCCTTATATGTAATTATATCTCAATAAAAATGGAAAAGACAAATAGACAAACAGGCAAGCATACAAACAGTAGCTTTGTAGTCCTTCCTTAGAATGGGAAGGAACTATAATTAGATTGATATAAGTGAAGAAACTAACAGGAAAACAAGTATAGACATAATTGCAAAAATATACATTAGAGTGTAAAGTAAAAGAATGTATAACAAATTTAGCAAGTGAAGCAAAACAGAGTGCTTAGAAACATAAGACCTAGTTCAAGTGTCTGTTCCACCTCTTTCTAGCACTGTGACCTTGAACAACTCAAAGCAGCTCTCTGGAACTTGGGTTCTTCCTCAGTAAAATGAGAGGGTGGTCCAAGATCCAGAATTTTCAAACTATAATCCTGAGTTCTGTGTATCAGGCTGATAGATGCTCTGTCCTAGCAGAGGAAGGTGAGGCACTCACGCCCACATTCACATACACTCTTTCACACCGGTACCCACATGTGCACATCCTCAATACATAACGGCTCGAGGCTATCTGCTTTACATACCAGACATCAGGGGAAGATCATATTTGTTTCCTGACCTAAAAAACATTGGAAACCACTGGAGTAGATGACATCAGAGTTCAGGCTAGCTCTAACTTTCTCTGATTCTTCTTTCCATACTGCCATTTGTGCAGAAGGCACTCAAACAAATATGAGTTGCCAATGGTGTCTGATGTGAGTGTTGTAAAACTGAACACTCAACTATCAAGAGCTGCTGGAATTAAGCTTCTCTCTACATGCAAGACCCCTCACAATTCTGCACATGTTTGTGATTTAAAATGTGCAGCCTAATTAGCAGAAAAAGAAAAAAAAAGTTAAAAACCTGGCTGCTTAACTTTGGCACTGCCTTCAAATTATATTCCCATTTGCAAATTTTACCACTGGATTTTTTTTCACATGTATTTGACATATTATTTCCCTGCTAAGACAAAACTCAAGGGAGAAGAAAAGGGAAGGGAAAGAAAGGGAAGGGAAGGGAAGAGAAGAGAAGAAGAGGGGAGGGGCGGGGAGGGGAGAGGAGAGGTGGGAAGGGGGGGGAGGGGAGGGGAGGGGAGGGAAGAAGAGAGAAGAGAAGTAGGAGGAGGAGAGAAAGAAAAAAGAAAGAACCAAACAAGCCGCATGTAGGAGGCTGGAAGAGAACAGCTTGATAAAGATGACCGGAAGACTGCTGCCTCTAGAAAGTTCAAGAGACTTGTAATAAATAACCTTGTATAATTCTAAAGAGGTCTGAAATGTTTAACTAGTTTTTAAATGTGAGCAAATACACTTACACACAGCAGTCTAATATGCTTTAGTCTCATGTCCTGAACACTATAAAAATGTCCCATTATTGTGTTCACAACACTTTAAAAGCTTGGATAGATTACATCCCTTAGAGGAAGAAGGCAGCTACAATGCAAGATTCAAGTTCCTGAAGTTCAGATAGTTTTAGGACATTAAAAAAAAAAAAAAAAAAAAAAACCTTCCCATAGGAAGAATTAATTTCAAGCAAAAGACAAGGAGTGAGAATTTGTTCAATTAATCCCATGTATCAGACAGAGCCAGTGGAAATTCTCAGTCTCATAGGCGACTTTGGCAGAAAGGCTTAAACCAGCATTTTCCCAGGAGGCCCTATCCAGGTGTGTTAAAAGTGTACAAGCATGAAAATATGGAGGAGATTTGCATACCCATTGCATAAAATTTACAAAAACTGACAAAGTTCAAACAGTTGATTCTCAGGCATTTTTCAAGTTCACATTTTATTGCTGCTACCTCTAAGTTAGGCATTTGGAAGATTCACTCATCTATATTCCTTCTCACTTGGCTAATAATACGTCTTGGGTCCTGCAAGGGGATGTACATTACTTAATTTATAAAATTGGAGGTAGGATTAATGAGATATGAACATTGAAAGAGTTTTGTTCTCCACCTCTCTGACATACAGAATTAAGGAAATAAGGCAAGGTCATCCAAAATGTTCCTATGATCCCTCAAAGTTGATGAGTCACAGTTTGGAAAGCCCTGAGCAAAAGGGAGAAAATGCACAGAAATCCACCTGAGTTTGGAGTACAGATTTTGAAGCCCAGTGACAATGGGTCCTCGTCCCAGCTCTGCTTTCTGCTAACTAAAATTTGGCAAGTTACTGAACTTTCAGAGGCTTTATTTTCTCATCTGTAAAATCAGGATGATGTTAAAGACTGTTTAATAGAGTTTTGCAAATTTAAAGAGATGCCTATCAAGTGTCTACGATAATGAAGTAGACCTTGTTCATTATTGTTTTTAGAAGCATTAACTCTATCCTTTGCTGCAAGACTCTGATGTTTAATAACATCAAAAGATAAGAGAATTGATTCTGACTAAATGTCTATGGGCAGACCTTTTATATTCCACATTAGCATAAGAACTAAGATTACTCAGGGAATGAATGCATATATCCTTTAAAAAAAAATTGTTTTGGCAAAATCAGTTTATAGGTTATTAATCCAGTTACATCACCAGCGCTATCCCTTCTCATGTTTCAACAGTAAGCTAAGGTCACTATGCCCTTCTGTACCACTTCAGAGCCCCCCAACACTTTTCATGGTCATTACTCTTGTTTGTGTTCACTTTTTAAAAAGAACCATTTCTGAGACATTTCAGGAACAAGGGTACAATTAGGCATTGATTGTTTTCCCTCATCTCAATTCTTCCATGTTAAAAAGGGGATAAAGAAACAAAACTCAGCAACTAGTAGGAAAGAGGATGTTAGACCCAGCCCTTGGCTGAATTTAATTTGAGGCATTTCAGTATGGTTATTTCTCGGAGTCATTGAGGGCTAATGGTGCAATCCGATTTTGCCCAGATGAATTTCCCATGACAAACGATATTGGCTCATCATTTGTGGTCGTGACTGTGTGCCAGTATTTTTCTCTCTCCAAAGCTTGGGTAGGACAGCATGGAGCTCTTGTGTTCCTTGGGACATTTGTTTCCAATTTTGCAAACACTATGAATGTGGTTATTTTTGTAGCTCTGTTAGGAAAGTGCATGGCATTTGGTTTTCTTGTTGGAGTTAATTATAAATCATTAGGGTTCCAGTGCCCACAACAAAGTCCTTGGACCTTGAAGCTCAATCACTGGTGATTGCGATAGTCCTGCCCACACACACCCCCCCCCCAAACCTCTTGCTAAATCCTCCATTTCTCATTATAGAGAAGGAGGGAGAAGGGGGCGTTATTTTAAGATGTTTTTATTGGCTTCTAAATGTGAAGCTTTGGTTCCAAGGTCTTCTTTTTTCCCAGAGCAAGATAAACTTTTTTGGGTTGTAAATCATGGGATTTTTGCATCACTTGACAGGGTCCATGTTGCCTCACTGGTGACTTAGAAGCAGAGAAAGTTGCCCACGCATCATGAAAAGGACCCTTTCAGTAGCACTGGGCCTACACCCAAATCTGTTGCTTTAGGATAATAAATCATTCTGTTTTCACCCACTCCCCACTTCCATCCCCCATTTATAGAAAACACCACTGTGACCTGACCAATAACTTTAGTTCAAGCCACTGGTAAAATCGAGAGGTTTTAAGGTGGAAAAGCTCAAGATGGGAGGCCCTTGTCCACCTCTGAACTGACTGCTTTCTGCTTGAAGTCAGGAACCCACATCACCAGGCTGTCCCAAGTCCCCTATAATTACCTACCTCATCTCAGACATTGTCCTAAGTTTTTCCCATTAAAATATCCCTGTCCCAAATGTCATTTTCCCACAGTGTTTTGTTTCCTGCTAGATAGTAAATAAGTATTCTAATTTAAAAAAACACCTGCATCATGTATCAGTAGGTGCCAAATGGATAATGAAGAGAGAAGAAAACTTGTTTTCTACTTTTTTTTTTTTAACCTCCAAACTCTTTCTTCATTCAAGGCCTTCTTTGGTTGGATCAGAGTGGGCAACTGATACTCTCTTGGTCACCTCTACCCGCAAAGCTTGGAACAGTATCTAGCACCCAGTAGGCTTCAAGAACTATTTCATAAGTGAATGAGGGCCCATACAACTTTTTCTTCCTTTCCCCACCCCTGGTAGACCCTGGGGGTGAGATGGGCTTGGAGCAGTGCTTACACACTACAGAGTTAACAAAATATATTCAAAAAGCACACTAGTCTTACCTTACCACTTCATAGACAAGGAAACCGAGGCCCAGAGAGGGGACGTTTCCCTCCCAAGGTCACACGGTGATTGACTAGAACAGGATCTGATTCAAGTCCCTTGACTCCCAGATCAGGGCTTATCCTCCACATGGTTTGTTTCCATGTTCTTCACTTTTTAACATAAGCCTTCTGGAGAAAAATAACTTGAGACAAGTGTTCTCAACAGTTTCCTAATAAGGATTTACTTTTAATCACAGACACACACACACACACACAAGACTTCTGATTATGGAAGGAGCAGAAGCTTTTGGTCCTACATGTCCCCAACTCCTTTCCACCCCAGGAATCTCCACAAAGCAGAGACAATTGTGACAATCAGCTTGAAAGCAAACATGAAGATTTTGGAGATCATCTTAGTGTGGCTTCCCTTCAAAAGCACACCCAAGGTAGAAATCCTAGGAAGCACTGTGAGGAAATGAGGGAGGAAGTAGGCAGAGAAAGGAGGAAAGCCCATTAAGGATGTTTTGAGGTACCAGTCACACAGTTACTGAAGACTACTGGGGCCTCTGTCCCATCCATCACATCCAGAATCCTCTCAGAGGCTGTGTCACACACCTCTGGAATGGTCCACTGAAGGGTGAGGATGCTAGGGTCATCTACCCTCTAACTCCTGTCCCGTATCAGTAGAAAACCAGTAAGCAGCATTAAATCTCTAGTGGTCCTAGACTTCCCCACAAGACCTCCATAGTCTCTGCAGCCAGACAGCCCAAGCATACATAGGCAGGAGACATCATAGATGTCCCCTGTATCTGCTGCAGAGAACAAACAGGTCATCAAAAACTACCAGTACTCAAAAAAAAAAAAAAAAAGTGACCTACTCTTGAGAAAAACCTATGCAATTGGAGATGGGGTTTTAGCAGCACAAAGAAATTATACAAAACCTGGTGAGAGGCTGACCTCTTTTGCAAATAATATCTTTATTCCCAGAAAGCTCTTCCTCCTATTCATTCTTTAGGTCTCATCCTCAAGATAAATAAATAGAGTGTACTGTGGAGGCTTTCCCGGCCTTGCTCTCATGCTCTTCCCTTTGGTAATACTCTTGCTTATAAGTATGTATTCAGTGTCTATCTTCCCCCACAGATTCTACGTTCTGAGCGCAGGACATGTCTTTCTTACTCATTTCTATGCTGCAAGAACCTAACACAAAGCCCGACACACAGGTGTGGAATAAATATGTAATGTGTGTCATTTGCAGCTTATATCTAATGTAGCTTCATCATGGGTCATATTTGCTTAGCATGAATGAATTGAATTACACCTCTTGGCTTGTTCTTGCCTCTTTATATTTGGTCAGCTGAGCTGCTTCTGTGGTTAGTAGGTGAGGCTGTTTCTCAAAGAAGCTTAGGTCAGTAAAAACTCAGGTGAGAGGATCTCATTAAGTTTCATTAAATGAAACTTGCTAAAACTTCCTCCCTCTAACCTCTTTACTGTCAGGACCCATTTATAAAGTACAGGGCTACAACTACAGAGTATTTAATCAGGTTTCCTCTTTTCTTGAGAGGATGAAAATTCAGCTTCTTCATAGTGTAAGCTGTATGATGTTATCACTGCCTGTTTGGGGAAGGACAAACCTCCTCCACCTAATGACTAGCATTTTCTCTGGATTTTATATTCTTGGAGACTTTCACAGCAGTAGCCAATGGTGAACTGGCAGAAGAGCTGCCCCCAGAGAGTGGAGGGAGAAATGCACAAGTCATTCTTAGGGGGTCATCCTTTGATTTTCTACCAATGTGTTTTTGGTCAAGACAAGTAACAGTAACTCACTCATACTAACTCAAGTAAAGGGTGGAGGTAGTTATGGGAAGACCCAGAAAAGACAGGAAACAAGGCATCTTTGGGGTTTGGTTTCTAACACTCCCTCCCCACCCCACTCCCCCACCACTTTCATTCTCCACTTTCTTCTCTCTAACAACCACCTGGCTCATGATTTCTGCTTGCACATAGCTATTATGTTCCTCTCTTCATAAGTTAATATTTTAATTCTACCTCCTACCACCAACTGGCAGCTAGCTCTTTGTTTCTCAATTCCATATACCTAAAAGAAGAATGTGATCTACCCTGCTAGTTTGAATTGGAACAAACTCTAATAACAAGTCATGGGTTATTGACAAGCCCTTAGCACTACTAACTTTAAGATAAGTTTGTACCCTGGTTCCATCAGTATGGTAGGAAAGACAGTAGGAAGAGACTTCCAAGACAAAGAATGCAGACATACCCATTCAAGTGAGAGTAAAGGCAGAATTTCCTAAAAAAGGAGTGCAGATGGTACCAACAACCCAAAATATTAAGTACTCTAATCCTCCCCCAACATGGGTGGGTATCTTGTGGGGCTAAGGATGAAGAAATGTAAAACTTGTTAAGACTGTTGTATCAGGGACACTGGGTGGCTCAGTGGGTTAAAGCCTTTGCTTTAGGCTCAGGTCATGATCCCAGGGTCCTGGGATCAAGCCCCATATCGGGCTCTCTGCTCAGCGGGGAGCCTGCTTCCTCCTCTCTCTCTGCCTGCCTCTCTGCCTACTTGTGATCTCTCTCTGTCAAATAAATAAATAAAATCTTAAAAAAAAAAAAAAAGACTGTTGTATCAGAGCCTCTCCTCCACTCTTCTTCTGCAGGCTGAGCACTTCCAAAAACAAGCATCTTTGACCGCCCAGGGCTTTTCTTAGTCATAGGTGCACACTCAGACCAAACTAGAGGTGCCTGGTTGATGGCACCAAAAGCAGCATTTACTCAGTGGCAAACAGGAGTTGGTAAATACCGCAGACACTTTGGCCCTTAGGTTGGACAACTCTGAGGCATGCTCTACTTTCTTCCAGAAGTCCAGACTATAATTGAGCCCACAAAGATAAGCTGCTCGATAAGAAAAAATTTTCCAGATTAAGAGTTTGAACCAACACTTTGTCTGGACTGTCCTCCAGACCTTGCTCTCCTTCCTCTGCGTCATGGTCTCCCTGCTCCTGTTCTATGAAGTAATCACCAAAAAACATTTAGGGACAGCAAGGCAGTGAAAAAATCCATACATGTATCATTTCCTACAGTAAGGTGTGTTTGTTCATTATAAACTCAGAGCTTCTCAACTTGTGGAACACATGTATCAGAGATAAAAACAATAATTTATACCAGCTTAACAAATGAACCCCATGGTCCAGCCTCAGAAAGATTTTCATAGTCAGAAAAATTCAGTCCACAACCAAAAAGTTAATTTAAAAACAACGCAAGTTCTTCAACTGGAAAGGTATACTACATCCATGCTTAAGAACTCAAAATCGACTTCATAGAGATGTCAATCCTGCCGAGTTAATACATAAATTTAATGCAATGCAAATAAAGATTATCAGCAGTATTTTTGAACTATTTTCATATGGAAAAATAAACAAGTAAAACTGGCCAGAAAAATCTTATTAAAAAAAGTAATGAGGTCAAACTAGCCCTGCCAGATATTAAAATATGATATAAAGCTACATTAATTAAAGCAACATAACAGTGACCCATAAATAGTCATATCAGTGGAATATTCCAGTAATAGACCTAAAAACATACAGGAAATTAATATGTGATAAAGATGTATTATTAAAGAAATAGTACTCACACAATGGGTAGCCATTTAGAAAACAAAAATTGAATCCATTCCCCTAACCTCAAAACAAAATAAATTACAGATGCAGCAAACATTTAAATGTAAAAACCAAAAACCACAAAATTATTAGAAAAAAAGGCAGAAATTGTTGTGCAATCTCAGAGTAGGGTAGGCTTTCTAAGCATGACATGTAAATCAGAAGTTTTGGAAGAGAAGACTCACAAACTTGACTACACAAAAATTTTAAAAATTTGTACAACAAAACCTCCAGACATAAAGTCAAAAGAATACCTTTTTAAAAATGCGATAGACTTGTGCAATTTATATCATAAAGAGCTCAGTTCCCTGGCATATAAAAAGCTCCTAAAAATTATTATGCAAAATCAACGACTCAATATTTGCCACATGACGTGCCAAGGTTGCAAGCAGACAGTTCATAGAAAAGAAAGTACAAATACTCTGAAAACATGATTGGTTTCAGTTGCAATAAGTCTAAAAGAAAAATAACCTCTTTTGTCTCTCCTTTACTCTCACGCTACTTCACTTCTAAAATCTGTGGTGTGGGTCTCCCACACATCAAGCAATTCTGCAACTCCAGCTGGGTGTCCCATGATTTAACTCAATTCTGACACTACCTACCTGAAGATAGCATTAGCTCCCACAGGTGAAGGGCTCAGTCCTACAAGACGGACTGTCTGTCCCCACATCAAAGGTGAATCACCAATCCAGATTGTTATCTATGCTTCTGATTCTTTGGCTATATATGGGGAGGTTCCCAATATCCCCTCCTTCAGTTCATTTAATCTGCTAGAGCAGCTTACAGAACTCAGAAAAGCAGTTTACTTGCTAGATAATCCATTTATTATAAAAAGACATAACTCAAGAACAGCCTGATGAAAGAGATGCATAGGGCAAGGTACGGGGAAAGAAGCACAAAGCTTCCATGTTCTCTCTGAATATGGCACTCTCCTAGCACCGCAACATGTTCACCAACCCAGCAGCTCTCCAAACCCCACTGTTTTGGGGTTTTACTGAGGCTTCCTTACTTCCTTATGTAGGCATGATTGACTGATTGATTCAACCTCTATCTCCTCTCCCCTCCAAGATGGGAGGGAAGGGGACTGTAAATTCCAGTCCTCTAATCCTGGTTGGTTCCTATAGCAACCAGCCCCACCCGCAGGGGCTTTCCATAAATCACCTCATTAACATAAACTCCGGTGCAGTTAAAAGGGGTGTGTTATTAATATAAAAAATGCTCCTATTGGGACGCCTGGGTGGCTCAGTTGGTTGGACGACTGCCTTCGGCTCAGGTCATGATCCTGGAGTCCCGGGATCGAGTCCCGCATCGGACTCCCAGCTCCATGGGGAGTCTGCTTCTCTCTCTGACCTCCTCCTCGTTCATGCTCTCTCTCACTGTTTCTCTCTCAAGTAAATAAATAAAATCTTTAAAAAAAAAAAAATGCTCCTATCATTAGGAAATTCCACAGGTCTTAGGAGATCTGTACCAGGAATCAGGGACAAAAAACAAATATATTTCTTAATATAACTAATACCAAATCTTAGTACTAATAATATAAATGCAATTAAACCTATAGTTGAAATATCATTTTTTACATATCAAATTGGTCCCATGAAGTCTGATGTCACTCAGTGTTGGTGAGGATACTGGGAAACAGGCAATCTCACACATTGTTAGTGCAAGTATAAAGAGCAAAAATCTACCAAAATCTACCAAAAATCTACTACATGTATCCTTTGATTCAGCAGTTCTATTTCTGTGGGCAATTCAGAACAGTCTCTAAAACAGTGTTCAGCAGGCAGCAACCTCTTCCTCCTTAGCCACAGCAACTTCTTCCTAGAAGCATCGCCAAAGGCAAAGGAAGCAAGGGAAAAATGAACTATCGGGACTTCATCGAGATCAAAAGCTTTTGCACAGCAAAGGAAACAGTCAACAAAACCAAAAGACAACTGACAGAATGGGAGAAGATACTCGCAAATGACATATCAGACCAAGGGCTAGTTTCCAAAAGCTATAAAGAACTTCTCAAACTCAACACCCAAAGAACAAATAATCCAATCAAGAAATGGGCAGAAGACATGAACAGACATTTCTGCAAAGAAGACATCCAAATGGGCAAGAGACACATAAAAAAGTGTTCAACAATCACTCAGCATCAGGGAAATACAAATCAAAACCACAATGAGATACCACCTCACACCAGTCAGAATGGCTAAAATTAACCAGTCAGGAAACGACAGATGTTGGCAAGGATGCAGAGAAAGGGGAACCCTCTTACACTGTTGGTGGGAATGCAAGCTGGTGCAGCCACTCTGGAAAACAGTATGGAGATTCCCAGAAGTTGAAAATAGAGCTACCCTACAACCCAGCAATTGCACTACTGGGTGTTTACCCTAAAGATACAAATGTAGTGATCCAAAGGGGCACATGTACCTGAATGTTTATAGCAGCAATGTCCACAATAACTAAACTATGGAAAGAGCCTAGATGTTCATCAACAGATGATTGGATAAAGATGTGGTATATATACACAATACAATACTATGCAGTCATCAAAAAATTATGAAATCTTGCCATTTGCAACAATGTGGATGGAACTAGAGGGTATTATGCTAAGCGAAATAAACCAAACAGAGAAAGACTATTACCATATGCTCTCTCTGATACGAGGAATTTGAGACATAGGATGGGGGGATTGTGGGGGGTAAGGAAGGGAAAAATGAAACAAGATGGGATCAGAAGGGAGACAAACCATAAGAGACACTTAATCTCACAAAACAAACTGAGGGTTGCTGGGGGGTGGGGAGGTAGGGAAAGGGTGACTGGGTTATGGACATTGGGGAGGGTATGTACTAAGGCAAGTGCTGTGAGATGTATAAGCCTGATGATTCACAGACCTGTACCCCTGGGGCAAATAATACATTATATATTAATAAAAATAATTAATTAATAATAAAAACCGTATTCGGGTTGCTTTTAGGCAACAGACTTGGGCAAGACAAAAGGTCCCAGAGTGACCGCTAAGCTGACACAAACAGGCTCATTAAGTGACTCACATTAAAATAGCCATGAGCCCTAACCAACCAATACAACCAGGCACAGTTCCTGAGATTACCAAAAAAGAGAAAACTCCCTATGCCCCCGTACTCCTCATTCCATCCATAACTGTGGCCACTTACCACAACTCATAGCAAACAATTTCTCCTTTGCTGCCCTGCCTGCTGATTCTTTGCAGTGTATTTAGCAAACTTTTATCTCATTTGTTCTGCCTTGAATGAATTCTTTCCCCCCAATGCCACCAGCCCCCACACAATCGGATCACCCACACAGAGTCGGTAAACCTTTTCTGTAATGGGCCAAAGAGTAAATATTTTAGGCTTTGGGCCATGTTGTCCTCGTCTCAACTATTCAACTTTGTTGCAGTATGAAATCAGTTACAGATGGTAAATTAATAAATGAGCATGGTTGTGTTCCAATAAAACTTTATTTACAAAATAGCTGTATGTGGGATTTGGCCGTGGGCCATACATTGCCAAATCTTGCTTCAGAACACAGTAGACTCAGAGAGGCCAGGCACAGCCCACTGTGGCAGAGACCATTGCAGTCCCCAAACTTCATTTCTTCCCCATAGTAAAAGATCTGCACCCAGGACCTGGAAGACCTGTCAAAGGACTGCATTTCTCAGCCTCCTTTGGAGATTGATGATTATGTAACTAGGCTCTCAATGATGTGAAGTTCTAATTCCGACCTCTCTCGTTCATTTGCTTAAGACTAAATCTCTGTTTTGACAGTGACCAAAATGGCATTAAAGCCATATACTGAAAATGGAGGAGCTACCATCATTCAGGGTGCCTAAATGACCAGATGGGACAGAGTGGCCCACAGTCCTACACATAAGAGAAATTGTTCCAAACCTGGTCTGAGGCCAGAATCTTTTTGCTTCACAATCTCTTTCTGAGAAGTTAGCATTCCTGATAAGATGCTTAAGCAACTTCCTGTGAATTTGAATGGGATTAAGGTTTGCTCTGGGAAACCAATTACCCACACGCACAATTACCCATACACTGGGTTGCCAACTGTCAGTCAAAGGTCTAGTGACCTTTAACCAGACTTTCTTTTCTCTGTGTGTCACTCTAACAGTGATTAACTAAACCCTTTACCTATCAAGGTTCCCTGCCAAATTGAATTTGGGAAGTGGCCTTCTAGGGTCCATTTCCCTTATATGCATGATCGTAAGACTCTGATACATGCTTATAGCTAAATTGTCTGAGAAGTTTTCTTTAACACTTGGAACACATCTGATACTGTAACAAGAGTGAGAAATTTTTTTTTTCTTTGAGGCATTAAATTTCGGTCTCTATTTCAGCCACCTAATCTACCTTAATACAGTCACACTTCATAAATTAGTTTAATTTACTAAATGCTTACTATATGCCAGAGACTATACTAAACAATTGATATGCATTCTATGTCACCAAACGCCATTTCTTCCGCATAGTAAAGATCTGCAGCTGGACTGGACATCCTCTTGACTGTGCTCTGAAATGTGACTGTGTCCTTGAAACAGAAAAGGGCTCAGATTTGCAGTCTTGGGAGCCAAAGCTCTGTGCACCCTCCAACCCTGGCCCTGAAGAAATGGAAGCCTCTATGACCCTTTCAGTGATCCAGCCTCTTGGGATTTCAAAGAATTCGGCTTCACCCACAACAGAGTCTGGTAGGAAGAAAGAAAGAGAGACTGGATACCCACCCATCATTTGAGACTAAGAAAAACTCCTGGAATTCATGGAAATGTTCAGGTCATGTCAGTCTCAGGAGAGATATTTGGAGTTATTGCATATAAAGTAGAGTTTACACAATCTATTGAAAAATCAACCATCTATGTATCTATCCCTTCACTACGCAAATAATTATTAAGCACTTACTACGTCCTAGGATGAGCAAAGCATTGAGCAGTGGTGAAAGAAAGTGTTAAACAGGGAGGTATTGGTGAAGAGTACAAAGTTTCAGGTATGCAAGATTCGGAAGACCTAGAGATCTACTGTACAACATGGTGCCCACAGTGAACAATACTATATATACTTAAAAATTTGCAAAATGGGTAGATCTGAAGCTGAGTGTTCTTATCACTAAATAAGTAGGATGGGAAAAAACTCTTAAAGGTGATGGACACACTTACGGCATTGATTGTGGTGATAGTTTCATGGGTGTAAACTCATGTTCAAACTCATCAGGTCGTATACGTTAAAAATGTGCAGCTTTAACCATAAGTGACTCTTAATCTCACAAAACAAACTGAGGGTTGCTGGGGGGCGGGGGGGAGGGAGAGGGCAGTGGAGTTATGGACATTGGGGAGGGTATGTGCTATGATGAGTGCTATGAAGTGTGTAAACCTGGCGATTCAGACCTGTACCCCTGGGGATAAAAATATATTATATGTTTATAAAAAATTAAAAATTAAAAAAATTTAAAAAAATTTTTTAAATGTGCAGCTTTTTGTACATTGATGATACCTCAATAAAGAGGTTTTTCAAAAAGACCACTAGCAATACAACAGTGAACAAGATATCAAAGAGATGTGACTATATTTGTACCTTGAGGTTGTGGGGCAGTTGACATAAGCCATCAAACACGGGATTATCTTGTAACGTCAATTGTGTATTTTTTAATTGACACTTGCATCCCCCCACCCAACTCCCACAGTGCTATCTACCCTCACCCAGGGGCAGGGACATCCGTATATAGTGATAGTTATATACAGACAAATGCTGGCTTCATTGGCCAGCCCCAAACTGTAATTCTCCTCAAGGAGTCATTTCTCTGGGTTCAGACTGTGCAAATGCAAATGTCCCCATTTAAATGCAAATAGTCCAGCAGCCATGACACATTACATCATTGTCATTCATTAACACCTCTTAAGTGTAACAGCAACCAGGAGGTCTAAGAAATCCTGAAGAGGGAGAGAATCTAATAGAGTGCTTCCAGGAAGAAAAAGGCTAGCTGGCCAGCCCTAGCAGGGGGATCAGACGGGGCTTACCAAGAGACTGAATAAAGTGAAGTGAGCACAAAAATTCTACTTGGAGTGGTTGAAGGACTCTTTGGAAGGAGAGACCAGGGGCAACGAGATAAACTGTAACAAAGTGAATGATGTCTGGCATTCTGTAGTTAACTACTCCTATATCTTTTTACATATAACTGAACCTCTTAATGGTTCACAGTCATTTTTGGAAGTAGGGAGGATATACCTTAGTAACAATGAGAAAAATCTTTACTCAGCAGGAGAACCCACCCACCCAAATAATTTTAGTCAGAGGAAGAGCTAAATTGGAAGCTTTGATGAGGGAGGAGTTCTCCAAGAGACACTAGATGACCACTCTGGAGCTAATTCCAGGGTTTGGTTTTGTGGAGGGGGGGCGGTGTGAGCTATAAATTCGGGACATAAGCTGAATAGCTTGAATAATAAAGGAGTCTTCAAAGCTATTTGGAGTCAGAGACAGGGAATGACTGGTTTGCTGGCGGAAGACAGAACAGGGATGAGACCTTTATTAGCTCTCTACAACATGGTCCATAATGGAAATCATCTTCCGCATTTCTTCATGAAATCTTCAATAGAAAGTGCATTTTTGTTTATGTGTCCTAGATCTGAGGGTTACCAAAGACTCTGGTGAATAGCAAGAGAACCAGCTTTCCTCAGGAGGTCTGCTGAATCTGGATTCCAATTTTAATTATTTAAACACCTCGAGACGTACCAGACTCAGTGCGTGGAGCCTGCTGCTTAATACAGATTTAAATATAATTAAATTAATATAATATAACAATATAGGTTTGGAGATGGGATTTTTTTAGCAGTAGTGAAAAGGGCTGGGTATTCAAAATACAGTGTTTTTAAAGATTTTATTTATTTATTTGACAGACAGAGATCCAAGGCAGAGAGGCAGGCAGAGAGAGAGGCAGGCAGCAGGGTCCCCGCTGAGCAGAGAACCCGATGCGGGCTCCATCCCAGAACCCTGAGATCATGACCTGAGCCAAAGGCAGAGGCTTTAACCCACTGAGCCACCCAGGTGCCCCCAAAATAAAGTGTTTTTAATAGGACAACACCAATCATTGCTTCGTTTTCCAAAACCAGTTTCCTACTTTTTAAAAATGAAGATGCCTAATTCTCAAAGCCAGGTAACATAGTAAGCATAATTTCCCCCATTTTCAGGAGAGATGTGACTTTCACTGGGCAAGACTAGAGAATTCCACCAAGGTCACTTTTTCCAGTGATGACAAGAATCAAAGAACCTAGCTCTCCACTGAGAGACAAACATCATCCATGGGGCCTGGGAGCCACATTTGATCATAGAACTTCATGAGCTGATCTGAAAGTAAAATCCATTTCCCTTCCATCAGAAGACTGCTGAGACACCATTGGGTGGCACTATTGCTTACATTTTGAAATTCCAGATAGTCAAGGCAAGTCGTGTTTCAAACCCAGCAGCAGGAAGAATAGCAGCGCATTCTCCAAGGAGCCTAGCAGTTGGCATTCCACCACGGTGTATCACCAAGACAGTTCAACTACAGAAGGTTCAAGGCAAGTAAAATATAATGTCTTAGAAAATAGCCCAACTCACATAAAAGACACGATCTACAGATTCAGTGAGCATTAGCAACCTCATTACAATTTCCATGCAATTTGACATCCTAAAAAGCTCTACTCTTGGTTCGAGATGGATTGCCGGCAATTGCCACTCACTTCTGCTTAGGGGATAATGGGGGAAGGCATACTGTTTTGTGGCTTTTGCTTTCTGCAAACATGCTTAAGCCTTGGTGAGTCGATTACCCCCATGACTCCTATATCCATTTACAGTAATTTCTATTAAGAAAAGTTCCACCTCTTGCACTAATGGGAGCTTTGATGATCAACTCAAGGTCCCTTGCTACTATGTTTAGCTACTATTCCTGCTTGGACTCCCAAGACCTTTCTCCGAATTACAGAAAAAAATCCATCTTCAAGGAATTTATAGTGATTCTGGTTCCTCCCCCTCTCACATGCACCTCCCTAGCAGACAGAAATCAGCATGGGTGACAGCCAGGAAATCAACACTGAAAACAACAATCGTTAAAGTCGTCATTGTCTGCCATAACACACACAGGCATGCATGTGCCACACACAATGGGATTTTATTCAGCAGAGCAACCCTGTATTAATTATACGTTTCACTGTTAATACTTTTTCACTAATTTGAATAGCTCCTTCCATGCTGCTTTCCCAGAGTAAAAACAGACATGCCCACTGTTAATTGCATTACAATAAAGATTCCATTATCACAATGAATTACATGTGCCACCTTTTTTCAGGGCAACATTCCCAGCTCATGACAGCCAGAGGAGCAATAGGGGAGAAGAAAAAACCAAAAACATAAGTCATACATAAAACAGGAGGAAAAAGACAATAGAAAATTAGACCAAGTTTGATGCAATGACTACGACTGGTGGTGGGAACCTTCTCCAATCAAGCCTGATTCCTAGGAAACTAAAAAGAAGGAAAAGCTCCAAAGAAGTAACTTTAAGCAAAGTCCTCTCCTTACTACTCAAAGTGTGGTCCACATCGTAGCACCAATGGCATTGCCTGAGAGCTTGATAGAAATGCAGAATCTCAAGCCTTACTTAGACCTACTGAACCAGATTCTGCATTTTAAGAAACATGCAGGTGCTATGCATGCACATTAAAATTTGAAAATTACTGCCATTGTCAACAGTCACAAACACAGGCTCAAATGCCCCCACTGCACTCCATGACACCACAGGAGCCCATCAGTACTCAGATGTCATCTAGAGATAAGAAGGCAGGCAGACTATTCTGACTTGCCGGACTATGGCCAGAATAAACTAGTATTACATTTCCTGGCATCAAGCAGAATGAAGTCTCAAAAATAAGACCAAGTTAAGCTATCAAAAACGAGTGACTTTTTTTTGCACAGCTAATTGTTAAATCCACACCTTTACTGTTATCAGCCTTCAAGCATCAGTCCACATGTTTTTCATGGGTCAGTTATTTAATTAGGTTCTTTGTAAGACAGTTCACATTTCTCTATCATCCATGAAGACCTTCCTGATAGGCCCACTAGGCTGTGTTATTCACTCAATACTCATTACACATCATCTTGCATTGTTAGGTTTTTTTTTTTTTAATTTATATAGCTTATGTCCCCACTAGACTGTTACCTCCTTGAATTCATTAATACTTGAATTTGTTAATGCAAGCCTTTTTTTTTTTTTTTTAGAGCATCTACGTAGGTTAGAATTGCGTTCAGCCCCAAGTAGCAATGCATATCTTACAGCTGCTTGCAAACTTTCACCATTCAATGCCCTTTCTGGCAGTTTCAGCACGGACACACAGGTTTAGCAATGTCCCCCAGCATTCAGTCTCCCTACCTTTCTTCTCTTCAGTCTTTACCATATTATCTTTTTCTATTTGGGCTGCTTGTTTCAGCAACATGGCTGACTCAAGTCCAAACATCACATCTTCAAACAACCACATTTAAGACAAGAAAGGAGCTAATCCCCTCACCCATCTCATTTTACTCAGAAGCAAAATCCCTCCCAGAAGACGTCCTTTTACGTCTCATTGGCCACAAGTTGATCACGTGGCCACGCTAAATCTCTGGAGCAAATGGGGAACGGGATTACCAAACTAGGTTTGGACCCTGGACTCAGAGGAAGTGGTTCATATTCCCAGGTCATACTGCAGGATGAACAAAACTGGGGGGTCTCTACACCCAGGAAGAAATGAGGAACAGATGCTATGTAAGCAGCCAACAGTATCTGCTTGCAACCACGATGCTCAAGGTATCCTTCTAGTCACTGTTTAGAATACAAAACTGAAGGCCTAACTCACAACACTGGTTATTTGTACTTAATAGACACTTGGTGGCCTTAGCAGACACTGGGACCCATGATCTCTGCCCTCCTAAAGTCCCTTTTCCCCATCCCTAAACACAGTCCTCAGAGCTAACCGTTCTCCGCAGTTCAATGTATATCTGTGCCTGCGGATACCCGCACATTTATTTTTATTAAAATCAAAGTCTTACCAAATACTTACTATATGCCTAAGACTATCCTAGATGCTTAAAAGAAAACAGTGAATGAGACAGATGCTACAGAAGCATGCTTTGTTCACAGTAAGATCTGTTTTTTTTTTTTTTTCTTTCTCATGGTCATCTCAAAGGCCTACTTCTTTCTTTGTAATGGTTTTTTTGTATCACATTTTATGCTTCTACCAAAACATACAACTGTTCCCTTTTCAACCGACACTAGGGTTCCAATTTCCTACCACTGATGGCATATAAGATCTTGATGAACTTTCTTTAAATATATCCTATGAATACATACTGGAGTTTTTCTGTTGGATAACTTTCTGAAGTAGCTTGTTAATTTGTCTCCTCAACACGAGGCATAGTATTTTACACACAGTAGGTGTTTCAACAACATTTACTGAACGGTCAGTCTCCACCATCCCCACCCAATCAAGAACTCCTTAAACTTTCAACATGACTTTTTTTTTTTAACCTTTCATTAAGAAACTAAATTCTTGCATTTAGAATACATAAATTAAAAAATTTAAACCCTAATTCTATTTTGTACATTTAAGTTATAATTCACTCCAGTTTATTAAGAGAATTCTTTTGTACTTTCCCAACAACAACTTGGCATTTTTAATATGTTTTTATTATTAATTTTAAAAAAAAATCTATGTTTTAAGGAACACGTTTTCAAACTGGCTTTTGAAAGGGTCCCCAGAGAACCATTGTGGATAGCTACTGACGTGAAGAAAACCCAACATTTACCATGTGAAATTATCATCTGCATATCCACAGGGTCCCTTCCCAGAGGCTGTCTGGAGACCAGGGCTTCACACATGGCACTCACACTGTGTGACAAACAGCAGGGAGAATGTCTTCTTCCATAGCTCACCCATTTGATATGGGTGCCAGTAGGGGACAAATGAGCACAATTGTTATTTGTGTTGATCAGGATCTATGGGGGCTATCACCTAATACAGTGCTTATTACACGTGCACATTTTTTGTCATTTAATAATCAAAGGGAACTCTGTACTTGCAAGATTGTGAAGAGAACTTCAAAGGCATGCAGCACTGAACTCGGAACTCACCAACCAAATCTTATAAAAGGTATGGAGGGTAAGTCAGGGATGGTTGTGAGGGAGCAAAAACAACAACAACAACAAAATGTACTTTTTTGGGATTTGGGATTTGTGAACTTGGAGGATGAGTGGAACTTCTTCATATTTAAGAATGCAGAAACTAGAAGCACCTGGATGGCTCAGTTGTTAAGCGTCTACCTTTGGTTCAGGTCATGATCACAGGGTCCTGGGATAGAGCCCCACATCGGGCTCTCTGCTCAACGGGGAGCCTGCTTCTCCCCTCCCACTCTTCCTGCTTATGTTCTCTCTCACACTGTGTCTCTCTCTCTGTCAAATAAATAAATAAAATCTAAAAAAATAAAAAAAAAAGAAAGCAAAAACTAACGAGAACCATTTAGACACATAAAAATTCAAACATAAGAAGGGGCAGAAATGAATGTATGAGTAGTTTAGCGCAGCGTTTCTCAAACATTTTTTACTGCAACCCACAATAAGAAATACATTTTACATCATGACCCAGTGCAGACGTGCCACATACATGTAACTGAAATGAAAGTTTCATAGAGTAATACACTTACTACATGGTATTTTCCATCCTATTCCATTCCACTTCAGTTTTTTTTTAAAGACTTTATTTACTTATTTGACAGAGTTATTTAGAGAGATCATAAGTAGTCAGAGAGGCAGGCGGGGCGGAGTGGGGGGAGCAGGCTCCCCGCTGAGCAGAGAGCCTGATGTGGGGCTCGATCCCAGGACCCTGAGATCATGACCTGAGCCAAAGACAGAGACTTAACCCACTGAGCCACCCAGGTGCCCCTCTATTTCAGTTTTTAATGAGGTCTCTGCTCCACTAAATTGATTTCAGAATTTACTGATGAATGGTTTATTATCATTGATGGTCAGTATGTACCTACTGTGACTTTTTTTTTTTTTTTAAGATTTTATTTATTTATTTGACAGAGAGAAACCACAAGTAGTCGGAGAGGCAGGCAGAGAGAGAGGGAAGCAGGCTCCCTGCTGAGCAGAGAGCCCGATGCGGGACTCGATCCCAGGACCCTGAGATCATGACCCGAGCCGAAGGCAGCGGCTTAACCCACTGAGCCACCCAGGCGTCCCCCTACTGTGACTTTTTTTAAGTCATCTTCATGAAAGACAGGAAACTCAGGCACATAATCATCACAACCTACAGTTTTATTTTATTTTTTTTTAAAGATTTCATTTATTTATTTGTCAGAGAGAGAGAGAGAGAGAGCTGGCACAGGCAGACAGAGAGGCAGGCAGAGGCAGAGGGAGAAGCAGGCTCCCCTCCGAGCAAGGAGCCCGATGCAGGACTCAATCCCAGGACGCTGAGATCATGACCTGAGCCGAAGGCACTCAACCCACTGAGTCACCCAGACATCCCACAACCTACAGTTTTAGAATCATAAAGATCTGGGTTTTTTCTGGGCCCCTGCTCTATTACTAGTGTATAACTTGGGGAAAGTGCTTAAATTTCATAAACTTCAGTCTCTCCATCTGTAAAGTGGGGATAATAACAGTATTAATCATATAATGGACTCTCAAATGATAGCTACTATCTCCAATATCAGGAGGATGGCAACGATGGTGATTTACTCCTTTATCCAGAAAAATGTCCCAGAAATGGGAACATAATCCAGGGGAGGGAAAGCCCTAAAAAATGCAAGAAACTTCTGTGGAGACACCATTCCATATATGGACTACAGCCACTCAAATAAAGGTTTCCTAAAACAATAGTGATCACATTTTTCAAATTCTTAAAAAGCATAGTTTATAAGATACTGCTAAAACAAGTACATAAACATGTGTGTCCATAGCCACACTATTCACAATAGCCCAAAGAAGAAAGCCTCACAAGTCATCATCAACAGATGAATGGAAACAAACACAACAGAATATTATTCATTCATAAAAAGGAATAGAGTACTGATACATGCTACAACATGGGTGAACCTCTAAATCATCCTAACCGGAAAGAGCCAGACACAAAAAATCACATATAGACACAAAAAGTCACATATTTCATTTATAAGAAATATCCAAAATAAATAAAACCATAGACACATAGAATGCAGAATGGTGGTTGCCAGGAGCTGAGGGGAGGGGAGTATGGAAGAATACACTTAATGGGTAAAGGGTTTTATCTTGGGTGGTGAAAATGTTTTAGAAATAGAGTAGTAGTTGTATAACCTTATGAATATACTTAATACCGCTGAACTGTTCATTTTAAAATGGTTAATTTTATGATCTGTGACTTTCACCTCAATAAAGTATGTTTCTTAAATGAGCATGCATAGTATATAAAAAGAAACCCACTAATTATTAGTGAGTTTTATTATCTTACTATAATAAGTTACTTTCAGCTTCTTCAACAAAATATAATAGTTTTATCACATTGTTATTCTTAAAAGATTATTACAATCTAAAAGCATTAAGTCTGTCTTAATAACATTCTGACATAAAAAATTCACATTCTCCCCAAGAGATAGAAAAAGAAGCCAGTATCTAAAGAAAGCAATGTATTTAACACACAAAACTCCCACAAGAGTGACGCAAATAGAAGAGGGAAACCCAGCCAAATCCAAATGCCAAAACATGGCACAAACCTACAATAAGAAAGTCAAGAAAAGTTAGTATTTTTAAAAGGCAAATTTACTTATTAAAGCTGGAGATGACACCCCAAACAGGGAGGTTACTCTCACCGGACCAAGACTATTTCAACAAGCTAGAAGAGAAATAGAGAAAGATTGAGAGAAAACAAAATTGAAAAATTTTATAGACTTTCTTTATTGAGAAATATTTGACATACAACATTTTGTTGGCTTCAAGTGTACAAGGTATGATTTGATACATTTATTTTGCTTTGATTGTCACTATAACATTAGCTAACACCTCTATCATATCATATGATTTCCATTTCCTCTAGTGCTGGGAAAAATTAAGTTTAATTTTATAACAAAGTTTTGTTGTCTATAATCACTGTTCTGTGTATTAGGTCTCCAGGACTTATTTTTCTATTATGTGCACAAAATAAAATTTAACGGGAGCAATGTGACCCTGTATATCTCAGTGTCTTAAAACACCTATATTTTGGGGGCACCTGAATGGCTCATTGGATTAAGCCTCTGCCTTCAGCTCAGGTCATGATCTCAGGGTCCTGGGATCGAGCCCCGAGTCAGGCTCTCTGCTCAGCAGGGAACCTGCTTCTCTACCTCCTGCCCCCCCACCCCATCTGCCTCTCTGCCTACTTGGGATCTCTCTCTGTCAAATAGATAAATAAAACCTTTAAAAAAAAAAAACCTATATTTTGGTGTTTTTAAAAAGGCATAGATTTACCTGGCAAATGTTTTAAAAGCTATACTTAAAAAAAAAAAAAAGACATAGGGTTTCAATTAAATAACTGATGTGAGGCTACTTAAAAAGAAAAAAAAAAAGTTAGATTTCAATAGTAGAAGTAGTGCCCATGTCCAAGGAAAGGATGGGAACTGTCCCATTGCTATCCCTATACTGAGTACATTTGAAGAGCGACACTCATCCACTGCAATATATTCAAAAGAGAACAGATTTCTTATAAGAGCCCCAGTCACACTGGATTAGTGCCCACCCTAATCCTTCATTTTTACTTGGTGACATCTTACTTAGATCCTATTTCCAAGCAAGGTCACACTCATTGGGACTGGGACTTAGGATTTTAACAGCAATGAGGGACACAGAATTCAACCCACAGAGAGAAGAGTATGTAAAATAGATTCTAAAGTAAATTTGCTCCCGACAAAATGCCTACCGTTAGGCTTTAATAGTAGCCCCTACACATCAATAGATGTGACTAGATATGTCTTTTGACAGGGTCATTAAAGTTTCCTAGACTTCCTCTAAATGTTCCTTGTTCCAACCCACAGACATACTGCATGAAACTCTGAAACCTGCAAAGTTTTGGAAACGAGCTTGGTCAGCTGCCTTCTGTCTTTCTAAATTGACATTTTCGATGGTGACCCCACTGACCAGCTTCACTCTTCTGCCCTCAGGCACCTTGTCAGGGAGGTCGGGTTCTAAAGCCACAGATGAATACAGGTAGGTAAGAGGGGACTGTCTTGGCCTTGGTACTCAGCAGTTGCAGGGCTCAACCATCTCATGTATAATACGGAGAAAGTAATACACCCCCTCACACACAAGGTCGTGGTGCATAAATGTGGTAATACTTGTGAGAACTGCGCTGAGAACAAATATTAGCCCTTGCAAGTGCTCTACAGTGACAGCTGCACTCGCTGTTATTTTTAAATGCAAGCTCTATTGTGGGAAAAGAGATTTAGTGAATTCTGTGATGAATGCTGCAGTGATTTTAAGTGAATTCTTACTTAAAACAGGAAGTAAGCAATTAGGGCCATCCACAAGTGGTCCGGTGTGCTTTGCTAAACAGAGCTCCCCCTTCATAAACAGGTGTAAGCAAAAGCTGTGTCCACGCATCAGGGATGCCACAGGATGTTTGCTCTCCTCTGAACATAGTGGGGGAACCCCTACCTCATAAAGTTATTTTAAAGATTAAGAAAATCACAAAGGAAAAAGCCATGGCCCAGTCCGTAGCACACTGCAAGGGGTTTGGGGGTGTTATTACTATGGTAATCGTTACTAAGTCATTATGAGAGAAGATTCCTGCCTAGAAGAGATCAATCAGAAGACTCCCTTCCAACTCTTGGCGACACGACTTTACAGGAAGACTCACTGCTGAGTATATTTTCCTATTTACTTAGTAAGAATATCTGCCTCATTAATATTTCAGGAAGAAATACAGCCCTGGGGTCTTAAGGGCTGAGATTTTTGAGGACACATAAAAATGTTTATCCTGAGATATTCCTGGCAGCATTGTTTATAAATGTTACGACTGAGAAATAACTAAAACACACAAAGCTCAAGAACTGGATAAAAATAACGGTGCATGATTAAGAGCACAGCCAGCCAGGTTTAAAGCTCCACTCTCAGCCATGCTTTCCTCTCATTCATGGAGCTGTTGTGAGAATGAGAGCAGGTAAAGCACTTGGCCCAGTGCCTGACCTAACAAGCCTCCAAGGATGGTGGTGATGATAATGATGGGGATGAAGGTATGATGCTGTTACCACCATGGAAAGTAATGCTGGAGGTCTATCTTTTCCTGCCTCATAAATAAAATTAATATATGTGGCTAAATATGAGGTTATGCAATAGAGGAATCATAATACCTTAGTCCTGTGATGGGTTACTGTCTCCTTTATACCTTTCTTTAGCGCCTGAACTCTTCTCTTATAGTGACTTTAGCATCCAAAGAAACAAAAAAATCTTTTCTATTTTATGACAACAAAAACAAAGAACAACAACAAGAAGAAAAAGATAAGAAAGAGAAGGTTGGGAGGGAAAAAGGAAGAGAAGGAGAAGATTTGCTCTATAGGCCTAAACCCAGTTTCCCCTATAACTGAACTCTGTGCTTTCATTGGACCATTTTAATTATTATTATTTGAAGGCTTGGGAGTTGTTGTTGTTGTTGTTTTCCTGGAAAATGAAAAATTATTTTGTAATGCAAATAGTCTTTCTCTGGTGTATTTGTCCTAGAATTTGAAAATTGGAAGATCCTTTTTTGTAATTTTGTTTATTCAAATTCAATTAGTTAACATATATTGCATTATTAGTTTCAGAGGTGATTCATCAGGGATTCATCAGTTGCATATAACACCAGTGCCCATTACATCATGTATCTTCCTTAATGCCCATCACCCAGTTACCTCATCCCCCCCACCGCTGACCCCTCACCCCTCCAGCAACCCTTGGTTTGTTTCCTATGATTAAGAGTCTCTTATGGTTTTTCTCCCTTCTCTGATTTCATCTTGTTTTATTTTTCCTTCCCTTCCCTTATGCTCTTCTGTTTTGTTTCTTAAATTCCACATAGGAGTAAAATCATATAATTGTCTTTCTCTAATTGACTTATTTCACTTGGCTTAATAACCTCTAGTTCTATCGAAGTCATTGCATATGGCAGATTTAATTTTTTCATGTCTGAGTAATATTCCAACGTGTATATATACCATGTCTTCTTTATGCATTCATCTGTTCATGGACATCTGGGCACTTTCCACAGCTTAGCTATTGTGGGCTCTGCTGCTATAAATACTGGGGTGCAGATGCCCCATCAGATCACTACATTTGTGAGACTGGAAGTTTCTTAAAGCAGAGCAAACACAAGTGCCCATCCAAATAATGGTAATCTTTTTTCTTTTCCAAATTTAAATTTTGATCATTTCTAAGCATATAAAAGTTGAAAGAATAATATGAAAACCTCTGTAGCCACCACTTAATTTCAGTAATGATTAGCATTTTGCCATGTTTGCTTTCTCTTCTCTAACACAGATATACTTTTTTTTTTCATTTATTTACTTATTTATTCATGTACTTATTTTTTTGCTGAGCCAGTTAAGGTGCAGGCACCATCCCACTTTGCTCCAAAACACTTCATTTTAGCATAACTTGCTGAAGAATGGGGCATTCCTCCAGATTATCACAATAGTATTGGATAATGGCAGTCAGATTCTCACACCAAAGATTGCTACTTACTCACTGCACAAATATTTATTGACAACTATCAACCAGTGAGCTAGAGTGATAAGTAACAGAAACATGATCCTGCTCACAGAGAGACCGACATTTTACAACAGTCACAGGGATGACTATATGGTATATAATTACAAAAGTGGCGAGAATCACAAAGTACTACATTGTATTTACTTCAAACTTACCTTTGATTATCTACTATTATTTGACTATAACATGACCTAGTCCTCATTGTATTAATTAGAAGATTTCCAGTTGCAAGTGACGGAAACCTAATTGAAACTAGCTGAAGAATAAAAAGGAATTTATCGGCTCACTCTAGGCACAAGAAGCAGGAGCTGAAATGATAAGTCCCTTTGAATTTCCAGACCCCATCTTCCTCCTCTACCTTGATTTAATTCTTAGGCAGCCTCTCTCCCTTGTGGCCAAGGGCATGGCTGCAGGCAACCCCTACGTACCCTTCTTCTGGATCAACTTCTAGATCCAGAAGAAGGAGCCCTCTCTCTCCGGAGCCTCCTGTACCAGCTCCTAGAGAAGGCTTGATTTGCCCATTTCGGGCCTTGTGCTCTTTCTGAGCCGGTCCCTGAGGACAAAGGAATGGAGTGCTTCCATAGGTCCTGCTGGATTCCACACCCACCTATTGTGATTCAGGTACAATCAGGACTGAGGCCATCCAAACTTTAAAGAATAGTTCTTATACCAAAGTAAGACATACTGGATGGTCGAAAGCCATCCAGCCACCCCTGGCAGCTTCTGAAAGTTGCCTCTCTGCAGCTCCTGGAGGCCTTCATAATACAACGCAATGCACGATCCAAGCCAAATACCAGTAGATGGGAATAGGAGGCAAAGGCTTCCCGTTTCTAGCCTGATCTATGTCTTAACAGGCCGAGTCCACCAGAGGTCGGGGCAGAGCATAAAGTAAGAATTGTCCTGGGGCTGATTGTTCAACCCTGCTGAAATCAGCAACTCACGCTAGAGATCCGTGGGCACACACAGGCTGCAGCCGCCAGAAAGAAAACCCCAGATTGTGGCAAAGCAAATATGTTTCCTTCAGAACTGCCCTCCTAAGGTACAGGTCTAGACTTTGAAGCAGAGGCAGACAGGGATAAGGAAGTGATTTTTTAAAACACTGTATTTTGTAACTGTGCATGCTCTGCTGAAGAAACAAAGATACCAGGGCTCGGAATCATGCAAAGGGAGATACAAAATTACCAGCTAATTACCAGAAAAGCTGGATTCTCTTCCCTGCCACCACCTGCCTCTCACCTTCCACCACCCTTCAGCCTGTTCGTCACACCACGCCAATGGCCTTTCTGCAACTTGATCACGCCAAGCCAGTTTCTACTGAAAAGCCTTTGAACTTGTGGAACGCTCAGCTTGGAAAGTCCTTTTCCTAGACCTTCCATGATGGCGCTTCTTCCTGTCCAGGAGTCTCTTATGAAATGTTAGCACCCCATCTAAAGTAGTGCCCCATCCAGTCGCACTAACACATCACCTTGTTTATTCCCTTCATATCATTTATCACCCTCTCAACTTACTATTAATTTGTTGATTAGTTCCCCCACAACAAAACAACAAAATTCAAGGACTTTATTCTGAATTTCACCCAGTACACACTAGAATAGTGCCTCCTCAGACCATATGGGCACCGGAAACATTTGATGAATGAACAAAGGAATGAGTCCCAGTTTCCCACATATAAAATGAGATGACTAGATTATACACTAGTAACAGTGGTAAAATACATTGAACATGCACTGCATATTGCACACTGCTAAAGGCTGTGGTGGTGGCCTTTATAGCTTTTCACCCCTAACAAGATCTCAAATATTCTCAGCATCTCAAATATCCAAGATGTTTCAGATGCCCAAATTCCTCACTTAGCCATTTATTCCTTTGGCTTAGCTCAGAACCTTTTAACGTACATTTTTGTCACAGAAACGTTTGTTGAAGTGAAATTTCACCCAGAAGCCCTACATGAAAAACAACTCAGGAGAAAAAAGTATGTGTATTAGACCATTTAAAAAACCTCCAGCAAATTTCAAGAGCAGGAATCAAAGACCATCATCTTGACCACAAGGTAATTGGGTTAGAAATTTGTAAAAACAGATGAGGAGACATTTCTCTTTGTAGAAGCATGCCAGCTAATAATTGAAAGGATGATATGGTATTTTGCTACTTGTCATGACTTAATGGATCTAAGCAATAAGAATGGAAGCCAGCTAACATGACAGAGACTGTCAGACACCATGTGCCTCCTGATGAAAGAACACAGCGCCCATGAAGGCATCTCACTAAAGAGATCACATAAAATCTGATTATACCTCAAGACTGAACTATCAATTTCCAAGAAATATAGAACTTCTTAATTTACACCACAGAAATACAATCAGTAAATCCAAATAGGACACCAGAAAGCTGAATTCCTCCAAAATAAATTATGAGAGAAAAAAGCAGATGGAGCAAAAACTAATTTAAAAAGTCTTAAGAAACATATCAACCAATCACAATATGTGGACCTTTTTTTGGATCCTGATTCAAGCACACAACCTGAGAAACAAAAGATTTTGAAATATATGAGAATTTAAAATATTGGCACTGAATAGATGAAGCACTGTTTTTAGTCATTTTATTTTACAGGTACACAATGAAATACAAAAAGAATGAAAAAGTTAATAAAAAGATAAATTAAAAATTCCCACCTATTTGGACATTTGAAAATACTCTAAAACAGAAAAAGTTATTACAGCTTTTCAAACTAGAAATGAAAAAGCCACAGAAGCATCATACGGGTTTTCAATCCTAATAAAGTAAATATAAATAACTGTAATCTACATAAACAAAAAGCTGTTTGGGGTTCTCAGTAATTTTTTTTTTTAAGACAAACAGATTCTTGAGGCCACAAAAAATGAGAAAAACACTGTGGATGATCACCAGCCATAACAGGTCCCTTTCTTGCTGTGACCTCATAAGGAGCCAGTATTATGGAATTCCAAGCACCTATAAAAGCCCCTGGTTGTACCTAAGGCTTCCAGCTCAGGAAGCTGTTTTTCAGAGACCTGAAGGACATTTGACTGATGTTAGCTTGTTTTCTCCTTGACATTGTGGACTTTCTGTATATTTCATTTGTTACTATCTTTTTTATTTTTTCTCATTTTTCTATCTTCTTTATTTTTTCTCACATATTTTTATTTTTCTCTTCATTTTTCCTTTTTTTCTTCTTACTGGTTTTCTTCATTTTTAAAATTTATTCTTTTGTCTCATTTCTTCTTTTTCTCAGTGTGTTAATGTTTGTTTTTGTTCATTTTCAGTCTGCCATTATGTTTTGATTCCATTATAAAGATCAGTTCATCGGGTGGTCTCTGGAAGTGATTTTCTTTTGAGATGACCCAGACCAAGCTTCCCACCAGCTTATCACAAGCTTAAGCTGACCCTTCTCTATTCTTTCATTTTCCCCTTCCCCATTCCTTTATTGTACATAAAGTAACTGTGTATGTGCACAAGCCATGTCAAGCATCCAAGACAGCCTCGGTGTAGCCCAACCAGGTCTCTGGGCCTGCCCACCATGGAGGGTAACTGCAAAGTGCTACAGCCCAGCACAGCGCTCCAGTGTGTCCCTGTGACCCCCACTTCATCCCTCAATATCAACAGCAGTGTTAGAACCCCAGATAATGCCATTTCCCCCCAGGGTGTACCGAAACTAAACTCCATACACACTGAGCAGCACACCAGGTATGGGACTAGCACCTTTTGCCCCAGTGTGCCCCAAGCCTCTCCCTTTTACAACAGCCACAGCCAGCACTGGGCCACAGGGCGCTCCTGCAGTAGGTTCTCCTTCAAGTGCATGGGGAGACATCTTTGTTTCAGATTTGCTGGAATGAAACCTGAATGAACCTAAAAGCAAAAACCAAGTGAGAAACCCTGGAGAGGCCAAGCCACACTCACCGCACTTTATGTGGAATATGACCATTGCAAGCTCCATGGAGCCCCCAAGATGATGTGAGAATTCAGCAAGGTGCTTGACACAAATAGCTGCCAGGACAAATTGAACTAGAAACAGTGCTTCTGTGCATGCGGGGCACCCCAGGGCCAAGAAGACTTCCCACAGTGGAAGGCGGAGGTGGGCAAACTCCCCACGGTGGTATCTCAACAGGGTTCACTTAAATGCATATCCAGCACCTCCACGACCCTCAAAAACAAAATAACCAACACAAGCTAAGCTTTAAAAGGCTGCCGGATTTGGAGGGCAGTGAAACAAGATGATACTGTAACAATGGATACATTCGCCCAGACTCCCAGAATGTGCAACACCCAGAGTGAATCCTAATGTCAACTAAGGACCTTGCGGGGTGATGATGTGTCAGCGTAGGGTCATCGGCTGTAACAAATGTACCACCCTGGTGGGGGATGTCACTCGTGGCGACGGCGGTGCGTGTGCAGGAGGACGGATTGATGGGAAATCTCTGTACCATCTTCTCAATTTTTCTGTGAACCTAAAGCTGCTCTTTAAAAATAGTTTCAGGGGCGCCTGGGTGGCTCAATGGGTTGAAGCTGCTGCTTTCGGCTCGGATCATGATCTCAGGGTCCTGGGATAGAGCCCCACATCGGGCTCTCTGCTCAGCCAGGAGCCTGCTTCCTCCTCTCTCTCTCTGCCTGCCTCTCTGACTACTTGTGATCTCTGTCTGTCAAATAAATAAATAATTTTGTTTAAAAAATAGTTTCAAAAACTACCAGGTAGGGGCCCGTTGGCTCCACTTGCTAGCCTTCATGCAGCCCCAACTCAAAGGCAGAGACAGGCCTGGTTTGTTTCCCCTGGGGCACTTCTCCCCTCCCCTATCCTTTTGTGGCTTTTCCCCAGGGTTTGTGAGACAGAGGAAGTGGTTCTATAAAATAAAGACAAAAACAACACTCTTCCTCCTTCCTCCTTCCCCAGCTCCTCCCCCAGGGCTCGTGTTTTTGGCCTTCACAGCAAGAGTTCTGCTACATACAGGGGGAATAGAGCAAATACAGCACGGATCATGGAAATCAGGGTTCTCACTGCAAAAAGAGGGTCACAAATATGGAAAAAGTGAAATTAAGAATAGGCCCTATGGTTTGGGATGGAAACTGGAGCTATTAGTGTGTCCTCAACAGTTTTAATATAGAGATAGATAGGTGTATGTGCATGTTCTGTCCACTAAGACCGGAAGCATAATATACCAATAATAGTGAGTACTGCCTAAATCTTGGTTCCTGTATATCACCCTCCACTTAAGTAAACCAGGCTCTTTGAAGAAATGGCTAATTCCAGCGTTGGGTAGGGAAAATACAAGATAAACCTACAACATCTTTTTGCTCCAGAAAGTAAGGAAGAGCTCAAAGAATGATGAGGGCATACCAAAAAGATACAGAAGGATCTATAAAATAGAACAGTCATTCTAAATGGGAAAATGCTAGAAGCATTCTTTTTAAATAATGGGATTGTAAGGGCCTATTTAGCCAGAGCGGCTCCTTCTCGGTTGAACAGCCATTTTGTTGTTTATGCAGTAAAACTTAAACTGACCCTGCCCTCCCCCTCAGGGGACTTAATTAAAAGCAAGTCCAAGAAACTAGTAAAATATGGTTGACCAGTCCCAGGTAACACAGCCCAAATACAAGGGTGGGTCAGGCCAGGTGGAGACATCCAATCAGTGGAGCGCGCATATTGTCTCCCTAGCTACCAAAGAGTGTGGTTCCCGCCTTTTGGGCGCCTTTTGGGTACCAATTCTGACTAAGGTGATAGGCTGGTTCAAATATCTACTATAGGGTAAACTGTAATTCAATTGCCCGCCGTGTATGACCTGGCATGACTATGCAACTTTCTCTGTGTGTTACAATCTCACTGGCCACATGTGTGTGGCCAGGCTCAACCACATGGCCTTTGCCCTTCAAAAGTTAGTCTGTAAGGCAGGGAGGGGTCGCCCTCTCTGTAAGAGGCGGCCAGGACCGGTGGGTTTGATTCTCAATGCTTGACATGAAAAAAAGCTTTGCTTGACCTTCGCTTTGTATCAGTCTCGCTCCTTTGATCATGGACCTAACAGGGATAGTTCCCATTAACACCTCTTCTATTCACATTGTGAAGGTCTGAGCCAGGATGATAAAAACAAACTGGAGGTCTAAGAATCAGAAGACTATAAATCTATAATTCATTGCATACTATATATTTTTAATTAACATATACTGTATTATTAGCCCCAGGGGTACGGGTCTGTGAATCGCCAGGCTTACACACTTCACAGCGCTTACCATAGCACATACCTTCCCCAATGTCCATAACCCCACCATGCATGCTGTATTTTTTTTTTTTTTTAAGATTTATTTATTTGACAGAGAGAGATCACAAGTAGGCAGAGAGGCAGGCAGAGAGAGAGAGAGAGAGAGGAGGAAGCAGGCTCCCTGCTGAGCAGAGAGCCCAATGCGGGGCTTGATCCCAGGACCTTGAGATCATGACCTGAGCAGAAGGCAGAGGCTTAACCCACTGAGCCACCCAGGTGCCCCTGCATACTGTATTTTTAAAAACAAAACCCCAAAATAAATAAATAAATAAAACCCAAAAGTATATATCTAGTTAAATTATTAGAAATAAAGTTTAGCAAGTAGGTTGGCTAACAATTCTGATGTACAGTTATTATCCAGTCCCACAGAATAAGGGCTCAGTCCCACATGACTGCCCTCCTCCCACTACACCTCAGATGCCAATCTCCATTTTCTTACAGGGAAAAGTTTTTATATTTACAGTTAGCTAGCTGGACTGTTTAGATTATCTTAATTTTGTTGTCAATATACAAAGCTCATAGTCATGAGTCAGTCAAACTATAAACTATGCCTTTTCTCTCCATCAAGCCTGATAAAGGTGTTGACCTCGGCCAGGTCAATGTCACAGTAGTTCTTCACAGCCACGCTGATCTGGTGCTCATTGGCCTTGACATCCACAAGGAACATAAGTGTGTTGCTATCTTCTACCTTTATCATGACTGACTTGGTGGCCAGGGGGAACTTGATAAGATAGTGTTCAAGCTTCTCTCCTAGTGGCTCTCTAATGATATTTGAGCTGCTTTCTGAGCTGCTGCTAGAAGCTGGTTGATGTGTACATCTTTTCTCTGTGGCTGTGAACATCTTTCAGCACTGCCTCTTGGACTTCAAAGCCTTTGCTCAACAACAAATAATTAGAAATTGTTGTTGGTTTTTTTTTTTTTTTTTAATCCATTTATAGGGACACCTGGTTGGCCTCAGCGTGGTAGAGCATTTGGCTCTTGATCTTGGGGTTGTAGGTTTGAGTACCATGTTGGGTGTAGAGATTACTTAAAAATAAGGGGCACCTGGGTGGCTCAGTCGGTTAAGCATCTGACTCTTGGTTTTGGCTCAGGTCATGATCTCATGATTGTGGGATCAAGACCCGCATGGGGCTCTGAGCTCAGCACACAGTCTGCTTCTGATTCTCTCTCTCTCCCTCTCCCTCCTGCTTGTGCTCACTCTCTCAATATCTTTTAAAAATGAAATCTTTAAAAATAAATATAATGAAATTAAAAATTTTGAAGATCTATTTACATAATTCAGAGAACATCAAGAAAACAATCTAAAGGTGTGTCAGAACCACAGACGAAATTATAAGACTTTACTAAAATATTAAGAAGACCTGGGTAAAAGAAATATCTAAGTTGTCCATGGGTAGAAAGACAATACTGTGGAGATACACATTCTCTCCCGGTTTGGCTATAAACTTCAATGTAATACTTCAACAGAGTTTTATATGGACCTTGATAAGTTGATTTTAAAATGTATATGGAAGAGGAAAAGACAAAGAATGGCGCGTATCATCCACAGAAGAGTAGAGCAGAGGACTTGCCTACAAATTATAAGAAATATTATGAAGCTACAATCATTAAAACAGTCATATTTGTTCAAGGTCAGATAAATGAATGAGTAGAATACAATGGAATGGGATAGGGAAGGGCAGAATAGGGTAGGAGTAGGATGGAATAGGGGAGCTCAAAAATAAACCCACACACTTATGTTTTGATCAACGATAGAAGTGGCATATCACATCAGTAGGAAAGGAATAACTGTTCAATAGAGCTGTGAAAAAAAATTCAATTCGTATAGAAAAAGAAATTGGATCACTGTCTCACTCTATATCCAAAAAATCAATTCCAGATGTATTAAAAACATAAATGGTTTAAAAAAAAAAACAAACTTTATTTTTAATTTAAAAAGCATTAACTGGATTTTTTTTTAACCTTGAGCTAGGGAATAATTTCTAAATAACATAAAAAGCACTGAATACAAAAAAAAAAAAAAAAAATTAAGACATTGTCAAAGGACACCTTAAAGAAAATGAAATAAGACACTCCCGAGATGTCCTACAATTTAACTCAAGAGTTAGCATCCAATCCCACAGAATAAGAGCCCAGTCCCACATGACTGCCCCCCCTCCCACTACACCTCAGATGCCAATCTCAAGTCCAGGTGATTACCTACACTTCTGGCAAACTATAAAGCAGAGGTGCCCACGACCTCCTCTTTAATCTGAGAAAGAGGTTTATTTACTAGATCACTGGTTTTTTACAAAGGATATTAAGGATGCAAATGAACAGCCAGATAAAGCATACAGGTGATAAGAAGATAAAGACAGAAAGGCGAGGTCTGGAAGGATCTGAGCACAGTATCTTGGTTCCCCTCGAGTTTACAGTAAACCACCCTTCCAGCATTTTCTGGTTCACCAACCTGGAAGCTTTCTGAACCCTGCCCTTTTGGAGTTTTATGGATATTTGATTACATAGGCATCCTTGAGCAAATCATTGGCCTTTGGTAATGGAACTCCACCTCCAGTGATCAGACTAAATGTTGGAACCCTCTAATCATAAGGATGGTTCCTGTGGCAAGTAGTCCCCCATCCTTAAGGGTGGTCCAAAAACCACTTCATTAACATAAACTCAGGTGTGGTTGAAACAGGCTTGTTATGAATAACAAAAGATACCTTCGCTTACATTACTTAGGAAATTCCAAGGATTTTAGGAGCTCTGTGCCAGTAATAGGAATACTAAATACATATTTATTATAAATCATAACAAGACCACAGAGAGCTCCCTCACCCATTCCACCAAGTGAGGACAGAGCAAAAAGACAGCTGTCAGTTATCCAGCCTCTTACCAGGCATGGAATCTGTTGGCTTCTTGATCTTAGACTTCCCAGCCTTAAGACTGAGAAATACCGGGGCCCCTGGGTGGCTCAGTGGGTTGGGCCTCTGCCTTTGGTTCAGGTTATGATCTCAGGATCCTGGGATGGAACCCCACATCGGGCTCTCTGCTCAGCAGGGAGACTGCTTTCCTCTCTCTCTCTCTCTCTCTCTCTCTCTTTCTGCCTCCCTGCCTACTTGTGATCTCTCTCTCTCTGTCGAATAAATAAATAAAATCTTAAAAAAAAAAAGACTGAGAAGTACCTTTTATTTATAAGCTACCCAGTCTCTGGTATTTCATTATAGCAACGTAAACAAAGACAGGGTGGCTGAACTCATATGCCTGGTCATTGGCAGAACTGACGGCATAGGGGTCTCCTCTAGGCACCCTGTCTTTGCTCCCCATGTTTTCTTATCTTCTAGCAGGCTGATCTGGACTTCATGCAATGACAAAAGGTGTCCTAGCCCAGGGTTTCGTTTTGTTTTCAAGCTTCTGCTTGCATCACATTTCTTAATGCTCCTTTGACCAAAACCGGTCACATAGCCAAGCCCGGATTCACAAGGTAGACAAAAAAAGATTCTATCTCTTGATGGAAGAACAAGCAAAATCACGTGGCAAAGAGGAGTGGATCTGGGATGGGAAGGATTTGTAGCCATTTTACAACCTACCTAAGTGTAAACATTTAAACAAGCACTTGGATTCATATTCTAAGTAGTCAGTGACTAAGCAGATGACTTAAATTACTATCCTCTCATCCTGACCCTCTGTGGTTTGATTCCTCAGGAGAGCTTTTCCACCAACAAGTTTATAGAACAGCCCTGTTTCTGCTTTTCACAGAGCTCTCTTGTGCAAATCTCTTATCCAAAAGGGGTGACTGAGACATTTCTATAAAAATACTATTTGTACCAATGATTTTCAAGAGAACAAGCATCCCCTACTACTCCAAAACCCCATTCACAGAGACTCACCAGACATGGGGTGGGGGTGTATGATTTGGAAAACACTCAAACAATTTTATAGGCAGAAAATGAAATATATACAATTATTTTTATAATACAAATTACAGAATTCATCGCATTGGTAAAATGGAGAAATGAGTTTTAAAACTTGAGAAATGCCAACCAGATGCCAGAGGGATCCCATTTTCCAGGTATTCCCTGAGCTCAGTGGAAGTCATTTCTCTTCCAAAAGAGACCCTGTGCTTATAGGGTCCAGTTAGAGAGACAGCATCCCTGGAAAAGTCACAGGAATATTATTCTCCTGGTTGAATCCACCCACCGGCTAGTTGGCACTTGGCAACCTGACAAGTGTTTTACATTCAAAAGGTCAAGCTCTGAGTGACTCTGCCCAGAGACTCTAGTACCACTCACGCCTGGATGCCCAGGCCCAGCATCCGTCCCCTGCCCCTGCCATTCTGACAGCTGTGGAAGAAGGGACCCAGGTCCCCCGTTTGGGCTGTCAGCACAATGACGGCAGCCCTTTTACTGAAGGTCAAACTCTCATTCTCACTCCAGGGAGCCTTCCTGCTCTCTTTCTCTCTTTCAGCCTGTCTACCTTAATAATTGTTGGGATTTTTCCGCTACTTTATAGTCTTCAAAACATCTTCCCTTTCCTTTGATCCTCTCCAATAGGGAGAGGGTTTCAGAGCAATCCGTTTCCCTTTTGTAAAAACAAACCAAGGCCCGGAGAGACCAGGTAATTGAGTGCTGGGGAAAAGTATAATATGTTAAGAAAAAAGGCTCTGGAGTTAGACCCCTGCCAGTTACCAACTGTGGGCAAACTACATAAGAGCTCTCTGACTCAGTTTCCCTATATATAATATAGAGATAATCTTTCCTATTTCATAAGGTTTTTTTGCAAGAACGAAGTATAATAATACAAGTAAACTGTCTGGAGTATAACAATAGCACCATCAGCCATCAGTGGGTTTTTATTATTTATATTGCACACAGCGGGTCAGTGGCCAAGTGAGGACTGGAACACACATCCATGGCCTGAACGCCACACTACCTATCTCCATCTTCCAATAAAGAGAGAGGGGCTTCTGTCCTGCTTTCCCAAGTAAGAAGCAAGCTATCCCATGAAGAAGTAGTCTAGAGGTCTTTAAGCCAGTCTTCTTAAAAAGAAAATGTTTTCTTTTTTTTTTTTTAACTTGTGTTTTTTTTTTTTTTTTAAGATTTTTATTTTATTTATTTGACAGAGAGAGATCACAAGCAGACAGAGAGGCAGGCAGAGAGAGAGAGGAAGGGAAGCAGGCTCCCCGCCGAGCAGAGAGCCCGATGTGGGACTCAATCCCAGGACCCTGAGATCATGACCTGAGCCGAAGGCAGTGGCTTAACCCACTGAGCCACCCAGGCACCCCAAAAAGAAAATGTTTTCTTACAGCTCACTGAGACTTCAGAAAAGAACCCCAGCGCTACTGATAATCAAAGTTCTTGCTTCTCGGGGCGCCTGGGTGGCTCAGTGGTTTAAGCCGCTGCCTTCAGCTCAGGTCATGATCTCAGGGT
This sequence comes from Mustela nivalis, assembly GCF_964662115.1. Taxonomy (NCBI): domain Eukaryota; kingdom Metazoa; phylum Chordata; class Mammalia; order Carnivora; family Mustelidae; genus Mustela; species Mustela nivalis. The sequence goes on from NC_139022.1 coordinate 132,683,875, forward strand.
CCTGGGATCGAGCCCCACATGGGGCTCTCTGCTCAGCAGGGAGCCTGCTTCCCTCTCTCTCTCTGCCTGCCTCTCCATCTACTTGTGATTTCTCTCTGTCAAATAAATAAATAAAATCTTAAAAAAAAAAAAAAAAAGTTCTTGCTTCTCGCCGGGAGTTTCAAATTCTTCCCAACCAACCTTTTATCAAATTTGCTCAAAAATCACCAAGTGCTAACTGTTTCAGTTATTTCCCCCCCTTCGTCCCACGGTAATTACTAATAAATATGTTAGTGAGTAGGAAAAGATAATAATTGGCAAGGGGAAGAAGAAGGAGAAAACAAGATCACATGATCTAGTTATCAGGTGGCCAAACCCTGAATAACCCACAATTTGACTTTGCCCACCATAGAGAAAATTAGAAATGTGTAGCTATAGGTTACAAAAATAACCAAATGAAAGCTTAGAAGCAGAAAATAATTAAATGTCAAATATAATAGTAACGATATAGAAAAAAAAGTAAATAGGAAAGAAAATGAAGACAGTCAGAATCCCCAGGAAATACATTAAACCATGACTGTGAAAAACAAAGGGAATAGAAGAGAGAGAGGAAAAACAACATAGAAATCTACCTTCATTGCACTGTGTCTGACCAGAGAACAGGATAATGAATCTCCCACTACCATTAAATTAAACACAAATTGCTTTTGTTTCTAATTAACATCTGCCTGGCCAAATGTGATGTATGAAAGTCTTCTTTTTAATGCCTTTCCCATGCCATGGAAATATTACAACCAGAATGGAAGCTTATGGATGTTTTTCAATAGCTTCCTCTAAAGTACAGGCCAAACCTTACAAAAGGTATATATGAGAGTCATTTGAATTCCAAATGCACTTATAAGGACCAGCTCTATTACAGTGCATAGTAAATGAATACATAATGAGGAGATATTCCAGACCAATTGTTCCAAATTATGCTTTAGATTATCTTCATTTCTCTTTTGAAAATATGTCTTATTATTTTTAGCATAACATAAGAAACCCTTGACTTTCCTGGCATCAAATAGCATCTCTGATTTCAATAGTTGCTCTCCCTCATACCTCTACACACCAGTCTGACCACACTGTACTTAGATTCTTGTCATTTCTCATCAACTCCTACCATCCTTTAAAGCCCAGTTCAAACCTCCCCTGCCCCACGAAATCTTTGCCAGCGCTCTCAGATGGAGTAAAGAGTCCCTCCTCAGTGCTCCCATCACCTTATGTCCATGCATCCATTATTCTACAGGTGGCCTTAAGCAAGAATCTTCCCCTTTAATATCTGAACTCACCAGGTTACAGTCATAGCCATAGTGCCCATATACATGGATTGTATTAATAATTGAGTAACAGAGCAGCATGTGGCTAGTTCAGTTAGTAGAGCATGAGACTCCTGATCTCAGAGTTGTGAATTCAAGCCCCATATTTAGTGTAGGGATTACTTAAAAATAAAATCTTAAAAAAAAAAAAAAAAAAAGGAGCAGACTCCCCGCTGAGCAGGGAGCCTGATGCGGGGCTATGTCTTTTATTTATCTGGCAGACAGAAATCACAGAGATCAGACAGAGAGGCAGGCAGAAAGAGGAAGGGAAGCAGACTCCCTGCAGAGCAAAGAGCCCAGTGCGGAGCTCGATCCCAGAACCCTGAAATCATGTCCCGAGCCGAAGGCAGAGGCTAAAACCACTGATCCACCAGATGCCCCTTAAAAATAAAATCTTTTTAAAATGGAGTAACAAATCTGTGGGAGCGAGCTTAAATTTAAAAGGGTGGAGAGGTGGGGTACAAATTATAAGCATACACAGAAAGCACACAAAATGCAAGCCAAGATCCTAGAAGAGACAGATACAAGAAAGGGAAAGTCATCTGGAATCCAAAAGTCATAGTCTCCCATTTCCATCACCAATTCACCCCTGCATCTGCTCTGCACTACAGACTGACTATTCTATTATCAGATTACACAGCGCAAGGGGAGGATGGTGGTGGAGGGACTCAGTTCCACCACAATTTTTGCCCCTACAGGGCAGGATGCTTATTGTCTCCTCTTTGGTCCCAATTCCAAATTCCAGGGAAGGAATGAGAATGCCTAGTTTGAGTCAGGTACCCACAGTGGTCCAATTTACTAAGTTCAGTCGGTCAGGGCTATAGGATTCAAACACAACTATTGAGGACAATGGAAACAGGGCCAAAGAGAAGAAAAAAATCATTGTGACCTCCACAGATGGCCCAAAAGGTGACTCTTAAACAGGTGTTCTGTTGACTAGAAGGGAGAGAGGAAAATAAGGAAGGAAGAAGAAAGGGAGAGAAGGAGGGAGAGACAAATCCAGATATATATGGAGGGATTTCCTATAGTGATACTAGCCAAACCGGAAGGTTAGGAATTGCGTGTCTTCCTGGAGAAACAACGAAACCCACTGGTAGTGACATCATCGATGTCCACATGCATGTGATGAGTATCTGCAAGTCAGCGGCACGGACAGGAACTCTTACCTCTGACAGCACATATGCCAATCAAAAGCAGAGATCTATAGCTTAAGAAAATTAAAAAAACAAAAACAAAAACAGGCAAAGAGTTCACTGAAGGAGCGCCTGGGGGTTCAGTCGGTTAAGCGTCTGCCTTCGGCTCAGGTCATGATCCCCGGGTCCTGGGACAGAGCTCCCTGCTCAGTGGAATGCCTGCTCCACCCTCTGCTCCTCTCCCTGCTCACACTTTTGGGCTCCCTCACTCTCTCGCTCTCTCTCAAATAAATAGATAAATAAATAAAATCTTCAAAAGAAAAGACCTCCCTGAAGAACCCAAAACCAAAAATCTCCTATACCTGTCAGCGGCATCTGCTCCAAATACCCCAGGGGTCCGCAGTCTTCACAGTTAGTGTGTATCCAATCCTAGTGGGAGGCAAAGGAGAAACCCATGGCTGCTCACCCTGATGGATCAACGTGCGCTTGCAGCAGACAATGGTCCTCAGCCTGTCAATAAGATTAAAGCCTCGGTCCAACCAACATTCCTCAAAGTGTGGTCCACATCAGTCTCAAACAAGAAATCTGCAATTAACGAGCTCTTCCCACGCACAGCACCGCCACATCGTACTAGGGTAGGCAGCCCCTCAAATGAAGCTCAGGAATCCCCAAGCCACACCGTTTTACAGCTGCTCCCCCCCAACATTGTACCAGGTCGGGTCTATAGGACCAACAGCAGGAGTAACGGTATGTCACTTCCAAGATGAGGTTACAAAATGATTTCAGTTCTAGGCTTGATCTCTCTGTCATTCTCTGCCTTTCTTCCCCCTTCTCCCTTTCCCTCCCTCCATCTCTCCTTAGATTTCTCTTACTGGGGGAAACCATCCCAGGAGCAGCCCCGGGGAGAGAAGCTTGCGGTGGGAAACTGAAAGCCTCCTTCCAACAGCCCCATGAATCAGCTTAAGAAGGGGATACTCCAGCTCCTTCAGAACCTGAAGCACCAGCCCACAGCTTGACTGCAATACCGTGAGAGACTCTGAAATCAGAACCACTCAGCTAGGTCATTCCCAGATCCCTGACCCTCAGAAACCATGAGAGAGCATAAATGTCCATTGTTTCAAGCTGTTTGTTTTAGGGTACTCGGTTACACAGCAATAAATGGGGGGTACTGATAGCTAGTCTCTGTCCTGCATGCCCTTCCTCTCCCTGATTACGGCTCCTCACATCGAGGGATGAAGTTTATTTCTTTTTCCTCCAGTTAAATTTGGGTCGGCCCTGTGACTGATTTGCGCAATAGAAGCCTGCGGAAGTGACATTCTGAAATTTCTGGGCCCGTATCTCAGAGGACTAGCAGCTTCCACTTCCTACCACTTGGAACCCAGACACATGCTGTGAGCAACCAAAGCTGCGTGGGAAAGATATGTGGAGGGGAACCAAGGTGCTCCGTCTGGCATCCCCAGTGGAGCTCACAGCCAACAGCCAGCACTGCCTGTGTACCACGGGAGCAAACTGTCTTGGGCATCCCACCCAAATGAGCGCCCCAGACGGATGCAGCCTCCCCTAACAATATGTGAAATAAATTGCCCGGTCAATTGAAAGAATTGTGAGAATAATAAATGGTTCTTGTTGGTTTTTTTAAGATTTTTTTAAAAAATTTATTTATTGGACAGAGAGAGAGATCACAAGTAGGCAGAGCAGGAGGCAGAGAGAGAGGAAGGGAAGCAGGCTCCCCCACTGAGCAGGGAGCCCAATGCCGGGCTCAATCCCAGGACCCTGAGATCATGACCTGAGCCGAAGGCACAGGCTTAACCCACTGAGCCACCCAGGTGCCCGGGTTCTTGTTATTTTAAGTTACTAGTTTTAGGGGTAGTTTTTATGCAGCAATAGATAACAAAAACCCACTGCCTTAGGCTAATAAATTTATTCTTCAATTACATTCTGAGCATCAGTCTATAAGTGAGATATAGATATCTGTCCAAAGAACCTTTCCAGGCAAAGAATTCATGCCATGTAAGATAGTTCTGCACCTCATATCTACCCTGCATCCCCCATGATGTGAGTATCCACCAGAAAACCACTTGGGCTTTTTGACATTGGCTCCCCCAAATTCATTCCTGATTCTAATGAAGAACTTCATTTCCCGAGCTCTCCTAGGTCCTAGCACTTCCCAAAGTACTTTACTTCTCTTGATTTATGAAATTATTATAGCAACTTTAGGAGCTACGTCCTGTGGTTAGCTCCATTCTCCATATGGGGACACTGGGCTGGAGAGGTAAGGAGGTTGCTGGAGCTCACACACAGCTAATACACAGCAGAACCAGCAGTGGGACTTGGACACTCCACCTACACGTCCACACACCTAACCACAAGCCCATACTGCCATCAGTTCTATGAGGCAAGTTAGATGATGTTATTGCCTCTATTTTAGGGACAAGGACTTGAGGCTTAAGGACAGTGAGTCCCTGGCACAAAGTTCGCACAGTTAATAAAGGGAAGAGCTAGGAGGAAAACTTCCACTAACACCTACGTTCTCTAACATACCCTTATTCTAGATCCCTACATTTGGAGAAAGTGCAGATTGCAGCCGAGTCTGGTCCAGTCACGTAATTTCAACTCTTACAGACTCCACTTTGTCAGGTATTTTAAGAACAAAGGTCAGTGAAACACACATCTGTGGAATAAACCCGGCAGCTCCTTAATCCTCCCCCACCTCCCTTTTGGAGATCCTCAGAACTTAGAAACATTCCCTTGAGTTCTTTAAATACTCGGCAAACATTTGGCCCATTTTCAGGGACTCAGAAGAAACTCACCATATTTAGAAGTTCTGAGAGAAAAAAAAAAAAAGAGTCAGCAAACTCACAGATCTGCAAAAGAGAGGTACTACTCCCTCTGTGATTGCTTCCATCCTGAAAACCCTTTTGCTCTGCCCTTGTTTTAACATCACTTCCATCCAGGAAATTTTTCACATCTATACTCCACGAATAGTGAGAAAATAAAAGAAAATGAAATTTCCTATACACTATTTCATCTGGGTTTCATAAGCTTCTTTTAATAGCAAAAGGTATTTTACATATGTAGCATGATGGTTTATTGAGAATTTAGTGCAGAATAATCTATGGGTCCGCCTCTTTGTCTATCAGGAAAGAATGAATGGTATTTACCCCTACCCAAAGTGCCTCTGTTCCAGGGCCAAAAAGGAAAGCTGCTTGACAGGGGTGGGGAATAGGAGGGCCCTGATTACAAACCCAAATCAGACTTGTAAATCCTGAAGGCTTTGTCCAGGGTCAGGAGAGATGGGCTCTTTCTAATAGGGCTATAACTACTCAGCCAGCTGTCCAGAGGGGATTTGGGCAAGGCATTCTAGGAGCAACTAGTTTGCAACTAACTAGTTTATTCTAGAGTGAAGAGGAGTGGTCGGTCACTTGGTCCTTTGGTACTTTGAGAGTAATCTGAGGTAAGATTCCTCAGACCAGTGGGTAGGGGATAAGGAAGAGTTGACCCTCTTCACACATCGGGTCTATGGGGCATGGCCTCAGGAACCTCAGCAGCAATCCATCTCTATCCATCTTTGTGTTGATGCTTTAATAGAAATCAATGCAAAGTGTTCTGGGGAACTCCATTAGGTTTTAAAAGGTCCTGCATACATGGTTTATAGGACATAGCTCATCTGTATGAAGTTGAGGCTTCACATTACAAATAAAAGCTAGTCAAGCTATATTTAGTCAAAAATAAGAATTTTTTATAGAATAACATGATGGCGGGTTCTTCTCTGTCAGTCAGAATTCAATCAGATAACAGAACCACTCTCAGCATTATAGAATAGAAAATGTATTTAGGATAGAAATGATACCTTGCACAGCTGTGGGAGTCGCTGGGGAAGAAATGGTCTGAAAAGGGCAACTGGAGGATCAGGAAAGCCACTAACCATTCTTCCTGAAACCCTAGGCTGGGGGACAAGCCAGGGTGGTGGGAAGCAACGAGGATACTGTAAAGCTTATGCCTACTAATGCCCACTAATGCCTGTTTTATCTCTTCTCCCTTCATAAGAGTCCCACTTGCACCCATCTAAAGGACAGAAATGAACCCCAAATTCTACCCTTTGGAGAAGCTACAGTGCTCTGGCTTCCACTGGAGAGAAAAGATCCTCATTCAAACTCCTTATTTTCATGCCTATATGTAAGAAGTGACAATGGTATTCTAATTTTACTTCTCTGCAGGAGTTCTCATGCAGAACAAACCTTCAAGCCTCAACTTAATTGATTTTGACTTTATTGATTTTACAAAACTTCCGGAACAGTGAATGGGTGAGTGATGGTTTTGAAACATGTTTCTGAGTTCTCCCACAAAAGGTACGATCTAATTCAACCTCTCCTCGATTATAGGCTGACCACAGTGACTTCTTCAAAGGGATAGAATGCAGCAGAAAGTGACGCCATGAGACCTAGGAGGTTAGATGACCAAAAGCAATACAACTTCTACTTGTCTTTTTCTCTCTCTTTAGAACATGTGCCTCTGGAGCCCTGTGCTATCATGTAGGAATTCCAATTACCCTGAAGCTGCCTGCTAGAGAGATTACACAGACCTTGCAGGGCTTGAAAGAGATGTCAGAGGAGCCCTGGTTGATCCAGCCCCCGGTTGTTCAAGATTCCCAGCCTAGGCAAGGAGCAGCTTTCAAATGACTCCCCTCTCCAATGGCCAAGCTGCCCCAGCCCACACCAAGGAGAGCAGAAATGCGCTTCCTCCACTGAGCGTTATTCAAAATGCAGTTGTGTGAGCAAAAGAAATGTTACTGAGAGGTAAGTCATAAGTTTTGGGATGGTTTATCACACAGCATTTTTTTTCTTTTTTCTTTTTTTTTTTTGTTTAAGATTTTATTCATTTATTTGACAGAGAGAGACAGAGATCACAAGCAGCAGAGAGGCAGAGAGAAGCAGGCTCCCTGCTGAGCAGAGAGCCCGATGTGGGGCTCGATCCCAGGAGCCTGGGATCATGACCAGAGCCGAAAGCAGATGCTTAATGGACTGAGCCACCCAGACACCCCTATCACATAGCATTTTTAATTGAAAGAGGAAGCAAAGCAATTTTCCAAATAAGCTATAAAATGCTAACTTCAAGTAAAGTACAAAGATAAAAGTGCAAAAAAAAAAAAAAAAAGATAAAAGTGCATATATGCCAACACATGGCTATGGAAGTTCATCTACCCATCCAACAAATACATATGAACTGTCTGTGTGCTGAGAACTCAGTGGCAAAGACAGAAATGGTCTCTGCCTTGACAAAGTCTCATGCTTCAGCTTACTGTGGATTAAAGAGACGCTGAAGGAGTGATTTATGAGTGTTACAAATGGGGAAGCCTGGGATGCTCTGTCAGATAATAAGTCATATGTCTTTTCTAGAAATTTCTTAAAGATGTATTCCTCTTAGTCAGAGTCTTTTAGAATCTGGCAATGTTCTGGATATACAGAGCAAGAGAAGAGATAGAGATTTACAAGTTCCGCAAATGCAGGCCACCTGTGTCACAGAGGTATACGGTGGCTGCTTTCAACTGTGGCAGTCAGCTGTCCTTCCTCTGAATCAAACACACATAAACAAGAGGCCAATTGTATGCCCTTCCTGAACCTACTTTGAAATTATTTATAATGATGAAACTATAAGATCATTTTGTCTAAGAAACACTGCTGTGCAGAGTGGCCATAGTTTGGTTGCACATCGAAATTATGCACAAGATCTATATTAGAAGCTAAAAGCTTTCTCATCAGGCTGCTGATAATGAAGTTTGCTAACCATTCTAGTGCATAAAGTAGAATTATGAAAACTGATTCAGTCAATTATCAAAGGGTCGGAGTTTTTCCACCATTCTCAAAATGTAGCCATTGAAGCAGCTTGAAAACTCGTTGTCCAGAATTTAAATTGCCTATTGCCAAGGCTCAGTGACTGTTCCAGGAATGAACAAAAGTGCTTAAAATCTCCGGACTGTTTGATTACAGGTACCTATCTGCCGTTTGCTCGGTCATGTACAACTGTGCAATTAAAACAAATGGTGGCACATAAATGGCTGACTGAGGTAGATTTGGCCTGTGGCAGAGTGCCAGTCTGTTAGAAGGAAGTGTTAAGCACAGTGGGAAACAATGAACACAAAAGACACACAGGCCCCCATGCAAGAGACCCTCGTGAAGCTTATAGTCTAGTCGGGAGAAAGACAAGCAAACGGCATCCATAAGACAGTGTGTAAGAGCTGTGTTGCAAAGGATCAATGGCGTGAGAGGACAGAAAGTTACCCTGAGGGAGCAACCTCTACACTGAAGGTTGTGTAGGAGTCAGCAAGCCCAAGTGTGGGGAAACAGAGGAGAAGAAATCCTGGTTCAGGCCGAGTCAGGTACAAGCTAGGACCCAGGAAAGACTCAGAATGTTAGAGGAACTAAAAAAAATTCAGAATGGTTGGGAGATTAGGAGACAAAATGGTGGAAGATGAGGCTGGACAGGTAGGGAAAAGGGTTTTGGCTGGGTCATGAAGGACCTTATAAGCCATTTTAAAGAGGTTCAATTTTCTGTGCCTAAGATTTCATTTCTGACATGAAAAAGATGAGTTTAGCTAGCCCCTCAGATTTATTCTGTAAAAAGATACTCACTTTTATGAGGATCTCCAAAAATCAAGTAAATGGAAGAATCAGTTCTTCTCTGGCCTGAGGTTAATCAGTTCTTCTCTGGAGTTCCCATTGTCATGCTCACATTTTTGTCTTCCCAAGACTGGGAGCAATTTACTCCTTTACCCACTCAGCCCTGACCTCTCTCTGACCAGCAGATTGGAGAGGAAGGACACAGAATGAAGTCTGAAAGCTTGAAAAATATCATTTTTTGTTCTTAAGAGAGAATCATACAACAAAAAGGGTAGGGAGTACTGTTTCAGACAAGCACAAGACGAAGTAAATATTGAGAGTTTAGAATTGTCAAAGATTTTATTTTTAGCATAAGAAAGACTCCTGCACAGAACACTTATGCCTTTTATCTGGTTCTCAGAAAAATCATCTATCTTATAGTTTACTACACAGCACATGTCAATACACTACCAGCACTTGGCAGCCACCCTTTACTGCTGGCAAAGTCATCACTTATTGCCGGCAAAGTCATTTACTAAGTAAAGGAATGACCTCCTCTCCTGAATGTTGTTGACCTGTATGCAGAAAGGACCTGAGCCAAGTGTAGCATGCCTCCTAGATTGAGTGCTAGGCATTTAGTGCACCTAGTATGGTACTAGGCAGTGAGAAAAATAAGGGATGAATTCAATACAAGTCATAGTCTGCTGAAAGTCCAGACACAGGTCTGATGACAAGGAATGGCAGAACTTAGAGAGCAAAATCTTTACACTGGCCTGTTTCCTGAGCTAACCAGAGAAAACTCATAATAAGGAAACTCCTTAACACTAAGCAAAAAGACAAGTATTAGTATTAGTTCTCTATTGCTACTATAATAAATTACCACAAAGTAGTGGCTTAAAACAACACAAATTATCTTATATTTACAGTTCTAGAGATTAGAAGTCCAAAATGAATCTTAAGGACCAAAGCCAAGGTGTCAAAAAAAACTGTGTTCCTTCTGAAGGCTTTACAAGATTCATTCCTCTCCTTCTCCTGATTCTAGAGGCTTTGCACATTCCTTGGCTCATGGACCCCTTCCCATCATTCAGTCCTGCTGTCTTATCTCCTTCTCTGACCCTCCATCTTCCCCTTATAAGAGTCCTTATAGGGGTGCCTGGGTGGTACAGTTGGTTGAGCACCCAACTCTTGGTTTCAGCTCAGGTCATGAGTTAGTTCGCATTTGTGAGACAAAGCTCCACATCAGGCTCCACGCTCTGTGGGGAGTCCACTTGAGATTCTCTCTCTCTCCTTCCCTCTCCCACAGTCCCTCCCACTCATGTTCTCTCTCCCTCTTTATCTCTCTCAAGTAAATAAATAAATCTTTATTTTAAAAAAAAGAATCCTTATAATTACACTGGGTGCACCCAGATAATTCAGGATAATTTCTGTTTCAAGATTCTTACCCTACAACCATAACATTCTTCTTTTTTTCTTTTATGTCAATATAAATATAAAAGGGGAGAAAAATCCTTAATTTCATCACATCTTACTCCCCCTTCTGTCATGTAAAGAAACACTGTCACAGGTTCCAGGGGTTAAGGCATGGATATCTCTGGAGGGCCATTATTCTGCCCACCACAACACGAAGAGAACAATCGGTAAAATCGGAGAGGGTGAGATTCTGTCTGGTCTGTTCAACGTCATCCTCACACAGTACCTGCCTGGCTCATCATCAGTAATCAGCATACACCAGTTGAGCAACTGAATAAATAAATTAGGAAAGAGAAAGAATGTGCTATTTCTTGTGCTAACTCCTCATGTGAATAAGGAACAGATGGTTCCAAAATCTGTAATTTGCTGTCTCTTAAAAATCTGAAGGACTGGGGTCCCTGGGTGGCTTAGTAGGTTAAGGCCTCTGCCTTCCGCTCAGGTCATGATCCCAGGGTCCTGGGATCAAGCCCTGCATTGGGCTCACTGCTCAGCAGGGAGTCTGCTTCCTCCTCTCTCTCTGCCTGCCTCTCCGCCTACTTGTAATCTCTGTCTGTCAAATAAATAAATAAAGAAAAAGAAAAATCTGAAGGACTGAATGCATACTGAGTATCAGTTTGGAAAGATGAAAGAAAAAGTTCTGGAGAATGGTGTTGGTGATGGTTGCACGAGAGGATGAATGTATTTAATGCCACTGAGCTATACACTTCAAATTGGCTAAAATGGTCAATGTTATTTATATTTTACCACAATGAAAGAATACAAAGAAGTCAACTCAAGGAAAAAACTACACAATGGGCCTTAACCAAAATAATACCTGACTTTGGATATCCCTCCTAGAATAATTTCCTGGAGAGAAAGGTGTGGTGTATCTTCAATCCTGGGGCTGAATCTTCTCAACATTTTGTTTTCCTCTTAAAGCATTGGAATTTGTGACAGGTCACGTTCATTATGAAAAAATGTTTTCCTTTTGCTTTTTAAGCTACACTAACGTAGGAGAGATGAGTCAAGCAAGCAGATTTTGGGGGGGCCTTTGGTTAGCTTATTTTTCTAAGTATTTTCATTTGTCCACATCATGATTTTAAACTCATACACACACACATTCCCTCTCTCTAATGCACTACAAACACACACACACACACACACACACACACTCACACTCACACACAAACCTGCACAAGAAGTCAGAGCTTTGCTCAGACCCAATGACTCTGTGAAGTGAATTTTTCACTGATTTATCAGTTCATTTGAGCCAACTGCAGACACAGCCTCAGAAAGACCATTCTCAGAATAGATGGTCAACTTTTATCCCAGAGCAACAACTAGGAACCAATTAGAGTCATTCTCTTCAATGGGGCTTATTATTGGTGCTAATCTGTGAATAGAAGAGTCCAATTGTGAGGAAGGTTAGCAACCCCAAATAACATGCCCATGAGGTTTATTAGGCTTCTGCCAACACCTTTAGGCTGCCTTAATTGCTTCTTCAGGGCTGATTTCACACAGAGAATGGAGTCATTTCCAGTGCTCTAGTCTAGTTCTCTCAGTTTCAGGTATGGAAGGCAGGGAAGAGCACAGAAAACTTGGGTCACTTTACTAAACCTATAAAAGAGGTATTTTAAGGAACTTCCACAACATTGCACAACCAAAGTCAGTAGAACAGAATCTGGGGCCCAAATCTGTCTTACTCAAAATCTATTACATTTCTACTACATCACACACTAACCCACTCCTGAAGAGTCAACCCTCAGAAAAAGAATGAGCCAATGTGGGCCTTCAACAAATATTGTTCAGTTCTTCCTATATCCTGGTCCCCTTTCAGCAGCCCTCCTTACCATACTCTTACAGGAGTCCAGTCACCTGCCACACATACCCATTAAGGAATAAAGCAGTTGGTGAGATGAACATCTAAGTCAACTACAGCTAGAACGAACCGGGTGCCTGGACCTATGTTAAATGTTTCACACGTGTTATGAAGAATATTTTGTAAAGTCTTATTCTTAGATATGATTGGTGATGCTGAGGTCTGAGAAATCATCAGCAAAACCAGAGCCTAAATTTATGACACCAGACTGAGTCCCAGGCCTTTCTATTTCACCACATTGCCCTTGGGGCCAAAACATACAACTCCATCTTCCTCACCACAGTGAATGTCAGTAAGTGGAGTACAATATTGACTTTGTCATATAAACAAAGCAGGCAAGGGAAAGAGTAAAGATGGCAAAAGAACAAGGAGCCCTTAGCCAAGGGAAGAAAGGACTTTTCTATGAACAAAGCTCTCTTACATTTTGCTTTCAAAGAATTTCTTTATAGCAGCAAGGACTCTATGAAATACATTTGTGTTGGAAAGCAGAAGAATGCATCAATATTTCTTCTGTGTTTTCTGTCTTGGGTTGAAGGAGTGTGGCAGAAATTGTTCCTTCCATCAGGAAGCTAACCCTGATTCTGGCAGATAAATAAGATAAGACAGATCCAGAGTCAGTCCTGATAGCGTCCCAAAGTCCTCTCGCTCCTCTGACCAACATCTTAGAAAACTACATCAGATGTTTCCTAAGAGATTTGCTCACAAGAGGTTCATTATTTTTTGAATCAGGCTGGAGTAAAAATCCCCCTCTAAAACGGAGGGAAGGGGGGCCTACCCCTTGGATGGCTTGGTGTTATTTCCTTTCTCAAGATCTCCAGGGCTGAGAGTGCTTACCCTAGAGCACCCCCTTGCAAAGTTGGTGAAGGGGGTGGTATGCAGGGAAAAAAGACTTTTCAAGGAGATTCAGGTCAAGGAGCAAGAGGAAACTCAAGCTGGACCTTGATTTTTCTTTTCTTTTACTCCGCCAATGAAACCACCCAGGAAGTTGCTTCTATAGACCAAAAAAACCTGACGGTTTGAAAGGAAGGATTCTAAGTGCTTCCTTTTCAGCTTTGTGAAAAGAAATCCTTTTCTCTGAAATTAAGCACAGAAGCAAGCTAACACCACCAGACAAGTGGTAAACAACTTTGACAGAAATTAATCAGGACAAATCAGTGTGGCAGGGATATTTGGTCTCCCATGGAAGTGTCAGAAAATCATACAATTGTCAGACAGTAAGTGTTTAGCCTGGAAGCCAGGACAATGCAGGAAACTTCTCATGGATGAAATTAATACACAGGAAACCCCTCGGTGGGCAGGAGGTACTTTCCAGAGAAGTTTGTGCCTGAGCTTAGGAAGAATCAGAGTCAAATGCAACAGACAGTTCCGGGACCAAGCTAAGCTGACCAACAGCATGGTTTTTATGCATATCACTTGAGCTTGTAAAATTTAAAGAGTTGAAGCATTAAATCTTCCACAGACAAGTCTCCTGGAGAGCCTGTTTCTGTTCTCTTGCTGATTACAGCATGTGAAAACCCCAAGCAAAGTGGCAAAAAAAATTCTGCTTCATCTGACTGCCTGCCATCAAGCTAGACTCAAATTGTGAAGTTACCTGAAGCTTCATGATGAAACTGGAAAATAAAACATCTGGGTTCCCATAATGGCCGGGCTGCCGTCCCCATGGGGAATCAATGCCAGACCTTATTCCTTTCCTCTGAAAAGTGAGGGCTTTGATGAGAGTCTCTAGCATTCCTTTAGGCCTTCACAATCTAGATTTCTAAATTCGTCTCTGGCCCCTTTTATTTCCCTCTATTCCAAGTTCTCCCCTCCCCCGCCAGTCACTTGCCTACTATATTCCAAGGCAGAAGACTGACCCATGATAATGTCTGTAAATGTTATTTGATTCAGAATACACACACACACACACACACACACACACACACACACACAGCCAAAGGATAAAGATTTTACAATCTTCATTTTGCAGAGCAAAAGCTTGAGACTCAGAGGGATTAAAGCATTTGCCCAAGATCGAAGATCAAGAAGAGGGTTGCTTTGGAATTTGAATCCAGGACCATCTAACTCTGAAGTTCACATTCTCCTTGTGTAGACTGTATCCTACAGTCTCTCTCTGTGGCTCTGGACCTTTCTTATGAGTCCCAGGGCAAATGGCTCTTTTTCTCTCAGCTTGAAACTCCTAAGAACAAACCTCTGTTCCCCATCAAAGCCCATATGTCCTCTCTCTGATTTCCTCAAATGTCTATCAGTTTTGCACACATTTTCTTTATAACTGAGAGGGGATAACCTATTCTAATTACCTATTCCAACCCACTTATAAAAAAAAGAGGAAGAGGGGTGCCTGGGCAGCTCAGTCCATAAAGTATCCAACTCTCGGTTTCAGCTCAGGTCATGATTTCAGGGTCATGAGATGGGGCCCGGCACTGAGTTCCACACTGAGCATGGGGCCTGCTTAAAATTCTCTCTCTCCCTCCACCCCTCCCATGCTCTTGCTCTTTCTCTCTCTTAAAAAAAGAAAAAAAAAAAAAAAAAAAAGGAAGAAACTGAAGCCCAGACAGGAAGCATTTTCTCATACAAAGAGTATTTACATATAAGGCCCATTTTAAGCTTTTTTTCAGTTTTAAGCTATCACACAGTCATGACTACTAAAATATCACTGAACTGTCTCTGATTAATGACTTAACTCTCATAGATAATAATTTTTTACAAATAAGATACATTTTCTACCATAACAAAAGAAATACAGGCTTATTATTATTTTTTTTTTAATACAGGCTTATTTTTGACAATTTGGAAACTAAAGCAAAGTAGCACAAGAAAGAAATCCTTCATAAATCATCAAAGAAGGGCACTATTAAGTTTACCAAATTTACTTCCAGTACTTTTTCTTTCTCTTTCTTTTCCTTGGCATCATTTCAGTTTTATTTTTTTATCAAGCTTTTTTTCTGAGTATAAAAATAATATGTGGTCCACAAAGAGATACCACTGTACACCCAACAGAATGATTAAAATTTTTAAAAAGATGAACACCATCAAATATTGGCAAGGGTATGGAGCAATCAGAACTTGCTTACATTGTTGGCAAAAGTATAAAATGGTACAACCGCTTTGAGAATGGGCCTGGACTTTTCTTACAAAACTAAATACAGGGGCACCTGGGTGGCTCAGTGGGTTAAAGCCTCTGCCTTCAGCTCAGGTCATGATTCCACGTTCCTGGGATAGAGTCCTGCATTGGGCTCCCTGCTCAGCAGGGAGCCTGCTTCCCTTCCTCTCTCTGCCTGCTTCTCTGCCTACTTGTGATCTCTCTCTGTCAAATAAATAAATAAAATCTTTTAAAAATAAATAAATAAATAAATTTTTTTTGGGAAACTAAATACATGCCTACTCTATGACCCAGAACTATACCCAGGGTTTTACCCAAGAGGAAAAAAACCTATGTCCACAAAAGGACTGTATAAGAATGTTAATAACAGCTTTAGTTATAATAGCCCAAAACTGGAAATAGCCTAGGTGTCCATCAATAGGAGAACAGAAATACCAACAGTGGTACATGTGTCCCACCCCAGCAACAGAGAGGAACAAACTACTGGTATATGCAATAGCATGGGCAAATCTCAAAAACACTATGTCGAATAAAAGAACTTTACATAAAAGTCTGCATCCTGTATGATTCCGTTTACATGAACTTCTGTGACAGGCAAAACTAGCCCATGCCAGAAAAATACAAGCACAGAAGTTGCTTTGGGGAAATGGACTGACCCGGAATGAAGGTACTTTCCAAGGTGATGATGATGTTCTGAATCTTGCTAAGGATTAGTCAAGTAGATGTATTTGTCAGAACCCACTGAATGGTACACAGAATTTGTGCACGTCGCCTTACAAGTAAATCTTACCTTATAAGGAAAAAAAAAAAGGTACACGACAAATACTGAATTTTAACAGTAATGCATGATGAAATATTTGGGTACAGGTATACTGAGGCCAACAACTTATTTTGAAATGCATCAAAAAATAAAATGGATAAGGAAGGAAATGGGTAGATAAGTGATGGAGTGTAATAAAATGTTAACTGTAGAATCTAGGTGGCGGATATAAGCCTATTCACTAAAAAATTCTTTCCTATTTTCTGTATGTTTGAGAATTGTCATAATAAAATGTCGGGGAAGGGGAAAAAAAGGAAAAGGAAAAAACGAGGAAGTATGGGAAACTCAAAAAGTTCAGAGAAAACAAGACTCTCCCAAAACACTGATACCAAACAACAGTATTGAAAACAACAGTGAATTACACTCCATCCTTTTCTCAATATTTAGGGATGTGGGTGGGTGTTTTACAAAATTAGTACCAAACAGATATAAATCTTCATATTTGAAGTAGCATTTTATGAACAGTACTTTCCCAGGCAATTAAATATTCTTCAAAAATACTGTATTATAATTTATTTCAGTTTATTTTGAATATTTTAGGTTATTTTTCACTGCTGTAAGTAAATGACAGCTTGACAAACATTCATGAGTAAATAGGCATTTTGTCTAAGACCTTACAGCCACCTAATGCTGTTCGCAAAAGGAAATACTTTCCAAAGCAAGACAGCACTGAGTTTTTTATTTATTTATTTATTTGACAGAGATCACAAGTAGGCAGAGAGGCAGACAGAGAGAGAGAGAGGAGGAAGCAGGCTCCCCGCTGAGCAGAGAGCCCGATGCGGGACTCGATCCCAGGACCCTGAGATCATGACCTGAGCCGAAGGCAGCGGCTTAACCCACTGAGCCACCCAGGCACCCAGCACTGAGGTTTAAAGGGTGGAAATACATCTACCTCTACCACCTACTGTGTTTCCTTAGGAAATGTACTGAGTCTCCCTAGATCTATTTCTTCTTCTGTGCTCCAAGGTAGTATTCTGGAAGTGCCTAGCACTGTGCCTGGTACATGATTAACTCCCAGTAAATGGCAGCTGTTATTATTTCATGTTATTTGTGCACGGCGACAGCTAATTGAGAATATTTCTGACAAAAGAAATATTCAGGGAGACACAGCAAGAAACATAGATTATAACAAAAACCTGTCTAGCTTGACTTAGTATCCCCATATCTTGCAATTTCAATCCTGTAAGAGGTACTCAATAAATATAAGCCGAATAAATTGGTAATGAATGAATGTATAAATAAGAGGGTAGGTACCTGACTTTAATTTACCTAGCCACGAGGGCAGCCTCAACTTCCCTTGTAAGCTTTTCCTGCCCCTATCCCTCTGGAAGCCCCTGAACACATCTCCTTTGTTAGCTGAAATTGCACAGGATGAGTTAACCTGGAGACCAGAGTCCAAAGTCTGGCCTTTATCTCTAACTAGCCATGTGTCTTTGGACTAAGATACTGGTAGAAAGAAAGAAAGAAAGAAAGAAAGAAAGAAAGAAAGAAAGAAAGAAAGAAAGAAAGAAAGAGAGAAACCACTATTCTATGAGTATTACAATAGTCTCTAATGAGACTGCTACCATAAAATAGAATGACAGAACATGTCATGACCCCCCTTGTTCAGATGTGAAAACTGAGGCCCAGAGAAGTGAAATTATTTATCCAAATTTCCTCCTCCAGACCAAGAGGCAATCAAGTAAACAACCTCCACAGGCTCTTCTGGCTCTAAGGGGCGTAGGCTGCAAAGAGTTTCCCCCATAGATTACCCTTCCGGCTACATCTTTCTGAGGGCCCTCCCACTCTCTTCTGCTTCCCCAAAGTCAGCTACGCCAAGCTACACTAGGGATTTTTGACAACAGAGGGGGCTGCCGAGACAAACCAGGCTTTCGCCAAATAAGGAAGAGAAGTGTGCCATCCTACTGAGATGCAGCCCAAGTTCCTCATTCCACCCTGAATTCTGTGAAGCCCCTTGAGGCACAGTAGTACAAAATACTCTTGAAATCAGTGGTACGAAATATAATCCACGACGAATATGTGCTCTGGTCCTCACTCTGCCAGTAACAACCTGTCATCCCAGGAAAGGCCCTTCACAGAAATGTAAAAAAGTCCTTGCTCAGGGGTTCTCAAACTTGGCTGTGCATCAGAATCTCCCAGATTTTACTGAACACACACAATGCAGGCAGATACACACACTCCCCAGCAATTGTCATCCCCACTATGTTCTTAGACATGGACATGTAAGGCATGCCTTTGTCTGTATCTCCTTCCTGCTATTTGCAAACAAAGTTCAAAACTTTCATGCTCTGAGCAGTGGGGAGAAAGGATTTGGTTCTAAAGGTTCCTGCTTTCACAGGATTATTCTGGGATTTCTGTGCCAGGATGGTGACTTCACATGCCATACTGGCACTGGTAGCAAGTCCATCTATGGGGGGAAGTTTAATGCTGAGAATTTCATCCTAAAGCATATGGGTCCTTCCATCTTGTCCATGGCAAATGCTGGACCCAACACCAATGGTTGCCAGTTTTTCATCTGCACTGCCAAGACTGAGTGCTTGGATGCCAAGCCTGGGCTTTGTCACGATTAAAAAAAAAAAAAAAAAGGCGTGAATATTGTGGAAGCCCTGGAGCACTTCAGATTAAGAAACATCAAGACCAGCAAGATCGTCACCATTGCTGACCATGAATAATCTAATAAATCTTATTTGTGTTTTAACCATCAGACCATTCCTTCTGTAGCTTAGATGAGCCCTGCTTCATCCTTATCTGCTCAAAATATCCCAAAATCTTTGTGCTCTCATTGCAGTTCTATGGGTTTCATATTTGTCTTACCCCCTCCAACTCTAGCTGGATTGCAGAGTTAAGTTGATCATATAAAATAAGAACTAAACAGAAGAAAAAGAAGAATGAGGAGAAGTAGGCGAAAACACACAATCCAGGCCCCATCTCAGACCTATTACTCTCCCAGAATCTTCAGGGGTGGAACCTGGAAATCTATAAGATCCTAGGCCTTTCTAATACAAAGACATTTTTGGAAGCCACTAAATTAGATAAATTCAAGGTTCTCTTTTTCATTCTGAGATGTAAACTCGAAATGGATCCACCTCTCTCCTGCTCCCATAAAATACAATGCCTTATATTTCTGGTTTACAGATGTCTAGAGAACTGTCTTGAGAATGATTTGAAGACAGAACTGTACAGCAGAAACAGAACATGAGCCACAAATGTGAGCCACATTTACAATTTTACATTTTCTAGTAGCCCTTTAAAAAAAAAAAAAGTTAAAAGAGAGGTGCCTAGCTCAGTCAGTTAAGTGTTTGCCTTCAGCTCAGGTCATGTTCCCAGAACCCTGGGAGTGACCCCATATCAGGCTCCCTACTCAGGAAGCCTGCTTCTCCTTCTGACACTCCCCACTCTGGTGCTCTCTCTCTCTCTCACTCTCTCTAAAATCAATAAATATATATATATTTTTAAGTTAAAATAAGGGGCGCCTAGGTGGCTTAATGCGTTAAGCCTCTGCCTTCGGCTCAGGACATGATCTCGGGGTCCTGGGATCCAGCCTTGCATCAGGCTCTCTGCTTGGCAGGGAGCCTTCCTCCCCCTCTCTCTCTCTGCCTGCCTCTCTGCCCACTCGTGACCTCTCTCTCTGTCAAATAAATAAATAAAATCTTAAAAAAAATAAAAATAAATTTTAAAAAATAAAAAGCTAAAATAAACAGGTAAAATTAAGCTTAATACATATTTTATTGAACCCAATCTATCATTTCAACTTGCAATAGATATAAAATTAATTGAGATATTTTACATTTTTTTCTTTTGTGAGGTCTTCATGATCTTGTTTGTATTTTACAACATTCATCAACTTGGACCAGCCACATTTTAAATGCTTTGTAGCCACATGTAACCAACATTAACCCACATTAGTCAGAGCTATTAAACCACATCAATAGGAGGTGGTGCGATAATCAATTAGTAGTGTCCATGATGAGCAGGGTTTTGGTGGGGGGGAGGCATATGTGCCCTACAGTAGTCATCACTGGGTAGTGAACACCAAATGACCTAATTTCTAGTTCTCCAGAGATCAGGCAAAAGGACAAAGGTCAGAGGGGACTCAGCCTAGGACTCACTCATACGAGGGGACAGAAATCCACACTAGTGTTTAGTGGTTAGAAGCACTGCAATCGACTGTAACAAACATTAAAATAAGTAAGACAACGATAAAGCCAGGAGGGAATAGAATAAACCCAAGCACCAGCACTTGAGAATATATGTTGTTTCTTTCTATGAAAATAACCTTCTTAACTCAGGGTCAATGTAATGAGCCTACTGAAGGGCTCCCGCTTGATTTATAAGGAACATTCACAGCGTGGTCGAATATCCAGTAGGAGAGATAGTCAGTTGATACACAGGGCAGAACAAGTAGGGAAGGAAGGTGCCTAGACCATGAAAATCATAATGTAATCAGGAATAATGAAAGATCATATTTAGAAGTTATCATTTAATAAAAGCACTCTAGGGATGCCTGGGTGGCTCAGTGGGTTAAGCGCCTGCCTTCGGCTCAGGTCATGATCCCAGCGTCCTAGGATCAAGTCCCACATTGGACTCCTTGCTCGGCAGGGAGCCTGCTTCTCCCTCTGCCTCTGCCTCTGCCTGCCTCTCTGCCTGCCTGTACTCGCTCGTGCTCTCTCTCTCTGACAAATAAATAAATAAAATCTTAAAAAAATAATAAATAAAAATAAAAAAATTTAAAAAACACTTTACTATCCTTTTTCATTTTTTCCTTATGACATGGCGCAAGCAGGTGGGGTACACATCCCCATTTCAGAGGGGAACCGAGGTTCAGAGAGCTATGTGTTTGCCTAAGTCTCATAGTCAGGGAGTAAACAGCGTAGTTTCTCCACACGAAGCTCTCTGGTCCATATGGGAATTCAACCCTAGCCTCATTATCCGTGAACTCTGGCCAGCTACTCACCTGATACAGCTATTAATACCATTAATTCACTTTTCAAAGGCCTTTCCTCTTCTAATAGATTAAGACCCAGTTAGCTTTCTATCCACCCCCTCCCCTGTGTCTGCATCTGCGCCTCTGCTCTCTCTAATCATGTGTCTCCCTGGAAGGTGTAAATGCCTTTGCCTGGGGCAAGGATGCCTTTTCTACAGCACCACGTGGAGCTGACAGCCAGCTGGTAACAGGAGAGCAGCACTTTCCTCTGCCGGCTGAGTCCATATAACAACTTGCAAAGTCACTCAGGGAGGCATGGAAGGGTTTTGAACAGAAAAGTCGTGTGATGAAATGAGCCGGACAGCTGAAGAGGAAAGAAGAAGAACAAGAAATAAAAAGAGGAAGAAGGGAAGAACAGTTAATAGTCCATATTGGCTCTTTTCTCATTCAGCTCTTAGCTTCTGTGACTTCCTCAGAGAGGCCTTACCTGTCCAATCTTTTTAACGTAGCCTTCCCAACATCCTATCAGACGATCGTTCTTTGATTTGTGCACACCATCTGTCACGCTAGGATGTCTTTGTTATCACCTGTCACTTACCCCAGGTTGACTGTAAAGTCCATGAATGCACAAACCTTACCTGTTTTATTCACTGCTCAATCTGCAGATATTGTAGCCACCCCTGGCCCATAGTAAACACTCATTAACTATCATTTTAGTAAATGAATGAGAGGCAGAACTAAGTACTTAACATCATTTACTAGTTATATCACTGAATCATCACATTAATCCAAGGAATCAAGTCTTACATCTGCATTTTACATGCTTTAATAATCTAAGCATGAGGTGATTAAGTGTTTATAATCTGCATACTGTGAATTCACTAGTGATGTCCTAATCCTCCAAATCCAAAACCCTCTTAAAGAAACCTTCCCTCATTCATTCTAGTCTTGTTTCAACACTGGGGACTGTTGACCCTGGGTTCCCCCTAGAAAATCTCTTTAGGAGTTCATTCAGTCAGTCATTTAACAGAAGTTTGTGAAGCACTGACTATATGCCAATCAATTAATTATAAGAGCGGAGGGGGAAAAGTTTTGGCCAAGCAGAAATTGGAAAGGGGCCTAATACAACAACATTTTTCTCCTTATCATTTCTTTTCAACTTTCTCCACTCGCTGGTCCCCATTTTTCCTCAGTCTCTCAAATGTGAGTACTCCTGAGGTCCAACTGTAGGTTTCTTTTTGTGTATATTCCCACCTGAAATGGTGACTTCAATCTACGATTGCCTCTTTTGAATTCACCAAATAATCTCCAATGCAAACCTTTCTCCTGAATTCCAGATCTGCATCCCTTTCTACCAAAACAACCCATCATCACCTCTTTTCAATTCAGCAACCCACAAACGGAATCCTTCAGGTACCCTGTCCTACCAAACTAGCCTGAATTCCCAGCATCTATTCCCTCAGCGAGGTCACAAGGGAGAAACCAAAGAGACCCAATAATTTTCAGCTCCAATTAGGTTTATAATCAGCAAAATAAGCATCTGCTCCCTACCAGGACTCGAACCCTGTCCTCCACCTCTCCAAATGCCATAACAATAACAACAACAACAGTCAATTTTCTTTTTCTTTTTTTTAATTTTCATTTATTTATTTGACAGAAATCACAAGTAGGCAGAGAGAGAGATTGGAGGAAGCAGGCTCCCCGCCGAGCAGAGAGCCCGATGCGGGGCTCGATCCCAGGACCCTGGGATCATGACCTGAGCCGAAGGCAGAGGCTTTAACCCACTGAGCCACCCAGGCGCCCCAACAACAGTAAATTTTCTATAGGTCAGCATAAGGAGGAGTGTCCTTAATGCACTGGGTCAGTCCAGTGGTCTAAAATGACTCAAATAGGGGCACCTGGGTGGCTCTCTGCTTGGCGGGGAGTCTGCTTCCCCCTCTCTCTCTGCTTGCCTCTCTACCTACTTGTGATCTCTCTCTCTCTCTCTGTCAAATAAATAAATAAAATCTTTAAAAATAAAAATAAAATGACTAAAATAGCAAACTAGTAGTAAGAGAATTGGCCTCATAAGGTGACATACAGATTGAGGGCAATGGACTAGAAATCAGGGCTGTAAGTAAATGGACACATTCTCCGCTATACTGTAGGGTCAGCAAAGGGCCCAAGGTCTTAGGCTTCAAGATAGGAAGTGAGAACAGGGGCTCCTACAAGAATGTTAAACTCCTTGCAGTTAAATCATGATACACTACTTAAAGCCCCTATTACACTGATTCCACTTTGACAGAGAGAGATCACAAGTAGGCAGAGAGGCAGGCAGAGAGAGAGAGGAGAAAGCAGACTCCCTGCTGAGCAGAGAGCCTGATGCGGGACTCCATCCCAGGACCCTGAGATCATGACCCGAGCCGAAGGCAGCGGCTTAACCCACTGAGCCACCCAGGCGCCCAGTAATTATTTTTTTAAAGATTTCTTTATTTTAGAGAAAGGGAAAGAGAAAGAGCACAAGCGGGAGCAGCAGAGGGAGAGGGAGAGACAATTTCAAGCAGACCCCAAGCTAGTGCAGAGCCTGATTTGGTGCTCAATCCCACCACACTGAGATCATGACCTGAGCTGAAAACAAGAGCTGACACTTAACTGTGCCACCCAGACGGCCTACAACTCAGTAATAATAAGAAAACCAATTATAACCGAGGCAAAATATCTGAACCATCACTTGACCAAAAAAAAAAAGAAGGGAAGAAAGAAATACAGATAGCAAATAAGCACACAAAAAGGTGCTGATCATTATTAGTAATTAAGGAAATGCAAATTAAACCACAATGAGATATTATTATAATTCTTAAAATGGTTAAATAAAAAGACTGACTATGCCAAGTGTTAATAAACACATAACTGAAACTTTCATATACTGCTAGTGGAAATGCATAATGGTAGAACAACTTCGAACAGTTTGGCAATTGCTTTAAAGTCAAATATCCACCTACAATACCATTCAGGCAACCCTCTCCTAGGTATATACTCAAAGGAAAATAAAACATATATACGTACAAAGACCTGAATGTGAATGTTCATAGCAGCTTTATTTGTAATAGCCCCAAATTGGAAACAACTCAAATGTCCATCTATAGGTCCACGGATAAACGAATCAGAAATTCATAATGGAATACTACTCAACTAGAGAAATAAACAAACTATTAAGAAACACAGCATGGCTGAATCTCAAAATAATTACACTGAATAAACAAATCAGACAAAAAAGACTATATACATGTTTGATTCCATTTATACGTAATTCTAAAAAATGCACAAATAATCTATAGTAAAAGAAAGCAGATCAGTGTGTGCTGGGAAATATAGGGGAGAGAAGGGATTATAATGGAACATAAAGAAACTTTTGGGAGGTATAAATGCGTTCACACCATAATCACGTTGATTATGGTGATGGTTCACAAGTGTAGACATACATGTAGACTCATCAAATAGAACACTTTACATATGTGCAGTTTATTTTTACAACATTGATATTGAACAAAGCATTTTTTTTAAAGATTTTATTTATTTATTTGACAGACAGAGATCACAAGTAGGCAGAGAGGCAGGCAGAGAGAGAGGAGGAAGCAGGCTCTCCGCTGAGCAGAGAGCCCCATGTGGGGCTCAATTCCAGAACCCTGAGATCAAGACCTGAGCGGAAGGCAGAGGCTTTAACCCAGAGCCACCCAGGGGCCCCTGAACAAGGCATTTTTAAGGCATGAGAAAAGACTTGAAATTTAAATAAACTAAAATGTTTAAGAAATTATATTTGATCGCTGAAGTACAGATGTCCTAATATATATATATATATATATATATATAGATAGATAGATAGATAGATTTCCTTTGCTCTATTTATATTTTCCAAAATTGTAACCTCTATTTTTAAGTGCTTTTATTTTTTTCTCAAACATAACATTATATTTGTTCCTTATAACAAAGTTAAACAACAAAGAAGTTTAAAAGGGAAAATCTACTCATCACACTCATTACCGCTATCAAATCCGAAGCCCAAATTAACTACCATTAACAATTTGGTGTGGGGCTTTCCAGGCCTTTTTCCATGAATAAACTGACAAGAATTGGGGTGTGTGTGTGTGTGTGTGTGAATTTGGGAGTGGGATTTGATGGTAGTAGTGAGTAATGGCCACTGTTCACTTCAACCTTCCCAGTTTCACAAAAGCTCTTCTTTTGGCCAACTCTAATAGAGTCCTACAGGGACGGGAAAT
This sequence comes from Mustela nivalis, assembly GCF_964662115.1. Classification (NCBI taxonomy): domain Eukaryota; kingdom Metazoa; phylum Chordata; class Mammalia; order Carnivora; family Mustelidae; genus Mustela; species Mustela nivalis. The sequence continues at coordinate 132,709,369 of NC_139022.1, forward strand.
GTGGGAAACAGTTCCCAGCTGAACCAACCTTAGCCAGCATAATCTAACACATATAATATAGTGTATCGTGCTTTATTTCTTTATCCCTTTATTAATTGTATGTATTTAAGCTGATTCTATGTTTTTGCCGTGTTGTGTTAAAATTGCTACCAGGGTGCCTGGTTGGCTCAGCAGGAAGACCCTGTTGATCTCAGGGTCCTGAGTTCCAGTGGCACATTGGGTGCAGAGATTACTTACTTATATACATACATCTATACAAACACATTACATACATAAACTAACTTTAAAAAAATAAAATTGCTACAATAAATGCCCTTGAGTATGCATATCTTTGTACCAGTAGTTTTTGTTAAGATGAATTCCTAGAAGTGAAATTGCTAGGTGAAAGGATATGTGCACTTAAAGTATTTATAGATAAGTCTAAATTGCCCTCTGAAATGATTGTGCCAATTTACACCCTCTTCTGCCTTGCTTCCTTGTCAACACTGGATATTACTTAGCAATACGGTAGAGGGAAATAGTATCTTGCCTCATTTTGTATTGCTTAGATTATTAAATATGATTTAATCTTTCATATTTCATATGTCTAATGGGCTTATACTTCTTCTTTGAATTGCTGCTTACATTCTCTGCCTTTTTTTAAAATAGAACTGTCATTTTCTTGTTTTCTTGCTGTTCTCTATCTTTTAAGTACATTTTAGGTAAATATTTGCAAGTATTTTCACTCAGCCTGTGGTTTACTTTATAATTTAGCTTATAGTGTTTGGCTTTTGTTTTATTTTGTTTTGGTTAGGGTCTCATCAATTTATTTTATAATAAAAAATTCAATGTATGCTGAAGGACTAAGTCATTTTATTTAGCTGTGGCTCTGTAAGTAGGACTCCCCACTCCCTAGAAAAAACACAGACGTATAGAATCTATTGGTGGCAAGTCAGAAGCAAAGCTGTCCTAAATGCAAAAATTACCCTTGACACTTGAAAACAAAGAGTTAGATACAGCAACCCCCTCATGCAGTCAAGAATCCACATATGACTTTAGATTCCCCAAACACTTAACTACTAATAGCCAACTGTTGACCTACCCATAACATAAACAGTAGATTAACATGTATTTTGTATGTTATATGTATTGTATATACAGTATATACTGTACCCTTATGGTAAAGTAAGCTAGAAAAAAGAAAATGCTATTAAGAAAATGATAAGAAAAATACATTTATAGCACCATATACATGTGTTTATTTTTAAGGAAAAACTGTATATAAGTGAATCTGCACAGTTCAAACCCTGTTCAAACAATGTTATTCAAGGGTCAACTATAGGTGCACCTGGGCGGCTCGGTCATTAAGTGTCTGCCTTTGGCTCAGGTCATGATCCCAGGGTCCTGGGATGGATCCCCACATCGGGCTCTCTGCTTACCAGGAAGCCTGCTTCTCCCTCTCCCATTCCCCCTGCTTGTTTTCCCTCTCTTTCTGTCTCTCTCTCTCTGTCAAATAAATAAATAAATAATCCTTAAAAAAAAAGATATTCTGCTTTATATAAAAATATAGAGATAATTCTGCTCTGAACAACCTAACTATAGTTTTGGGGAAATCCACAGAATTCTAATTCTGAGTACAGAAACTCTCTCTGAATATTTAAACAATATTCACACTGTCTCAGAACTCTGCTTGGAATTTCTCAAAGCTTATTCAACCATGGAATACTAAAAATAAAGCATCCTTCCTATAATCACCACCATCCCCTTTCTGCACTCACGGTAGACATTGCTAATTGATCACTCTTTTTTTCCAGAGCCCAGATGTGGTCCCGAAAGTGTTCTCTACACTTTCTTCCTGCCTGGTTCAGTCGGTAGAGCATGTGACTCTCGATCTTGAGGTTGAGAGTTCAACCCATGTTGGGTGCAGAGATTACTTAAAAATAAAATCTTAAATAAAATGAAATTTAAAAGGCTTTTTCTATGCAGCATTCCAGAAGGCTTCTTCTACCAATTGATCAGAACTGATGTTTATGACAAAACTTGTTTTGGGACTCTGGTTCCTGTCCAACCTTCTATTTTTAGAAAAAGGAAAAAAGACCCAGGGTAGGGATGTGACATCCACAAAAAGCAAGCTCGTTGCAAAGCCAGAACTCAAAACCAGCTTTCTGCTTCCCAACTGAATGCTCCTCCCAACGCACCATTGCATCCTGCCTCTTCTGCCACCACCTGGGAAAGTCCTTCATGGAGCATCTGGGGAAGACCCTTTTACATAATAAGACATATAAATGGTTTGATCACAACATCTGTGTCAATAATATCCTGATAGGCTTAGAGCTGGATTAAGAAGAGGACTGGTTGGGCAACCAACACCCTATTGAGGGGCACTGGAAAATAATTGCAAATGTAAGAAAGTGGAAAACTTGTCTCAGCAAGGCATTCTATGGAATTGGATGAAATATCAAGTAAGTTGTTTGTGCTGGACTGGGGTACAAGGGTGCCCTGAAGGAGCAGTCTCACTATCAACAGATGGTTTCTTTTTTTTTTTTTTTTTTCTTAAAGATTTTATTTTTTACTTGACAGAGAGAGAAATCACAAGCAGGCAGAGAGGCAGGCAGAGAGAGAGGGGTGAGGGGAAGCAGGCTCCCTGCTGAGCAGAGAGCCTGATGCAGGACAGGACCTTGAGATCATGACCGGAGCCAAGGCAGAGGCTTGAGCCACCCAGGCACCCCCAATAGATGGTTTCTAAGCTGGTGGCCTGATTAACTTTTATTTTGCAGAATGGAGCAATAACAAATACTGGGGACGATAAAGAAAAGAATAAAGACTGACAAAAGCTAGCTGAGCGTCCTCTGTACTTTCTTCAGGCATGTTCCTCTACAATAACAGGAAACCAATCTCTGATTAGCAATCTAAGGGATCACAGTATTTTGGTTCTGCTCTGAGCACCAGATCATTGATCCTCAAGGTATAGTAATGTGTTTCTTTTTTTTTTTTTTTTAAGATTTTATTTATTTATTTGACAGACAGAAATCACAAGTAGATGGAGAGGCAGGCAGAGAGAGAGAGAGGGAAGCAGGCTCCCTGCTGAGCAGAGAGCCCGATGCGGGACTCGATCCCAGGACCCTGAGATCATGACCTGAGCCGAAGGCAGCGGCTTAACCCACTGAGCCACCCAGGCACCCTAGTAATGTGTTTCTAACCAGCTTTGTTCCCCATCCTCCCCCAACTCCAACAACCCCTAACTCCACCCATCCTTCCATCTTACCTACTCTACGAAGGCTTCCCTAACTTTCACAATGCCAGTGGTTACCAATTTCTCCTTTTGAGTACCATCTGTCTCTTAATTAGGCCTTGGGAATACACCACCTGTTATTAGCAAGTATTTCTCTATGGAAGGACAACCTGCTTCTTCTACTAGGCACAAACTGTGCCTTTTCCCTTGTATGTATGCCATATAGCACCTAGTTGATGCTGCCATTGCTCAAAAAGTATCTGGTGATTAAATGGCAAAAAAAGAAAAACTCACATTCGCTTCTGGACTTGACTTTCAGAGGGTCCATGGAGATCTTGGCGGCACACAGAGTTTCTTCTTCTCAAAGGCCTATCTGACTGGGTCCTGTGCCAGTCATGCAAGGATTCTGCTTATTCTGCTTGGAGAAGCATGATTTTGACTTGCCTAAACTGTTTCTTTTCTTCTTTCTTTCTTTTTTTGTAACTGACTCTTATTTTATCATAGAATTGCACATATAGTAGCAATTTTTTAGAAGATTTTATTTATTTGTCAGAGAGAGAGAGAGAGAAAGAACACAAGCAGGAGGAGCAGCAGGCAGAGGGAGAAGCAAGGTCCCCACTGAGCAAGGACCCCAATGCAATGTGGGACTCAATCCCAGAACCCTGGGATCATGACCTGAGTTGCAGGCAGACCCTTAACCAAGCATCCCACTAGCAATTTGTTTCTAGTTGCTCTCGTGCCCAAGGCTAGCAACAATTTGTGGTGAGGTCCACAATGTAATTTATTTTATCCTCTATCATGCAGGCCAGAATTAGAGAGAAAGGTAGGGAAGCAAGAAAATTGGAGCACGAATAAGAGAAGGATGAGGATAATGTGAGTTCGCTGATAAATGCAAATCTTTATCTAGAATACTGGTTCTTAACGTGAGGGAGAGTCTGTCCCCCAGGTAGGTGCCAGATTAAATACAGTACACCCAGTTAAATTGACAAAACATTCATTGTTTCTCTGAAATTCAAATTTAACTGAGCATCCTGTATTTTTATTTGCTAAATCAAGCAATCCTATCCCAGGGGACACGTGACAATGTCTAGAGGCATTTTTCATTGTCGTGACTTGGGGGTGGTTAAAAGACAAACTGAGATATATTAAAATTTTTAAGAATTTATTTGAGCCAAAAATCTATCCAAATCGTCAGCACAAAGCCCGAAGTGGCGAGAAGCATTCCTGCAACAAGGCTGTTGCAGCGAACACACGAAGGCAATGCAAGGATTGACTGGCTACAGCTTGAGTGATTTGGTTGCCTTCATTGGGAAAACCCAGTTGGATGTTTGTGATTGGTTGTCCTTAGGGTTTGATTTTTTTTCACCATGAGGCATATATAGGTTTTCGTTTTGCTTGGGTCTGCTAAGGTTGTAGCACCCCCTCGGTCTAATGGACTCCTTGTTTAATCAGTTTAACTGGGCACTACTGGCATCTGGTAGGTAGAGGCCAGAGATGCTGCTAAAGATTCTCTAACACCCAGGACAACACCCCCCTCCCCAGCTGCAAAGAACGATGTGGTGCAAAATGTCAACAGCACCACTTGGATGGTGCTTGGATAATTTTTTATCTCTAAAAAGTACCTCGTGTGACTAAAATGGCACAGTAGGAAAACAGTCCACATGTGTATGTATAAGCATATATATTTTTTTCCCCACAGAAAAACTATTTGCAAAGTTGCTTTCTTTTCAAATCCACAAGCTAAAATAATCTAGAGCTTCATAATGGTAATTTTTCCCTGGGGAGATATGACAAAATTCAGATCACATTTGGGGGAAATATACTCAGAAATAGTAAGTGATTTTCCAGGATCCCACAGAAGCCAATGAAAAATAGAACTAAAACTCAAAACTGCTAAACACATTGCTCATTGAAATAAACCCAGCCTATCTGCACCTCTCCTCGCTCTCACGGTGATCAGAATAGGGCAATTGTGAAGGGTTTTAGTTTTCAAGAGGAGATAAAAAGTTTTCACGACTGATTAGCATCCAGAAAGCAATAGCTTCCCTTAACCTTGAGATGCAAATAACCCAAGATTGTCAAGGGATCTGAAGAGCTGGAGGATTTGATGGAAGATCAAATTCCCGACATTTCCAGGGCAATTAGTTTCACATGCAAAGTCACAGGAAGGTCTTGCCTACTCTCCAGGAGCGGTAAAGCTGTAATAAGACTCCGAGCTTCACAAACTTGGACTAATTGGCCTGCATCCAGCAGGCAGAGTTCATTATTGTTATCCCCATCTCCTAGAACACTGAAGGTGGGTAGAAATCCTTCTACTCCACCACCACTAGGCACGGGCTTCTTTAACATTTCCCACTTTGGATCACCAGGCATAAATCTGGGTACTGGGACTGCTTAGCTAATTATTCACACTCGGGGAAAGGAAAGGCCTGAAATTAAGTCAAATCTCTGTGCAGATGCCTCTTAAAATGCCACTGGAAGGTGAGTCCTTGCCACAAAAAGGTTTAAAACCGTTCAACATTTTTTTTCTGATAGTTAAGGAAACCAGGGAGGAAGTTGTTGTCAATTACAGCCAGGACTTTGGAGCATGAGCTAAATTGATTTTGAAAGATCTGATTACTGAACCGCTTCCCTCACCCTGGCGGCCAGGGCTGGAGCCACGGCTGAGTTCCCCGAACGTGCTGTGGCAGTCGAGATCCAGCCAGGTGGCTGCATCCATGTGGTGACTCCAATGCAGCCTGTTGTCACGATGGATTTTCTGCTCACAAATGTAGTTACGCCTGCATGTCTTTTTGTCATCGACTTGGCTCTCTCAAGGGCAACATGTCAGCTTCCTCCGGGGCCATTTAATGGCTGGGGAATCTTCCATTGGGCGACCCTGCCTGACTGACAAGGTATATGACAACCCCAGATTCTCTAGGGCTTTCACCTCGATGTTGCTCTGCCTCTGGTACTACCGATGAGGCTTCACGTTATGCGAGCTGGCAGCAGCTTTCTCAAATCGGCCAAAGGATATGGGTTGCAAAGATGTGCCCAGGGAGAATGTGGCCAGCCGAAGATGCCGGCGCAGTCCTTGCGGGCAAGACTGACTCCCCACTGAACATTCTGGCATTGGCTTCCTCACGCTTCTGGCTTTCCACTAACCTTTCATGCAAAGGTAGGGTTGGTAACAGGAGCCTGGTCCTGCAAAGGTTTCTGCCCCCTTTACCTCTCAGGGGTGCATAAGCTGTTGTGGTTAAGAACAGGGTTCCGCATTTTACTACCTTCGTAATCTTACCCAAGTTATTTTTTAACTACACTTTTCTCATCTATAAATGTAGGATAACGATACTGAGACTGCAAAGAGTTGAGGGAAGCAATAAACAAACTGCTGGCACATGGTAAGGACTCAATAAATACGACCTTATTTGTTGGTCGGGGCAGACGTGGTGGTGGTAATTTGGGCTTCCCCTGTCACTCAAAGGCATGAGCAAATTCAAGCCTTCAGGTCCATTCTATAACACCCACAAAAGTGAAAGAAAAGCAAAAAGAAAAGAAAGAATGACTCATAAAGGGGGAGAAAAAAACTCCAAGTTGCTGCATTTTCTTTTTTGCTTGTTGCATTCTAAAACCTCTCTCCCGTCCCAACCTTAGTGTCCTCCTCCTGCCCTGCTTTTACCAGAATCGCTGCCACCCACTGACCTTTATTCAGACAGCCCTCTCACGTGCACACTGGTACTGTTAAAATCCTGCTGTCCGGGACTTCAAAGCTCCCACTGTCTCCGACGCTCTGGTCTCCACCATCACAGCATACCCACTGGAGGGGCTTGCACGCTGGCAAAGCACACTACTGTGGGTGGAGCAGTGTGCTTTGCCTTAGGTCAAGGGGTGACTAAGGGGTGCTAGGAGGCCGTGCTTGCCCGAGAGCCTCCCCACCCTGGTCTGTCGCAGAGCCTTCCTTTTGCCCTCACCGCTCTGAAATGTCCAGTGTGAAACTTCCAGTTTCAGCAACATCAGGCCATGGACTACTAGAGAGATGTTTATTTATTACATGACAGGAAAGCTGTGTCCCTTACTAGGTACTCGCAAGAACTGAGCCGATGAGTGCACTGAAAAGAGAGCTGGGTGAGAGCCGGGCCACAGGATGAGGAAGTTTTGATGGGATCTTAGGGAGAAAACATTTTCCTGCAAGAAAAGCAGGTGGCTCTGGGGACCGTAATTGCCAGGGGAAGAATAAGGCCTTGATATCCAGGAACTTAGAGAGTAAGATGCCCAGGACGGTAGGCAGAGATAGATGAAAGGTCACCTTCTGCCACTTCCCTTTCAGTAGCTGCATCCTGTCTCCCTGAACCAGAAGGCAACGCTGTCTGGCTGGGTATGCATATTCATGGCCCCACGCTGCTGCAGACAGAAAGGCATGAATATCTTAAATCGACTTTTCTGGTTCTGTCATGAGTATGGAAACTTGCGCAATCACACTGTGGAAGGCAGGAAGTTTGCGGGGAGAGATCATTACCTTTTTGAGCTTTGAGAGCAATAAACTTTTTCACCTGCAGGGTTTGTTAGGTAACTGATATCAAAAGTAAGGGGACAAGGGAAGGGTGCTCCATGTGAGGTTTTTATCATGTCCCCGTGATGGGTCACTTTATGTGGGAAAAGGACCTCAGGGTAGAAAGAGCGATAATAAATGGAGACCAGAACAGCACAGAGTTCAAAAGTGTCTCAATTTATAAAGTTACTTGGGGTTACCTAGAGCACCTGAAGTATCAAATGCAATTTTTATTGATTTGCATAGATGCCATTAACTTTTGGCATCTAACTCCTCCAGGCCTACATACCTAAAAATAAAAATAAAAAAATAAAACTTTAAAGTGGAAAAAAAAAAAAAAAAAAACCCAGGCAGATGTATTAGGATAACAACTCTCCCCACAAAATCTCAGTGATTTGACAGAAAAAGGTTTATTTCTCATTCCCATCACAGTGCAATGTGGGATGCTGTCTCTCAGGTACCCAGATCCTTCCAGTGGACTCTCTTTAAAGTAGGTAAAGAAGGGAGAGGGAGAGAACACAAAGAAGGCTTCCTTGTCCTTATGCAGCTCAGTCCAGAGGCAACTTCTATTATTTCCGCTTATATCACATTTGTGGGAACCAATCATACGCCCCAGACTTAATGCAAGGGGCTGGAGAAAAGTCTAGTATGTGCCCAGGCAGAAGAGAACATGCACTGGTGAGTACTTACCATAGCAAGGGACACTAATTTCAGCATCTAGTCAGCTTAACATTTGGTTTTTCCCTTCATTAACACAACATATAATGCAGATATGACTGGGCCGAGCAAGATTCAAATTTGCAGTAACTGGATCAGAGAAACAAATCATCTTTCCCTAGATTGGCACATCTTTGGCAGGTTTGCTGTCACTTCCTATTTCCTGACCACGGCAGACGTGGCTAATTAATCATGATGTTCCTTCCCTGTAACTCCAGCCACAGCCATACAACCTTTCTCCGTTTAGAACTGCAGCCGTTCAAGACCAAGGGATCAGAGCTGACATACAAAACAAAACCTATTTTCATGCCTGACTCTTTCCACGCCTCACATTTTATAAACAAGGAATCTGAAATGGAGGAAAGTAGAAGGACTCCATTTATCCATTGACAAAGTTATATTTTGTCCCTAGTATATACTAGACGGCATGCTACGTGTAGACAATATTCCTTCAAACAAGATGGAGGCCTGCCTTCGGGAACTTACAGGAGAGTGGGAAGTCAGATGAGAGGATGTGTAATTATAATACAGTATGACAAGTGCCAGGAAGGAAGTAAGGGCAGGATGCTCCTGGAGGACATGGCAGTGACAACTAACCTACTCTTGATGAGATTTAGGGGAATCTTGCTGGAGGAAGAGCTATCTATGCTAGTCATGAAAAATGAACAGACTTTAGCCCAGCAAAGAGTGAAGCTGAAGGATAAGAACCAGCCTGTGCAAACAAAAAGGTAAAAATGAAGATGGCATATATAGAAAACTGAAATTTATCCTGACTGGAGTCGACGGTGCATTAAGGGTGTACCAATTGGTCATTGCTGTGTAACAAACCACCCCAAAACTCAGTGACTTAACCTAATAACCGTATTATTATTGTTCATGAATCTATGGGTCAGCTGAGCAGCTTTTCTAGTCTGAGCTAGGCTTATTCAGCTAACGTCTGGGCATTAGCTAGCTGCGTAGCCTGGTTTCCGATAGCCCTGGCTGTCACAGCTGGGCTCTCCTCCAAGTAGTCTCTCATCTCCCAGCAGGCTAGCCTGGCCTTGTCCACATGGCAGTGGCAGGGTTCCACAAAAAAAAGCAGAAGCACTCCATGCCCCTGATGCCCAGTCTCAAAATTGACTCAGTGCCACTTCCAGTCCATTTGGTAACCCAAAACGAGTCACAAGGACAGGCCAGATTCACGAGGTGAGGAATCAAACTCTACCTCTTAATGGGAGAAGCTACAGAATCTTTTGGCAAAGCACATGGATATAGGGAGAAAGAATTCAGGCCACTTCTTAAAATCAATCCAGCACAGAGGGAGAAGAGTTGCAAGCAATAAACCTGCAAAGAACATAAAAAGAGTTGTTCAAATTCAGGTGCTTAGAGAGGCAACAGAGAGCCGCGGAGGAGTGATATGTTCAGATACAAACTCTACAAAAGAGTTGCTTTAATCCAAAACATAGTTGATGAAGGACTACATCATGGCAGGAGAGATGCACCGCATAGTGGTTAGATTCAAAGCGATAACTACAGATACTGTTCTGGGGGTTAAAAGAGAAGCATCTAAGGATACATAGCTGGTGAGTGGCAAAGGTAAAATTAAAGCCAGGTCTTCTACATCCCAATCTGATGCTTGTGCCCTTCTTCCCCTGAGTACAATATTCCAAGTTCAGAAAATTTTCCATCACTACCCTACCAGGTACACTGATTCCTTGGCTTCTTTCTGAATCCATCTCCAGAACACAGACACACCAAGACCATTCTAAGAAGTAAACCTCATTGAAATGGGAAGCCCTGCTTATCACACTAACTGTCGGTAACAGAAAGCCTTTGGAGATAGGGAAATAACAATAGACCCTAATACTTAGCCTGTCTACCAGGTGTGGCTTAGAGAATCATTAACCATCCTTAGAGAAATAAATCCAGGCCTTTGCTTATCCAGAAGCATGCTTCTCAGAATTGCTTATGTGAGAAGCATCTCAGGGGCAGATCAGCACCTGCCATGAGCACCTACCCTTTGGACTTTCAGTGTAGGGCTCATATTTGAAACCAGTTCATTTCCTCCGCCCACACCTTCTTAATCCTCTGGCGTGTCTCTCCCAGCCAGCAGTTCGCAGGCCTGGGTTTAACGTCAACTGCACTAGTGAACGACCTCCGCAGAGCTCCTCATAGTGAATCCCATGCTTGCCAAATAAATATTGCCTATATTTTGTCTAATCATTGCAAACCTACCCTCCAAATTTGATGTAAGTCTATCCGATGGGTTTTTACAGGTCACAAAGATAACAGAAACTACCTCTATTTATAATGGATACCTGCCCCTCTGCTTGGACTGTAGGCTACACTTTTCTGCCAAGGGCCTCAACACATTTTGTGAATGTTGTTTCATTTCATAGTACACTATTGGAATTAGGTTCAAGTCAGCTGTCATTACTCCTTATCTCCCCCCAGGTCCAGTGTGATGGCTGAGTGCAGCCAAGATGGCCTCGGTACTCCTGCCCATCCTTTCCACTGCACACCCTTTTGCAGCAACTCCCACCAAAATGTGGAGTCTCTGTCCCCAACTCTTGAATCTGGTTTGGCTTCAGCATTTGCGTGAGCCAACAAAAGATGGCATATGCGACTGTGGGCAACTCAACAGGCCTTGCAGCTTCCGGTGCGGCTCACCTGGAGCTGCTGCCATGTTAATTAATGAAAGCCTGCCAGATAGCCTGCCAAGCTCACTTGCTAGGTGATTAAACAAGAGTATGTGTACTGAGTCCCTAGCACATCCGAGGTGTGACAGTAGATGGGAGTTTCTCACCTCATTTTCTATAGGAATCCGTTTCTATCCAGGTAAGACTTGAATTAAATTAGTAATTTTTACACCTTTCTTTTTTTAAGAGTAGGAGGATAGTTTTTCCTTCTTCCTTGCTCAGAAATGTACTAAGGGCCTGGCGTGATGATGGCCAGTTGGTGTGTCAAATATGATTACCATCTGAAGGACAGCAGCAGGGCTCTTCAAAAACCCTTTGCCCCTTACTGAGAGAAAGGGTTCACTTTGTAATACGTTCTCAAGCAATGAGCACAAAGAGTACTTTGAGTTCTGAATACTAAGTATAGTTCAAAAATCCAACTCATTGGAAGCAGAAAGGAAAATCACAGGCTTTACAACAAAGTCACTCTTCAGGTTCTCAGAATCACTTGAAAAGACCAATTTTACTGTTTGTCTGCCAAACCTGAGTTTTTTTGTCCTATGGCTGCTAACCATGTAGGTCTCCACGGGTCACAAAGGCCTCAGAAGCAGAAAGACTGGGCTGCTGCGGCAGGAAAAACCAGTCAGACTGGTGGAGGGCAGTGCAGCAGGTGGCAACTTGCTCCTTCCTTGGAGCCCTTTGAGGTTTATAAGGAGAAAGGGGTGGTAGGTGGATGAGGGCAGTGGAGAGGGTGGTCTGGTAGTTTCTTGCCAAGACTTTGTGTGTGAGGGCAGCAGCAGAGTTGATCACTGTCTAAAACCTGGAAAGCTGCTAAGAGGAAAAGATACAGTGCCTGCTAAAACATCCTGACCGCCATTAGGAAATACTATAATAAAACCAGGGTCAGAAGTCTTCAAAAGCACCCACCCAGCGTTCTGATGCATGCTGTTCCCAGTACACAGGGTACATGGGCACTAGGGACTGAGAGTAGAGAAGGAGGGAAGTGAGAAGATCAAGAACTCCCACCATGAGGTGTTTGTTGGGGCCGTAGGGCGGGGAAGGCTACCCGGACGCCAGTTTTCTTTGGCGTGTGAGTTGATGCTTGCCAATACTTGCAATGAACTGAAGACTGTATGAAAGTTATTTTAATGAGGAGAAACTGTGACTCAATTCTCCATTTCTCAGCAATGTCCTATGTTTTTATTTTTCTAAACCACAGAAACTCCACCTTCCTGCCCTATGCTGTGAGGTCAGCGAGAAGACTGGCATCTGTCATTTTTGTGGCTTCCTCTCTCTGCCTTGGTCTGCATCAGAATATGGGGAAAACAGAGGTAAGAGCTCGGGTTCAAGCCCCAGCAGTCACTATTATCACCCCTGAGCCCTCTAATGTGTGTGGGCAGTTGAGAGCTGCTCTCTCCATGGGTTGGTGCTGGCTACTCTGCCTGTTCCTTCATTCTTCCTGTCCCTAGGTCCCCAGGCCACAGGGGCTGAGACACTCTTCCCCAGAGCACAGCAACCCCACACCCACCTGCTGGCCCACAGCCTGCAATTTTTGAAGGGCTTCTTTACAAGAGGCAGCCTGGAATTCAGATGCTCTATACAGAAGTTTACGAACCCTATCCCTCTCAACCTACAGGACAGAACTTGAGCACAGCCCTCTCGGCCTCAGAAGGAAAAAGGTTGTCACTGCACCTTTGGATCACGGAACCCAACATTCAAGGCTGCCTGTCCTTCCTCAGATGTGAATGGAAAATTGAGCCACTCATTCTTTGCCTCTGAGTTCACCACAGTGAATAAAATAAAGCATAAGCTAAGTAATTATTAATGACAACTTGCCTGATACCAAACCGGGGTAATTTCTCTATCCTCCCACTTTGGGTAAATAATAGAAAACCTTTATTGATAAGCATAGAAATGCAGAGGTACTTACACAACTTGTTTATGTTTTCTTTGTCCAAGCTACTATGGTCTCTAAGAGAGTAAATTCCCTGAGAGTCATCACCAAACATTTACTGTTCAATATAATTACACTATGATGCACAACTAGGCATCTATGATGAGCCCTTCTAATAATAATTATCATCATAATTATTGTCAGATATTACCATTACTGGGAGAGCTTATCTTGTGATAAACACTACACCAAGAGCCATACATGCATTAACTCATTTTATCCTCAGAACAAACCTTAGAAGTAGGCATTATTATCCCCATTTTTCATCTGTGAAAATTAAATTTCAGGGAGATTACATTGCCTATGATCACTAGCTAATACATGTAAGAACTGAGGTCAAGGACACATGGTCTGACTTGAGAACCCAAGCTTTCCACCTGAAAGATACAGTCTTTCTACCACATACAGGATATGTCCAAGAGAGACTCATGAAGCTCCTGCCCACCTTTCCAGACAAGCACAGCCACACATCACATTTCAGATTCAGTAAAGAACATATAACCCCCTGAACACACCCTGCTGTTTTACACACTGGAGCCTTAGTTCATCTGGGTCTGTCTGCTGGGATCACTTGCTTCCCCCCCCCGCCCCCTTTGATCATTCATCTCACAAAAAATCAGCTGAGACACAAGGTCCCTAGAAAAATCTTTCCCAATCCTTTCCCCAGGTTGTTTGTATACTCACTCTGTTGTCCCCTAGCACCGTAGGCATTCTGTCACTGTCCTTCCCACACTGTACTGAAGTATTTTATTTCCTGTTCATCTGTCCTACTAGACTTTAAGACCTTTTAAAAAACAGAAGATATATATATTCATATACACACATCCATATATATACACATATATCCACTTATATACAATATATATTTATTATTATATATAACATATTATATATCCTATTATATAAAAATGTTTACCTACATTTTATTTATTTATACTTTATACCTATGATTAATCTCCAACACTTAATATAGTCTCTATTCTGTATCAGATGGTCAATAAATATTTGCTGAGCTCCACTACCAACAATGTTCAGTGAGTTTCCAATGCTTATCTAAAAGTATTACCCACAGCTTTAGAACAATAGGTAAAAGATGATAACCTTTTAATTCCACCAATATTTATCACAAAATTACAGAAAGAACATGAAGGGACTTTGGAGAAAATTTAGTTCCAAATGGTATATAGATGGAAGACTCTGAAAAGGGAAAAAAGGAACTGAGTTCAAGGCCCTCTTAACTACTTCACAGCTTAGGCAAAATGGCAACCCCTTTACATTTGGTTGGCTTATCTCTGGAATAATGTTCAACACATCTTATCAGGCACAAATGCTTGGTGAGAAGATCAATGGAAACAATATTTATGCATATATTTTGCTTACTAAAAACATCATATAAGCAAATGTTTTGTGTTGTTTTTGCCTTTCTCAGAACATGGGGCATAGTAAATGTTCAATAATTGCCATTAAAATGACTTAATACTTAAACCCTTTCTTTCCTGGTTATGATATCAGAAATTAGATTAAGTAACTTTGCCTAAGATTCTCCCCAGACTGCAAGCTCACCGACCACGAACGTTTTTTGGTTTTTGGTTTTTTTTTTTTTTATCCCCAGCATCTATCCCAGTGCCTGGCCTATGGTAGGTGCTCCTGGCCCATGGAGGTGCCCCTCCCTTCCAGCATTCATGGAAGGGAGGAGGAAAGGAGGAAGATCATAGAACTGGGTTCTATGATTCTCTAGTCACAGGTTTTTCCATTTGATCATGGCACTGGGTGCTGTAGGTCGGTGGTTTTCAAAGTGTGGTCTTGAGAATCAGCAGCATCAGCATCACTTGGGAACTTCTGAGAAATGCAAATTCTCGGGCTCCATCTCAGACTTGCTGAGTCAGAAACTCTGAGGGTGGGGCCCAGCAATCTGGGTTTGAACAAGACCTCCAGGGGATCCTGAAGCTTGCCAAAGTTTGACAACCATTGCTGGAGGAGAAACTCTTCATTATCTGCCTATGTTTGAGAATAAGTGGACAGGAAAAGGTGAATTTATTTATAGCTTTTAAATAATTTATTCTAGAAACCTAAATGCACAGTACTTTCATTGTCATTTCCTACTAACTTGACACACTTATGATACAAGGGGGAAACATTTCTGGAAAGATTACATCAATAATGCAATACATTTTTGGTTAAAAATAACATTTACTGAATTGTTTTCTAAGTATAGAAGACTACATAATCGTTGTTAATAGTAAGGATAAATCTGAAAATCGTAGTGACACTTACATAGAGCTTACTGTATACCAGGAACTATTTCAAACACTTTTCCTATCTTAACTAGCTTATTACTCAAAACAATCCCATGAGACAGGTACAGTTTTTATCATCCCCATTTTATTTTTTTTTTAAGAATTATTTATTTATTTATTAGACAGAGAGAGAAATCACAAGTAGGTGGAGAGGCAGACAGAGAGAGATGGGGAAGCAGGCCCCCTGTTGAGCAGAAAGCCTGATGCTTGCTTGATCCCAGGACCCTGAGACCATGACCTGAGCCGAAGGCAGAGGTTTAACCCACTGAGCCACCCAGGCGCCCTATTATCCCCATTTTATAGAGGGATAGAGGTTATACAACTTGCCAAAGGTCAAATGGCCTGGTAGATCCAGGATTTGTGTTCATGCAAACCAGCTCCAGGGTCCATGAGATTAACCACTATGCTATATTATAAATCACCCTAATTGAGAGATCATCACTGATTATTAATAATTATGGAGAGAGAACTTGGTGTTTTCCTTCAACTTAACAAATACACACACACACACACACATATACACATCTGGGCATACATACATGTATATATACTCTATTGATAAATATATTTATTTACAATTAATTCATTTACATGTAAATAATTATAACAGTTTTTACCTTTTTAACTTTTTTTGTATTTTTTTATATGTATTATAATTTAAAAAATAAAATCAGGTCACATGTGGCTATAACCTAGTTTCTTTCATAATAATTATAAATATAATAGTATCACAATTCTAAAACAATTGTAATGTTGTACTTAATTCTCTTCAACTTTATTTAATTAATTCTCTAGTGGCGGACAAAAAGAAATCATAGCCAATATTTTGGATGATACATAACATGGTAATGAACATCTCTGAGCTTAAAACGTAATGATTATACAATTCATTTTTTAATCTCTGCATAACTCTCCAGTGTGGGCTCACACAAATAATGAAAAGTAAGTCTCTCCCAATAGTACATCTAGTCCATAGATGCTCTTACTTTAAAACTCTATAACAGCAAAACTGAATTATACCCCATAGCCCAGCAGCTAGACTATCAGATCATTCTACAGGTCATTTAAAAATACTATGAATGACAATTTCATTATCTTGATGTTAAGGAAACCACAGGTGCTGTATCATCAGAGAGTCAGAGAGGCAGTGTTGGAAGAACTGAAGAGCAGTCAAAGGTCAGAGTATCTGTGAAGGGAAATACAAGCTCGCCTTGCATGTAGATTCATGCCATGGGTGAGACAGTATCTAGAACACAGCAGATGTTTTGTAGGTGAATGAATATTAAGGCCTGGTAAATAGATGAAAACATGTAGGAAACTAGAGATGGGGAGAACACAGGACCTCTTTCCTGACTTCTCTGAAAATGCCATTCACTCCATTGTGGCAGAAAACTTGACAATGATCACACACCAGCACTACAGAGAAATACAAAAGCAAAACACATCATTTCCATACAACCACATTCCTGGTACGGACTTCTGGGGCTCAGCATGTTTAGGTCTGACCTGAGGTCTCCCAAAGCCAATCTCCCAAGGAACTCAATGAAAACCAAAATACTTAAGCCAAATTAGAGGTGCCCAGGATGTCTGCTGCAAATAATAGGATCTCTGTGTCTACACTTACGACAGCAGGAAGGAGAGGCATGATTTTAATAAGATGTAACATGATTCTCCAGACTTAACCAGAGGGTCAGTGCTGGGAAATGTTTAGGGAGGAGACAGTGCCAAAAGTTTCAGGAAACCCCCTTTTTTGGTCTACTGTGTGTGTGGTGGCGGTGGGGGGCAGGTAAGGAAGGAATCTGGATAATGAAACACCCTGCAATCCCAAAGTCAAAATGACACCATGGTACAGAAGTGGGGCCTATATTAAGAACAGATATTATAGGGACACCTGGGTGGCTCAGTCACTTAAACGGCTGCCTTCGGCTCAGGTCATGATCCCAGGGTGCTGGGATCGAGTCCCACATCGGTATCCTTGCTTGGCAGGGAGACTGCTTCCCTCTCCGCCTCTGCCTGCTTCTCTGCCTGCTTGTATGCTCTCTCTCTCTGACAAATAAATAAATAAAATCTTAAAAAAAAAAAAAAAAGAATAGTTATTATACATGAGGATGCCTGGGTCTTTCAGACAAGCATCTGCCTTTGGCTCTGGTCAGGGTCTCAGTGTGCTCCCTGCTCAGCAAGGAGTCTGCTCCTCCCTTTTCCTCTCCCCCTCCCCCACTCATTATCATTCTCTCTCTTTAATAAATGAACAAAATCCTTAATAAGAAAAAGAGTAGATATTATACACGAAATTGTAGGAGGAAAAAAAGTTAAAGGAAATATTGTTAAAGGAAATATATACTGCCAGAAAGAAGCAAGCCGATCATTTCACGGTCAGAACCTAAGGTGAGTTTTTTCCCTATAATAATGTCATTCACCTTCCTGCCAGGGAAGAGTTGGTATGCAGAGAGATGGGTTCTTCCAGTATAACTGATCCTCTTGGATCGAGTAACTTAATCAATTAATTAACTTATTAATTAATTACTTTATTTCTCTCTTCCTTTATTTATTTATTTATCTGATTGTGCGAATTTAGAGGTCTACTGTTGATGTAAATGTTTGAGAATCCTTAAATGCTGAAGCTGGAAGAACTTTTGTGTTAACAAATCTCATTCTAATATGTCTCAGATGAGAAAATTAAGTCCTAAAGGGATGAAGCAACTTCTCCAGAATGGCAGAGCAAGTCCACAGCAGAGCCAGGGGGAGGTTGATCCCCACAATCCTGATTCCCACTCCTACACCACAATGGCCACAGCCCCATGTCTGTGGTCTTAGATTAATGATAGCACCTCCTTCAGACCACTGGCCAATGAATATTATTTTACCCACATGCTGCTTAATTCCTTTGCATTCTTTTATTCAATACCTATTTGGAGTACTTTCTACATGTCAATGTTCTAAAGGCAGGTGAGACATTAGCAAGATAGGTCAAGCATTCCCAGAGTAGGGAAAGAAACAGACAAGAAGCAACTAAACATATAAAGAAGATAATTTCAGGTTGTAATAAATGTTATGAAGATGATACAACAGATTAATGTGGTAAAGGGCGTCTAGGATTGGAAGAGGCTGCATGAGAGAGAGCGGTCAGGAAAGGCTTCTCTGAGCAGGTGACATTTGCTGTAAAACTTGAAATTCGAGTAGGAGTTAGTCAACTAAAGATCTGGATGAACAGCATTTCAAGCAGAGAAGGAAATAAGTGTAAAATGCCTGAGGCAGGGGTTCCAGTTCCAGGTAAGATGGGGTAAGAACATTCCATCCTCTCTCGCCCTCCCACTCGACACTGCTAGGAAGCATGGTGTTTTCTTATTTCAAACAGAAGGCAAACTGAAGAGGACCAAAAGATGAGGTACCACCAAGCCAGCAGGGAATTTCCTTCTCTTTTTTTCTGGTGTCCCAACCTGGTTTCAAGACATTTTGATATCTGGAGCTGGTTACTGGCCAGGGAAAAAGAGAGGTCCAGAAGAAGCCCTCTAGCTCTGGCCTCAGGAGAGGAAAGGGGAACTCCTAAGGTGAAAAAAAAAAAAAAATGGAAAAATTGCCTGGAGTTCTTTTCTTCTCTGCCCTCTCCTGCACCAGCCCTGAGGCAATCCCATGGTGGCAACAGAAAAAACAATAAAATAAAAGCAATAAAAGCAGCCAGGGCCTACAGAGGCCTAACATTCTGAGGAGGGGAGACTTCCTCTCTGATCAGAGAGGCTGTGGTCCCAAGGAGATGGGGAGAACACCTATTGTTTCCTTTCTCTCTCACTGTCCTCCTACTACCATGGCCCCTGACAAGGGTGCAGGTACAGGAAGTCCAATGCTGACTGTTGTACCTAAAGGCCTAAAGACAGAACCAGAAAGCACCAGGGACCCAGAAAGGACTGGAGATCATGGAAAGGGAGGAGCCAGAAAGAAGGGCCCTTTCATTAAAAAAAAGAAAGAAAGAAAAGAAATGCAAATGACTTAAACATATAAAAAAAATGTTCCTCCTTACTGATAGAGAATGTGAATTAAAACAATGCTGAGATATCATTTCTCACCTATCTTTTGCCACTTATTTGGAAAAAAAAAATCCAAAAGATTGACAACGTATTCTGTATTGATACTTTGGGGAAACAGATCCTTTCATTCCTTGATAATGGGAAGGCAAAATGGTACAGCCTGTATAAAGGAGAATTAGCAATATCTCAAAAATTTTCATTTTCTTATTGATCCAGAAATCCTACTTTCAAGTATCTGTCCCCCCCAAAAATTACAAAATATGAAAAGTTGTATCCCTACTTTGCCAAGTATAAGCTGGCATTATTTGGAATAGCAAAAAACTGGAAACAACCTATTTGTTCAGCAGTAGGATGCCGGCTGCATAAACAGTATTACGTGCCTGCAGAGTTCTCTAAGCTGTAAAAAGGCTATGAAGTGACCTCCAAGGTGTAACAAGTAAGAAAGCAAAGCAGAGAAAAGTTATTTTAGTGAATTCTGTTTAAACACATACACACTTACATATAGTTTATATAGAATGCTTATATACATTTGAAACAGATTGTTACCTGTTGGGGAGGGTAAAACAGGGTAGAGGGGATAAAGTGAGAAATTAAACTTCTGAACAGAATTCGTTTTGTAGATTTGACTTTCAACCACATAAATATTCACATGATTAACTACCAAAAATAAAAATAGAAATACTCCCAAAGAAACAGAAACAAAATAAGACAAAAGCTAACAGTATTTTGAAAGAAATTATTTCACATGACTTTTAAAACATAGTAATTTGACTTTATATCCCTAGCAGAGAAAAAGAACCACAAAAAATACCTTGAACTATTTTTAATAATCATATTCTTAGCAATAGTGTCGCTATTATTATTCTGAAACTATTAAACACATGGTAGAATAAAGCAAATATGTAATTGTTAATGTTTATAGGAACCAAGATTTCAATATAGGAGAAAAGAAAATCAAATATATAAACCAAAGAAGTTAGGGGCACTCAGTAAGTTAGGTGTCTGCCTTCAGCTCAAGTCATGATCTTGGGTCCAGGGATCAAGCCCCAATTAGGGTTCCCTGCTCAGTGGGGAGACTGCTTCTCCCTCTCCCTTAGCTGTTCCCCTTCCTTGTGCTCTCTCTCTCTCTCAAATAAATAAATAAATAAATAAAATCTTAAAAAATATAAACCAAAGAAATAATACCCTGTAATAACAAATTTTAGATTATTATGAATTCATAATATCTTTTTTATTTAAAATAAACAAAAAGTATTTCCAAACTCTTTCCATTAGAAAGTCTAAGAAGTAATAAACTCAATAGTAATCAGCATTTCTCTTCAGATTGTGGCCTCTAACTATCATTTCCTTAGAGAAATGGCTGACTCTAGGTTGGGGCAGGAAATAGAAAAGACAGCCTCGATATCTTTTCATAATAAAAAGTAAGGAAACAACACAAAAAAAGTCTAATATGAAGTCAAAAGGACTCAGGAACTATAGTAAAAAAGCTCTCCCTGGCCAAAGTTGGGATAAGTTGAACATCAAAAAGAACAGAAACTATAGTAACTAATTAAAATGGAGGAGGCGGGGTGTGAAGTAGGCGGTGGGGATTGAAGAGCGGACTTGTGCGTGTTGAACATCAGGTGATATATAGAAGGGCTGAATCACTCCATTGTACACTGAAACTAATATTACACTGTATGTTAACTAACAGGAATGTAAATAAAAGCTACAAAAAATAAATAAATAAAGGTTGATCCCATGAAGCTGAAGTCTGGCTTGCCTGTGGATGGTATACAACCAGGAGGAAGAGGTCTATTATTCAGGCACTGGAATGTCAGCTTCTCTCTCCCCTCAGATTTACCTCCCTCTGCATACAGTAAAAGAGCTGAGGTAGGCAATAATGATTTGTCCATTTTGGAATTGCTTTCTTGACACTGTTCCTCCAAGCAGCTTGTTCCGTGGCCACTCCTCTCTCTGCAAAGGTGGTGGGAGGAGGTCTGGGGGGAGGGGCCCTTTATGAAACTACCTAGAGCCCAAAGGATTGGGGATAGGAGGATGCAAAAGAGCCTTTTTGTCTGGTCTCCCATTCAGGAAAGGACTAAAATTTACCTTTAAAGCTATTTCCAAATGAGGTTAGATACAAAGATAGGAAGATAGGCTGGCAGGACTGGAAGATACCGAAGCTCGCCTTGTAGCTTGAGGCTTGCATCCTAATTCCTGAGCTATGGCGTCCAGAGGGTGGAATTTATGTACTGTGTAATTACCCCATGAAGGGCACAGTTTTATGGCTTGTATTTTTGTGTGTGTTGCAAAGCATTAATTTGTTATATGTTTAAAGCATACCACAATATTTTGCAATCATATTTGGCAATTTCCTTATTTTTTAATATACTAGTTGCCTCAAAAAATGAAAGTAGCTCTTGCCCCCCTTGATGTTTGAAAGGTCTCAAGAAGAGGAAGAGGAGGGGCACCTGGGTGGCTCAGTGGGTTAAAGCCTGCCTTCTGCTCAGGTCATGATCCCAGGGTCCTGGTATCGAGCCCCACATTGGGCTCTCTGGTTGGCAGGGAGCCTGCTTCCTCCTCTCTGCCTGCCTTTCTGCCTACTTGTGATCTCTCTCTGCCAAATAAATAAATAAAATCTTTAAAAAAAAAAAAAAAGAGGAAGAGGAGGAGAAGGTGTGGTAATAACAGTTACAACAACAGCGAACATATACAGAAGACTTTTATGTGCTAGGTACTGCCAGGTGTCCTAATGGAAATCACATTAATTAGCACATTAATTAACATGCACTAATTCATTTAATCCTCACTTACATCATGGGTATTATCTCCATTTTACAATAAGAAAATTGAGGAGTGCCTGGGTGGTTCAGTTGGTCCTAGGACCCAGCTCCTCAGCATGGCTCCCTGCTCAGCAGGAGGTCTGCTTCTCCTTCTCCCTCTGCCCCTCTCCCCCAATTGTGTTCTCTCACTCACTCTTTCTCTTTCAAATGAATAAATAAAATATTTTGAAAGAAAGAAAATTGAGACACAGTTGATGACTAGCTGTGTATCAGACTTTACTGAAGGGTTAGAAGAAGCAAAAGGAAATCAGAGAGTATGAGGGAAACTGTATAAAACTATAGATACTGGGTATGACTTTTTGTGGTAAAAGGAAAAAGTACCTAAGAGGTTAAAACCTTCATAAAGAGAGCTTACTTTTTGGAAACCTCCAGATCCTAATCTTGTTTCTGGATCTTCATTTTCTCATATGGAAGCATCTCCTTCCTCTCTACCTCACTCTGGAAAATGCCATCTTTCCTCACGGGGACTGTTCTTGTCCCAGGGCTATCCCCCTTCCCCAACCAGGTGATGTGTTCACCAGAGGTGAAATATCTCACATTCTGAGTTACTCAGTGTAGAATAACACTTAGAAATCTGTCAGGAGGCGTGGGGTAGTAGAGAAGGGAGTTGTTGGTACTCCAGGAATCTTGACCTCTTTGGTGTGTCTCTCTCTGACACAATAGGTGACAATTAAAGATCTTATTCTATCTTAGCGTGTCAATAACCGTTGCATCTACTTGTATCTTCCAAAGATTAACCGTCAGAAGCAGTTAAGTCTAAAACAACCCATAGGGATATACCATATCATCCCTAAATATTTCATAATTTGTAAGTGTGTCTTTCTCAACAATGGAATCAGTGCTTTATGTTACTTTGGTTTGTTTCACTGCCCCCCCCCTCAAATTGGATTCCTCTGGGCAAGCCATCTTTTCTCTGCATAAATGCCTGGGAGAGATGGAAGGTAAGTGGCTGAGGGTACAAAGGCTTAGGTCTTCCAACTCCTCCGCAATGCCAAAAAGGTTATCATTTTTTTTTTTTTTTAAATACACTTCCTCTATGTTCTAAGTGACCAATAAAAGACTGTGGTTGATAGTCTTTGGTTTCATTTCACCATAGCACCAAAAGCATTCACAGAGCTCCCTGAGGGCCTGGTACTTATTAAACGCTGTATAACTACTTTCTTTGAGCCAAGTACCAGGGTCTGGCCATCACCCAGCTAAGTGGTGAGAAATTTCATGTTAATGTTTCATTACAGTAAACATTGCTTTGGGCTGGTCCTAAGCAAAGGGATAAATCGGTACTATAAACAACTCAAAGTCAGTTTTTAGGATGAAAGCAAGTGAGTCTCTATGAATTATTCTCAATGCTCAAAATAACAAGTTAGTTTCTCCAAAACACTTATACCTACTACATCATTTTAATCTCACAATAACACAGAAAGGTCTTTAGATTTGGCAAGATTACCTATACTCAATAGACCAAGAAATTGAGACTTGTGAGTTCAAGCGACTGGGCAAGGTCACCCAGCTAATCACAGAGCAAAGTTTGTTTTTGCACAACCTAGTCCAACTCTTGCCAAAGCTTTGATGTTTACCTTCTTTTTATCTGTAAAGTATTTTACAGTTATTCCCCCAATACAGTTTCATCGGCATCTTTTTAAACTCACTTAATCCCTGTGATAGGTAATTTTATGTGTCAACCAGGGAGGCCCAGATAGCTGGTAAAACACTATTTTTGGGTCTGTCTATGAGGGTGTTTCTAGGAGAGATTAGCATTTGAACTGGTGAACTAAATAAAGCAGATGGCCCTTCTCAGTGTGGGCAGGCACCATCCAATCCACTGAGGGCCCAAATAGAATAAAAAGTAGAGGAAGAGCATATTTAAACTCCCTGTGAGTTGTGATATCTGTTTTATCTTGAGCTTAGACATCTGCCTTCCTGGATTTCAGGTCTTCAGACTTGAACTCTTGAACTGGAACTTACACCATCACCTCTGCCACCTCCCTGGATGGGCTCAGTGTTCTGTTAATCAAGAATACAAGTTTGGGGCACCTGGGTGGCTCGGTGGGTTAAAAACTCTGCCTTTGGCTCAGGTCATGATACTAGGTGGGATCAAGCCCCACATCGGGCTCTCTGCTCAGCGGGGAGCTTGCTTCCCTCCCTCTCTCTGCCTGCCTCTCTGCTTGCTTGTGATCTCTACTGTCAAATAAATAAATAAAATCTTAAAAAAAAATACAAGTTTGATATCCTAGAATGATCTCTGAAACAAAAGTGCTCAAATAGAAGGAAACAAAAATTCTTCATGTAAGCCAGAAAGCAGTAATTATTCTAGTCACTATTATTAACCTAGATATAACACCCAAACCACAAGTAACTGAAGAAAAAATTGATAAATTGGACTGCATCAAATTAAAATTTTTTCATGCTTCAAAGGACACTATCAAAAAAAGTGAGAAGACAACCACACAATAGGAGAAAATACTTGCAAATCACTTACCTGATCGGCAATTTATATCCAGAATATAAAAAGAACTCTTACAACTCAACAATAAGAAGACAATTCAATTAATATATGAACAAATAGACAATTAAGCCTCAATAGACAAATAAACCTCAATAGACAATTCCCCAAAGAAGATACACAAATGGCATGTAAGCACATAAAAGGATGCTCAACATCAATAGCCACTGGAGAAACACAAATCAAAACCACGATAAGATACCACTGCACACGTACTGGAATGGCTGTAATCAAGTGTTAACAAAGATGTGAAGAAATTTGAACCCTCATAGGTTGCTGGGAGGAATATAAAATGGTGCAACCACTTTGGAAAACACTCTGGCAGTTCCTCTAAAAGTTAAACACGGAATTACCATTTGACCCCCTAATTCCACTCCGAAGTATATGCTCAAGAGAATAAAATGCATATGTCCACACAGAAGTTTTTTTTTTTTTTAAAGATTTTATTTATTTATTTGACAGACAGAGATCACAAGTAGGCAAAGAGGCAGGCAGAGAGAGGGGAGGAAGCAGGTTCCCTGCTGAGCAGAGAGCCTGATGCGGGGCTTGATCCCAGGACCCCGGGACCACGACCCAACCCAAGGTGAAGGCAGAGGCTCAACCCAGGCGCCCCCACACAGAAGTTTTTACACAAATGCTCATAGCAACATTACTTCAAGTCACTAAAAAGTAGAAAGAATGTACATCAATTGATGTATGGATAAACAAAATATAGTATATCCACACAGTGGAATAGTATTCAGCCACAAAAGAGAAATGGGGGCATCTGGGTGGCATCCAACTCTTGGTTTTGGCTCAGGTTATGATTTCTGGATCCTGAGATGGAGCACGGCAGAGAGCTCCACACTCAGCAGGGAGTCTGCTTGGGATCCTCTCCCTCTCCCTCTGTGCCTCCCCTGAGCATGTTCTCTTTCCTCTCTCTCGCACTCTCTAAAATAAATAAATCTTTAAAAAGAGAGAGAAATGAAGGACTGATATATGCTACAAATGGATGAACCTTGAAAATATTATGCTTAGCATAACAAGCCGGAAATGAAAGATCACATATTGTATGATTCGATTTATATTAAATGTCTACCATAGGCAAATCCATAGAGACAAAACATACAGTAGTGGTTGCCAGGGGCTGGGAGGAGATGGGGAAGGCAGGTGAGTGCTAATGAATAGGAGTTGGGGGGGGGGGGTTGCACCAAAGATAACATTCTGAAATTAGATAAGTGGGATGGTTGCATACCTTGTAAATATATGAAAAATCATTGATTTTGAATTCACACTTTAAAGGAATGGATACATAGTATGAGAATTGTATGTCAATTTTTTTTTTAAAGCATAGCTTGTGGCTTCTCATAGTCCTACATTAAAGAAAACAAATCACTTGATTTAGGGCACCTAAGTCCATCATCAGGGAGGCAAAAGAGGAAAGCACAATGCTCTGACAATCACCAGGGAGATCCGATTGGGTGCTATGACTCTAAACATATTCCAGCAGCACTCCATTTCAGACTCTTAGGAAGTGCATTCATATTTTATACCACAACTAGCCCCAGAGTGTAACTGTGGCCTTAGGATCAGGCTGGTTTCATCTGTCACTTAACCTCCATCTTGCCATGTTTTAGGGGTTTCTTCTGCAGTATCAGAAAGTAGGAAGGTCAAGTGTATGACTCCTCCTCAGGTAACTAACCTCAAGTCCATTCAAAACATTTTTTTGAGTATCTAGGAAGTGCCAGATACTTGTTAGCTCCAGGGAATCAGTTATGATCAGGATGGATGATCCCCTCCCTTGGTGAAACTTAAATTCTAATGTCAGGAACAGATAATAAAAAAAAATGCTTGTTCTTCGTCAATGCCCCAATCCATTCCCAGTCCATTCAGTGGCCTTTTCTGAGCTGCTTTGCTTTCTAGAAAGGTGGGGCTGACTTCTGAATTATATTAATCAGGCTGCCTTGTACTGGCAGGAAATCAGAAAGCAGGAAGAAAGAGATCAGGGTAATTCAGCCCTTCTCCCCCTGCCTCAGCCCCACAGTTATGGCAGCAGATTTCAACTACTACATCTCCTGTAGGACAGACCTTCCTCCACAGAGCCAGACCTCATTGGAAACTATTCTTCCCTATCTTTTTGTACTGAAGCATCTGTAGTAGATTATCCTCAAAGATGGCTAATAGGGTACCTGGGTGGCTCAGTTCTTAAGCATCTAATTCTTGATTTTGGCTCAGGTCATGATCTCAGGGTAGTGAGGGATACTGCTTGGGATTCCCTCTCTCCCACGCTTTCCTTTGCCCCTCCCCCCAGTGGCACACGCATGCTCTCCCTCTCTGTCAAGTAAATAAATAAATCTTTTTTTTTTAAAGGTGGCTACTAAAGATTCCTCTCAACTCTATATGCACATGATGCTCCTCTGCTTAAAAGGTAATATCTATTTCACCTTCCCTTGAAGCTGGATTTACCTTATGACTTGCTTTGACCACTGGAATGTGATAAATGGGAGGCTGATCGATTTTTCAATAAGTCTTTAAAAGGCCTGGCAGCTTCCATTTTGACTTTTCTGGGATCTAGCCACCTATTAACAGCTCAGGCTAGCTTATTAAATGAGAGACCACATGGAAGGAGAGACAACCCCCCCAGCAGCACACCAGACATGTGAGTGAACCCATCCTGGATCCTCTTCTAGCACCAGTTGAGCTGCTCTAGAGAACTCCACCAAGTGCAGAGTAGGGATAAGCCATTTCCTCCAAGCCCTGCTCAAATTGAAGAATTCTGAGCAAACAAATGGTGGTGTTTTGTTTTGTTTTGTTTTGTTTCAAGACACTAAGTTGTGGAGCAGTTTTACACAGCAATAAATAATTGAAGCAATAAATGGCTCCTCACCAGAGCTACTTCCAAGTGCTTTGACATCCTTATTAATACCCTTAACCCTGACCTTGCATCTATAAATAGTCTGTTTGCTTCATTCTCTTCAATCAAATCCTTTTGACTTGAGTTCTGTTTTCTGTTCTAAGTTCTGTGATCCTGCCTAATACAAGTGAGTAAATAAACAGACACAGATTCTTGTTGGTACCAAGATGAAAATATATAGCCTGCTCTGACAAGGGATGACAAAATAAGGAATTCTTCCCATTAGGCTGAAGATTTTTAGCCAAAAAACAAACCAACAAATAATGGGACTAGCTCCCTCTTGGACATGCCTGCCGTCTATCTCCCAAAACACTTGAAAGTGCCACTTTGAGGGATGTGAGCCATACTGACCAAGAACAGGACTGAAAAATGGGAGAGATGTTAGAAGAGTCTCTTATACAAGGTATGAAAGCATAGGTTTACTTTTGTTAGAACTACTTTGAGATTAAGGCAACATATTTTTATCAATTCAATTGGCAGAAATTCAAAAGAGCAATAGCATCTAGAGCTAATGAGGACATGACAAAATAAGCTTTTCAATATGTTGCTTAGTGAGAGTGAGAACTGCTGTAATCTCTTTGGTATACAATCTGCCAATATCCAATTAAATAAAAAACACTTATCCTTTCCTGTTCCCACTTTTGAGATCTAAACACCATATGTAAAGAGAGATGTACAAAGATATATTTTACTGTAACATTGTTTACAGTGGCAAAAACAGAAATAGAAACATCCTAACTATTCATCACTAGCCAAATGGTTCAATAAATTATGGCACATTCATATTAAGGAATTATACCAATATTTAAAAGAATGAGTTATATCTATATTTATTGAGCTGGAGGGTTATCCATGATGTATTATCAAGAAGGTATTTTATTGTATTTTTTAAAGATTTATTTATTTGAAAGGGAGAGAGAGAACAGGGAGAGGGGCAGAGGGAGAGAATCTCAAGCAGACTCTCCACTGCTCCACTGAGTACAGAGCCCAGTGTGGGGCTCAAACCCATGACCCCAAGATCATGGCCTGAGCTGAAAGCAGGAGTTGGATGCCTAACCTACTGAGCCACCCAGGTGCCCCTCAAGCAGGTATTTTAAAAAGCAAGCACTGTGTATAGTATGAAAAAACCTGCATATGTGCACATGTATTTTTGTTTGTATTTAAAAGCATGGGAAAGAGTGTGAAAAAGTACTATCAAGCTTTTAATAGGATTAGCAGGGGGGTGAAAATAAATGGGAAGGGATTATACTTTCTTTATGCATTTTTGGAATTTTTCAATTGTTGAAATGAGTTTGTATAACTTTTATTTTTAATTCTCCTCTTCCCACCCCTCTTTCCACCTCAAGCAACAATAGCTCTCATCTATTTCCTTTGATGAACTTTGCCGGTTGTAGAATTTTATATAAATGGAGTCATAACTTTTTGTGTCTGGTTTCTTTCATTGACTATCATGTCTGTGAGACTTGTCCAGGTTGTTGTATATATTCACAGTTCATTCCCTTCTACTGCTAAATCATGTTCCATTCAAATGATGCATTACAACTTATTTGTCCATATCCTACTGATGGGCACTTGGGTTGTTTCTAGAGTTTGTCTATTGTGAATAAAGCTGCTAAGAACATTCTACATGAGAATTTTAACTTAATTTCCATTTCTCTTGGATAATTACCTAGCAGTTGAATTGCTAGGTCAAGGGATAGATACATAAGGATGTATGAACATGTTTTACTTTTGTAATTAAAAAAAAAACTAATAAAAAATTTTGCAGAAAAAAGTTGAAAGAAAGAGAATAAATCTGTTTCTTTTTATTTGAAAGTTTATTTAATTATTTGGGAGAGAGAGAGTGAGCAAGAAAAGAGAGCATAAACCGGGGCAGTAGCAGTTGGAGGTTGGGGGGCAAGTGGAGGAAGCAGAGGGAGAAGCCGACTCCCTGTTGAACAGGCTTGATTCCGGGACCCTGAGATCATGACTTGAGCTGAAGGCAGATGCCTAACCAACTGAGTCACCCAGGTGCCCCAATGATTCTGTATCTTAAAACCATCATAATACTTGCTATATTTTTTCCACTCCTTCCTCTCCCAGTAGGTGTTTGGGTCTGTCCAGATCTTAGACTTCCCAGGCCAGATCAGTGACCTGCCATCTTCAGGGTGAATCACCAAAGATAGGGAAATTCTAATGTTATATATGCCCAACAGGAACTGTGTTTAGATAGCACTCACCAGAAACCATAAAAACTGCTAATACACAGGAAATCAGCTTTCCTGAGAAAGCTGAGACCCCTTATGAGGTTTCTTTTCTTTAACAAGGTGTCAGCAGAATAGGTATTTAGCATTAAAAAGAAGAAAAAGAAAAAAATATATTCTGAAAATAGTCAAATCGACACATCATGAATGAGAGTAGTAGGGGCGCCTGGGTGGCTCAGTGGGTTAAAGGCTCTGCCTTCAGCTTAGGTCATGACCCCAGGATCCTGGGATCGAGCCTCTCCTGGGACTCTCTGCTCAGCGGGGAGCCTGCTTCCCTTCCTCTCTCTCTCTCTCTGCCTGCCTCCTGCCTACTTGTGACCTCTGTCAAATAAATAAATAAAATCTTAAAAAAAAAAAAAAAGAGAGTAGTGAAGTAACCTTACCACATGGAAGGGTTTATAAACAAATTATGAACCAAACTGTCGTAACTTCCAGATTTAAACCAAAAGTCCAAGATGTGATAATAATCCACTCCATATCACAAAGACCTATCCTTGGGAGGTTCTGACTGGAAAATACGTATATTTTTAAATGTTTAAAAAAAAAAAAAAAGTATTGCCATGCTGCCACTAAATGACTTGAGAGGTACTTGCTGGCCCATGGCCATCACCACCCTTTTTTCTCAGAACTGGCCTTGAGTTGTAACCCACATGAAGGTGACAGTTATCAGTCTTCCTCCAGGATAACAGCGGTTTAGACCAGGGATGGGTCTCTGATAGGTTTAGAATTTAAACGCCATGAAAAACCATCAAAGAATTTTGTGCAAATAATAACATGGTCCAATTTATGATGTGAAAAGATCTTGGAGGAACAAATGAGGAGACATTTAGTTCATATGAGAGATGATTGTGGTTGGCATTGCCAGTGGAAAAGAGGAAAGAAGTAAGCTCTAGAGAGCCCCTCAACACCTACAAGCTGGGGAGAGCAACAAAAAATTTCTAATGAGCCTGAAATGTAAGAAAGATAAGAAGAGACTGTGGGATCTTGAAAGCTGAGAAAGCAGGGAGTTTTGAGAAGGAAGAATTGGTAAATTGTGGCTTGAAAAGAAATGAAGAGAGCCTGTTTGGGAAGAAAACAGCCTTCCTGTTAAGAGAAGATGAGAAATGGGTTGTAACTGTAGGGGAACAATGTGACAAGAAAGTAACTACAGCATGTTTGCAGCTTCTCACTGCACTTCAAATAAAAATATGAAAGACCAGGTCCTTAACTTGAAATACAGGTCTCCCAGGGACACCTAGAGTGGCCACAGAGGGACTAGGCTACTGCGAGAACCATGCTGCTGAAGCAGGAAGGAAAAGGAAAGAAATATCAGGACTGATCGCTTCAGCATTTTCTGATCCACCCTCACAACACTGGTGGAACCCAACCAGAAGCCAGAAGCCAGGAGAATGTAGGTAACAGAGGCCAAGAGGGTAGGTAGGTCTAGAAGCACACAATAAGGCAGAAGAGGATGGAGAATGGAATGAGCAGGCAAAGAAGCAACATGTCCTGGCTCACCTTCCCCCGCACATCTCTGATCATTCTTCCCATCTCTGTCCAGTCTCACTGGGCCTTCTTTCATGTTCTGGAACATACCAAGCTATATCCTACCTTGGGCCTTGGCACAGACTGTTCTTTCTATCTGGATTCCTCCTCCTCTCTCTACCTCATTAACTCAAAATTATCTTCCCACCATCACCTTAAACGTTACTTTCCCAGGGAGGACTTTCTTGGAAATGAAAAATGAATGATATACCACTGCCACATTGTCTCATAGCACCCTGTTCTTTTCCTCTTGTAGCTTTCATCATAGTTTGAAATGATAGATTTGGGGAAGGTTTATTTGTTCCTCTCTCAGACTGCAAAATTCACAAGAGTAGGAATTGTGTCTGTTTTCCACAGGACAATTCTTGGCAATGGGGCAAGTGTCCAAATACAAGTTTATTGAAAGATTTAATTAACCTGTTCTAACACCCTCTGCCACAACACCCATGATCTGTGGATATAAACAATTTAAAAAAGATAATAGATCTTATTCAATGAGTCCTTGGTACATGTCAAGCAATTTAGGGTGTCATCTCATTCATTCCTCACAACAATGCTATGAGTCAGGGCTCTTATCAGTCTCATTTTCCCAATGAGGGAAAATTTTCCCAATGAGGGAGCCAAAACCTGAGAGGTCAAGTAATTTAGGCAATGTCCCAGAGCTACGTGATGTGAACCAAGACCCTGCTAATGCCACAGCCAGTGCTCTGACCTCTACCCACATTACACTGCCTCCTTAAATATCTTGCTGTGGTTTTTATTTGTTTATATGTTTATCTTCCCTATTAGACTAGCAGGTCTATGGGTAACAATAGGTTTTAGTCATCTGTTTAACCCCAATGCACACTGCAGGTGTCCAATAAATGTTGAATGCTGACTCTTTCTCACCAAGAAAAGGTGCCTTGTTCTAACAGACCCTCCAACTTTGTAGCCACATTAGTTTTGCTTATTAAAAAGCCGCGGTCAGGGCTCCTGGATGGCTTAATCAGTTGAGCGTCTGACCCTTGTTTTCAGCTCAGGTCATGGTCTCAGGGCCCTGGGTTGAGCTCCATGTAGGGCTTCACGGTCAGAGTGGAGTTTGCTTGTCCTTCTCCCTCCCATCCTGCCCCTGCCCCTCCCCCTCCTGCTTGTGCTCATATGCATGTGGGCTCTCTCTCCCTCACCTAAATAAATAAACAGATAAATAAATGAATGAATAAAATCTTTAAAAAAAAAAGAACAGCGGTCTGCCCATCAGACTCCTTTGATGTCTACTGCAGTGAGCTCTTTCTCTAGAGCACAATTCTTCTGATGAACTGATAAAGTTCAAGGACTAGCAGAGCCTCTGTGTGAATTCTGGACACCTGTGGGCTTTCCCAAGACACTTGACCTTATTGAGAAAGACCCTGCCTCAGAAACCTGCCAGCACAGTTTTCTGACATCTGCACCATTTACCCCTGAATGAGACTTGACAATGCAGGATCAGTTCCCACAGTCACAAGCTGCCTCATTGCTTCAATGACTGTACTTTGGCTTCCTGTGCATAGAGTTTTCAGAGAACTAGACACTAGGAGCAGAATATCCATTCTGTGTTCACCTCTGGTCAAGAGACAGAGAAGCCCAGGAGGGAGGGAAATGATTCCAAGAGGACTTCTCCCTCCATCTCACCTCCTGCCAGTGCCTTCAAGTTCTCACAGAAGGACTGCAAGTGTGCTAGCCCTTTGGAGCCCCTACCAGCCTTTCTGAGTAGGCCCACCTGAGCCCTGCTGACAGCCTTGAAAGGAGACAAAATTTCAGCCAAGAAGAGGCCAACTGTCAGCAGAACAAAGAGTTAGCAAGGGTGTGCCTTGCTACCAGCTTACCTGTTGCTGCACAATGCAGGAATCTGCTTAACCCCCTCTTTCTTCATTACTTCTTCCTCCTATTATTGCCCATGGTATTTTTTTTCTCTTTTGTGGTTTCCAAACTCAACTTTGTATAATTTAGACCTTAAAAAAAGAGAGAAAAAAGGTGTCAGACCTAGAAAGGATGTGGTGTCATCTAACTTGGGGCATCCCAAACCCTGGAAAAATCATTTAAGAGATTAAAAAAAAAATACAGATTCCTCAGATCAATGGTTATAAATAACTGTTGCTTTTGTCTGCTAAGGCAAGGCTTTCTTGAGATTGTCGTCAGAGCACTCTTTCTTCCCCACTGCATGGGGTTCTCCTAGATCTACCAATTCTGTAATATACTCTCTCTAGAGGATTGGTCCCATGATAGGTATGTGATCCAAACTGGGCCAGAGTCCTTCCCTGTGTTATTAGACTCAATGGATGAAAGACAAAAGTGTATCTTCCCCCTTGGTTGCCTAATTGAAAAAAAATTCTCCACAAAGTAGTAGCCCTATTTCCTGCCAACTAGGAGGAACCTATCCGCAATAAAGGAAAATGAGCGTCAGAAATAGAGTTCTGGCGGTACTTGCTAAGTTCCTAAGGCAGTTTCCTGTGTCCTTCTTAAGCTAGTTTGGATTTACTGTCCCTTGGGACCAGAAGTATAGAAAATAATACACCAGTGAATCAGGCACTCATAGGTCAGGATGAAAAAAACCCCGAAACTTTTAAATATGTCTGAGAATTTCTGATGGTTGGCTAGGTTTAGGATACTCCGCTAGAATAACACTTCAGTTAATAAGGAAAAAAGCTGAGATCCACAGAAGATAAGTGATTTGATAGCAATAATGAGGTAGAATTTAGTGAGCACTTTCTACATGTAGGATGCAGTGTGAAGTGAGTTATATACATTATTTCATTTATTTCTCAGCATTTTGCTTTGCGCTTACTACGTCTACTACATCTATTTGTTGTATACTCTGTTGGTTTTATTTACGACTGTATATCCACCACCTAGCACAGTGCCTGGAAAATAGCAGGATCTTGATCATCGAATACATTTTACTGATTAATACAATTCCTAGTAGGACTAGTAGTAGTAATAGTAGTTACAGCAGCACTGCTAACATTTACTGTGTGTTTGTAAATGGTACTGTTTTAGATTGTTTTTAAACATTACCTCTATTTAATTGTCTGAAAAGCCCATTATGGTAGGTTTCTATTATTCACAATTATGATGAGAAAATTGATTCACAGAGGTGGCAAATAATTTCCCCATGGTCACACAGCTAGTGAGTAGCTAAAATAAGATTCAAACCCAGGCAATCTGGCTCCAGAGTCCAGTTCATAATCACTGTGTTATACTGGTGTAATTAACTTATCCAAAACGACCAACCCACTGAAGAGCAGATGGAAAGTTTAAGACTAGGTTGGTCTGAATACAGAATCTACTCTTTCTAACCACTACTTTATACTTCCTCTCTGTGGTTAATCATCTGGCATTCAGCGCAGTCCATAGAAACGGTGCCCCTAGGGTTGTGCTATATATAATCTGCATGGCTCTTGCAGCAACTCTTACAATATGATTAGAAACCGAGTATGTCAACTTCTAGAGAGGAACAGTCAGTGTGATCAGAAACAGGACTCACTGGGCCAAATACTGAAACCAAGGTAGAACTGTTTGCCCGTCCTGTCAATTTAGTTACTGCAGGAAGCAGAACCAAGATGGAATTAAATGTATAAGAGATCAACTGGGGGAAACACCTACAAAGAATAAAGGGAAGAGGGAATAAAAGTAGGTGGGGACAGCCTCAGACTCCAAGAAGTTCTGACACAGGTTAAGAGAGAGAGAGAGAATGAAGGAAGATTGAGTAGGAAGACGCCGATTGCAAGAAAACTCAGAGGAATACTGAGCGAGGCTGATGGAGAGCCCAGGGCAATGCTTGCCCAGTACAGAAGTTTTGCACTGGGGAGAAATGGCCTGGCTCCAATGTGCTCACTCACCGACTGGGAGTAACCCAGTGGGAGCGCAGCCTGGATGTCAGTGTTGTGGTTGATCCCTAAGGAGTGGCTCCTGGAAGCTGTCAGCCATCCACATTCCTTGCAACTGGTTCTCTTAAAGAGAGATTTGGGCTGTGCCTTCCCATGGTTGCCGCACCTGTGTACCAAGAATTAAATCCTCAGAAGGAAACACCAGGGAGCCAACCATGCAAGACATGGAGGCAGCATCTACAACAGCGCCTCCTCACACATCTGAGGACATCCGCTTTCAAACCTTGCGTTGATTTGGCCTTACTCAAAGTGTCAGCTCATTTAGTGAAAAATGTGTTTTCCTGAAGAGGGGTGAGTGGGACATTTTCTCATGACGGACACATTTAAATTGCCACAAAGAAGTTACTATGGAAACTGCTCCCAAACTTGCAAGATAAAAGGTAAAAACAGAACACTTTGTTGACATGCAAATGGTTAGTCTTTGGAGACCACTTTTTAACAGACTCTCTTTGTCTGGTTCTTCTGAGTCCATTAGCGATTCCCTGGAATCAAAGGTAGACAGGCAGGTTTTTTGGCATTACATTCTAGAAGGCCCCAGCATGACAACTCGGGAATAAGTCTAGACACTTTCAAACTTGGTGCTGAAACAAGCAAAGTAGACAGGGACATTGTAATCTCTAGGTAATTCTGGTGATGCTGACTGTGAATTGCTATGAATCTGCAAACAGGCCCAGGGCAAGGAAGGTGGTTATTTTTACACCAGGCGCATTCTGCTGGTGTACCCTGGACCTGCTTGTTTGAAAGTTAACTTGCTGAGCTATTATTTATGCAAGGTAGTTTCTCTTTCTTATCTCCTCTGGCCATATTCCATCCTTTGAATCTTGGGCTGGACAGTCCTTTCTACAGGAAACAAACTTCTCATTTGAAAGCCCCGTTTCTCTACCTATCTCTTCTCATCTTTCCCTGCATCTCCCCACCCACCAATCAAATACATTTCATGTCTGCCCCGGCACTCCTATCTTGACAAAGCTTTGAGATAGCTTTGTCCCAATTTCTGCTTTTTTTTTTTCCTGTCTGGCAATTCTTTCAACTTGCTTCTTTCAGGCCTCAATCCCAAAGCTGCATTGAAACCCTTTCGAAAATGCTTCCAAATAATTATATGGATGCAATGTAAAGAGGGGACTTGACCTGAGCAACTAGGGGGTCAGAAGTTCCGGGTTCTTGATTTAGGATCATTGTTAACAGGCGTCACAACTGGCAGCAATCAATCTCACTTCTTCCTTGTGAATCAGTCTTCCTTTGTTCCTTCCACCAGATACTCTTTTCTTGCAGATATTTTTTATGGCTAGCTCCTTTTCATCATTCAAGTTTTAGCGTAAATACAGTGTCCTCAAAGAGGCCCTAAACACTCCCTAACATTATTTTCCTCTAACATCATTCTCTGTAACATTATCTCCTGTTTTCTTCAACCACTATCTATCTGCAATTATCTTAAATGTCTCTTTAATTATTATATTTGCTCTAAAGACCTTTAAGATCCTAGAGAGCCGAGGTTGTAACAATCTTGTTCCCAGCTGTATTCCTTACTCCTAGCACACTGAAAATTCTCAATAAATATTTATAAAATGAAAAGCACTGTAAAATTTAAGCAGTTTGGATCAAATGAATTTTAAGGTTTCTTGCAGCTTTAACATGAACATTGTTAAAAATGAATAAGTGAAAAATGAAGTGACAGCAGCCACTACAATAAAACACTGAATGCAGTGTGTCTATACCTATGCTTAAGAATATAAACCCGCCAAGTTCTTGGTCATGTCCTAGTGATGTCTTTCTAGTTTTTTATAGAGTGTGAACTGAGTTTCTGAGCTTCAAGATGAAGTATCTACGGAGTATATTAGATAGCTGCCTGAATATAAAACCACTGTATCATAGAATTAAAGGGGAGTAAGTTTTAGAATACAGTCTCTTCAATTTACAGGTGTGGAAATTCAGGCCCTAAGAAGGAGGTATCTTTGGAACCAAATACAGTGATGCTTCTGTCATTGTGGAAAACAAATACATATGGCAACAACATTTCTGTATAATCATTATTAATAACACAGCAATACTTTATATTTCTTAATTTTTTCTGGACTGTTCCCATGTTATTTATTCTGTACTTTCTCAGGTAATATTTTAACAAGACTTATTTCACAAGAAAAATCCTTTCAATTTGAAGGCTCAAAATTATAGCACGCTGTGGACTGTTTCTGGGGAGAAGCAATGGTTTACGTTTGAAAAGTTTGAATGCAGCTAGATCCTATGTTAATGCTTCTGACACTTGAGCACGGAGGATTCGTTAAAACACAGATAACTGGGCCCCGTCATCCAGAGTTTCTGGTTTCGGAGATCAGAGGCATGGGGAAGCGTGCGTAGGACTGGGAAAGTCTGACAAATATAGTACCAAACTTACCACACCAACATTCTCAGCTTAACCGGTCCGCTATGTCCGCAGAGAACTACAAGTCCCGGCGTACCCCTCGCACAGCGGGCGGAAAGTCGGGCACTTCCGCTCCACGCAGCGCCTCTGCCCCCGCGTCTCGACGTGTCACCGGCGGCGCCGCGGCTGTGGCAAGGGAAGGACCTAACTGGGGGAGTTCGAGGCGGCGGGCGGCGGCAGCAGCGACCCCGGCCTGGATCTGCCCCGGCGCGGAAGTGTCCCGGGGTCCGTGGGGAGTAGGGGAGGGAGGCGGCGGCTCGGCCCGCACGGGGCACAATGTTGAACATGTGGAAGGTGCGGGAGCTGGTGGACAAAGCGTGAGTATCGGGGGTCAGTTGTGGCCGAGGCCCACGCAGGGGAGGGGAGGAAGGGGGAAGGGGAGCTGGCCCCGCGCCCGGGGCCTCCCGCGTCACGCCCCCCGGCTCGGCCAGCCCCATCATGGCGGCGGCCGGCTCTTTCCCTGGCCCAGAGCTCGTCCAGACCGGCGAGACTGAGAAGGGACCCTTCCTGGTTTCAGAACATCCCGTTAGCCCCTTCCTCTCCTGTGCAGGCCTTCCTCATCTTGCCCCTACCTCCATCCCACTAGGCACAGACCATTTGGTCAGGGG
The DNA here is from genome assembly GCF_964662115.1 of Mustela nivalis. NCBI lineage: Eukaryota > Metazoa > Chordata > Mammalia > Carnivora > Mustelidae > Mustela > Mustela nivalis. Next base: position 132,747,669 of record NC_139022.1, read on the forward strand.
AGGGGGCGGGGTTGTCTAGAGCTGGGTCACTGCCCTGACCGAAGGACAGTCTTTGGCCCCAGGCTTTGGGCTTTGCCTCCAGGGTAGCAGCGAAGGTTTGGGGGTGAGGGACGCAATGCACTGACGCTCTGTGTTCCTTAGGGTGTGGTGCGGAGACCTCGGGCCCCGTCAGATTGTGTACTTTACCTTCTGGGTTTCTTTTAATTCTAATGAACCTGAAGAGTTGGAGTGGGTGATAGGTGTAACAAGTGGCGGTTGTGGTCAGACCGAAGTTACTCAAGAGGAGATTCATCCTTTGCTTTCCTAACGCTAGTGAAAGTAGATCACCATGTAACTTATTGTGATTCTTCTTTCCTCTGTTTCTTTTCCACTACACTTCATTTTTGGAGGGCCAGTTGTTCCATTTGGGGCAATTAACAAGTCATTTAAGACATTTCCCTTAAAGAAAGAAACAGCCCAGGTTTATATCCTGTTGTTCTGCTCTTAACGTCCCTCACAGGTAAAATGACTAATAATGTGGATGATTTCCTTTACACTTAACACTTAAGTGATAACTTCAGTGTCTCACTACACTAAGAAAACCTTACTTAACGGACATAACAATGGTTAAGTAAGTTCTTCTAGGCCAGCAGGAAATAAAGTTTAAGATTTTAACTGGGTCTCTTCCTTTTGGGTTCTAGTGCTTGGGCAATATGTGTGGTGATAAAAAACGTTTGTGGTACCAGCCCAACCTAAAATCAGGAAGTGTAAATGGCAAACTATTGAGTCTTTCTTGACACCAAAAACAACAAAACAAAGGCAAAAAACAAAAAACCACCATTCATAGTGGTGTGGATAATGCATCGGATAGAACTTAGGGTTTGACCACAATGTGTTTCAGATTTTCTGAGCTACCAAGGCAATAGAGCACCTAAAAAAACCCCATAGGTTTCAGAATCTGAAGAGCTTTGTAACCTTGGCAAGTTACTTAATCTTTAAGTGCCCTAGTTTTCTTAGGTGCAGTGTGTAAATAATAATAGATACCTACCTTACAGTGTTGTAAGGATTAAGGGCTAAAGGCTTTACATATAAAACCCCTAACACAATATGTTTAGATCGGTATACTTCTGATAACTGTAACAGATGTTCTGCATTGAGAGTGAGATAAACATTAGAAGAGAAGCACCATGTTTGAAGAGTGATTTGCTTTAATAATTTTCCTTTATCAGCTATTCATTTGATGGGTAAGCCCTCAGACATTTATATTGGGCTTATTTTGCTATTTATACAGCCTTTGCTTTCTAAAGATAAAATCATTGTTCTTTTCCAGATCCAGGTTCATTAGTTGTTCTTTAATTTTTTACCCCTGTGGATGCCATGTATGCTCTGCAGGATCATTGGTTGGTTTTTGTTTTTTTTGTTGTTGTTGTTTTTTGGGGTTTTTATATATATATATATATGATACAAGGACTTAGATACCAACTTAAATCGTTTTTAAAAGTCTAAAAGTCTCTACAAAACTAGCTATTTCTAAGTCAGAGAACAGAAGAGGAAACCATTAAGAAACACCTTGTTATCTTGGAGGACTAAGTTTGTGGTACTCACAAATTTGCAGAGACTATATACATTTTTCAGGGGAAAGAAATCAAGACAATGTTCCTGCTCTTGTACAGTTCGTATTGTTTTGTCTTTATCACCTATGTTACTAATCTTCAAGTGTTCAGGTTAAATTTGCCACGGAAGTAGTTATCAAGTTGTAATGGAACAACTGTTCTTAAAAAAGAACTCTGTCTTCCTTTTTACTACCCACTTTAGAATGGAGACTTGAACCAAGTTATTCAAGAACATGTAAGAATGTTGCACCAAGGACTTTTTAAAGCTTTTGTGGGTGTCTGACACATGATACTAAGATGTGAGGTTATTTTACTGATGAATACTCAGGATTTAATTTTCATCTTTCACTGGCAGAAGAGAAGAAAATCTTCCCTCAAAATGTAAGAACCAGGGACGCCTGGGTGGCTCAGTTGGTTAAGCAGCTGCCTTCGGCTCAGGTCATGATCCCAGCGTCCTGGGATCGAGTCCCATATCGGGCTCCTTGCTCCACAGGGAGCCTGCTTCTCCGTCTGACTCTGCCTTCCACTCTGTCTGCCTGTGCTCGCTCTCGCTCGCTCTGACAAATAAATAAAATCTTAAGAAAAAAAAAAATGTAAGAACCAGTACCTCTGTTACTGTGTTCAGTTAGACTCTTCACCTTAAAATGCCATGGTGGAGGAGAAATGGATCCATAGAATGGCTACTTTGATTATTAGGGGGATAAGGTATTGAGGGAACTTGACATGAAGAAACAACGGAGTGATTAAGGATTACTCAGTGAGTTTGGATTACGGGCACTAGTTGGAGACCTGGGTTCAGATTCTGATACTGCCTTTTAAGCTAGCCATATGTCTAATTTTAGAGAGAATCACATAGATCTCCAGATTATAGATTCCTTATCTGTAAAATGAGGGGACTAGGGTAGAGAAAGACTTTACAACTTCACTGGCTCTTTGGAGACATGAATTTCCATCAGTGGGAAAGAAATGAAAGTAGTATTTCATAATAGCAGATAAATTTTGGAAAGTCATTATCCTCCAGAGATATTTTGGGCTGAAAAGGGAATTTTTTTTAAGTGGTAATCAATATATGTTATATGTAAATGCTTTATGCAGTAAATAAGTGCAACCCGTGACTCAGGAGAACAAGGACTTTCATTTAGCATATATCCCTAACCAGTGAGGTTTACTTCAGAAAGAAAAATGTACTTTTTCAGAATAAGTTCCCTGGAGCTACAGTTAGATCAAGTATGGTGGCAGTTCTGAAGCATAATGATATATTTCAAATACTGGCTTTTGAGAGCTTGAAGACCTGGAGGGTGAGGAGATACTCTCCACAATTCTTGCACCTCCTGGCAGTATTAAATGGCTTGTCTTGCAGAACACTGAAGAAAAGCAGATAAAGTCATAGGCCAGCCAGAGCTTGGAGGAAAAATTCCTCCCACTTGTACTCAAGTTGCATAAAAGGCAGCGTTGGCAGGAAAGGATAAGTGGCACCACTCTTACTGACTAGGATTAGCTTGACCACTATTGTGTGACCTGCCTTCTTGTAATGAAATTGGATAACTTTTATATTTCGTCATCCTACATGGTATAGATTGAAAGGTGCTGCAATTCTCTATTTTTTCTCCAAATTTTGGAAATACAGTGAACGTGACCTGATAGTAGTAGATCACAACTGCTGCTTATTATTCAGACGCGGCTAATTCTTATCTTTCATCTCCGGGAGTAATATTAATGGTAAATCTATTTCATTAGTGGTCCTTGCTCTTTTTTTTCTTTTTAAAAATATTTTATTTACTTATTTGACAGAGAGAGACACAGTGAGAGAGGGATCACAAGCAGGGGAAGTGGGAGAGGGAGAAACAGTCTCTGATCCCGGGACCACGACACAAGCAGAAGGCAGACACCCAATGACTGAGCCACCCAGGCGCTCCAGTGGTTCTTTCTCTTTTTATGACAGTGATTTCCAGGCGTGGGCTAACTCCTATAGAAAGGCAGCTGTTCCAGTCCATTTTAAGTTATCTTCCTAAGCATCGCTTGCATTTTCCCCCAAAGGCTGATTTTTGTTGGTGTTACCTGCATGTTTAGCTCATGTAATGGAGCGACAGAAACTGCTGTTCTAGTCTAGAACCGGGAGGGAGAACTTTTGGCTTTTATAGAAAATAGTTTCATTCGGTTATTTCAACAGATAATACATTTATTATTTTTTTGGAGTAGTACTGTACTTTCTGAACTTGAAAAGTATAATACCTGCCTTCAAGAAACTTGACATTGGGGCCCCTATGTGGCTCAGTCATTAAGCTTCTGCCTTCTGTTCATGATCCTGGGAGCAGAGTCCCCCATCAGGTTTCTTGCTCAGTGGGAAGCCTGCTTCCCTCTCCCACTCACTCTGCTTGTATTCCCCTTTTTGTCTGTGTGTGTCTCCCTCTCTTTGTCAAATAAATAAATAAAATCTTAAAAAGAAAAAAAAAAGAAAGAAAAAAGAAACTTGACATTACATGATAGGCTACAACTTGAACTTATCAGTTTTGCCTTTTAGTCCGCACATGGTTTCCCCTTTATTTCCCTATCATCTTACCAGTATATCTCTCTTCCGTGTGTGTCTTAGAATTTGAAAGCCAACATGACTGTCTGCTTTTTATTATTCCCATATCAAATTTTGGGGAACCAATTACAGATAATTGTTACTGCTGAAATAATTATCCTCCTTCTCCTCTAGTAAGTGGTTATAAGAAGATATTAAGAATTTAATTCCAAAGAACGAAGGGTTTAATTTATCTTCTGCCAGCATTTCTTTAGTTTAAATTAGCCTATTTAGTACTAGTGTCAAATGCTTTTAAAAATCACTTAGTTGCCTCTTGTGTTTTTCTGTGCCATGTGTGTTAGTTTGCAAGTAGTTTTTCATCTGCTTACTGATATATCCACTAAAAGTCCTTGGCTTTTTTTTTTTTTTTTTTTTTTTTTAATTTTAAATTACACTTACTAGTACTCTTGGTTTTTACAGTATGACTCTGCAGTTGAACCTTTTTTTCTATGCTTTTGTATTATTTTCTTATTTATTTCTAATGTTTACTTATATTTCTTTTAAGAAGAAAGAGTATAGGCAGTTTAATGTTTTAATCTTGAAGAAATTTTACTGTTTTATCTTTCATATTAGGATATATTTAGCTTTTAGAAAGTTCTTTTTTTTTTTTTTTTAGTATTTGTCATAGCTCTTAGATACAATGAGTTAACTCCTTTTAGCCTCAGCTGACATTACTTAACATTCTAGAACAACATATTTAACTGTTTATTCCTTTATGCTTTTTTAAGGTGTCATTTCATAAGTTTTCCTTGTTCAGTTGACTTGTGTGTGTTTGTCCATCCACCTGTTTTTATAGTAATTTGCTAGCAAGACACCTTATCCTACTACACCTCCGGGCAATATGGATTTGTGAAGCAGTTTGATTTAGAGATCAGAACTTGACTAAAATCTGGGTCCACTACTAAGAAGCAGTGGTCTTTTTTTTTTTTTTTTTTTTTTAGAAGCAGTGGTCTTGGGCATTGAAACAATATCTCTACATTTTTCTGTCTAGGAAGTGGAGATACTTTTTTTTACAGGGTTCTTGTGAGGATTAAATTCATGTGATACACTTAGCATATTATCTGACATAAACTCTTGAAATGCCTATTGTTATTATGTAATACAAAAAGTAATTTGTAACATACAAAAAATTCAAAAGAATAAGTGTTTAAAAAAATAAAGAAAATATTGTTGTCAGACTACATTATTTACAAGTATGTAAGAACTGTGTTTTAATCCTGAATCATTATTTTCAGGGGCACTCTTTCATAAAGCTCTTCATCTGAATGGACAGCTTAACCTACATAAAGGAAAGCTCACTAAGTATCTCTACTACCTGTGCTGTGTGTTGTTTTCACCAAGTTATAAAATCTTTTACTTTAATATTATAAAGCATATTACAGAAGTAGTTCTTTAAAAAGACATGTTGAGGAATAGAGTCTTTGGGAAGACATATTGCAGTTTCCATCTGCTAATTTTTGTTCAGTTTATTTTGTATTTTTTTCAAGATTTCAAAGATAGGGCTAATGTAAACTTTCCTCCTAAGATGTAAAAAGATTTATTTTTTGAAGGCAAATTGAAGTTGATGGTTTATTCTTAAGAAACTGAACAGTATCAAGAAAAAGAAATCTCTGGGGTGCCTAGGTGGGCTTGGTGGGCAAAAGCCTCTCCCTTCGGCTCAGGTCATGATCCCAGGGGTCCTGGGAGGAGCCCCACATCGGGCTCTCTGCTTGGCCAGGAGCCTGCTTCCCCTCTCTATCTGCCTGCCTCTCTGCCTACTTGTGATCTCTGTCTGTCAAATAAATAAATCTTTTTAAAAAAAATCTTAAAAAAAAATCTCTAAAATATATCATATTTGTAACCTCTGACAATAGATGAGCAATATATACAAGTAAAGAACATCGCAGAAGGGGTTTTCCAATTATTCAGTCCATTCTCCCAAGTTGGCAAGAATTTTTTTTTTGGCTTACCAGAGCTCTTCAGCCTGAAAATTAAATACAGGTAAAAGAACATAATGTACTCCCACGTTGGAAACAGTTTATAGCTGTTTGTGACTTGTGGATAGATTCAACTAATGAACTATTAGATACGAATAATTTTGTTTATTTGCAACCATAGGCATGTTTTGTACTTAAGGAAAGTAGTTTGCTAATAAGAATGTCTTTTGACATGTGATTTTGTTAAGTTTCTAAATTCTTAGGGGAGTAGGTTCTATATAATTCAAATGTAAATAATTGTAACTTACACCTGCATTCACCACTACATGGCAGATGTGTTTGCATGCTTTTGAAATGTTTCACTCAAAAATTCTCACCTAGGGGTGCTTGAGTGACTCAGTGGGGTTAAGCATCTGCTTTCAGTTCAGGTCTTGATCCCAGGGTCCTTGTATCAAGCCCTGCATTGTCCTCCCTGCTCAATGGGGCATCTTCTGCTCCCTCTCCCTCTGCCCTTCCCTGGCTTATGTGTTCTCTCTCTCTTTCTGTCAAATGTATAAAAATCTTTTAAAAAATTCTCATCTAGATCTAGCCTTAAATTTTTTAAATAGAAAAACCACCTGCTTTGAATATTCAATTTCTTGTTTCTTTTGCCATTTGTTTTCATGTATTTTTAGGAAATCATTAAAGAACAGTGCAAATAAATATGATGAGGGTTTTTTCCTATTAATTTTTCTCATATTCATTCTTCAGCTTAAGGTTGTCTGATTAAAACTGTTTTTGTAATTAACCCTTAATAGTTAAAGAATACCCTTGGTTTAATGTGTTTGGCTTGTATTTATAAGTTTGGCATTAAATGGGTTTTTGAAGTGTCGCTTATTTCTCATGAAGCCAAATGAAAATTTTAATCCTATAACCTGCTTTTCACATAGCACTAGTGATTCTTTAAAAATACTGTATCGGATCTGCCTCAGAGCCCTTGTCACTCCTCACTGCCTCTAGCCTGTACTTGATTTGTCTCTCTACTGCCCCCTGTGACCTCATCTACCACTCTGATTCTCTGTTTACTCCCCATATAAAATAGCATGCATTCACCTGCATCACTCCTTTCCCCTCTTACTGCCTTTATTTACAGCTGCTGCCTCAGGGATTAAACTCCTTAAAGGGAGGGACTTTGTTTTGTTTACTCCTGTATTACTGACTCTTAGAACAGCATATTACATATAGTAGGTGCTCAATGAATATTTGTGAATATCTTAAATTTGATAAGCTGATTTATATTACTGAGGAAATCTTCCAAGTCCATATATTTTTAATAAAAGCTAGTAGTTATTTAACATTTGCCATATGCTAAGAACAATTGTGACAACATTATTATCGTCTTCAATGTATTGATGAGGAAATGGGCCGCAGAGATGTCCAGGCACTTGCCCAGAGTAACACATCTAGAAAATAAGAGTCTAGATTTAAATCTAGATGACAGCTGTAAGGACATATATTTAACAGTTTTTGCTACTTTTACAGGACATTAAACAAAGAATGCCTTATTTTACTATAATAAGGGTGAGTTACTAGTGTATACCTTACACTAATTAAAAATTACTTAGAAAGAAATTTATAATTCTTAAGTTCCTGAACCAAATTCAGTGAGTTTTTTTCCCCCTGTATGTAGCTATTATAAAAGAAAAATTTTCTGGACTCTTGCAGAACTTTGAATAATGTCTGTAAGTTGGATGCCCTTTAACAGAAGGAAAGCAAACAGATGTTTGTGTATGTGCAAAAGAAAATCTTGGGTTTTGTAGTGAAGGTGCTCACTACTTAATCTTAGAAAGTATAACAGTTATGAGCTATAGTATGTGCTTCAGAATTAGTAGTCTTTTTTTTTTTTAAGATTTTATTTATTTATCAGAGAGGGGGGGGGGCAGAGAGCAAGCACAGGCAGACAGAATGGCAGGCAGAGGCAGAGGGAGAAGCAGGCTCCCTGCCGAGCAAGGAACCCGATGTGGGACTCGATCCCAGGACGCTGGGATCATGACCCCAGCCGAAGGCAGCTGCTTAACCAACTGAGCCACCCAGGCGTCCCAGAATTAGTAGTCTTATAGCCAGTTTCCACAACTTTAAAGTTTCATATAATCCTTTGATCTTTAGATTGTGGTCTTTGCTGTGCATGTACTACTATGTTGTATGAATCTGTGATTTATGCGCAACTTTTCCCAATTTTTCTTCAGATTGAGAATATATTCCAGAGTCCATTATATACTTACCTAAGTACTATGTTTTTGGTATAGGTTATAAATATTTAAATGTTATGCAGTAACTGAAAATCATTACTAATCATGTTCATTCATTAAAAAGGTCCTTCACTGAGTATTCAGTAAACATCTTCCATGAGCCCTATGGAGTATTATAAGATGAGAGAGACCTTAAGGTTCCAGTAGCAGCATTTGATTCTGTCAAGCAGATGTACCTGAGAAGCACATGAAAAAGAAATAGAGAATAATACAAGATGGTATGATACCTGAATTTGGGGTATAGGAGTGTAAATACTGTTGAAATTCAGAGAATAAAAAGAACAAACAAGATAGCAAAAGCTTCATGTAAGAGATACATCCTGCGATACTTTTTCTTTTTTACGTGTATTTGCCTGAAAGGAAGATGAGGCTGAATAAGGTATCAAACATGAAGTGCAAAATCTGAAACCATTCAAATAACAATGTAGAGTCACTGATAAGAACCTGCTCCCAAATGGTTCCAAACATAGGATAACATCAGTGAATACTTTCTGAGATGATGCTCCATCACAAAAGGAAGAGCCCTTCCTACTCCAATCAGATCGTACAAAGTAAATAATTTTGAAGTATAGATACTTGGATTTTTTTAATGGCTTCAGGGGAGCTAAATTATAGAGGATTAAATTTTGGTGGCGGGGTTCTGGAAGTAATTTCCTGTATGTCAGAAAAGTTGAACCTAGTTTTTAGGATTTGGATATACATTTATATGGATAAATCTGAGTTCAATCAATCAAGGGTAAAAAACGAAAAACTCAATTTAAACAAAATATCAAATACTCGACTTCAGATAGAGGTAGTTTTACAAGCATCACTATTGAAGTAGGTACAGGATTTCTCATTTTAGCTTTGTTGATAAGATTTTTATTTACAGGGACTCCTGGGTGGCCCAGTTGTTAAGCTTCCGCCTTCTGCCCAGGTCATGATCCCAGGCTTCCTTCTCAGGGGAGGTGTACTGCTCTCTCTCCCACTCCCCCTGCTTGTGTTCCCTCTTGCACTGCATCTCTGTCAAATAAATAAATAAATAATCGATCTTTTTTTTTTAAAGGGGGGGGGTTAGTTACATACTTTGGTTAGTGCTTGATATTTATCAGTGTTTCTTTCTTTTTTTTTTTTAAGATTTTATTTATTTATTTGACAGACAGAGATCACAAGGAGGCAGAGAGACAGGCAAAGAGAGAGGAGGAAGCAGGCTCCCTGCTGAGCAGAGAGCCTGATGTGGGGCTCGATCCCAGGACCCTGGGATCATGACCTGAGCCGAAGGCAGAGGCTTTAACCCACTGAGCCACCCAGGTGCCCCTTTATCAGTGTTTCTGAACTTAATCAGGTAGAAGTGAAAATAATCAGTCATGTGATCACACTGTACAATATCATACAATGTCAGGCATTTGTGTCTACAATGATGTAATTTTCATGTCCCAGTGCAGAATTTTGCATCAATTTATCATTCCCTTAGAATAGTATAAAGCTATTTTTTTAAGGGTAACTAATTTCAGGACTTCCTTTTAGATTTTTTTCATGAAGGAATCAGGCAGTACATTTACTAAAATTATATATTCAGAAAGATAATAGTCATGAGTATGCCCAAGCTGAGCAGATTCCTTTGGATTTCAGTTTTATTATTAAATGAGTGGTGGTAGGCCACCTGAGAATGAACCTGGTCTTTGAGCTCTGTGCTCAGCAGGGAGTCTGCTTAAGATTCTCTCTTTCTCTCAAATAAAATCTTTAAATGAGCCGTGGAATGGGGTAATTAGAAGGGAGACCTGATAAATTAAGAGATTTTGTCCAATTTTCCTGTATAAAATGGGATAAGTTCTAACTTCCAGGACTGTTAAAAGAATTTATTGAGTCACTATATTATGGAAATGTTATCACTGTGTTCTCAATGAATTCTTCAGTGTTTTTGTTTTGTTTATTTAGTTTCCTCATTGGGAGACTGCTTTAAAAACAATAACCCAGGATTAAAAGAGATGAACAAAGACTGTTATTCCTTAGATTAGTTCTAATTAAAAGAAATTTAAAAGTTGGCAGAAATTTTTAAATAAACTGTTAAACCCCCTTAACATTAGTAAAATTTTTACTATTAAAATTATTATAGTGGCTATTTTATCCATACCTGTACAAACTAGAATTGGGATCTAGAACACAAAATTAACACTACACTTACTTTTTAATACCTTGGATATTTGATCTGTTTGTGAAGCCATTTTAACACATGATACCTCTTAATAAGAAGAACATCACAGTTTTTTCTTTATAAAAGAAAAATTTGATTTCTTGACAAATCTGTGCAAGAGGCATTAAACAACTGCCATCAGTAGCGAAAGATTGTCTAAAGCTGCTTTAAGAACAGAGTAGGAGTGGTTTTGGTTGTTGAATAGGAATAATATTCCATACTTTTAAAAAAACGGGACTTGAGAGGGTAGGCTTTTAAAATTTATTACCTTGGGAGCTTAGACTTCTAAAATTTATTAGAAATTGCACTTGAAGAACTTGAACTTGAATTGATAATGTCTACCACAGGATATACAGTTGAATTTGTAATGACTGGTATTTCCAAAACAACTTTCAAATAAATATCTTATGCTAAATATTTTACTTAAGTTTTTCTAGCAAGTGGGAATGGGTGTCCTGGTTATTTAGAGTCATAAATATTCTGTCACTGTTGTATCTAAATACAACATTTTGCTAGCTTTTATTGTCATTAAATATGGTAATAGGTTACTGTGTTACATGGAAACTTTAGAACTAGAACGGCCCTAAGAGCTTAATTGAGGGTGTTTTTGGCCTATTTATTAGTTGAGGAAAATGGTTAACCATTAGGATTTTTCAGTTGTGTAAGTATTTAAGATTGCTTGACATGCTAACATGGTTTAGAAAAGGAGATGTGGTGTTTGCTGTACTAAAAGGTTAAAATATGCATACTTTATATTACTAATTGTTCCTTTTACTATAAGTTAAATATAAAATGACATTAATTATAAAATTTAGGTTAGCCTAAATTTCATTATGTTTTAACTCTGATAAACTTTAACATTTAAACTTTTGCATTCTGTATCTGAAAGCATAATGTTCATTCTGCATCTAGATTCTTCAGTGCATTAATAGAATAATGATTGCACTTGAAAAAGCTAGTCATTGCCTAGTTCAAAACTGAAATAAATGTTCTCCAAATTGTAGAATCAAGAAAATGATAGCTCAAAATGAAAAGGTAATAAACCTAACCATTTTCATGGAGTTTGACTTTTGTTCCAAGTTATGTATATTACCTAGAGAGACAAATTTAAAAAAAAAAAAAAAACACTGAGGTAAGAATCACATAGCATTAACCATTTTAAAGTGCTGAATTCAGTGGCATTTAATACATTTACAATATTATGCAGTTAGGCAAAGTTTTAAATAATGTTTTATTCTGAAATTAAAGTTCTAGGAATAGTAAAGGAAACACCTGTAATCCTTTATCCTAATTCACCGATTTTTAAGATTTTTGCCGTATTTGCTTTACATTCTCTTCTTCCTCTTCCACTTCATCTACACACACACACACACACACACACACACGTACATTTCTGATACATTTTTTAAAGTAGGTTACATACCATCTTTGCCTCAGAACTTCAGTGTGCCTTTCCTAAGAACAGAGATGATTATTCTATATAACCATAATATGGGTATCAGATTCAAGAAATTTAACATTGAAAGAATAATTTTCTCTCTCTGTAGCCTGTATTACAGTTGTGTTAAGTCATCTCATTCCAGTGCAGGATTCTGTCCAGGATCATGTATTTGTCATGACTCTTTAGTTTCCTTTAATGAGGAGTTCCTTAACTTTTCTTTGCCTCTCATAACATTGGCATTTTTGAAGATTATAAGCCAGTTATTTTATTTCTGTACTTAAGGTTATTCCTCAATTTAAGGTTAGCTGATGTTGTATGTATTCTGAGCTGGGATAGTACATTAATAGCATGTCCTTTTCAGGAGGTACACAAGGTCCGTAAGCTCTTAATTTTGAGCACTAAGTCAAGGTGTTGTCTGGTTTCTTCACTGTGTAGTTAACTGTTCTCATCGTAATAAGAAATAAGCAGTCTGTGGGGAGATAGTTTAAGATCTCTTCTCATCAAACTCCCGCCTAGATTTAGCATCTGCTGATGCTTCTTGCTTTAACTAGTCTTCATTGTGATGGTTACAGTTGGTGACTCACCCTCTTCTATTACCTTCCCCCACATTCTGTCCTTGTATGTATTTATCAATGTACCATACAGAAGAGCTTTCATTACTCCCCCTCCTTCCCTACATCCCTCCCTTATCATTTTATTCAGTGGGTTGTAATCCCTTGTCATTTTATTCAATGGGTTGTAATCCATACTGTCTTTATTTATTTCAGCATTCAAGTTGTCACAGTTTTGGCCAGTGGGAGCCTTGTAAAGCAGGCCTTTGTCTTTTTAGTGTGTGTTTTGTTTGGTTTTATTTTCATTTTGTTTTTTGGGCACTTTCTTACTTTCTGGATAAGATGTTTCAAACTTATCCTGTACTTTTACTACTTCAGCCCTGAAGTCAGTCATTTCTCCAAGGACCCCCTGGTCTTGGTTACTTTTAGTGCTGAGGCAGATTTTTTTTCTTTTTAAAAGATTTTATTTATTTATTTGACAGAGATTAGAAGTAGTCAGAGAGGCAGGCAGAGAGAGGGGGAGAAACAGGCTCCCTGCTGAGCAGAAAGCCAGATGCGGGGCTGGATCCCGGGACCCTGGGATCATGACCTGAGCCGAAGGCAGAGGCTTAACCCACTGAGCCACCCAGGCACCCACTGAGGCAGATTTTATTTATTTATTTATTTGTTTGTTTGTTTATTTATTTTGAGGCAGATTTTTAAAATACAGATGACAGGGTAGATTATATATAGAGAGATATTTGTCACAATTAAGATGTTAGAATTTCTTAGTATGTAGAAACACCTAGAGTAAGTACAAAGAGTTGGCACGTGGGAGAAGTAACAGTGGTGATTTTCTTCTGGATAATTAAGGTTTTGTTTTCATATTTTTAAACTTTAAGAGAATAAGCTATGTGAAGCCTGCTCCATTGCTAGTCTCTTCCTACTTTTTCAACTTCTAGCATTGTAATTTGCTTTCTACAAATCAGTTTAGTATAAAAAAACAATCAAAACGCATGCTTTACAAGTATATGTATTGTAGATAATATAATTATGTCAATAAAATGCTTCTATAAAATGTATTCTTCCAGTGGTATTTCCTGTTACAGCCACCTACCTATAATTCATATACTTCTGTCGTAATATAACTCTTGTTCAGTTTTTGAATTGTTTATGCTAGCAACTGATTACTGAGTAATTTAAGTATCAATTATGACAGCACTATTCTAATTAGAACGCTGGATGCTGACACTTCATTTAGCAAACAAGTGTAGAAATATCTATGGGACTTTTGTAGAATTAAGTATTGAGGATTAATTTTCTATAGGTAGTCTTTTGATATATATGTTAAGTTTAGATTTATGCTTTATCTGTAAACCAAATTCATAATTCATTTGGAATATGAACTCCTTTTGACTTAAATTGGGAAAAATTGGTTATATGTTGAGAGTGGCATTTTTCCAACAGTTAAAAAAAAAAAGTCATGTGTGTATATTAAAAAGCAGCGAAATTACACAATTTTAAATAAAACAGGGCCCCTGGGTGGCTCAGTAGTTAAGTGTCTACCTTCAGCTCAGATCATGGTCCCAAGGTCCTGGGAACTGAGTCCCACATTGAGCTCCCTGCCCAGCAGGAGCCTGCTTCTCCCTCTCCCACTCCCCCTGTTTGTGTTTCAAACCTCTCTCGCTGTCCCTCTCTCTCTGTGAAATAAATAAACAAAATCTTTTTTAAAGTTTTTTTTTTTTTTAAGATTTATTTATTTATTTATTTATTTGACAGACCACAAATAGAGAGGCAGACAGAGAGGAGGAAGTAGGCTCCCTGCTGAGCAGAACCCAATGTGGGGCTCCATGCCAGGACCCTGTGATCATGACCTGAGCCAAAGGCAGAGACTTTAACCCACTGAGCCACCCAGGCACCCCAAAATCTTTATTAAATAATCCTTTAAAAAAGTAAAATAAATACAAGTAAGTTGCCCATTAAGAGTAAGAGTTTGAGAAATTTAATGGAGATACAACACCACTGTTTGATTTTAACACAGATAATATATATCTCTTTGGTCATGTTGGGATTTATAAGGAGTAATTTGAAAATAACATTTTTCAGAGTTTTTTAGGATATATGATGATAATCTTTTAGTGAATGAATTATAGTATATTCTTAATGTTTATATAATCTCTGATGAGAAAGCGAAAATTGTAGGTATGCTTCTCATGTCAGATACCCATATGACAGAGAATGAGGTATATTATGTTAAGGATTGCAGAAAGCCACCAGATGACCTGGTTTATTCATTTCATTAGTATTTATTGATCATTTAGAACTGTTTCAGATAACTTGAAGTGTAGTTGTAAATAAGTCTTCGTAGGAAGAGATAAATAAAAAACAAGTAAATAAAATTATATTTTTAAGTGTGAAGTGAAGGGGCTAACGTAGAGAATGATGAATGGGACTATTTTAAGTAGAATAGGAGAAGAAAGCCTTTCTGAGGACATGGGGTTTATGTTAAGACTTAAAATATTTTTAACGAGAGTAGAGGAAGGAAGTTCCCAGAGAGAAGATACTAGGGAATAAGCAAAGTGGTGAAAGAGCTGGTGAGAAAGAGAACAGTATGAAAGAACATGGAGAAAGGTAGTCTCAGGGAATGTTTGGCCATTGCATGGAGCTTGGATTTATTGTAAGTGTAATAAGAAGCTGTGAGGAATTTCAATAAGAGAGTGAAATGATTCCATTGGTATAACTACTCTTGCTACTCGGTTGGATAATAGATCACAAGGGGGACAAATAGAAAGGGGCAGTGGTTAAAATTGTGGTTATAACATAAGCAGTTAGGAGCAAAAGCCCTAAACCTTTATCTCTGGATTCAGACTAAGTTGAAATTCTAAGCATACCACTTAATGGTTGTATGCCCATGAGCAAGATATTTAACCTCTTTGTATCTCAGTTTCCTCATCCATAAAATGGGAATAATAATAGTAATTGCCTCATGAAGTTGATAGATTAGATTGTATGTAAAAGGCTTGGAACATTGCCTGGCCCACAGAGTTAAGTAAGTGTTTAAAAACCCATAAATAAGGCCCTCTTATGGAATAAAATGTGAAGTGGGCAATAAAATGTGCTCAGTTGCTTGTACTGTTTGCCTTATTTGGGAAAGAATACACAAGAGTTACTGCTGTGCAGAGTCCTTTGCACAGCTCTTCTGCAGTAACAGTGTATAGCTAAGGCATAGTACTAGTATGTCCAAGTTTCAGTTAACATGGTGCCATGCAAAGTGAGAGCTGCTTGTATAAGAATTAAGCCTCTGTAGATGGGAAACCTTTGATGGCCCCTTAATCCATAGTTGACAGCAGGAGTAGGAGGTTTAAAGGTTTTGAAGTATTTTTTAACTTTAGATTTTGGTGTTCACAGGTTTCTGTGGACATAGAATTCTTGTGCCAGTGTGTGTGTGTCTTAACTCTAAGTTTTTGTTAGGGGTCAGTAAGCCAGTTTTAGGGGATATAGCAAATTAACAAGTCTTTCTGGCCATGCCTTCAAAAGACCTCAGATTGAAACAGGAGAGCCCCCCTTTAAAAATTATTATTATTTAAGACCTTTATTAATGGGTGCTTGCAGTTTGTTGATTTTTTGAAAAAATCAAGTTGTAAACTTTTATTACAAATTAAAATTGAGGTTCTTAAAAATCTCTCCTTGACCAGATATGAAACAGTTTAAAAACCTTTAAAGGTGTATTGAGAAAAACCAGGCTTTAAAAAAAAAAAACCACACAAAACACTTTTGTCATTACCAAAAAGACGTCTTTAGGTAAAAATAATAATAACCCCATTCTGCATAGATAATGCAGATAGCTGTTTATCTGGTCAGTGGGCAAAAAGCAAGCACTTAAGGTCTTCGGCTCCAGTCTTT
The DNA here is from genome assembly GCF_964662115.1 of Mustela nivalis. Lineage (NCBI taxonomy): Eukaryota > Metazoa > Chordata > Mammalia > Carnivora > Mustelidae > Mustela > Mustela nivalis. The sequence continues at coordinate 132,764,078 of NC_139022.1, forward strand.
TGTTCATTTTTTATTCCTGGAATTCCATTTTCATTTCTTCGTGTTGGATGACTGAACCGGATGATGGTAGAGATGGTAAGCCAGCATTTACTCAGCCCCGCGAGTAAATGGGAGTCAAAAGCCTCCGGAGCGGACGAATTCTCAGATGGTGGATCGGCTGCTTTTGTTTCTTTGCCATCTTGTGGCTTAGGGTTTTCTGGGCATCTGTGTCCGTAATTGAAGTTGCAGCGGTACTGATGTTGAGGTGGCTGCTGACCCTGGGTCTCATCTTGATTTTTCTTACCTTCCTCGTTGCCATCCTCTCTAGGTTGTCTTTGTCGAGGAAGGAGCCCTGCAGAATTGTCGTCTATAAGCCCGATACATATTCTGTCTCACTGGTCTACTTTGTTCTCCTGCACCCTGGTTGTCAGCACCTTCCATCACTTCTCTCCGCAGGGGAGGGTTGGCATACTGTGGTCGACACCCATAGGGTCTCTGCATGTAGTAAGGTGGGATCCATTGCCTGTGGTTGCGCCGGTGCTGTTGGGCCTGGCCTTCGGGAGCACTTTCCAATGCCTCCTTCTTTTCCCCACTCTCACTATTCTGGTAATTCTGCCGGTAATTGCGTGGAAGACCCCTGCGAAGTGGATAGCGTCTATAATGGTTACGTCTGCTGCATATTTACTGCGTTGCACTGGAACCTCCACCAGGGCCTGTCAACATTTGCTGCATCCGCACCCTTTTCTCCTTCAACAACATCCAACTGCACAGTCTCTCCATCTCCTACACTGTGAAGGTACTTCCTGGGGTGGTTATTCTTTACGGCAGTCTGGTGTACAAATACATCTTCCTTGGTGTCATTCCTGTTGATGAAACCATATCCATTTCTTACACTGAACCATTTCACTGTTCCCAAAACCTTCCTTGCCATGACTTTCTTGTCCCCGCTGGCAGGTGCTGCGGACTGCGCTGCTGCCGTGGTGCTGGACTTGGAGTCTGAGGCGCTGAGGGCGGGGTCAGCAGGCGGCTGCTGGGTCTTGGTCTTGCTGCTCTGGGTTGCTGTGATGGTGAGCTGGGTGGGTTGCGGCTGCTGCGGCTCCTCCTGGGCTGCTCAGGGCTTCTGGAGTCCTTTTTTTTATTCTTCTCCCTTTTTATTTTAAGTAGGCTCCATGTCCATCTTGGGCCTTGAACTTAAGACTCTTGAGATCAGGGTTCACATGCTCTACTGCCTGAGCTGGCCAGGTTCCCCCCACCCAAAAAAAAAATTTCATGAAGGTAATATTTCTCATGTCATTCTCTGTATATTTGTTGGTTAGAGGATATTTATTTTAGCCCTCTCTATTCACGTCTTAATCTCAGTTTCTTTGTTTTACATTCCCCTCTCTGTTACCAAGAGATTATGGATTCCATTCATGTATTCACTGGTTGGTTATTAAATATCCATTTTATGTGAGGCATTCATGGTTAGATACTGGACAGGGAAATAAGAATGCATAATATGTGGTACAGTCATTTCTTCTTGTTTGAGGTGCACAGGTTCTCCAGAGTGCTAACACTGAATTAGCAAATACTGAACCTTTGTTCCCAGGTTAGGTTTCTGTGCACCTCTCTGCACATTTTCATCGTCCCATCAATGCATAGCCATGTTTTGTGTCAATTTCTGTATGAACACATTTATCATATACATTGTTGATTCAGTGACACTGAGCAGAGGGCCAGCAACACTGTACCTCATGCCTGAACAAAGCTTACTGACACAGGCATTTTCTTTGTAAGGCACATTATAGCCTTCTTAACACTTAGAACTCTATAGACAGCACTTTGACACCAGGCTTGAAGGTCATTAAACAGTGAAATCACCAAAAAAAAACCGACACAGATGTGAAAAATCATGTCACTGCATAGACTGGGAAAAGGGCACTTTTTTACAGTATGAGAACTAAAACAATAAGGCAGAGCATAACCTTTCTGACCTCATCTGGGAATATGCACAACAGATGACTCAAATTTTTCACTGCTCTGCACATCTTCACAAATGACTGTGAAAGTGCTATTAATATTGATTTTAGTGTTACAAAAACATTTTAGTGAGCAAACTCAAATACAGAATCCTCAAATAAGAGAATCAACTATACTTGTTTCCAAGAAAACTTACAATGTTTCAAGGGGGAATTAAGATTAAGTTCATACATAGCTATTGTACAGGACACTATAATTCATAAGGGCTATAAATGTAATGTTTATTTCATCATAGAAAGGGGAGGTTAAGGGTTAGAAGGAATCATGGAAGCTTCATTTTTGTATCTTTGTTAAAAACTAGGTTTGAATTTAGCTGAAAGATGATTCCAGGAGTGAACAGTTACTGAGGTAAGAAAGGGCTGTTTAAATTTCAGATGGTAATAAAGTATAATTATCCCCTAAAGGAAATCAAACAGAAGTAATGGGAGGAAAAGCTAGACAGGTAGTTTGAGACTATATCAAGCAGGTCCTGATCACCAGGACTTTTTTAGTCAGAAGAAAGAACCTGTTTAAGCTATTTGTTCAATTACTCAATAAATATTTATTGGATATCTGCTATCACCAAGCCTGTTACAGGCACTGGGGATCTTTAAGTGAGAAAGACAGTTTGTGTCTTCTGGATGTTTTCAGTCCAGAAGGGGAGAAAGACAAGAAAATACACATGTCTGTTATAGTACACTAGTTTTAGTTTTAGGTCAAGATAAAGAACAGGGTGCTTTGAAGTGCATATAGGCAGATCTCCAGAGTTAAAGGAAGATTTCTTGGAGGAAATGACATTTAAACTAAAATCCGATGGTAAGGTGAAGTGAGGCCAGGGGCAGGGATGGACAGGCAGAGGGCTTTCAGACAGAGGGAACAGCTTGTACAAAGTTCTAGAGGTGAGAATGACAGTGATGGGACTAAAAAAGTAAACTGATACCACATATGAAGGACCTTTTTTTGTCCAGTTAAGGAATTTGGACTTCATCTTGAAGGTAGTAAGGAAGACTTCGTAGGATTTAAAATGGGTGCATAGATAGGATTGGTATTTCAGGAAGAGTTTGCTTTGGTCCCAGCATGGTGGGAGATAGAGGAGAAGCAGAGACTTTAGTTACAATATTGTTGGCAGTAATCTGGGTAAGAAATGGTTGGGACCACCAGTCTCAGGTAGTGGCAGTGTAGGTAGAGAGAAGTAGATGGATATATTAGTGATACTTACACACTACAGGAGAAAAGGCCAGGGAATGAATTTGATGCTGGGTGGGAAGAGGGGAGGGAAGTCATCAGTTATAAGGCTGAAGCCGTAACTGTGGATATTCCTGTCCATTGATACATGAAGAAGAAAATGTTTGGGGAAGGTGGCGATGAATTAGTGATGGACCAACATGACCAACATTAAATGTTGGAAAACTGAATCTGGTCACGGTTTGAAGGATGAATAAATAGAGAATACACCCAAAATGGAGAGATTGTTCAGTGGCTCTTGTATTTATTTGAGAGAGAGAAAGAGCACACACAAAAGCGGGGGGGGGGGGAGTAGCAAATTCTCCAGCTGAGCAAGGGAGCCCAACGTGGGGCTTAATCCCAGGACCCTGAGATCAGGACCTGATCTGAAGGCAGACATTTAACTGACTGAGCCATCCAAGCACACCCATCCTGCCCCTAGGTTCCTGCCTTTTTTTTTTTTTTAAGATTTGATTTGAGGGCGCCTGCGTGGCTCAGTGGGTTAAAGCCGCTGCCTTCGGCTCAGGTCATGGTCTCAGGGTCCTGGGATCGAGTCCCGCATCGGGCTCTCTGCTCAGCAGGGAGCCTGCTCCCCCCCCCCCCCCGCCTCTCTCTGCCTGCCTCTCCATCTACTTGTGATCTCTCTCTGTCAAATAAATAAATAAAATCTTTAAAAAAAAAAAAAGATTTGATTTGAGAGAGAGAGTGAGTGGAAAAAGCAGACTCCCCACTTAGCAGAGATCCTAATGCAGGGCTCAATCCCAGGACCTTGAGATCACGACCTGAGCAGATGCTTAACTGACTGAGCCACCCTTGCCCCTGTATTTTTAATGCAGCACGACAGGTCTTGGAGATTAATGGGAAGTAGGCATTGAGAGAAAAGACTCCCAGAGATGACTCCAAACGTCCAAGAATTGTATGCAGTCTACCCAGCTTAATGACATGCCCTCAGATCATTTTTCAGGTTGAGAAATAATAAGCTGCCTTCATGTTGGCTCCTTTTCAAATATGTGGAAACTAATATTGTTAAAAAGCAGCTCTAACGCATAAGAAGAATAATTTTTTCACCCTTGGGACTTGATAAAGCTAATTTCTTTTTGAGTATCTCATATATGTATTTCATCAATCCTTGTGAAAAATGTTACCCCTGATCAGGGTGCCCATAAAAATAGTAGTCTGTGAGGTAAGGGCTGTGAGAAGAGGCAGTCCCTCTCTTTTCTTGAGCTCTTTGCCCTGTTTCTGTTAGTTCAGGAATGCGTTATAAAATACCATAAAAGAAGTCAAACATGCAGGAAAAAAAAGGAAAGATGTTTAATCTTTAATCTTTAGGGTTATTAAAGAGGATTAAGAAGTTAACACTTAAAGCTAAAAATAGAAAACTTTGAAGGGATGGAATAAAGTTTAAATAAAGTTTTTAAAACCCAGTGGGTAAAAAAGGGCATAAACAGTAAAACTGATGAGACTTAAATAAGATAGGAAACTGAAATCAACAGTAAAGATCAATCAAGAGGTTTGATTAAAAATAAGTGAGATGTAAAGCAAGATAAAAGGCTGAGAGTCAGCCATCAGACAGGAATTTAAGAACATAAAATTGAAAAGTTAAAGGCAAAGCTATCCATTAAGAAAAAAGAAGAACTAACAGATACTAAAAACAAGTGGTAAGAGGAAAGGTGTAGGCAGTTTTGGAAGTCTAATATAAAGGGCAGTTTTTAAAAATAGTGAACACCAAAGTGGGTTTTGGGGGACACTTAGAAAATGCTCCACGAAGAAGATATGTTACACCCAAAGTTTTAGAAATGTTTAGTGTAGTCCGCTCTTGGAGACTCTCAGTGCAGTTTAGAATTATAGTCTCTGAGAAGTGCTATAGTAATAAAATTGCCTTTGTTTTACATAACATCTCCCAAACCTTACCATGTTTTTACCAGATACTAGCATACTGTTTTAGAAGAAAATAAAAATGGAAATCTTAAAAGTTACAGAGATAGACAGTAAAAAAGAAGTCTGCTGGACTTGAGGCTGGATTTGGGTTGGGCCTGGCATTCCTAGGAAATAAGTGTCCAGCACTGTTCAGCTAGCCTCCAAGATAACACATGACACCCTTCCCTTCTCGTCCTCCATCCAGAGTTGTCTTCAAAAGCTTTTTCTGTGCAGACAGGGCACTGATAGAAAATATATGCTGCTGAGCCAGAAGAGTGGAAACTGATCCTCAGCAGAATTAAATCAGCTCAGCCATGGGACACTACCCTAGCAAATGAAGCGAGAGGTTTTTATATAGGTTTTATATAGCTGTTTTTCTTTTCCTTAAGAGGGATTAAGTTTTTCACTATGTAAAAACAATTTTAAACAAATGTGTTTCTTTGCACACTGTTTTTCATGGGTTTTTTTCCTTTTAGATTTTGTCTACATGAACATTTGTTTTTATATAGTTGATAGTGGTTAGTGTTCACCAGTTTTGGGTATTGAGAGCTCTTTCTCTATGGCAGGGAGAAAAAATATTTTCTAGTATGGCAGCCTCTGCCTGTTCCATTGCTGTATTGTTCCAAGCACCATTGCTGCCACATTTTGGAAGCAACTTTTTATCCTGCTTTCCTGAACCACTTAACACCTTCTTTTCTTTTGCCCCCAATAGAACATCCCCTCCCCCAAATCTTACTGCCACCAGAGTGCCTCTCCGAAAAGTAACTCTTTAACATCAATGGACTAACTTAGAGAATGGTTGGGACAGCTTTTTTGTAAGCCTGTCATCTGCTGCCAACTCATGGTAGCAGCAGCACCTGTGCTAGAGGGAGAGTAGAAGGGCTTCTACATGTCATCAAGACCCATGAACATCCAGACATTTCCTAGTTTAATGATTTGTGCTCTTGGGCCCTTAAATGCTTTGTTCAACCAGCCACCTCGTGGAGTGAATTATATAATTTTATTTTGGCATTTTGAAAGCTCAGAATTCTGCATTTTTTTATATTCCTGAATTGTAGACATAAACCTCATGCTAGGGGCGCCTGGGTGGCTCAGTGGGTTAAGCCTCTGCCTTCGGCTCAGGTAATGATTCCAGGGTCCTGGGATCAAACCCTGCATCCTGCTCTCTGCTCAGCAAGGAGCCTGCTCCCTCACCCCCTGCCTGCCTCTCTACCTACTTGTGATCTCTCTCTCTCTGTCAAATAAGTACATAAATGAATACCTCATGCTAGATAATTTCTCTTCTTTCTATAATAGCTTAAAAGTCTTTGTTTTTTGTATGATTTGCTTTGGGATGTTCAGTTCCAGTAGTAGATAAGAATGAGTTTAGTGAATCCCAAAAAAGTTAGAGACTTTATCAGCTGATGTCAGATTACCACTAAAGGAGAAAATACTGCTTTATGTAAAATAAAACCATAGCTCACACTTGGTGGTACCACAAGATTAATAAGGAGAGTGAATTTCAAAATACAAATTCTCCTGAGTGTAAAGTAGCAGTTCTATGCTGGCGCTTGTAGTTGTAGGTGCTTGTCCTCTCTCTTAGTAATACTCATTTCCAGGTCTTTGGCCACTTCTTAATAATAAGATTGCTTTTGCCTTGCTATACACTTATGTCCTTAAAATCTTCATTTCAATGTCTATACTGTGGGCCAGGTAGGCTGCCAGATACTGTGACTGTAAAGTTCTGCAGCAGTGAATGAGATGTGGGTAAGTAATAGACTTATGCTAGTTTACTCTAAGGGGCCACATAAAGAATATCTTCAAACTAAAAATAATACATACTGGCAGAAAAATAACCATGTGTGCTGAATGGTAGGCACACTGACCATTTCATCTCTTATATGTGAGAACTATCTCTGAGATGAGGAACTTTGAGACCCAAAGGGTTGATTTGTTCAGGAACCCGAGACAGAATTCAGGCCTTGTTAACTTCTAATAAATTATTGGTCAGTTAATATACATATTATTTTGCTTTTCTACAAAACAGCCATAAAAGATGAAGCAGATTATGAAAATACATAAATGTGTGTATTTTTCCTTTAGGGTGGCCTTGTGTTTTGGAACAGTTCCTGGAAATGGGGCCCATTTTAATGTTCGAAAATGGGTTGCTATCAAACGACTCATTTTATTTGGTATTGCTAACCACTGAAGTTTTAAGGAAAGGGAAATAGTTTTATAGTTTCTTCCTCCCACAGGTCATAATTTAGTTGTGGACATCAGGATGTTTTTCTTGGCTTATCTCATTCATGTCGTTTTTCTTGCACATCTGTTACATAAATTACTAAACTATTTCCTTGGAAAACTGCCAGTTTAAGTCACACTTAATAGTGATCAAGAGGTCAGTAACTGTTGGAAAAGAGAATTAAATGACAGACTTTGAGGGGCAAAAATCCAACTACCATCCTGGTTCAAGTATTTTTTGTTTTGGATCAGTTCCTAAATTTTCTATGGCATTGGAATAATTATGTGTGGCTTCTAGTGTTTCCCAAAAGACTTTATAAACAATTATTGACTTTTTAACATAAAAAGATATTTTAGTCATAACTTCCATAAGTTTTTAATATTTGAGTGATCAGTTTATGTATACATTCTAATCTGGTACATAGTTTGGCCTGTGAAACTAAATTTGGAAATACTGACTTCTTTAAGTCTTCACTCATTTTATGTTACCTTTCCTGACCTTGAATTCTACGTAAACTATTAAGTAATAATTTTCTGTGGTGTTTTTTGGGGAAAAGTTGCATTTTAGGACAGCTTTACACTTAAGTGATGAACATACTAATTATTAGAAATTTCAGAAACTTTAAATATAAGTTTTGGCTTTTGTAAACTGATATTGAATCATTACTGGAGATTTTTCTGGAGTGTTAGGAATACTTCCATAAGCAAGAGAAGACCAAGTATTTATTTAATGTAAATCTGAAATTGTATGGATTTGGAATGCTAGTTTGTAAGCTTGAAATCTTTAAATAAAGATGTCATTTGGAGTATTGATAATCTGTAATAAGTATGTTTACAGATTAGAAGAGAAACTATGTCATGAGTCAGTCAATATCAGTTACTGATAAAAGTTCTTGAGGTTTTTTTGCATTACATTTCCTACTGTGTAACTATTCTCCTTTCTAAAGTGTAGATTTTTTTTTCAAGATTTATTTTAGGGAATGAGAGACCATGCGAGAGTGGGGATTCTGGGGAGGGAGAGGAAGACAGAATCTCCAGCAGACTTAACTGAGCGCAGAGCTGACAGGAGGCTCAGTCCCAGGACCCCAAGACTATGAGCTGAGCTGAAACCAAGAGTCAGATGCCCAATTGACCAAACCACCCAGGCACCCCTAAAATGTCACAGATTCTTGATTTCTTCGTTGAGTTTTGACTTTTTAAAATAAATTTAAACTTGTTAACAGGAGATAATGTATAGTTTTGTTATGATTCAAATCTGATATCTTTGAGAACAAGTCACTTAGCTAAGCCAGTCACTGGCATCAACAAGGCAGCTTGGTTTAGTTATGCTGCAGCTCTGGGGTTGTTGTAACTTAATTTCTTTGTGAAAAACAACTCAAGAAAAGCAGCCTCCAGTACTGGTACTGAAGGTGGCAGAGCCCAAGAAAAAGATAATTAACAGACAGAAAATAGTAGCATTACAAAGTGTATTTAGAGGGGAACACATTGGGTTTTATAGTACATTGGATTGATGATAATCAAATGTATACAGAAACAGTAAAAAAATTATAAAGTGTTCTGCCATGCATAAGTTTCTTACCTAAGGAAGAACTCTTGATGAATTTCTTGGTTACTCTGTGTTGGGAAAGTATAATCTGTACAGAATACTTTAAACTTTTGACCAAATCTGGAAGACTATCTTCTACAAACATTTGTGTTTTTGTAATTGTGATGGTAAACAAAGGTCTTCAGTTAATCGTTCATAAATGTTAGGTTTGTTCTTAGTCTTTTCTATCTGGAGAGTATGTTTAGTATTTAATTTGCTTCTCATTGTCCCCCCACAAAAAACTGAAAATATATTTTTATAGAATTTATCTTTCTACTTTATCTGTAAATGATACAGAGTCTAAAAATTTGAGTTAAGATTATAAGAATATTGAGCTGTATCAATCACCAGTGTTCTGTAACAGGAAAAATCAAGAGTGATTAAATTTTATATTCCCAGTTCCCACCTCCATGATAGTACTGGACTGAGCTGTAACTGAAATTGAAGGCCAACATCACTCAAAATGGATCAGAGAATTTGGTAGTAGAATGTTGGAAGAATAGCATTTCTTAGAAAAGAGTATGTATAGCCCTTAATTTTCTTACAACTTAAAACAATTAGAATTTCAGTTAGAATTACATCAGCTGGAGGTACTTTTCTGTTGTCATATCATGTGAGGAAGGAAAAACTAAAATGGTGTTTTGAACATTAATACATTTTTTATGGTTTTCATGTCTTAGGCGGGCACTTGAGTTTGGATTTAAACAGTTTTTCCATTTGTGCTATGTTTTTAAAATGTTTTAGGTGTCCAGTTGTACTATCTAAATGGATCTTTGAGTATCCAAAATTACCTTAAAAAGAACTTTAGAAAGTTGAAGCTTTTAAAAGAACTGTGGGACCCCCCCCCCCATTAAAACCTGTCAGTAAAGTATTCTTTAATATTTATTTGGTGTTAATTTTTTTTACTGTGATAGCTAAAGGATGAGGTTTAGTATTTCAGTGCAAATTCTTTATGGTTATTTTGAAAAGCAGAGTTTCATGTTTCAGCATTTAGTGTTTTAATGTTCCCTCTTGAAAAGTAAAGAGGAAAGCAGAAGGTGCATAATCCAGCATAGTCCTCTGTGTAAATAGTGAAATCATAAATAATACACATATGAGCATCCCACATATTTATTACATAAGTGCATTGGAATGGTGCATATGTTTTTTAAGTAACCAGGTTACTCTCCTGGAATCTTACTACAGCAGAAGAATGATTAAGAGAACCTCAGATTTTTGATGTCTTCAATTTCAGTTTTTCCCCATTCAAACTATTTGTTTTACCTTGCTTTTTAGAGTATTTTTGTTTGTGTGGGGTTACATTGGTTTCTCCTTTTCAGTTGGATACTTTGTATTTAAGATTTAGTAAAACCAAAGGAAATGTAATTTCCATGACTTTCTTTAAAGATTAATTCAGCATTTAGTTCTTTTAGTAGTACAGTTTGTGATGTCTTTTTTTTTTTTTTTTTTTTTTAAGATAGAGAAAGGAAGAGGGGCAGAGGGAGAGAGAGAGTCTTAAGCAGGTTCCATCCTCAGCACTGAGCCTGATGCAGGGCTCCATCTCACCACCTTGAGATCATGACTTGAGCTGAAATCAAGAGTTGGACGTTTAACCGAGTTACCTGGATGCCCAGAGGTCATCTTAATATATTAACTGGCAAACTTTTTCTTTTAGGTCATGTGGTATTACTAATTCTCTGATTGATAGGGCATTGAGGCATAATAGAACAGGGCTTTGGAATTAGGGAACCTAGCAGAGTTTGAACATCAGTTGTTTACTAATCATGTGATAGTGAGTTTATTTAACTTTTGTTCCAGGGGGTTGCTATTAAATATATTTTTCCTTCCTGTTCACTCATTTTTTCTATTTGGTTGAAGGGGCTGCTGCTGGTAATGACAGCATGGCAGCAGTAGAGAGAAACTGGCCAGCATTAGGTTTGTTACATTTTTTTCTTCTGAACTTTCCAGTACTTATTTTACTAGTTTTCTTCTTCTGGTGTGGAGGGAAGACTGTAGTTTGTTCCTCATATTAGTACATCAGCTCTTTTATATCTAAAATCCTATATAATCAAATATGATAATAACATTCGCTTTAACAACATGAATTCTTTTACTGAACCATTGCTTATGTTATGACATTTTTCATTGCAGTGTGTTTTATTTTCAGATCAAGAAAAGACTTTTTTTTATGGGTAGCAGATACCCAGCCAAGTAGATGAATCAGTTTTTCCACCTCCTTGCCCCATTTCTATGCAACCTCAGATTTCTGCTAGCAAAGAAAGTTACGGATTTGTTCATTTAGGAGTACTAGACTTCTTGGTTGTTGATTACAAATTTGATTTCTATTCACAGGACTGTAATAACATGTTACTTGATTTTAAAATATGAGTATTGAACCTGTAAAATGTTGAGCTTGCAGACAAGGGCAATGTGGTAAAGGCTATCCCATGATGAAAAATGAATATCACATCGTCTATTATCAAACTTTCAGAGCAAGTATTCTTAAAACTATTGTCCTAATTTTGGGCCAGAAGCTTTTAAAAAGAGAAGAAAAACAAAAACAAAAAAACAAGCATTAACAAAGGAACTTGTTACCTGAGAAAACTTTCTCTTTTGGTGTTCATTTTGTGGGTGTTTTTATAAAATTTTTTAAGTTATTGAAAGATTGAAACTTTATAGAGAGCATACAGTAGTTTAACCTGTATTGTAAAAGTATCTTCTGAAATCTTTGTGACATTGAGATGAAGAGGTGACTTTTAAGTGTATGTTTTAATGTTCAGGACTCATTCTTTCCTAAAAGAATTTTTTGAAAATGTGTTAATTTAAATATTAGGTACTTGAATGGTTCCATATAGTTTTACACATATAGCACTTGGTATGTGTGTATTACATATACTTGCATTTACTAGCCTGATAAAACAAGACTTTGGAAGTACAAATAATACTTAACATGGTCTACCATGATGCTAATTTGCCTAAAAAGAGTTAAAGTGTTGCTAATGATGTTGCATATAATGATGATACAGTACTTTCTATTTTTAATGGCATTTAATACTTTTCCCTTGGTTTCAGTATAATATTCATGGGAGGAAATTCAGAAAATACAGGAAAGTATAATATATGTGCTGCTGAAGTGAGCACAATACAGGAAAGTATAAAGAAAAAAATACTGTTATTTAAGCCATAACTTTAAAAGCTGTGTTTCTGTCTCTTGCTGCCTGTTTTCCTGTTACTTGGACTCTCTGTGTCTCTAAGTGTCGATGTACATATGCATGCATACAATAAAACACAGATTTAAAGGTCTAACAGAAAATACTGCTAAATATTTTCCTGATCTCAGAGTGAATGAAGTCGTAAAACAAAAAGAAGAAAACATTGAAAATATAAGTCTATTTTTTTAAAAAGGATGTAAAATTAAGGCAAGCTAGGAAAAATACTACATCAGTCTGTTTCAGTTTCCTTATTTATTCCTTCGTTAGCAGGTGGAACTGAATTATACAAGATTGACCTTTTGGTGTATGGTTTTGTTTTAACAAAACATTCTTAAACTTTTTTTTTTTTTTTTTTTTTTTTTAAATATTTTATTTATTTATTTGACAGAGAGAAATCACAAGTAGATGGAGAGGCAGGCAGAGAGAGAGAGAGGGAAGCAGGCTCTCTGCTGAGGAGAGAGCCCAATGCGGGACTCGATCCCAGGACTCTGAGATCATACCTGAGCCGAAGGCAGCGGCTTAACCCACTGAGCCACCCAGGCGCCCCAAACATTCTTAAACTTTTAAACAGGAAAAAATTATCAGTTAGGACTGTTCATACTTTTTCTTGTCAGTCATTAATGCACTGACCATCTATAAGTAAATGTCCCATTTTAGCTTTTATTTCAACCTTTCTTGCTTCTAAAACCTGGACCCAAACTGTTATTAAATAAAATATCTTGGTGTTTTTTCAGTAGTGAGTGGTGAAATAAACAGGAAATGAGAAATAAAGAGGAGAGCCAAAATGAACACTAATAATTTAGAAGGTGAATAATCAACCCTTGAATAATTGAACATTCGCTTTGTGGACACAGCCATAGAAGCATGTGTGCAGAATTTGAGGACAGTAACTTTCAGCATTTGGCATTAAAGATCCAGTGAGTGAGTGGTGCTGGGTTGTCTGTTGAAGTACTCTCACTGGGGACTCCCTTAGTCCAGTCCTACCTATTGGGGTGTTGCAAAGAGCAAATGTAAAAAGCACTATAGACGCAGTGAAGCCTTACCAGTACAAACAATAATGATTTTAATTGTGGATTTTATCCTTTAAAAAAAAACAGTGGTTCACTATTGCTTTAAGGTAATATCTTCAGAACAGGAGCAGCTTCTTACATTCTTCACTCTTTGGTTCTCTCCTAGTAATTTCCTATAATTTTGTTTGTAGAACACATCCCAGACCTTTGTCTTGAGTTTTGTCTGTGTGTTAAAAAACTGTTGGGAGGGCCCCCTCTAGTGTCTGAAGTATCCATTTTTAAAACATTTTTGTCACTCCTAGAAGTTTTAGGAATTAAACTAGCTATTTTTCCTTTCACATCTGGACATAATTTCTTTTTTTCTTTTTGTGGGGGGAGGAGGTTATTTTCCTTTTTTAAAAAGGTCACTGGAATTATGGGTAGGGTGTGGATTAAGGGCAGCAGAAAACATGGGAAAGGAAGGCTCAAAATGCCATTTCTACCTTTTTAGAAATAGTTATTTTTAAGTGAGCTGGATTAAGGCCAAACTATACAGTGTCATGTTGTTTTGTTTTGTTTTAGTTTACATTTGTTTCTGAATTAGGTGCAGCTTAAAAATACTTTGTTTTGGAATTCTTTATGGCCATCAGATCTCATTTTAGAGTTCTTCGCAGTTTCTGAAAGCAGCAGTTTCAGTAGAAAATGGCTTTCAAGTAAAGCCTGGTTTTCTTCATGGAAGTTGTGTTGCTTTGTTACTTTTTGTTACTATTGCTGTTATCTTTTTGTAGGTATACTTTGAAACTATACTATAAGTGTTCTAATGCTGTTGTCATTTTACATAGTTCCCATTGTTTTTCAACCAAGGAAATAAGGCAATTCTTTTAAATTATTGGCTCTCTGCCACCTCTCCCTGTAAACACACAGCACTCAAACACACAGGCCTTCAGCTAAGAATCTTGTGAAGGGTTAGAGAAACAGGACCTTTCTCATTTGACCCAGCTTGAACAAGGAAAGTAGTGTTCTGAAAGCTACAACATTTATAAAGGTTCTAGTAAAAATATTTCATGTGCATGGAGTAAAGATTAACTCCTTTCATCTTGTTCTCTAGCAAATTAAACAATACAAACAGATTTTTAGTGCATTCTTGGTAATGAAATGCTTGGGTGAATTATAATCCTAATTGCTATTGTTCATTCCCACAGCTGCATGTTGACACTTAAAACTGCCTAAGCCACGCATTCTTCAGCCACTAGGATAAACAGAAGCATTTTGAAATCCATCATTTTATGGCATCTTAAATTACAAATCTGTCATTGGCTGCCTTGTTTTTATTTTGTTTCCATTGTTGAAGAAATTAGGAAAAAATGTTACTCCTTTGTATTTATACACAAAATTATTGTCAATAGAATCATTATTGGGTTTTTATGAACATTAATTAATAGTCTTAATTTTTAAAGGAGACGGTGGAATTTATGTTGCAGGGAAACAATTTCTATTTATGTTATCAAACTAGTTGATATTTTAGGAGCCAGCTTTCTCCAAAATTTGAAAGAAAGTAATAGGATTTCACTTTTCCTCCTTAGTAGAACAGTCTTCTGAATATAAATCTAGAAACTAGATTTATTCTGTGATTTGGCAAGTCATATTTATATGTGTAATGGTTCCTTTCAGATTTAACCCAAACCATTTATTAGTCTCTTTCTTTGAAGGTAAAGAGGGAGAGCTATTTGCAGTGAATTTAAAATTTATATTTCCTTATATTTGAGAAACAGGTTTGAATACCAATTATAGCTGAACCTTCCTTACTTGAAAAAAAAAAATAGAACCTTAGAATAACTGAAAAGCTGTATAGCAAGAGTGGGGTATATGGAAGTGATAGTGGACAAATTTTGGTTTTTTCTGTTTCTGAGGCTTAATTTTAAGTGGAAGATTTGAATGACCAAATCCATAGGCATCTATTATAACAAGTGCTAGGTAATAATTGTAGCTTTAGATTTCAGTTGGATACTACTACAAGTCACATTTTCACAGTATTTCTTTGTAATGTCTAAATTCTTAAATCCATTTGAGTATGGAAATTCTGTTTTAATAACCAAACTTTTTGCCATCTTGTATCTTAATTTTAAGGCACTCTATTCAAAGTTCATTCTTTCTTACGAAAATATTACTTTATATTTTTAAATTCTCTTAATAGGTAATTATTATCTGTAATAATAATAGCAGCTAACCTGTATTGAACGATGTCTGTGAGTCAGACACTGCTAATAGGTACCATTTGAGGTTCTACCCTTTGAAGTAGTGTTCTTCTTACTTACTCCCATTTTGCACTTGAGGAACCTGAAATTAAGACAATTGGAATAATTTTGCCAAAAGTCACAGAGTAATTGGAGTCAGATCTTTCTGACTACTAGAACCCTTCTTCTTCTTCTTTTTTAATATTTTATTTATTTGACAGAGATACAGCAAGAGGAAACACAAGCAGGGGGAGCGGAAGAGGGAGAAGCAGGCTTCCTGCTGAGCCAGGCCCAATGTGGGGCTCAATTCCAGGATTCTGGGATCATGACCTTAGCCAAAGGCAGACCCTTAACGACTGAGCCACCCAGGTGCCCCTAGAACCCATGTTCTTGACACTGCTGAAGTCTTAAGTGAAAGTTAAATATGTTGTCATACAATTTCTTGATGAAAAACTATGTAGCCATCAAAAGTGAGGCTTATGGTGACTAGTGACATAGAAAACATACACATGAAAAAAGACCAAGGGATTACAGTTAAATATTCATAGCAATTCCAAATATTTTTAGTGTTATCTTTGGTTTGCCATTGCCTTTTTTTTTTAATGCAATATAAATAATGTTCTCTTATATAATTTTGCTAATTTGCAGAAAATCTTTAAGGAAACAAGAGTGCATGTAAACCAGATCTGGTCAGAAAACTAATAACTTAGTTTTATAATAGACTCGAGTATGTTCAGTTTTCTTTTTAATTTGACCCAAAACCATTTTTTACTGGACTTATGCCAGCTCTAATGTAATCTCTCATCTGTATTCTGGAAGGCTAATGGAATAGTAAAATTTTCTTAAATACAACTTAAATGTGTTACATAGTGTCCTCGAAGTAGCTTAACACACAAAAGATGTTTTCTTTCCCACCCTGTAGAGGTATCTCATTAGGACACCCACTAGTGTCATTATTAAGTTTTCATGTGTTTCTCAGTTTTGATGCTAATCTTTGTGTGTATGTGCGTGCATTTTTTTTCTCTGCAGCACCAATGTGGTTATGAATTATTCAGAGATTGAGTCTAAGGTTCGAGAAGCAACGAATGACGATCCTTGGGGACCTTCTGGGCAACTCATGGGAGAGATTGCCAAGTAAGTGATAATTTGACTCAGCAGTGCAGAAAGAATCCAACAATCTTTACACAGAAATACAAAATTTGCTTTCAGTTTTAAACAGTTTAGCTGCCAGATATAGAGAAAGTTTTATACAGAATCCATTTCCCTTTAAAAATGAGCTCAAAAAGTAAAAAATTTCTCATCAGTGAAGTTTAGAAGACTTACCGTGGCTTTTCATAAAATTTTGACAAATGTGTATAAAATAACTTGAAATAAAGTTAGGAAAATTTTTTTGATGAGCATCTTGACCACTATCCTGGTAAGTAAAGGGCTTGTAAAAGATGATATTAATTAGTGGGGTTTTCACGTGTGCTACATATTACATAAACTATGAGAAAAATATTTTAATGAAAGCATATCTAAATTTTTTGAATTAAGCTTACTAAAATTTTTTAAGCTCTTTGGGAAGACACAGTAACTTAGAACAAGCCTGCCATCTACTGTTAAAATTAATATATTGCAAAGTCTTGAGGAAAATTATTCTTTTTCAGGGCTACATTTATGTATGAACAATTTCCAGAACTTATGAACATGCTTTGGTCACGAATGTTAAAAGATAACAAAAAAAATTGGAGAAGAGTTTACAAGGTATGGACATCAGTTTTTATTATTTGACATGTTGAAAACAAACACTTGAAATTTTAAGGTATATATACATAAGTGATTATGAAGGACATTAAATCCTAGAACAGAATATTCTTAAAAATGTAAAAGAAGATTTGCTATGTGTGTTGTTTTCTATTAACCATAAACAACTATTCTGAATGTAAAATGCTTAAAAATAATATTTATAAATACTTTCATTTTATTAATTTTTTCTGCTGGAGATAATTTGTGCATATCAAAAGTAATAAATCTATAGATGGATGTGTATTTAGTGGATGAGAGATTAAGATGAAAACCACAGTCTAATATAAATATGGTTTCTCATCTCTACATAAAAATTTGCCTGATTTACAATATTATAATATTCTACATGAGCAATAAGTTAGTTTAAAATGTAATTAGAAATTGTAAAACATTAAAATTCTAGCATTTTAAATTTCCAAATATGTGCTTTTTATCAGATTCTTTTCATGTAGTCCTGATTTCATCCATGCGGAATTCTGCAGATTGTCATCTGTTTTCCAAACCCACCATATTTTTTTGCTATTCAGAAAAAGTTTTTCTTTGCTTTCAAAATGGCATATAATATGTGTATTTAAAACTTTAAAAGCAGTATGTTGGTTTTCAGGACTGAAGAGCAGTACTTTATTTAGTTCCATGTTTTGATGTTACTTGTTTCTAAAAACATTCACTGTCTTTTTTTCAGCTTGTACAATATTTGTGATGAAATAGTTGATATTTCTTTATGTCAGGTTTGTCCCAAGCAAAGTCAAGTTCACAATGCATAATTTAGTGAATTTTAGTGTATCCACAAAGTTGTGCAGCAGTCACTACTAATATCAGAATTTATTTTTATCACCCCAAAATGAAACCCCATAAAATGTTTTTTTTCTTTTACTTGTTGGCAGCCAGTTCTTGAAACAAAAGCCATATCATTAACTTCAAAATTTAATTTAATCTGGGGAAAATGCTGTGGGATCATATAATTACCAAATAATTGTTCTCTTTAAATTGATATTTCGAACACCTCACAGTTCTCTATTGCCCAGGTGAAAACTAAAAAATTGAGCCACTTTCTAAAAGCTTAGTGTTCATTTGTATCATACATCAGATATTGGAGAGCTATTTTTTTTAACCTTTTGATGCATGGTGTCCAGTGGACAGTGTAATTATTTACCGTGGTTATAAAAGGAATTTCAAATTGGTAATATAAGTTTTAGACTATGTATTTAAAGTCCAGTGTCAGGTAAAGAAACTCTCCCTGCCTCCCACTTACCCCACAAAGATTATTTATTTCCTGATGTTGAAATTATTTTTTTAACCATTTACCAAAGCTCTATCAGAATTTATTTTGTTAAATCATTTGGTGCTTTGTATTTTTACAGTCATTGCTGCTTCTAGCTTACCTCATAAGGAATGGATCAGAGCGTGTTGTTACAAGTGCCAGAGAACACATTTATGATTTGCGATCCCTGGAAAATTACCACTTTGTAGGTGAGCAATAGAAAAACCTTATAAGCAAATTAAAACAGTAGTTGGAGTTGTCAGTCACCTGAACCAGCTTAGAAGCTTCTCCGCTCTAATTAGAATGTGACTATTGCTGGTTGTGTGACGAGTGCAGAATCCAAGACGTGGGGCCCTAGAGTATTAATTAGTGAAGACAAGAACTTGCAGAAAAGACTGGCTAATAACAACAGAACCAACACAACATGAGTGTTCGGGTTTATATTAAAATATGCACTGGAGACTGGTCCCCTGTGGTGTCCATAAAGGAATAGCTTTAATCATATGGGAAGAAAAGGTTAGAGCTCCAAAACACACACATCTGTTTGAAGCTGGGGTTTTTTTTTTCCCCCTCCCACCAAATAATATTTACTGTGCAAAGGCAGCAAGGCCAGAGTGTGTTTTGAATGTGAACGAGGATACAGAATAAACCACATTTCATTTTGTAGTATACCCCAGTTGAAAGCACTTTAAAAATTCAGTTTTTTAGCCACACTAAATTCTGGTAATTATTATTATTTCCAAACTTGTATTGGGGAAACCAGAGCATTTGAGAACATTTTAGTCATTAAAATGTTAAAGTGGATCTTTTGTTGTTGTGGTGGTGGTGGTGGTTAGAATACTGTAGGAAAAGAAAACATTTATGGATATGTCTTTTTCATATGGCCATCATTAGTAATGCTTTTTAATAGATCTTTCATTGATCTTGTGTAGCACCAGTATCTATAGTCCTTGTAGATACATCTTTACAGGCTTTTATAAGCTAGAATTGCTTCTCGAGACTTAGAATTTGCTGATGAGAAAATTACAAAATTCCATAGCACTATTTGCCTCTTTTTGTTAACTTTAAATACTGAAGTTGGTTTTTTTATGTTGAAATTTTCATGTCTGTTTTTTGTGTTAAAGGGTTTGATACTTATTAATTGAATTCTTAAGGTTTTGTTTCTCCCTTACCATCCTCACAGATGAGCATGGCAAGGATCAAGGTATAAATATTCGCCAGAAGGTGAAAGAATTGGTTGAATTTGCCCAGGATGACGACAGGCTTCGTGAGGAGCGAAAGAAAGCAAAGAAGAACAAAGACAAATATGTTGGGGTTTCCTCAGACAGTGTTGGAGGATTCAGATACAGTAAGTATCAAAGACAAACTGACACCTAAGCATTTGTTTAGCTTCCTTGTGTGTATTTTAAGAATCACGGAAATACAAAAGACCAAAATCTGCCCCCCACTCCCCGCCCCCACCGCTGAAATAGAATACTAAGGTATCTGAAGTACTCATTTTGGCTACTATTATATGGATATTAGGAATCTTCTTTTCTTTTCTTTCTTGTCTTTTCTTTTTTTGTTTTCATTTTTTTTTTTTACTTTTGTGGGTTCAAGAATACAATTTTAACCATTAGTTGTTAATCAAATGACTACAAACTTTTTAAATTGACACACAGAGAATAAAACAGATATATACCCTTTCCTCTTGGAATTACCATTTTTTAAAAGAAAAAAGCATTTCTCTTCCTCACCATCTAGAGCATAAAAATACAAAGTTTGAAGAGATTTTGAACAAATCAGCTCTATCTGGGGCCAAAAACAGGTAAGCTTCCTATAAGTTAGTTTTGCGTCAGTCTCTTTTCCCTTAAGTAAACAGTACTTTAATTTGACATAGGAAAAGGAGACTAACAATACAATCAGTTTTTTACCTAGGCCTGTCACTTTATTCCTAACACATTTAAGAGCAGCTAGAACATTGATTGCTCATGTTTATTTTTAATATACTAATACAGTTTCCCCAAAATAGATCACTAGGTACTTGAAACAGGCACAGAATATAACTCTGTTACAACATGTTGCTTTGGATTCATTCTGTCTTCTGTAAGCTCTGACCATCCCTTGGTCATTTTGTGTATACACAGATAGGCTAGTGCTCTGTATACTTAGCCACAGATTGGGACTTCTCAGTGCCCCCCACCCATATCTCAGTTTTTTTAGTATTTGGATTACACTGGGATCTCAGAACTCCTGCATTGGAACCGTGTAAAAATTTTCTGTTTCTTATCTTGTGATTATCTACAAAATAATATCTTTGTTCTATGCTTTTTTGCTTCCTTGCTCTCAAAGATAAAAAATTATATTTAATTATTAAAGGATGTTTTTAACAGGAAAATTCCTTTTATGACTAAGCATCACAAAAAGTCAGTTCTTTAATTGGGCAACAATATTTCTCTTAAATCATTTGTATGTTTTGGAGTTTTTGTTTGTTTAGTGGAGTAACAAATTTTTGGATTATTCACCTAAGTAGTTATTTTGTTCTTTAGCTTTTTCAAAGTAGTTATAGAGCAATTTAATGTGTTTTTGAGGAGAAATAGCTATTTGCAACTCGTTTCCTCATTCTACTTATTTGTAACCCTCTTTTTATCAGCACAATATGTAATTAGATAAAATTTATAAAATTGAATAAGTTCTCAGACTCAGTCAGTGTGAACTAATTACAACATCTGCCTTAGAGGGAGAGTTGAACATCTTATGTATTTGTATTGCATCCTTTTAAAATTATTTGTGATGTTATATTTATTGGTCAAAAACTTAATCAACTTTAGCTGTTTTGTGTCTTTTCATTTTGACCTTAGATGGTGTCTTGCCAATAATCCAGTATCTTTGACACTCATTTAGTAGGATATCCATTACATTAATCAGTTTTGTTTTCATCTGCTTTCATTTTTCCTATAAATTTGTCTTTTCAAAATCTAGTTTATCACATTTTCATTGAAATGTGTGTTCACATTATTGGAAAATCACTAATTTTTATAAAGCCCTCTGGTTAAAATTTTGTCAAATTCTCTTTAAGTTGGTGGTCACTTTCAGATCTAGTGGACGTATTTTAAAATCCTTTTACAAAAATTTTGGCTTTGCAGTTTTAGCAGGCAGTTCTGCAGAATGGTATTCAATCTCCAGAGTGCTTTTTGGCCACCAGAACTTGGTCACAAAAGTTGCAGCACAAAGGCTCAGCCAGCCACCTTTTAATTATTTTGTTATTTCTCATTGCGTTTTCCCTTTTCTCTCCAGCCTGCCTTAGTTTTCATTGTTTTCTTCTTTTTAACCTCATCTGATTTCTCTGTACCTTCTACTCTTGTCTTTTTGGTTGAGTTTGGATGTGGAAGTGGAGAGGTTCTTTTTAATGCTTAGAATCCCTCTTATTTAGGCCATCAAGGTCAGGGTCTAAAACAAATTTTGACATTTTGGGGTTTTTGTTTATTGCCATGATCTATTGTTTTCATTCTCAGATTCACATGGAGTCTCCCTAGGTTTTGCCATCCCAGCATATGTTTAGACTTGGTGTTTTAATAGATCATCACTGTTCTGAACTGCTTGAGCATATTTCGTGATTCTAGTCTGTGTAGTTCTGGGTGGTGAGAATATTCTTCTTTTTTTTTTTTTATAATAATTAAAAGATGTTTTCCCATGCCGTGAAATCCATTGAATTATTTTTCTAGTTTGACACTTAAAGAATGACAGTTATTTTCAGCATATTTACAGCATACCAGGTTGTGTAGCATTCAGAGTGCTGTCACATATAGTTGGTGTTTTTTTAAGAGACTAATGCTGTCCAGTACTTTCCTAATAATTGAAGAACTATTAAGAGATAAGAATGAAATACAGTGCATTGTGTGACTTATAAAAACAAAAATATTCCCATTTCTCTTTGGCTTATATAGCCTGCGTGGGTTTCTGTGTTTCCCTCTGCTCTTTTAAGAACTTCCTGATATGCTGTGCTGTGCATTAAGGTGGTGTAAGTTTTCATAAACAGAAGCTTTTGAATCTGCACTCCTGCCACTTACTGGCACTACATGGTGTGCCTTGCTGTAATTGTGCTGATCCAGCACTGTGTGAGCGCTCTATTTTCCTTTGAAAACTATTTTATTATGAGGAAAAGCTTCAGAAATAAGGACTATAGACACCTTTTGAATTTAATGTCCTTAGAGTTGCTTTTCTTTTTAATGCTTTATATAGGTGAAAGATACGATCCTGAACCCAAATCAAAATGGGATGAAGAGTGGGATAAAAACAAGAGTGCTTTTCCATTCAGTGATAAATTGGGTGAACTGAGTGATAAAATTGGAAGCACAATTGATGACACCATCAGCAAGTTCCGGAGGAAAGACAGAGAAGACTCTCCAGAAAGATGCAGGTATTAACACTTTGTTTCCTGGGTCTCTTGGAAAGGATGCTACACTCTACATATGAAGCTGGGTTTTTGTTTATCTGAATTTCAGATTTTCTTTTTTTCTTAATAGATTTTCTTTTTTTAGAGCAGTTTTAGGTTCACAGAAAAATTGTACATAAAGTAACAGAGTTGCCATGTTAACCCCCCATCCTGAGTATGGGTATATATGTATACACGTATGCATGCGCGCACGCACACAGGGATACATTTCTCCTGTTACTAACATCTTGCATTATTAGTGTGGTACATTTATTAACAGTTGAAAGCCAATATTGATCTACTGTTCTTAACTAAAATCTGTTACTTGCATTAGGGTTCACTGTGTTGTACAGTTGAGAAATGCATAATATCCACCATTATAGAACCATACAGAATAGTTGCTCTGCCCTAAAAATGCCCTGTATAAAAATACAGAATGATTCATGAATTTCCATGTCATTCCTGCACAGGGGCCATGTTAATCTTCTCTGTATTACTCTAGTTTTAATGCATTTGCTGCTGATGTGAACACTCCGTAGCTGTTTTTAAGATGCTAGGTCAAACATTATTTGTAATTAGTATTGATACACTTTCCGTGTTGTCTGTGTCCATTTTTTTCTAAAGTTGACTACATTTTCTGTGTTTTTATTCAGACTATTGGGGAAAAAAAAATTTCCCAGTAAGAATTTCCGTGGCTCATTTTGCATTTGGGCATCAGATCAGCCAGCCATCAAGTTATTGCTGAGGAATAATGGAGTTTGTTAATAATAAACTTAAATAAGTTTAAACAAAAGTTAAAAAGTGTTTGAAATTTAACTCTTTCTATGACATTTTATTATGATTTCATGCCAGTGTTACAGAAAAAAAAAAATCTAGATGAATTTTTAAGCTAAAATGCTTTCAAATGTAGATCTATGTTTTCATAAACTGTATTTTCTGTTGTTAGGGCATTTGTATTTCATTTTATGTAGAACAATACTTTGAACTTCTCAGCATTCACTTTTTGTTCTTACCTACCAATATACCTATATAAAAGTTAAAAGGGTAATATATATATAAGGACTTCATTTGCAAAAGCAAGTTGTATTACAAGTTCTTTGTCATTTGTGCTTCAGAGTATTTCTCTTGGATAGGCTAGATCAAGGATTTACCATGATTTTTTAGAAGTAAAACCTGATGCCTAATCAGGCTTTGTGGAACTTTCCTAAAGTAACAGTTAGTGATGGAGCCGTTTCTTCAGGGGAGTTCCTGTAATAAGTACCATCTCTCTCCCTCTCTCTCTCTCTCTCTCTCTCTCTCTTTTTTCTCCTTAAAAAAAAAAAAGTTCAGATTTAGGGGTCACTAAAAAGAAGTAAAAATAAAAATATAATTTGAAATTTAAAATATTTATTCAGTGCCCTTGCGTATGTTTCTGTATTAAACTTCTCAAATGCCTTTTTCAAAGACTGTTTCTGGAATATAATCTTTGAAGAGCCAGAATTTACTTTTCATACTTTGAAGATATCTATTTTACAACTGCATTTTTAGCTCTTCTATACTGAAGAGTATGTATGTTATAATAATAAATGCTAAACTTGGGAAACCGTGCCTACTCAAATATACTGTGAATATTCTGTTTTTTCTCTTATTATTGTTCTCATGGCCTATGTGTTTGCGTTTTTAGTTTGGTTTAGAAAACATAGTGGCCATATAATGTGTTGCTATTTCCTGAAGAAATGTGGAAATCAGGTAGGTAGGCTGGTTAGAGATCTATGTGCATTCTTGTGTTGTTGCTTTACCCTACCACTGTCAATTTTTCTTTTTTTCTCTTTTTTTTTTCCTGTTTCCTGCTTGATTATTTTTTTTTTTAATGTTGCCTCTACAACAGGTTCTTCTAGTTCCTAAATCTTTTATATGGTGTATTTGGGTTTAAAAGAGTAAAAATATAGAGCGTATTATTCATCATAGTAACTGAAGAGCACACCAGGGGACTTTACATCTTCAAGTATTTGTGAAAGAAGAGTAGACTTTTAGACAAAGTTGTGTGTGACCTCTGGCATGTTACCAAAATGCCAGACTTATTATTAGTTCATTATTAGATTCAGGAATTCTTGAACACTGATCAGATACGAAGCTTCCATTTCATTATGTGCCAGTCAGTTTTATATTCTCATCGTATAAAGAAATTACCTTGCACTGATACTAAATTGGACATCAGAAAGGTAAGAAATTCTAGTTTTACTTACAGGGCTGATGGTGGGAATCTTTAGGTTATCTGTTGCTAAAAAACTGATGTAAGACAAGAGCTTTTGAACACTTAATTGGAACTTGTGGATTCCCTAAAATGCTTATAGATAAGAATACCTTTAACCCTTTTGCTGTATCTGAGAATCTCTTCTTGATCCTTGAATTATAGATGTTCCAAATTGATTTATCTTTAAGTAGAATGGCTTTAGATTTGTCTGAGATGAATTAGTATAATTTTAAGTGTTTTATTTCAGAATATTTATAAATTAAACCATCTACTCTAAAATTAAATAATATAGGTAATGGAACATATTTCAGGTAATTTCTGTCTTGCTAAAACCAGAAAAAAGCCTCAATGCTTTATTACTGAAGAACAAATTAGTGCTGATGTTTTAAATTCATGGCATATGAAAAACCCAATTTTTAAAAAATTATAACATATGTTTTTCTTTTGCCCCATTAAAAAAGAGAATTGTTTTGGGTATGCCTAAAAAGGAATTACTTCAAAACATTTCAAATATACTTGTTTCCTATAAAGCAATTTTCATAGTAAGGTAAAAGTTTATTCTTCTTATATAAGCAAAATAGAGCATTGTTGTTGTAAAGTGCCATACTTCATTTTTTTTTTTGGATTTACAGGTGAACATTTAATCATTTGAATTTAGTTGGGATAGTGTTTAAAATGTGTCCACTGAAATTGTGGTATTTTATATGTTTATATAAGTGTATGAATCAGTGACAGAATTGTTACTTAAATGGGACTGAAGTTTGCACACCATCCATTTCAAGAAAATGGTCATCAAATGCAGATGTTTGAGTACACAGGATCTCATCAGTTGATTCTGATATGATAATACTGCCATTTTATTTTTTAATTAAGCTTTAAATCTATAATAAACACTTGAATTACTTCAGACTTTATTTGTACACATTTATGTAAATATGTTTTTGTGGCAGTGTTTTAGACTTACCTAGGGAATTGACCGCTCCCCAACACATACATATCATTATTCAGATAGCTTGGGTAACATTCTGTTGATCCCTGTCAAATAGTCAGGGTTTGGAATTTTGTAGCTACTGCTTTTGAAATTCTTTAGACCAAATCACTGAGGGCTCCATTTTAAAATAATCCCTAGTCTTATTATTTTGCTTCATTTTTAATATCTTTTAGCGACAGTGATGAGGAAAAGAAAGCAAGAAGAGGCAGATCTCCCAAAGGTGAATTCAAAGATGAAGAGGAGACTGTGACGACAAAGCATATCCATATCACACAGGCCACAGAGACCACCACAACCAGACACAAGCGCACAGCAAATCCTTCTAAAACCATTGATCTTGGAGCAGCAGCACATTACACAGGGGACAAAGCAAGTCCAGATCAGAATGCTTCCGCTCATACACCTCAGTCTTCACTTAAGGTGGGAAAGGCGTGAGTTTACACACTATATATAGTTTCGTTCTTACAGGTTACTTCTAGAATTACTTCATTAATAGGGTTTGGCATTCCTAGGCAATCATATTAATTATAGATCATCTGGGCTGTATTACTCAGAGTCAATAATAAGAAATCTCTTTGGGGGAAGAAACCTGTCCAAATTGCTGCATGATTGTGTATGCACTTCCTATGAAAGTAGAAGTGATACTTTGGGTTTGTTTGGGAAGGGTGGCGAGTAGGAATTTAGTGCATTTGTTTCCTTCTAGACACCATCACTGGTTGCCGAACACAATCGAGATTCACTAAGGAAAACAGGAGTATTTAGAAGTTGTAAGAATTGACAGAAGAGGACCAACTACATATATAGGGGAAATAGTCTTATTTTATATTTGCCTTATTTTATATTTATATTATATTTGCCTCATTACTGATCAGTAGCAACACTGCTTTCTCCTGCCTTCTTCATTTATTTTTTTTATTCACCCACGGAAATGAAATCCACCTACTAGATACCTGGCCGCAAACTAATGTCTTGGCAGTCTCCCCAACTTGTGTTTTATCCAGTTTGTGTCTTCACATCAGAAGTAGCAAGGGGAGGGCGCCTGGGTGGCTCAGTGGTTAGGCCGCTGCCTTCAGCTCAGGTCATGATCTGAGGGTCCTGGGATCGAGTCCCGCATCGGGCTCTCTGCTCGGCGGGGAGCCTGCTTCCTCCTCTCTCTCTCTCTCTGCCTGCCTCTCTGCCTACTTGTGATTTCTCTCTGTCGAATAAATAAATAAAATCTTTTAAAAAAAAAAAAAAGAAGTAGCAAGGGGAAAACATTTTTCTTATGTATCCTGCAGATTGTAGTTAACTCTAAAAAGAAAGTTAGTTTTTCAGAAAACTAAATGTACCCATAGGATGTTACAGTTACTTGTGTCTAAGTTGAGAATCAGAGATGACTAGAGCAGGTTAGGAAAATAGTAGAAATTTGTTTTCCAAGCTTTATTAAGTTCTGCGTATGTTTTCAGACTTCAGTGCCTAGCAGCAAGTCATCTGGTGACCTTGTTGATCTATTTGATGGCACCAGCCAATCGACAGGTAAGCTTCCACATTGGCTTTTTTCTTTTCAGTAACCTTTGATTTCAGAGTAGTTTTTCAAAATGCCAAATAAAGGATAGAATGAAAAATAAATTTTTTTGCATTGCATTTATTTTTAATAAATTAATGAGCCTTGACCATTATTTGGGAAAATGATTTAATTGCCTAAGGTAAAGAGGAGTGCTTAAATATTTGACCAGTAATTCAGTATTATCTCTCTGTGTCCTTAATTTCTTAATGCTGAATGGGTTCCTTTGCTTTCTCTATAAGCAAAATGTACTGCTCTGCCCATTTTATTGCCTTTCCCTAACTCTTAATTCTGGCTCTCAGCATTAGCTATAGTAGCATTCATTTAAACTTTTTACTCAATTATTCAACAAGTATTTATTGAACCAAACACTGGTCTGCGTGCTTAAGGTATAGTGCTTAGTGAAACAAAGTTCTTGCCATCATGGGTAGGTCAGGTGGAAGAAGTAGTCATTAATTAATGAGTCACAAATAGTCACCTAGTTGTACACATGATGAGAGCTTTGGAGGAAAGGGGAATTCTATGAAAGTACATAACCACCTGCTTGACATATTTTAAGGAGGCCGTAGCAAAACAGTAGTCTCTTCACCAAGATTTTCTTAGAGATAGGATTATTGATTTCTTCAGTTAGACTTTCAGTAAATGCCAGATTTGATTTGAGTAATTCCCTGTATATTAGGTTTTGTTGTTTTGTTTTGTTTTATTTTGTTTTTTCCCAAGAAAATTGGCATTTTAGGTTGCATTTGATGATTATGGAGCTCTAATAAAGTGCTATGCTACAAGTCAAAACACCTTAAGAAATACAACTTCAGTTTAAAGATGATCTTTCCCAACCTATTTAAAGTTTATTTCACATTAAAATGTAGATGTTAAGATTGCTGTATAATATGCAAAGTAAATCTGTTGTTCCTCGATGTGTGTAGTGATTTTTCAAGTGAATTGTTTTAAAATTCACAGTAGTGCTTAAATGGAAGTCTGTGATAGAAAGTACTTTCATTGATAGTATAGTACATGTAATTAATAGAAAATCTTCTGGTATTTTCTCCTTCTCCTTGCCCACTACCATAAAATTCTTGGATTGGGATTGAACTTCATGGGGCATCTGGTTCAACCAAGTTTCTGAGCTGCTTCAGTTCCTGTTCCCTTTTTGCTATAACTCTTAAATGTTCCTAAAATATTTTGTGAACTCCATTGAACTCTCATGCCCTAGATTACGAAAAACTACATCAGTTGTTTAACAGTTTATGTTGTGTCTTTTTGTATGTTTAAAATCCTAACTGTAGGGGCGTTTGCGTGGCCCATCGGTTAGGTGTCTGCCTTCAGCTCAGGATCCTGGGATTAAGCCCCACACAAAGGGCTCCTTGCTCTGCAGGGAGCCTGCTTCTCCCTCTCCCTTTGCCTGCTGCTCCCCCTGGTGTGCTCTCTCTCTGTCAAATAAATCTTTAAAAAAAAAATAAAAATAAAATCTTAACTATAGTATTAACAGTGTGTAGTCATATAATAAAACATAGTGTTACAGAATATCAACTATTTTGGGGGTATAGCTCAGTGGTAGAGCATTTGACTGCAGAATATCAACTATTTTGGACTTCCTGGCATGAAATATTAAGGAGCCCCTTTCATGCATCTGTGGAAAGTTTTAATGGAGCAATCAGAGAAGAATTAACTAGGAAGGTCAGATGAGTGATGTAACTTTTTTCCTCAGTGATACCAAGATTACTCTGAACAGACAGAATTATTAAATCCCTACATGCTTCCTTTGTTTGGCAAGAAACCATTGAGAGCTTTTTCTTCTCCAGTGCAAACAGTAGATTGACTAATTAAATAGAAGTAGCAATTAATATTATTACAATAATTAAGACAGAGTCTGAAATCTTGGAAATTCCTTGCCTTGGCATTTGTTTTATCATAATATTCTCTAAAAACAAACTGAATATAGGTCTGCATCAGAATTATTTTTAAAGTTATCTTCTGCTTGAAACAGTATGCTTACCCAGTTTGTGTAGAACACTCTTCAGTCAGTACATAAATTTTGTTTCTCAAATCTCTATTTAAATACTTTAGTAATCTATTTTAAATTAACTTGAGCAGTAGAAAAAATACTAATATTTAAGCTTCGCCACCTACACGTGAAAAAGTTGAAGAATTTACCATATTAGCATTGCTACTTGGTATGCCGTATGGGTGTCATTTACCAGATGTGCCTGTACTTACAATATTACCCTCATGCAAGTAATATGGGCATGAACTGTAAACCCAAGCAGATACGGCAGCATCTGTACCTCTCACCAGATAAATACCTCCTCTGAGAATATGCTCAGATTTCCTTTCTTTCTTTTTTTTTTTAATGCTACTACATCCTTTTTGTTAACATCTTTAAGACTGTGTGTGATAAAGTCATTGGAGAATAGGTACCAAGTTTTAAAATAAACATGTGAAACCTATTCACCAAGAATCCATCACCACTGTAGTGAGGTTCTTTTAAAAGCTATACTCTAAGGATATTCTGGTGGCTTTTACATATAGTACATTTCTAAGTGAATATTTTAAAAAATATTCAGAAATATATAGAAAATAAGCCAGTTAAAGCTAGAATTCCCGAAACATCCCATTTCATTTTCTACTGTATCTCACTTTTATAAAAGTTCACGTCTCCTTTGTCCCTTCCTAATTAAGGAATTGAGGTCTTGATTGACCTACTATTCTTTAAGTTATCTCTAGTACAATAAATGAGGTTGAAGAGAAAATACACCATAGTCAGTACAGATAGAGGGCCATTACATGTTTTGAATTCTTTTTTTTTTTTTAAGTTTAAAATGTTTTAAAGATCAAATATGTCAAATCCAAAATGTTGATTACATTTATATTTGAACCTGTTGTCTTGTACCCAGTAATCACAAAAATTAGTTGAGGATATTTACATGAATATGAGCCACGTGGTTACATATTGAGTACAATGATTTATATGTTAGAATTTCCATGGGGTTTTCTCTAGTTTAAGTCAAGTTTACTAAAAATAAAATGTTTTAACATTTTCTCTTCATTCATTAAAAGTCATGCATGCTCATTTTAGAAATTTGTTGGAAAACAAGTGATTCACTGTGACTTAGATGCATAATTATTGGGGTGAATACTCTTTTTTAAGTACACTTTCTATATATTGAGTCCAGTATATTAAGCATTTATTAAATGGCAGATCTTTTTCAGACTTTTGATAAGGCTTTTACTTCACTGTGAACTGCTTTTCACCCATGTTCTTCTGACCATTTCCCTGTGATTGTTGGTATTCTTTACAGACTGGTAATTGCTTTATATCTTAACATTGTATGAGTATGCTGTAATTTATTTAACCAGACAGTCTCTTATTTTTGGTGTATTAGGTTTTGTTTTGTTTTGTTTCCAAATTTTTCTTTTGGAAAAGTAGTGGAGTAGCATCTTTCAAAACCATCCAGTTTGGTAAGGAGAAAGTAGTATTTCATTTTATTTTGTATTTGTTTGATGCCTGAGTTTGCATACTTTCCTTGTTCTTATAGGCCATTTGTTCCTTTGTCCATTTCTTTTAGTGGAGCTATTTATCCTTAGTGTTTTTTATGTAAGCTTCTTACATATATATTAATCTTTGTCATATGTTTATAATTTTTTATTGCATTTTGTCAGTTCTTTTAATTTTAAATTTGCTAGAATTTTTCTTGCACAGTTCTTTATAATGTAATCTAGATTAAATTCTTTGTTGAAGAACTTTTCATCTGAAGCCTAAGCACTGTCTAGTTCAGCTATATTTTTCCTGTTCACAGTATTGCTTTGGAAAATACATGTTCCCAGCTGGTGATTGTAAATAACCTCCTTGCTATCCTGAAAAGGCAGATGGAAATGGTTCATTTATAATGACAGCTCTCATGTGGCAATCTTGAAGGATAGGTCTTGTGAAATTTAGCAGTCTTCTATGTGCAGCAATTTTTGGTACACTCTTACTTAAATTCCCTTAGATAGAAGTTATCTGGGAAAATGCTTCAGTATAGAAAATTTCTGTTGAATTTGAGGCACTGGTATGAATAACATCACGCATATAGATAAGGATAGTCCCTCCTAGGAGAGAGGATTTATTTCCTAAAAGAAATAAAAGATTTTAAATTATTGAGATAGTTTAGATCATTTTCAGATTGAAGATCACATTGTGTAAAACCCAAGGAGAAGCATAATCTGTGGCACTTCAGAAGGTTAGATGAAACTTAAGCAGTATTCTTTAATTGGTTATGTTGAAATCAAACTTCTATAGTGTGGGTGGAGAGGTATAATATTTGCTGTAGATAAATTATGAATACAATATAATTTCAGTTCAGATGTTAGAAGGTAAAGCAGTGGAATAACAAAATTGGTAATTATCTGAAATACTAAATCAGGATATGATAAAATTAAAATACCTGGTTTGAAGTTATGATCCTATAGTATTCAAGTGCCTTTTCTACATGGGCACTTTTTAACGTAGACTGGATAAGATTTGAAAATCTCTTAACTTGTTTAGCGTAATAAATTACATATTGATGTTTATTCACTGCTGGATGAAGCAAATTAAAATAGTCCCCAATTTTCAGATCCCTTAATGTTCTAGCAAATGATTTAACTGTCATTCTATTACCTAATATTATACTTTGATCAATATTTTTAACATTCAGGAGCAATACAGAAGATAAATTTATGAATGTAAAGCAGCATCTCTTTGCAACATTCATTTCCTTGCTTGTTTTTATTAATACATGTGCTTTATTAATTAATGTGCTTTATTTTTTATTAATACATGTGCTTTATTTATTAATACATGTGCTTGTTTATATAGTTTAAAACTATAGCTCATTGATCTTTTCTGCCTCTCAGCACATTTTATCAGATTATGTATCTTTAAAGAAGAGATAAACAAATTGCTGTGATATCATCCTTTGGATAACTAGCCAGATGAGCTATAGTGTTGGTGTAAGTTGAGAATCTTGGCCTTGGTGGGAGTTAGGTTAGTTCATGGTGAGTGAGGATACATGAATATGTGCATCTGTAATGAGGTAAAGAAATGAGAAATTTGTTATGCTTGCTGATAGTTGACTACAGTAAATGTGCATTAAAAAGAAATACCAGGTACACATGTATCAGAAACTGATTTGTTCCTTTTATTACTGCTGGCCATTTATTAAGAAAGGAAGATGGTTCTAGTTTAATTAACCCAGTTGAGTGTAGCAGATGGGGCAGAATGTCTTGCAGCGATAAGACAATTCAGAAATGGCACCAGATGTTGGAATCTGTCCCTGGTGGTATTTGAGTGCAGCCCAGATGTTCCAGTCCCACCTGGCTAGTTTCTAAGCACTGCGGGCTAAGCAGCTGTGATGTAACCTATATAATGTTCGCATAACACTAAAAGCACCATAATTGAACTGCTGCTCTAAACTTCTAAGGTTGTGACTCTTAAGAGGTGAAATCTTTAAGGACAAAGAAAAATAAGGACAGCTATTTAAGGTTTTAGATCCTTTGACTACTGCTATTTTGTTGATAACTGAATTGGACAGAAATGGAATATTAAAATTTCGTGTAATATTGTTCAAATTGTAGGTAAAAGTAAATATTCTTATCCACATAGTGTTTACAGATAAAAATTTGTATGTGAATGTGCTCTTTGTGCACAGAGATTGATTTTGCAACCTTTGGATCTCACCCCTTTAAAAACACCAGTCTAGAAGTAGCAAAAAGCTGCTATTTTTTCATGGATTAAAAGTATTTGCCTGTTCGTGGAGTAGATAATAGAAAACAAATAGTCCACCAAAATCGCTGCATTCATTTTTTCCTATGTAGATATTAAAACTGATTATTATGCAAATCAGCCTCAAAAATTCTTCTCTTTTTATTTAAAAAAATTTCGAACCTACAGAATATTTGCCACATTTTCTTCATCTCTCTCTCTAGGTCATTTATTTTTTACTATATACCATTTGTTTATTGTGTACCATTTGAGAGAAAATTGGAAATAGCCAGGACATTTTGCCCCCAAAATAACTTAAGCATGTATCTTCTTAAAACAGGGACATTTTCCTGTATAATCACAATATAATTATCATACTTGAGAAATTTAACATTTAAACAGTATTGTCTAATATACAGACCATTTTCAGATTTCCTTGATGTCTCAATTATGTCATTTCAGGTTAGCACTTTTTAGAAAAATCCAGGATCCAATCAAGGATTATGTATTTCATTAACTTGTCATATTTCTTTAGGCTCCTTTAATTTGTAGCAGTCCTAGTCTTCTTTGTCTTTTACAATGTTGACATTGGGGGCGCCTGAGTGGCTTAGTGGGTTAAGTCTCTGCCTTTGACTCAGGTCATGATCCTAGGCTCCTGGGATCAAGCCCCACATTGGGCTCCCTGCAGGGAGCCTGCTTCCCCTCTCTGCCTGCCTCACTGCCTGCCTCTCTGCCTACTTGTGATCTCTCTATCAAAAAATAAACAAACAAACAAACAAAAAAAAAACAACAAAAAACAATGTTGACATTGTCTGAAGAGTCTTGAGAGTTGTTTTGTACAATGTCCCTCAATTTTGTAATTTGTCTGATTCATTCCTGATGATTACATTCAGGTTAAATATTTTTGGCTGGAATTCTTAACATGGGTGATGATCTCCTTTCAGTCCCTTGCAAGTGCCCATGAATACTGTTTTCTCTGATTATTAGTGGCATTAAATTTGATCAGCTGTTTAGGTCAATATCTATTGAATTTCTCTATTGTAAAAGTAGGTTCATTCCTTTGTATTTATCAAGTAATCTGTGGGGTGATGTTTGGTGATTATGTGAGTATTCCCTAGCAACATTTTACTCAGGTTTTAGCATCCACCAAAGGTTCTTTGGATTACGCATAAAAAGCATAATTGATTGGATAAACCACAGGTCCAGGCTGTGTTCAGGCAGTGTAACTGAAGGATAACTAACCACAAATGTAGTGTCAATTACTTAAAAGATAAAGAACGTAAGAGTTTGTGGTAGCTTAAAAGGAGCATGGTGATGTGAAAACTTAGATCAGCAAGCTAGCTTCTGTGATAGGTCTGGAGCCTCTAATATTAGGTAATTTTTAAGTGTGGTGCTAAAATGGCTTCCTGAAATTGGTATCGGTTATTCTGTGGTTTTAACAATTTAACTTTTCTTCATGCTTAATTTCTAGGAGGATCAGCTGATTTATTTGGAGGATTTGCTGACTTTGGCTCAACTGCTGCATCAGGCAGTTTCCCTTCCCAAGGTATGATACAGTTTGGCCAGAAATTGAGGGGCAGTGAAAAGGTTATCAAAGCAAACAGTTCCCTCCTCCACCAAATAAGCTTCTTTTTGGTGTTTTACTCCTTATAGTATTTATAATTCCTAAATCCTAAAGAATTTATTCACAAAGGTATTTTATTGGGTCAGTGTCTTAAATGTGCTAAATGAATTAATTTAGTTGTAAACTACTCAGGCAGGCACACCTAAATAAAATTGCCCTCATTTATAAGCAACTCTTATTTAGCTTTTTTTTTTTTTTTTTTTTTTTGGTGGGGGAGGGATAGTGGTGTGGGGAGTATGAATAAGTACAAAGTATAATCTCAATTTAGCAGGAAGAATATTATGGTTTATGTTTAGGTTATATGATAATGATTCCAAGGACATTGGGATTGAGCAGATTATCTTAATAAAATTCATTTCTTTGTTATTTAGATATATTAAGAGCACTTCTATAAGACATAACCGAACTACATTTAAAATGCCTTCAATTTATTCTGGTGATCATTTTGCAGTATATACAGAACCAAATCTTTATGTTGTGTACTTGAAACTAACAATACAGGTTTAAACATCAAAGATTGAGGTGAAGCATTTGTCTTTTTCTCCTCATTATGAATATTTTTACCTTACTGCCTCTGCCATATAGTATGGTAGCTGTTTAACTTCGGAAAAGCTGCTGAACCTCCAACTTTCTAAAATGAGGAACACCTTTTGACATGGTTCTTTATAAGGATATAAAGTAGTTTCTGTAGAAGTGTATAGAATAGGGACTATGTTGCTAAGTGTGCTTTCTTCTTCAAATTGTAAAGGAGTTGGCTATAGTGGTTTTTTGTATAAAATCTAGTCACTCTGAAGTTTGAGAGAGAATATGGCAATTTAGTTATAAATTTTAAACGTGAAGTGAAGCAGGAAGAAAAGGTGTCAATTTAGCTGAATTTGTCTTACTCGTTTCAAGTAGAGTTAATGCCATTAGATTAGTTGAATTAAAACATATATTTAGTAATATCTGATGTAGTTTTGTCAGGATTTAGGAAGAAAGATACATAGGCTTTAATCATCTGGGGTTATTTTGGTAGCCTACTTGTATAAATTCTGAGTATTACCCAGAAACCGGAATTGTGCAGTAATTAACTTCATTTTAGAAGTATGGTTTTGTCTTCGAAGGGTTAATACCTTACTTTAGGCAAATCAAGTGGAAGATAAACATTACCCTAATTTTACAGACTGCCTGTGTAATTCTTAAAGTTTTTATGTATATAAAGTTGCCTACTATGCAAATAATTAGAATATCTTAATGTTGCTAAGTGATACATCTCTTCATCTGTATGCATGTGATTAATATAACCTGATCACCATTACGCAAGGGGCTGAAACTGTTGTAACAATAATTAATCTTTTCTGAACAATATATGCCCCACTAGAAATCTCTTCCTCCTATGATTAATCATTTCAGATAAAGTTTTCAGATGGGGCAACGCGTTTTGCCCCAGTTTCCATTTGTACTCTGTTTTATAGATGAAGCATATAGGAAATCAGCATAAAGTTTACCTATATCCAGCAAGTCTTTCTTAAATTACTTTAAATTGTTTAATATATAGAATTAATTGTAAAACTTTTAAATCAGTCTTTTTTGTAAAGAAGATCAAAGACCTATTTTAATAAAACCCTGAGGTGATGAATATTAGCCCAGTTCTTATATTAAATTGTTGGTAGAACAGTTTTCTGAGTTATTTTCTTTTGAAGGGGCTTACATTATATATTACCATTATAATATGGTAATAGAGAAATATAATTTTAAAGACTTAATATTATTGTTCTCTTTAGATATTTAGCATAATGAGACACAGTATTGGAGTGGTTGGTTACCTTATAGACTAGACAAAGTGTATTTCCAAGTTGTAAGTGAACATGGAGTACAAAGAGATGGTGTTAATAAACTTGGAAATATATACTATTCTTTTTCAGATGACCGTTTATATGTAGCTCTTTCTTCACCTTTGCTTTTTCAACTTCTGTTAATTCATATTTATCTATTTATTCCTTTCTTAGATTTATTTACTTAGAGTCATGCATAGCCTATTTAAAGAATTTTTTTCCTTAGTATCTGTTGCCTTTATATTTATTATGATCTAAATAGTATATGTATGCAGAATTTTAGAAGTTTGGCCTATACTATTTTATGGCGTACCTAAAGAAAAGAAAATGTGATGCCTTTGGCCCTCACCTATGTTTTCACAATTAATCCATAGTAATAATAATAAACCCTAAATGGCACTTAACATATTAAATTCACACACAAAAAAGGTTAATCTTCACAACTTAGATTTTAAAAAGTGAGACACAGAGAGGGTTATGTAGTTTTCCCAGGGTCACTCATTTAGTAAGGTACAAAATCTATGCTCTTAAACACTGTAGTCCAATAATTAACCTATTACCAATTTTTATATTATTGAATGCATTAAATCTTAAACTTGTTATAATTATCTTTGAATATAATGTTAAGAGTTCCCCCTGAGTTCCCCTCTATACCCTAGTTTTTAGTTAAATAACTAAATTGAACAGTCCCGTTTGGAGTAAGCACTCTACTAGGGTTATACCATGGCTCTCTGCAGCCCTTGTGTTGTCAGTGAAAGTGTGGCCAAAAGAGTAAGAACTTCTTACAGAAACTTACTAACCCTACTCTTGATTTCACTGAGTTTTTCTTTTCCATGCTTTTCTGTTTTGTTTCTTTATGAGTTTAATATCGTGAATTTGGGATTTTATTTACTTGAAACCATATAAGTCATACTTTAATTTCTCTGAACCTTTCCAAATAATGAATGGGTGAAATGAGTTGAATTCTTTGATTTTATTGAGTGTCTCGTCATGTGAAGATTCTCAATCTCCCAACCAAAAGTTTAACCAGTTAAGTTTTCTCACTTTTCAGGGTTTTGGACTCATCCATAGTTGTTTAGCTGGTAGCATATTTGATGATACGCAAACTTAGGTTGAAGGAAAGTTTTGATTGTAATTTCTGTGTATCACCTCAGACCTGCTAAGAGGTGGATTTTTCTTTCCTTTGCCACCTTGTTAACATTTGTGGAATATTCATGAGAAAAATAATGTCCAGATGGAGATGGTACCTGCAGATGTTAATCTGGATGGACACAGATCAGCTCTAATTTTTTTCAGTTCTGTTGTTTTGCTCTGCGCATTTCAGAAAGTTTCTTACCCTTACTATTCCCTCTTAGTTACAGCGACAAGTGGGAATGGAGACTTTGGTGACTGGAGTGCCTTCAACCAAGCCCCATCAGGCCCTGGTGCCTCCAGTGGTGAGCTCTTTGGCAGTGCCTCACAGCCAGCTGTGGAACTTGTCAGTGGCTCTCAACCAGCTTTAGGCCCACCTCCAGCTGCCTCAAATTCTTCGGACCTGTTTGATCTTATGGGTTCATCCCAGGCAACTATGACATCTTCCCAGAGTATGAATTTCTCTATGATGAGCACTAATACTGTAGGCTTGGGGTTGCCAATGTCAAGATCACAGGTAAGTTGTCTGCCTCCCTTGGAAACTTTGATTTCTAATCTTAGAGATTCTGTGACTAATGTAATGGTAGACTTGCGTGAGACAGGAAAAAAAGCCATACATAGATGGTTTTTGCATATGGCATGTTACTTTACACTCTTTCCCCTGGTAGTCATTTGAGTTCTAGAGATCAAGGCTTTCTCACCCATCCTGTAGTCCGTGCAAAGCCAAGCATGATGCCTTGCACAGAGGAGGCAATTGCTAAAAGTTTATTGCATTCATAAACAATTTGGTATTTGGTGTTTAAAAAAACTCTGTTTTTAAGAAGGACTAGAGAACACCCGTGGCCTATATTCACTTAGTAAAATATCTGTTCCTCAAAGAAATGTCACTTACTGGTTGCAAGCAGTTGTTACCAATATAGAAAATCGTTCTCTAAAATGACGAATGCTCTTCCCTATTTTGGGCCTGCTCTACATTATGTAATTTTTATATAGGCTCTTCTTTCAGCTCATTTTCATAAAGAAAAACAACTAAATGGGAGTTTTTTAAATTCACTTTTTTTTTAAGTTTTTTTTTTTATAAGATTTTTTTTTAAATTTATTTGACAGAGATCACAAGTAGGCAGAGAGGCAGGCAGAGAGGGAGGGGGAAGCAGGCTCCCTGCTGAGCAGAGAGCCCGTGGGGCTCGATCTCATGACCCTGAGATCATGACCTGAGCCTAAAGCAAAGTTAACCCACTGAGCAACCCAGGCGCCCCTAAGTTCACTTTTTTACAGTTAAATCTAAATTACCTAATACTAACTTGAATTCAGACAAGCAAGCAAGCACAGTGTTAGAGTACATGTGTCTGAGTTGTACCAGAGTGCTGTTTTTGATTCAGGCAATTCTGAGTATTTATTATGATGCTAATTACTCATTTTAATGTATAGATTCTCTCCTTTTGGGTGTTAGGATGGAGGAACAGAAGAAAGAAGCAGAAAGGTGACTGTTCTGTATAACAGAAGTTGGACTTGACACTAAAAAAAAGGATATGAAAGGCACACCAGTGCCATTAAATTGAACTATGCACCTCTAAACAGGCCCAAACCAGTTTATTCTTTTTGAGTTTCTTTCATGTGGTCTGTACATAAAGCCAGTTTACTTATTTGCAGTCTTAATTGCGCTATGTTGTAATTCTTCACATTGGTACCTTTTT
Source organism: Mustela nivalis (assembly GCF_964662115.1). Classification (NCBI taxonomy): domain Eukaryota; kingdom Metazoa; phylum Chordata; class Mammalia; order Carnivora; family Mustelidae; genus Mustela; species Mustela nivalis. The sequence goes on from NC_139022.1 coordinate 132,803,627, forward strand.
AATTATTTTTCCTGTTTCTATTCCTTTTCTTTTTTTCTGTCCTTTTCATAGCTTTCCTTAGTAACTACGAGGCATCCCTGCTTCTTTCTCCTGAATTTCTCCTCTATTTCCTGAATTGGTCCACATGTATCAAGTTCCACTAATGTTGCTCACTTTAGGCAAGGGAAATGTACATGGAGCAGAAAGATGTCAGAATTTGTGCAATATAATTTGTTGGTTTTGTAGTTTTTCTTTTTATAACATGGGAAATCATATCCTGAATTCCATCTTGTGATAATAAATTTCCATTCGTATATTTCCTTAAAGCTGTACTAACCTGAAGTTGGTCATTCCCTGGGATGGTGGCTTCTAGACTTTGGGTGATGGGAGAGTAATTGTTCATGTAAACATGTTGGGTTTGTTTTCTTTTTTTCCTTTAATGCCAAGTATGATTTGGGATTCAGAGGAACTTTGGGGGGAAGCTAGTGATTCAGCTTAAAGATCTTAGCCTAGCACTTCTGTGGTTCTTTCTGGTTTCAGGAGTTTGTTACTAAGTCTTGTATATCTGGAGTTATTGTGATTAAATTGCCATCTGATGACCTTTATAGAGCCCAAGCTTAATTTTTAGAGCATTTTTCTATTTTCCAGCCTTTGCAAAATGTTAGCACAGTGCTGCAGAAGCCTAATCCTCTCTATAATCAGAATACAGATATGGTCCAGAAACCAGTCAGCAAAACCCTGCCCTCTACTTGGTCTGACCCCAGTGTAAACATCAGCCTAGACAACTTACTACCTGGTATGCAGCCTTCCAAACCCCAGCAACCATCACTCAACACAATGATTCAACAGCAGAGTAAGTTACTGCCAGACATCTTGATTCTTTGTGCACTTATAATCTTTACCCTGTTGCCAGGACTGGTTCAAGCCATGAAATAAGAATACATGGCACAGACCATACCGAAGGCAACTGTGTGATTGCTTAGGATTTTTTTCCTGTGATACTTGATAGACATCCCAGCATATTGGATTACTTTGTATTCTGCTTTTGGCTTGATTACATTGACTGTATTTTGGTGAGTTTGGAGAGTCTGATCACTAAAATAAAAGTAATTGGTGTAGAAAACGTTTTATTTTTAGGTAAATATGACCCGAAAACAAAGATCATCATAATTCCATAATCCAGGGATAATCACCATTAATTGATATTTCTTTCTGTCTTTTCTAACCACATTTTTAATACTTGAAATCACTGCTTATATTATTCTACTTCTTGTCGTTGTTATTTTGCATAAAGTTATCATTTTTCCTGTATTTAATATTCTTAGGGAAAAATGATTTTTAGCTATTTATAGTTATCATTATATCAGTGTACAATTTCTTTATTGTTGGTTATTTCTGTTGTTTTTAGCTTTTTGCAATTATAAACAACTCCATCGTGATTTTATATAAATCTTTGTACTTGGGATTTTTTTTTCCTTAATGTAATGTTCTAAAAATAAAGTGAGTCAAAGGGTATAAAGTTTTACAAGGCTTTTGATACACAGTGGCTCCTGACACCTTGTTAGTTTGGATTCAACAATAAATTTTGTTGGAATGATTGTAAAGTGCCTCGTGTTTTCCCCCAGCCCACTCTTTGTTTCTATGTCTGTGGGAAACCAGAGTTAATAGCCACAAACTATTTTTCTAGAACAAATAATGCGAGTTAATTGACTGACTTTGTAAAATCACTGTAAAGGAATTTTATTAGGGCTTTAAAGTGTTGATGGTCAGGAATATTGTATTATTACTCTGCTGGATCTAATGTAAAGTTTTGTCTTTTTCCTTCTGGTAGATATGCAGCAGCCTATGAATGTGATGACCCAAAGCTTTGGAGCTGTGAACCTCAGTTCTCCATCAAACATAATTCCTGTCCGGCCCCAAACTAACCCTTTGATGGGGGGACCCATGCCTATGAGCATGCCCAGTGTGATGACTGGCACCATGGGAATAGCGCCTCTGGGAAACACCCCAATGATGAACCAGAGCATGATGGGCATGAACATGAACATGGGGATGTCAGCTGCTGGGATGGGCCTCACAGGCACAATGGGAATGGGCATGCCCAACTTAGCCATGACTTCTGGAACTGTGCAACCCAAGCAAGATGCCTTTGCAAATTTTGCCAACTTTAGCAAATGAGAAATGGTAAAGGAGCAGATTGAATGAAGGATTTTTAGTGGTGAAGATAGGTGATGTTGGGATGGAAAATGCTAATCAACTCCCGTTTCTTTTATTAATTAGTTAAAATAAATCTACATAAAGAACCAAAAAAGGCTGTTTTATAAAAGTGAAATATCTAGTATTTCAGATGACCAGGCAAGGGCACTTCAGATGAGGCAGTCAAAATTATTTTTCCCAGTGAGAATAGACCACTCGTGGGGTAGTGAGACCTTGAAAGCCTTTATAAATTGAAGAGCCCATTTTAACATCATGATTTGTGGGAAGACTGGAATAGGGCTGAATAAATGTGTTTGAATCTCTAATTTTATACTTTTCTTTTCCTGAGGAACTTGATTTTTCTGTCCCTGAATCGCCTCGTCATAATTGGGTCTGTTCCTTTTACTACCACTCTTGGGTCCATAAATGAAATCATTAAAGTTGGATGATCAGTTTTTTATAAAAATATATATTTTTGTCCAAAAAAAGGCATACATATGTGATTATGGCTAAATCAAAGGTAACTGGAATGTATATACTTTTGCTAATGTTCCAGCAACTCTGCTATTCCTATTATACTATTCCAAATTTTTATTGTAACGAAACCTCTTCAAGCGACTTGTGATAGCTATGGGACTTTTCCCATATCTTCTGCTATAATTATCCTTTGCAGAACGAGGAAAAAAAACTTTTTTTTTTTCAGGACTGCTCTATGGTTTCCTTTAAAAGAAAAAAAAACCCTCCAGTATTTTTGTTTGTTTTTAGCAGTCATTATTTACAATTTGCAGTGGTTAACTTGGCAAGGCTTCTTTCCGTGTTTATCCGTGTAGCCACCACTTCTCAGTCAGGAACAGTCGAAAGAGAAAAATATTTATTTTTATTTTTTTGGTGTCTTTTAAAAAATTGAAAAGGTAAAAATTCATTAAAACCTTAAGTTAAATATAAATGTTAGAACTCAGCAATGTTGGCTTTTAGATTTTATACAGTATTCGTTTGGTTTTGGTTTTGAGTGTATATAATACGGCGTTACCAGTATGGTTCCAATAGAGAGGAGTTAAATATATATTATTAAAGGAGACCTGTAGCAGTCAAAAGGTTTTATTGATTTAATGGCAAATAAAGGAGATTAATTAAAATGTTTTCATTTTTCCTGCTGTAATTCTGCATTAAGCTCACATGAAAATCATGATCCTAGAGTTTGGAATGCACAATTAATTGTTTCACCCTCAAGCTGGGAATATTTTTAAAAATAAATATTATAATATAGGTATCAAATTATTACCTCCCCACTTTGTGTTGAAATTTTTTTTTATTAAACTGATAAAACTTTGTTTCCATTGTATTCATAATGTTCTGTTATACATAACATTAAAATGTTCATTAAAATCAATGTTGAACTGCTTTTTCTTTCATTCTGTTAGACATTTGAGACCGTTTGGGGAAAAAATAATTATAATTTGGGCAAAGTAATTTTTATAAATAATTTAAAATTATTTAATGACTTCTCTATTCTTTCCTCTCAGACTCTGCTGTTAGGAATTAAAAATGAAGCAGCAGAGATATTCTGACCCACTCCATTCTTGCTAATGTTCCATCTACAACATTTCTAATTAGGCAGAAATTCATGTACTTCAGCTAAGTGGTAATGAAAAGTGATTCATTTGCTGAATAAGAGATGAGAGGGAGTGTAATTAGCTGACTGTGGTTTTTAATCTTTCAACAATTCAATGTGTTTAAATTAGTTTCAAAGAATAGGAGCTTTCAAGTGTTGTTACTTCAGAACAGTCAACCCAGGCTCCGGTGGCAGCATGGAGAATATCTTCACCGATATTTAAAACCTGTCATCTTAAGAGAATTTTTGCATTAAACTGAGGGTCTAGCATCACCTTTCCAAATACATACAGTTCTTGGAGGAATTAAATATTTTGTTTCTAAACTTTTGTGTTGAAAAGTTCTTTTCTAATAAAATTAAGATTTATCTGTAAAGCATTTTCTGTACTATGCCTCCTTCCTGTATTGTGTCTCTGAAGACAGAAGGGAGCCAGCCCTATCTCCTGCACCTCAACGTACAGTTCGGTATCAGTTTTTTTGTTTCAGAGCCCATGAAAGGAAAGAATTGCCTCATTAAGGGGTCCATCCAGTCCGGTGACTTACTTTTGGAAGAGTTACTAAGTGATACTTCAAAGTTACCAAAGAAAGGTCTAAATACCCGCAAATAATTTGGAGTTGGCAAGAAAATACCCTTAAATAGTCTGCTGAGCTCCCTTCTGCCGATCCTATATCCCTTCACCCTTTTACCAGCTTCTGCCTAATGTTTCGTTTTTTTGTTGTGGTTCTGTGTGTGTGTGTGTTGCTGGGGGAGAGGGACATGGTTACTGTTCTCAAAATGTACAGGTGACTCCACTGCCATACCAGATTTCATTTTTTTCCCTTTAGAGGTTTTTTTTAACCTCTCTGACAAAATCTTCAGGAACCACAATGTTCTCGAATGGGACTTTGGGTGTTTTATTTTTTTGATTATAATAAATTGTCTCAATGATACCCATAATGTTGGGTTTGGGGTAATCAGTAAGTTGAGGCCTATAGTTACTTCCACAAATATTTATGAAGCAAATATTTATATGTAGCAAAATAAAGCTAACTGTCCTAAGCACAGAACACACCCAGTAAATAGGTTTATGAAGTAAATTGGCTTTGTGTTTCAACTCTGCTGGGAGACAGCATTGTACTGTGGAAAGACCATGGACTTGGAAGCAGATCTATGCCCATTTCAGCTATGCACACTATCTGTGTGACACTGATCAATTTACCTGACTTCTCTGGGCCATAAAATCTTTTCTAAAATGAATGAAATAGGGAAGTGATGGATGAATAATGATGTGTCAGATCTACTGGCATGGACATAAGCACACAAAATACTTCTCTGCCTCCCATTTTTATTTTTTATAAACGCGCTCACCTATCAAGGCTACATGCCAGTCACTGCTCAAGAATTCACATGCACGCCATTCATGCAACAAACCCCAAAGCTGATATTCCAGTTGTATTCCTAAAAGAAGTATGTAGTTAAGAAAACCTTAGAGGGGCGCCTGGGTGGCTCAGTGGGTTAAAGCCTCTGCCTTTGGCTCAGGTCATGATCCCAGGGTTCTGGGATCAAGCCCTGCATCGGGCTCTCTGCTCTTCAGGGAGTCTGCTTCCTCCTCTTTCTCTGCCTGCCTCTCTGGCTACTTGTGATCTCTGTCTTGTCAAATAAATAAAATCTTAAAAAAAAAAAAAAAAGAAAGAAAACCTTAGAGACTGATACGCAGTTGATTTCTGAGGGCTTTCCTATCTGCCTGAGTTTAATTCCAATCTCAGACAAGGAAATTATAAATGAGCTATTTTGTGAATGTACTGACTCACTTCTACTTAACCACATTAGTGCAGATGTGAGGGAGAAAACTATGAAGGTGGTATGGGATTTGCTGCACAAATAACCCTCATTAGAATGTTCCTAGCTTTTAGGAGGAGGCGAGATCTCAATTTTTCTATTGACTTCTTGCAGTTCTGTTGACTAAGATCTTGCTATTCTTACATCCAGATAAGCAATCAGATACAAAGACTGGAAAAAAAAAATCCATGAAAAGTTTTTTTTTTTTTTTAACTTTTACTCATTATGACCTTAATTCTTGTGTGTTATGTGTGTGTGTGTGTCTTCTTAGTAATGGCAACTTTGCATTATTCCTCGCAGATAATAGGTAGCCCCTGGCACCTCTTCACACTGCACTTGCTCAGCCCAATGGGTGGGGGAATCAGCATCCAACCAATTTAGATGCTTAGCCTCCCAGGGATTTTGGAGGGATTTGAAATTCCTGATGGGCAAACATGGGTTTTATTTGTTACTCTTCAAACAAAAAGTCACTGGGCACCTGGGTGGCTCAGTGGGTTGAGCCTCTGCCTTCGGCTCAGGTAATGATCTCAGGGTCCTGGGATAGCGTCCCGCATCAGGCTCTCTGCTTGGCAGGGAGTCTGCTTCCTCCTCTCTGCCTGCCTCTCTGCCTACTTGTGATTTCCCTGTCAAATAAATAAAATTTTAGAAAATAATAATAAAATAAAATAAATGTCATTACTTGAAATAATTGAGTCCTGGACTGTGAAACCCTGCATTTTTTCTCCATCTGATTTTTCTTAACTATACACCTTGCAGCTGTGTTCTTTAAGTGCTCCAAGCATGCTCTACCATTTTATTCTGAGTGCTTAGAGTTAGTATATGTAGCAATTTGGTCTCAGAACCCCCTTTATACCTTAAAAATTATTGAGAACCTCAAAGAACTTTCATGTTTATGTGGGTCATATCAATATTTACTGTATTTGAAATAAAACCTGAACAACCTTAAAAATACTGACTTTTACAGTAACCCCATTGCCTGTCAAGTTACGATTTTTTTAAGAAGGAGTATAAGCAGGGGTGGCGAGCCAGAGAGGGAGAGAGAATCTTCAGTAGGCTCCCTGTGGCATGCATATGTAGGGCTGGATCCTGTGACCTGGAGATCATGACCTGAGCTGAAAACAAGAGTCAGATGCTAACCAACTGAACCACCCAGGGGCCCTGTCAAATTATAATTTCAAATTATAATAAATAAAATTTTAAAACTTCCAAAATAAAAATCTATGAGAAGAGTAACATTTTTTTAAACATTTTTGAAAATCTCTTTATTACCTCCCTTAATAGAATACAGCTGAATTAAGTTCTTCTGCATTCAGTCTGCTGTGCTATGTTGTTTTGGTGGAAATACATGAAAAAAGTCTGGGCTCAGGGATATGAGGTTGGAAAGGGTGGGAACTTGCTCAGGGCTCCCCAGTGGTCCTCAGGCCACATCGCTGTCTATTGAGAATTAAAAGGTAAGATTATTTCATAGTAACTATCCATTTGCTTGATTTATTGTCTATAAGATAATCTGCTTGAGGTACAAAGAATTTGGTTTTGTTCTTCACTTCAGTCACATTCTTCAGGCAGAATGACTGTCACCTGAAATCTCTCCGGATACTGAGTTCTAGAACTCTGTGACATCAGTGTTTGCTCAGTTTTTCAGCTTGTTTCTTCTGATATATAGTGCATATTTCCTAGCTTTTAATGAAGAAGTAAATTTTTTACCCACGTTGAGTTTTTTAGAAAATCTTAGACTGAGAGACTGAGTGTTGAGTGCTTGGTGTGTTGTAAACCTTTTAAGCCTCCCTTTCTGCCCTTTGATAAGAGCATAAAATGGGTCAAACCTGAAGACCTCTGACTTGTTTCCGAGGGGGCCTTGCAAGGTTGTATACTGTGTTCTCTGACAAACCCTTCACAGAAGCCCAAGACTATAGAAATCGTGCACCCACAGTGATCATGTTCCTGGTGAGCCTGGATAAATCTGATCTCCTGAACTGGGGGGATCCAGCAAAGTTTCCATCCATTCATGAAATGGCAGGAGCAAGCTCTGTACTGGACACCTTCACCTTATAAACATCAACTCCCTTCGTTCTCATAAGCTAGAGAAGAATGTCCTCCCTCTGATAGATACAGAACAGGGATGTCCGGAACTAGTTAAATGTAACTTTGCGAAGATTGTTATGCAGGGTCCCAGAAAGGGAGACTCTCGATTTTCAGTAACTGATCAGCAAAGTCAGCCCCCAGGTAGTACGTTTGGCAGAGTTTTTGCCACAGAAAGAGAAGGAAATCCTCGGCAGGACTCCCTCTTGGAAATTTTGGAAATCAGTATATAATGGGCACAGAATCAGCTTCTGTTAATGAAGCACTGAAGATGTGATCTTTCATGTCTGGTGATTCATAAACCTGTTTCATTAAACTACTTTGTAAAATGCAGTTAAATATTAGGTAGTAGACTGGGTCCTAGTATTCCTATTTTTCATGGTATTTTTACTTCACAGGTAATCAAAAAATAAAAGGAACAATAGCAAAACAGTCAATGATAAAAATACAGAACGTCTATATCCTCCTAGCTAGGAAACCAGACTGTAATATGGCCATGGGCCACTACCTAAATTTTATTCCATGTGTTTATTCCTACTTCTTTTTTAAAATATTGATTGATTCATTGATTGATTTACTTATTTATTTGAGAGAGAGAGAGCACACCTGGGAGCAGGGCGAAGGGCAGAGGGAGAGATGAGAGAGAATCTCAAGCAGGCTCCCTGCTGAGCACAGAACCAGAAGAGGGGCTGGATCCCACACCATGAGATCAGGACCTGAGCCGAAACCAAGAGTCAGACAATTAACTGACTGAGCCTCCCGGGTGCCCCCTTCCCTCCTTAGGTGCCTGCTGCCGGCACTACCTCCAGTTCTGCACAGTGGTGACTGCAACCGAACCTACCCATCAGGTCAGCACGCGGCAGTGTGCGCGTCTGAGTGTTCTGAAGGACACGGTCAAGTGGCTCTTACACAAAGATAGACGGAGAGGCCTAATCTAGGCGGGGGAATTCAGGAAGGCCTCTCGGAGAAGGGACCTTTTATACAGAGCTCAGCAGAACTTGAACCAGACATGGGAAGACTCCCAAGTGGGGAAAAAAACAAAACAAAACAAAACCCAAAACCTATCAGAAGCTTAGTGGCTGTGGTGGGAGGTCGATGTAAAAGAAAAACTGAGGAGATAGGCAAGGATAGAAAATCGTCGATATTTAGGATGCTGAGGTAAGTAATTACTTCACTCTCCCCCAAAGTTCCTCAGACGGGATTATGCCCATCCGAGATGGTATATTCTGAAGACCTCGAGTGCTGTCCTACCCATGGTTGTCACAGAGTTCACTTTGAAAAACTCGAGGGGAAGATTACATGGCAATCGTTTGATGTTTGCTGTCCAACCTGAAATACATCAGTGGTTGATATGCATATAAGGATGGTCCAACGGGGCCACTTATAAATACAAACTGACTCTTTCTTTTTTTTTTTTTTTTTAAGATTTTATTTATTTATTGGGGCGCCTGGGTGGCTCAGTGGGTTAAAGCCTCTGCCTTCAGCTCAGGTCATGGTTCTGGGGTCCTGGGATCGAGCCCCGCCTCGGGCTCTCTGCTCAGCAGGGAGCCTGCTACCCTTCCTCTCTCTCTCTGCCGACTTGTGATCTCTGTCAAATAAATAAATAAAATCTTAAAAAAAAAAAAGAGAGAGATCTTATTTATTTATTTATTTGACAGACAGAGATCACGAGTCGGCAGAGAGGCACGCAGAGATTTGAGGTAGGAGGTGAAGCAGGCTCCCCACCAAGCAGAGCGCCCGATGTGGAACTCGATCCCAGGACCCTGAGATCATGACCTGAGTGGAAAGCAGAGGCTTAACCCACTGAGCCACCTGGGCGCCCTAAACTCTTTCAAGTAATAATTACTTGTATTTGCATATTATAGTTTACAGGGTGGAGTCACCTCATTTCCTCCCTGATCTTCACAGTCACCCTAAGCTAAGCTAAGAAGGTAAGACCATCACTGACCCCTCATTGTGGATGATGAAACTGGCTCCAGGAAAGCAAAGTAGTTAGTGAAGTCAGATCTCTCAGGACAGGTCTTTGGAATCCAACTCTAGTTCTAGTCCACTATCCCTCAGTTCTCCTCTATTAATATCTCAGACCTCTTAATTTAAAGATTGTACCTGCCATTCAGATCGTCAGGTTTTTCTTCCCATTTCCTTGATCTCTTACCACATTGTCCCAAGTGCCATGTAAAACTCCACATAGGGTAGACAGCTAGGAAATGGTTGTTAAATAATATGTTTTTAAAGTAAGCACTGAATGTTTATGAAATCTATTTGCATTTTCTAAAGGTCATCAGCAGGAGACGAGCCACAGAGCAAATAAAAACTCATCTCTTCTGAAGAGTAAACCTATTGTTTGTTTTGTAGAAATGGTGATATAACTTAGCATAAGACATTAGCCAAATCAGATGCAGAAAATTCCAGCAGGCTTGGAGCAGTATAGCACAAAGGCCCCTCAAGGAATCAGAAGAGATGTTAAGGGCAAACTGCAGGAAAGGTGGATGGCCTTGGATTGCTTGTTTAAGAAATCCATTTCAAAAAGTGCGCAGCAATGTTTTTTAAAGATTGTGTGCTCTTGGCAATTTTTTATTTGTTCCTGTGATTCTTGCATTTGAGAAACAGAATTGAGATGCCCAGCTACCAAATAAAACTAGAAATGGGATTTCCAGATCTAAGGTGGGTTTTTTTTTTTAAGATTTTTTTTTTTTTTTTGTCAGAGACAGAGGGAGAGAGAGCGAGCGAGCACGGGCAGACAGAGAGGCAGGCAGAGGCAGAGGGAGAAGCAGGCTCTCTGCCGAGCAAGGAGCCCGATGTGGGACTCGATCCCAGGACCCTGGGATCATGACCTGAGCCGAAGGCAGCTGCTTAACTAACTGAGCCACCCAGGCGTCCCCAGATCTAAGGTGTTCTTAAGGGAATATTTGAATTGACATCTTTAGAGTAAGTTTTTATTTGTTTATTTTTAATATTTTTTTAAATAGCATTTAGAAACACATGGCATCTTTTTAAAGGCCATTTAGAAACGTGGCAATTTGAAAACTAGTTTGCCTGCAGTTGAAGTATTTTTTATATAGGAAAAATAGTAGCTTTAACAGAAAATATCAAATGAAGTATATATAAAGTTGAGATGACTGAATGGCTGAAAAACCATTTCTCAAGTCATCTTTTACAGGAAAGTGATAAGATTAAATAAATGTTAAAGTATCTCTAATTTTAGTAAATATACTAGCTTTACCAACGTCTCTTTCGCCTGTAATGAGCCAACGAAGCGATGCTGTAGCTGAAAATTTCTCAGTCGTTGA